>NC_138227.1:17572546-18237243 GCF_964197995.2 Scardinius erythrophthalmus
AAATTGACTAGTACAGTTGTTAAACTGGGGTCATGGGGCAGTAAAGGGGTGCTTGGTGGTCTGTGGAAAATGTGTGAGAAAAAGGTACTTTACAGATTGTATTTTTAGAGTTGAAAGATGGCATGTTATTAAATGAATACATTAAATATTTTATGCAATAATGTTAAATACTTTATATTATATTTAAGGTTCATTTTTCTTTCTAAAGACAGGTTGAAAATCATGAGATTACTGAATAAAAGAAATGAATAAAACGTAATTAGTTTTAAACACTCTTAAAACTACCTTTAAACTCTTCAAACTTACAGGTTTATAAAGCTAATATTACTCTAATAGAAAAAGATATGGTGTCAACTTAATACAAAAGTAAATATTTTCTCTATATAATATTTTAATAATATCCTTTGGCCTTGGTACAGTGAAAATCCATTTATATAACTTTGGAAACAACATGTCTATAATATGATTCGTTCATATTTTTCTCACACACTGTAAATGGGTCTTTATTCATGAAAATATTTAGCTGCCTTTATATTTTGGGAAGGGGTTCACAAAGGTCACAAGCTGCTCACAAGGGGATCGTCATATATTATTTAGTCTTCCTTGGCCTTAAAACGTAATGCTAAAACAACCTGTTCAGTTCATCACTTAAGCAGGCATGTGACTGACAAAGGACATTAATGTTCCATACAAGCCACACAAAATACAAACCTTAACAAGAAATATTTTCAGACAAATATTTTCTTATTTTGCCAAAAATGGCAGACTGCAGGAACATAAAACCTTTTCTCAATTGTTTATATAGCCCAATATCACTAATCCCAATCCAAGCAGCATCCATCTGTTTTGGTTGAGCACTTCAAAATACCCCTTCATTTTCCTACAAATCACTAGAAAGGTCTAAAGTTTTATTGTAAAATATTAAATGTTTATAATAAAAATCTGTAACAACAAATTCTTAATTTTTGTAAGGAAATCTTGAGAAAACAAGTAATAAAAACTCGGTGAGTGTTTTAGCGCAATTTTCTCACCTCATGGGATCACAACACTAAGAGATAGTAAATCTTTTCCTGGATTTTTTTTGTGCATTCCCGAGATTAGACCTTCCTTAACATAATGCCGAAAACCCGAAGTCTCTAGGTGGTCTGGTTGAGGAGTAGCCTAGATAGAAGTGCAAGATTGGTGCGCACAGACGCACAGAACAGAAATCATGAGTTAACAAGCGCAATTTTGTCCGGTGGAAAATTCCGCTAAAAACTCTACACTGTATACTTTTCTACATCGGAGAAAAATCTATCGATTGGCATGTGCTTTTATCAAGTATTATTTTTCCTATTTTTACCCGAAATAGTTTTTTTTGAGCATAAATGAGTACACATGTAATGTAATGTTGGAACGGAATTGGCGCGCTAGCATAAGGGAGGCGAAACACAAAAGCGAGTAATAAATGCACCCACTATTTTAAAATTGACAGCGTGTGAGCTCGAGTGTTTGCTTGCGTGTGCGTGTGCGTGCGAGGCTGGGAGCGCGTGCATGCGTGCGAGTGTGTGTGAGTATTATTGTAACTTAAGTACACTTGACAGTTCAAATATCTATATCTGAATGCTTGTATTGATTGACGGCAAATGTAGGCATGTGCAGTAATATTGAAACGTGAGGATGCAACGCATCATGATGCATCATGATATTGAATCGAATCGAATCGTTGACATGATAATCGTAATCGAATTGAATTGTGAGACCAGTGACAATTCACACCCCTAACACACACAAACACACAACCAATCAAACATCTTTTTAATGTTTTTGAAAGAAGTCTCTTATGTTTTTTATCTTTTTATCTTCATTTATCTGATGAACAGCAATATAGTAATATTGAGAAATTACTCAAATTTGCCAATCTGTGATGGCAAAGCTGAATTTTCAGCATCATTACTCCAGTCTTCAGTGTCACATTAACCTTCAGAAATCATTCTAATATGTTGATTTGATGCTTAAAGGTGATTATACACAGGGCAACTTTTTGAGCAATGTTGCTGGGCAATCTTGCCGAGCGATTGTTGCTTGGGCACTTTCCCATTGAAAATGGGCAATAAATTTCTATCTGGATAATTTAGATTGGTCGTGGGCCCTGTGTCTCATCCGGTTGCCCGTTGATAGCAACATTGCCCAGCAACATTGCTTAAAATGTTGCCCTGTGTATCATCACCTTAAGAAACATTTCTTATTAATATCAATGTTAAAAGCAGTTATGCTGCTTAATTTATGGAAACCATGATACATTTTTTCAAGATTCTTTGATTAATACAACGTTTACAAGAACAGCATTTATTTCTAATAGAAATGTTTTTTAACATTATAAATGTATTTACTGTCACTTTTGATCAGTTTAATGTCTTAACTGATTAAAAGTATTCCTTTCTTTAAAAAAGCAACTTTTGGTTGATAGCAGCGTGTGTTTATTATATTGTATATTAATAATTATGATTTTGACCCATTGCTTGCCTATTTTCAATGTCACATTTTTCCACATTTTTTTCTTGACAGGAGACTCAGGTTAGCAAGGGTATTGAAAGGCAGAACTTCACAAAATGGCCCCCGAATAGACTTGCATAAATATAGAACTGGCACTGGGGGAGGTCATTCATAGCATCATAAAAGTTTGCTGTGATGCATTTCTGGACAGGCCTGTTTGACACGAGCAGACTTCCCACACAGCACAACACAAACAACATGTGACCTTCTCTTTCCTCAGGAGCCACTGTGCAAATGCTTATCAACACCTTTTTTTTCCCAAGACATCTACACACTTTACATGCTATTGAAATTCTCCAGTTAGTAAAGAGAAAGCAAGACCCACAGGGCAGAGATGAAGTCAGACTTAAGTCAGTGTTCATAAGTCAGAAGAGTTGACAGCGTACAGCATGTGTTATTTAAGATAGAAAAGTTAAAGGTGCTCAAAGTCATGTCATGCGTTTTTTAGGCCAAAACATTTTTTGTCACATACAGCAAACATCTCCTCACTATCCGCTAGCTGCCTGTCCCCTGAACACACTGTAAAAAAACGCGGTCTCTCTAGACACCACAGGCTCCACAAACGGCAACAAAAACAGCTGGGCTCACCCGCACCACGAAACATAACAAACAGTGCTCCAGCCAATCACTGGCAAGAAGTATTTGAGGGTGGGGTCTGGGGGGTTGTGCGCGTACACATGAAGGGGGTGTGAAGGAGAGAGAAGCATGAAGAGGGAAGTTTGAATTATGGCCGACACACGACCAAAGAGACGACGTTCCGATGAACAGAACAACTTGCAAGAGGGACAAGGATAAGGAACGCGCGAAGTCCCGAATTTACATCGGAAAAACCTTCGAAAGGTGGCGAGAACTCCGCCGGCAGAAGGGATTAGCTACTATCCGACATTCAGTTGCTCTGTTTTTGCAGAACAGGTAAATCCACTTTTCTTTCTAAACTGACGTTCATGTTCGCAAAACCAACACAAGGATGTAATTAGCTAGATTTATGCAGTCAGCGTTAACTTTGGTGAATACAACATGTATGTTTCTAGCAGCGATCAATCTCTATTGTAAATGATCAAGCAAATTCACAATAGGGCGACAATTTGTGTAAGTTAACGGTTGTTTTCACCCACGGTTTGTTATGAATTTGAATGTTCATATATAGGCTATTGACAACTTTGACTAAATTTGTTTACAATGCCGCCGTTGTTTATGCTCACTGGGAAATGCGAAGCTAACGTTATCTTGCTATCATTGCGTCCTTGTATGGGAGCTAACATATAGTTATTACCTTAGGTGGCGAAACGATTTTAAGATAATGTTTCTCTTTTTCTGTATTCTGTTCTGCAATATATAAAAGCATTTATCTAACTTGGCGACATTACACATTGAATGTAGTATCAGTAAAACTTAACTTTGTAGTGACTATTTTGACTTTCCTTTATGCCAGAAGGGAAGGGAAGGGAAGGGAGCGGAGGAGGGAGGAGACGGGATGAGGAGGAGGGAGGGTCTAGCCAGCCTCCGTTTTGTTTGACAACAATTCGAATGTCAACAAGAAGTAACGTCTCCCGACATCACTTAGAGAACCTTTAAAAGACATGTCGGTCTATGTTGATTCTTTACTGTTACAGTATTCTGTGAATTAGCGCTTCTCTATCCTAGTTTCATTCAAACAGTTGCGGTAAAGTGTAGCAGAGGATGCTACGGCCAGGCAAGGGCTCCATCTGGAAGGCTTGATGACAAAGAAAATCTTACAGGAGTGAATGAGAACAGCTTGCGATTGTTGATCAAACCGGAGCGTGCCTCAGTCTGACTCAAAATCGCACTCAGAGTGTGCCTTCATCAGTGACAGGACATTTGATATTGACTCACTAGTTGTAACCAATACGTCATTTGTGATTTAACTAGTCTATGAAAACTTTATGAAGGTAGTAGGCAAAGTAACTCATTTGCAAATACGTAGAGAAATGAGATGGTATGACGAAAGCGAATACTCTGATTTGTCTCTCCGTTGTGATGTTAAGAGTCTGTGCATAGTCACTCAATCTTTTTAGAGTCCACTCATTTCCATTTATTCAGGATTTGGCATTTCACCTCATTTGGAACACTTTCAGTTGCCATGGAAAATTATTATTTTTTTTTTTTTTTGAGTGGGGCTTTTTTTGGTGCCTAGATGAATATAGCTTTCCACATAGACTTCATCATAATCACGTCCAAATTTAGGTGGTTAAGTTTTAATTTTAATTAAAAGTTTAAATTTAAATTTAAGTGGCTTAAATTTAAAAAGAAGACTTCATAACTTTCTACAACTAAAAAGTAAAAACACTTCCATATTTCATGAGAATTTGTTGCAATGATGTGCTCATCTTGTCCTGTCAACCATCTGGCTTAAATGGCAAATAATGCACAAACAGCCTCTAACCAAATCATTAGATAAATTAACAAGAGTATTTAGATTTTTCTGTTATTATTTTAGTTGTTTTGCCACAAACATCGTCCCAATGCATTTTGGCTGCATCCATTTGCTTTTGATGAGGAACAATTTGATATCTTGATGAAAGAATCTATTGACTCTTTAGTTAAATTTATGCAGTGTCTTGTAAATACTTCTCTGCGGATGGAGAATTTTGTCTAAAGGGGTTGGAATATTCAATTTGTTTCAATTGGACGGTTTCTGACATGGACATGCGGTCTGCTGAGACTAATTTGGATTTATTTGTTGGTTGCCATTTTGAAATGCTCCCTACTAACGTTAATGCAAAGTGAATCTATTAAATTCCCCCAGCAGGTATGATTAAGACAAATATGGCATTATGGGAACAAGGAAAAACCTCTAATTTGTCGGTCACTGTCTGCTGAACCCCTGCCATTATCAAATTTGGCTGGAAGCCTGGCCCGACCTTAAAGTAAAGCACCTGAGGTTAATTCTGTGGACACGTGGTCATGAACCTTGGAGTTATTCTAGACGGTCCCGTCCTGACCAGAGCAAATGTCCTTATTCTTTAAGTCTATTTATCAGCATTCACATTTCATTTCCTTTGCTTTTACTTTTAAGGCTGTTGGTCTGACAAGCCAAAGTTTGCATATTGTAGTCCATTGAGGCCTAGAACCATCTATTCAGAAGTGAAGGTGCAGTCTGAACACCACCAATCACATTTCACTGACTTTTTACTTGACATTTAGAGGTGGCTAATAGACCGCTGTGCATCAGAAGGGGCTGTTTGTCAAACCTTGACCGTATATCTTGTTTGCTAGCAATTATCTAGCAAGTTCTTTGTCATAATCGCTCAATGAAGCAGCCCCGACCTTTGTAAACAGTCCATTGTTTCCCTTAGAAAGCACGTACATACTACATTAGGTCTGTCAATTGGTAAATAAATTTAGAACATTTATCTCAATTCATATCTAAAATCCATAATCAGAATGAAATGTATACATTTCTTTATTGTCAAAAATAAAATAAAAAACTGCAATTTATCATGTGCTCAGCCATGTTAGGGATATCCAAAACATTTATGAATTTGAATACATTGAGAACCGCAAACTTCTTGACCTTGTATATGCAACAAATGTGTTCCATTTCTACTTTTTTATTCTGTGTATAACCTTCAGTTTTCAGTAGTTGTGGACTTTCTCAGGTTTTGCTAAGGCCCATAGTCTAAGACAGAATAATGGATGACAGTAACCTATGCTAGGATTTTTCTCTTTTTTTTCTTCTCTTTTGAATGCAGTTATTGTCAGCAGTCTTTGAACTCTGCCCTCTTGGGCAACTGGGGGTAAAGTGTTTGGCAGCTGAGCTCGGCTCCTGGGTTGCTCTGCCATCTCTCTTCCTCTTTTCTGGGCCATTGGCTTCCTATTATTAGTGGTTCTTTTAAAGCTACACTATCTCTATATCTCTTACTTTGTAATTCCTGTAGTATTCTCCATGCTTATTGATTGCCAATAGCCTCACTAAATTGTGTTCTAAATTATATCTCATTCACGTATGCACAGACAAAAAAGTCTTTAAACTAGTCTAAATTGGTGTCAACTGAAAATGTACACATATTTAATCAACAGTTTTACTTTTATGTTTATCATTATTTCTCTCATTATCCTTAAAGGGATGAACATTTTCTTTTAAACCTATGACTTTCTTCTTGTTCTTTAGAATTTCTTTTGTCCATACAAGGGGTTTGGACACAATTGACTTTCATTAAATGGTCAAAATGAAACATCATTTACACACCATTGGTTGTGCTGGAGGTTGAGGTTAGATGCCTGACAAACATTTAGTGAAAGTATTTAAACACTGAAAATATTTACGTACTTTTAGTAGCAGAGAATGGTGACAAACAAGAATGATGCAGTTTGTACATTTCATCATCAGTCACACCAGCCCTATAAATTTGACTTGAACAGGGATTTATGTTGGATAAACACCCCAAACCATCTCCCAAAGCCACATTGACCTTAATGTTGCCACATTATGGTATATATGAATGTCTTCTCCCATCTTTTTTCCCTTGCTCTTTGTCCCTGAGACTGAGAAGCTTGACCGTTTTTCTTTTCCTAAAAAAAAGAAAAAAAAAGAAGTAAAGAGCACTTCTGCTGCTAGTTTTGATGCTTTCCAACAATTTCCATATAATTTTTGTAGGATCTAATTTCATTTAAATGTTTTAGCCCACACAATTCGTTCTCTGACACTTGAAATTAAACTCATTCTTTATCTGAAATTAAATCAGTCTTAATGTGCAGATGAAAACATTTTCACTGTTCATTGATGACATAATCCAGATGTTCATTTCCAATCTCCTCATTTTCTGCTGCGATGGAAATAAATCGATTTTTATCAGTGGCAGTTGCATTAGATTTGGCTCCAAGACAGTTAGTTGTTTCTGTATAATGCGTTCTCCATGTGCCCTTTTCTAACTGTGGTTTATTTTGGATCTTAGTGGCTGGTGGCATTTGGCATATTGTTTCTGTTGATATGGGCCTATTTGCTTAAATAGCCTGTGTGGGGCTTAAAATCTGTCATTTTCTCAGGCTCTGTGAGTAGTGCTCTTTTTCCCGTCTTGCGCCTTTGACGTCTTCCCCACAGACGGCCATCTCCGCACCTGTTTCATCAGCCTCTGTGTCTCGCTCTGTTCTGGGTTCAGCTGTAAGGTCCTGTCTGAAGCTGCCACGAAGACCCAATAACTTCTTATGTAAATGATGCTTGAGTGAAATGGGATGCCATGTGTGTGTTGTTTGTTCACTTACAGCCGGATAAGAAGAAATGGCATTAATGGTCAGTCAGACTGCCGCAGACAGAAAGGTGAAGAGAGGTTGTTTGTCCTGGCTGCACTGTCAGCTTTCTGAGACTGATTGCTCATTGAGCGCTCTCCCACTCTCTCTTTAATCAACTTGTCACCTCCTCGTTTTCATTAACCTCCATTTGTTTAGAATCATCATCATCAATTACATCACTTATATGTTAGCCGACATGATCATCTGTTCATTTAAATTCTTGCAGGCACATAAGGAAGTTTGCCATTTGTCAGAAGTGACAGGAAGGATTTGGGAATGAAGCTGTAGTGTGAAGTTGATGCATGACTCATCATTTCCTGTTTGCGCTTAATTTGTTTAACAACTTATCTTTGGTCTTCTCCTTGCAATGCCAAAAACATATACACAAACACATGTACATACAGTAAAATATTAGGCTACACTTTATTTTAAGGTGTCATTGTTACAGTGTAATTATACATTTAAGTACTGAGTAACATTAATTAACTACACGTACTTACTATAGGGTTAGGGTAGGATTAGGATTTGGTTGAGGGTTAGTTGCATGCAATTATGCATAATTTACTGTTAATACTATGGTAAGTACATGTAACATATGTAACAAGGACACTGTAAAATATAGTGTTACCATAAAGTGTAATGCTTAAACGTTTGTTTGAAACTAAATTCATCAATTATATTTTTCTTTTGAGGCATTTCTAAAAATAGATTGCTGATTTAATTTGTCGTCACTGTTTTTGTTTTGCCAAGTTGTCATGCTTGATAATAACCAGTAACACTTGCTATTTATAGCATTCTAAAATAAACACAATATAAAAACCACAACAAATAAGAACATGTTTGGTATAAGTTAAAATGCGGATGATTTTTTTATTTTTTACTGTCAGTACTGTTTAATATAATATTCCTTTTCAATTTCAGCTAGTTGTCATTTCTCACAATTAAAATTTATTTATAAATTCAGCAAAAGTTACTCAGCATCATGCATTTACATCAAAAACTTTTTATTTCTCACTACTTAATAACAAAATAACAATTATATCGATTTTAATTGTTAGTAGAATTGCATTAATAATTGTTTTACCATTATGTAATCTACATGTAAAATTTGAATTAACTACTTTTTGTATTTTTTTTTATTATTATTATTTTATATTTAGTGCCAAACAAATTAAGTCAAATTCGATGTTTGCAGACATAAATACATTTATACTGTATATCATGTGATACATTATGATTGTAAAGTCTGTGACTAGGAAATATTTTTGCTCGGAATAGCTCACGACCTTCCCAGTGGCACTTGCAATCACCTGCCTGACCAGACACTAATGTCCTCATATTTTCCATATCACTTCACCTTGTGTTGTCTCAGCGGTTGTCACAATGACATATGAAGCTCTCAGAAGTGACTATGCTCTCTCAGCAGAATGCCCGTTGGCTCATCACCACCCATGACGAGTTTTACCGCACCACTTCTGGGTGAGTCAATGTCAACCATGTCCGCATGACCATCTCATTTGAGACATGACGACAGATACACCTCTGCAAAATGAATAATATTCTGATGCAAACAATAGCATTTGTGTTTTATGGAGAGTTCAGGGTGCAAGAGATGCCAAATTAGCAAGCGCAAATTGGTTTGGGCTGACCTTTTTCCATTTTGGAGAGCTTGAATTGACTGATTTCAGGTCAATGGTATTCATAGAGTTTATGTAACGTCTGAGTTGAGTTTCATTGTAATAATAAACTGATGATTAAAGTTAAAAGGTTAGAATGACAAACTTTACAAAGTTCAGCTGATATATAATGAAGTATGATATATAATGGCAAATTCCATAGTGATAAATGATTGACATCTAAAATTACTGTTTAATGTCAAGCCAGTCGCACTTATTTTTGACATTGATTACTATTTCAGTCGTTATGGCATGTAAATGTCATGAATGTAATGGGCATATTGACAAAACGTCATATTGACGTCAGACATATTCTGTACTTGACAACGGTCGTTTGTTTTACAGTGTGCCAACAAGGATGTAATATTGGATGGTTTGGATTACCCATAATGCTTTTAAATTTATAATTTACACTTTAAATGGCTACTTCAGAGTGCCATAATTCTGTTTTTATTGAATGGGCATCTCACCAACACAACACACTAGATTGACGATAGGTCCCTAATAGTGTTTGTACAGTAGTTTGATTTTCTGTGCGCAGAGAAACCCGCTTGCTGTATCTTTCTCTTTTCTCATGTTTTTATATCTTTCACGCTGTGTATCTGGCCTTGCTAACAGTGCTGAACATATATCAGCCGACTGAAGAGTTACAGTCTTATCTTTCGGTGCCATATCACACCCTCACGACTAGCTGGATCTCTACAACGCCTGAGGAGTCCATCTCACTCCTCCACGTCCGTGTCTTCTGCTCGCTCGCACTGTCATACCAACTTTAATTGAACACTGATACTGAAACTGCAGCACTAGCACCGTGTTGTGTTTCTTCAGAGCTGGAGGTAGCTATATATGCTGTTTGGATTGGACCACCGGGTCCTTTTTGAAAACTATCAATTTAATAATTAAACAAGCTATGGTAATATTGTTAAAGGATTTGTACACATTAGCTCAGTTTTTTTTTTTTTTTTACTGAACCATGTCATATAACTTTCTGTGCAGTTACAAAAAATTGAGACTGGAGCTTTGAAGCTTTATAAACGACACAAAAGTACCATAAAAGTAGTATGTATGATTGGTGTGTTATATACCAAGTCTTCTGAAGACATTTGATGGCTTCATTCAAGAAACAGACTGAAATCAGTTTCAGTCTTCATTCACTGGTAATCTTCTTTTCCACTGGGCTGTTAATGACTAAAAAACTGAATCAGTAAATTGAACTTGATAATATGTGACCCTGGACCACAAAACCAGTCTTAAGTGTATTTTTTTTTTAATTGAGATTAATACATCATCTGAAAGCTGAATACATAATCTTTCCATTGATGTATGGTTTGTTAGGATTTGACAATATTTGGCCGAGATACAACTATTTGAATATCTGGAATTTGAGGGTACAGAAAAATCGAAATATTGAGAAAATCGCCTTTAAAGTTGTCCATTTCTATTGGCGATAGTGCTGTATCCATTCACAAAAATAAATGTTTTATATATTTAAGGTGGGAAATTTACAAAATATCTTCATGGAACATGATCTTTTCTTAATATCCTAATGATTTTTGGCATAAAAGAAAAATTTATAATTTTGACCCATACAATGTTTTGTTGGCTATTGCCACAAATATACCCGTGCAACATAAGACTGGTTTTGTGATCCAGGGTCACATATAGAAATTTGAACTTGATAATATTAAATATTATGTTGTTGTGTGCCATATTCTGTGCAAGAAGCCACATCATCTCACAAAAGGATGCTCAACTGTTGTTATGAAGTGAGTTTGGAGTAAAAACATGTTATTAAATATTGTCTTTTGTTGGACAAGAGGTTTGGAAAGTCATGTTTGGAAAGATCTTTCACGCGTGTTGCTTTTTCAAATGCACGTCAAACTCGCAGTGCTTTCAGATGGAGCAGCATTTACTACTGATCACAGAGCCGTACGTCATTGACAAGCTGCACATATAAAAGAATAATCGCAGCCTTTGTGATTTCATAATCGCAATAAGCCAAAACGGTTTAAGCTTTATTTCAGGTTAATTGCAATTAATCGTGCAGCCCTATTACTTCCAAATAATTATCCTTTCAAGAGAGTGTGCGATTGCGGACACAGGCTAGATCTGAGCTAATAATGATCTGAGATGATCTGGGGCCTTTACCATGAAGCCGGTTTAGGTGGATAGCCAGGTAGGCTATGTTTCAGTTTAGTTTGTGCTGACCCTAGGTTTGAGGCACCATGAAAGTGGCTCGGCTATTAGCTTTGTTCATCGCCATAGTAACTTACTCTCCATGGCTAACCTGCCATGGAGCGCTGTGTATCTGGCGCTCCATGGCAGGTTAGGTTATATTCTGGGAAAGGGATCTCAAACCAAAATTGGACCGATCAGCTGTGAGCAAATTGACACGTCTCTGACGAAATAAAGCCCCCCCTTCCCCCCACCCCAGTTTCTCTTGCTTCAAAATAAAGGTCACTAAAGATTTTTGATTGTTTATTATAATTATTTGATATGATTTATTTATTATTTAAACAATTATTTTAACCCTAACCCATTGCACATGAGCAATTTTAGTTTAACAATTATTATTAAACATTTAGTATTTACAATTGAATCACAGTTTCTCTATCTTTCAAGGCATGTAATTGGCTGTTCGCTACTGAAGTCACACTTTCATGTGCATTCGATCCATGAACTCAGGATCAAAGCCTGAGTTGACAGAGAAAGTTGATGATCAGCGTCATGGTACCAACAAAGCCTGATTGAAATGGTTTGGTTTTGTCAATTTGAAACTAATCCTTTAAACCTGAGTTTGTTCAACTACCATGATGGTATGGGCCTCAGATCACTAAATAATTGAATCAGTGAATTGAATTTGAAAATTGTTCTGAGCTGGTAATGACTGAATTATTAAATCTGTTATTTGAATTTGAGAATAGATCTGGGCTGGGTTTCCCGAAACCTTCTTAACGCTATGTCGTTCTTAAGTTACACCTTAAGCTGTACCTTATCGTTAAAGAGCAACTTGCAGGTTAAATTTATAACTGAATTAATACTTGATATTGTCTGAAGAGGTTTTTTAAAAACACATATGTAGAAATTACTAATGAAATCTAATTGGTTGTAGAGATTTTGATGAAAATGTGCTAGGCTCTGGAATACGCCTTTCCCCCTATAGCAACGCGTCACATGACGTATGCCGAGGTAAATATGAGCTCGCGTTCAGCCAGGCCAGCGCTCTCATTGTGGGTGTAGTAGTTAGAGCAGTAGTGAGCGACAGAGAAAGTTTTAGATCGAGTTTTAGAGAAGCCATAATGGTAAATTATTGTGTTTGTGCTGGTTGCACAAAATCCAGCCTGTCAGGACATCGTGTCCATCATTTTCCCTCTAGGAAAAACAAGGCTTTTCGTTCTTGGGTGCGTTTTGTTCAGGTGAAGAGAGCAGACTTCACTGCCGCGTCTGTCACCGCACACTCGGTCGTTTGTGGCGCACATTTCACTCCGGAGAATTATCGACCTGGAGATTTGTTGGAATCTAGTAATATAGTAAGTAGTAAAAAATATATCGCTCCAGTTATGCAAATCTAGTTGTTTTATCATCAACATACACTATGCTATATAGGGGTGTCCAACCTGCAAGTTGCTCTTTCAGTGCACGCATCTTCGGGTTCTCCCGCCGGATGTAGGCGCGAGCACAACATCAACTGGCAAACGCAATGTAAGCGGAACGAAACTGAGCTACTCGTTATTGTGTTTGTGTGGACCATTTATCAGTTTGGACCAGTGCAGCGCGAGCCTGATCAAGCAACACTGTAACTGCGAGATCCAGTAAATAAAGCATTTGAATTCGCCACTGAAGTAATAACATCACTGCGAGATCTAGTGAGAAATATTCACATTTCTCCGTTATTAACGGATCAAACAGCGCTGACGTGGAAACCAGGAATAAACATTGTGCAATGAATGAACGAACTATCCAGTGTCCACAGATCAGCAACATTCACCATGGCTTTACTGTAGTAACACTAACTGCAATCATGGAAGTTTGGCATTTTCCACTAAGGCCCAGTATGCATCCACCTCCCTGCAACACTGACTTTCCTCAGCTGTAAACATTGCCTCGCATTTCCCACTCAAGCACCTATGGAACAAAAAATGTTAGCAGGAATAAATATCTCTCTGTCTCTCGATGAGAAACCGCTAAGTTGTATCACGTAACGTTAGTCTGGGCGGATATTAATGAGCATGACAAACGCCTGATCAAAGCTTAGTTTCTGTTATTGTAAGTTCCAATATGTTCTGTCTAACATTGATCCTGGCCTGTCCCTGCTCTCTTGGCAGCCTAGCAGGCTCATAATTGTATGGCTGTGGTCCGTCAACAATTTCCTCAGCGTCCGAAATGTCATTGCGATCCATTTTTCCCTGTTGTTTGAATCAACCGCTCTCCCTCGTGCTACGTCACGACTCTCGCCCGTCACGCCCATTTTCAGATGCGGAAGTAAAATTTTCTCACAAAAACGACTCCAGAAGCCACTGTAGCGTATTTATAATTTTTTTTTAAAGAAAATCTAGTTCCTACATTATTTTTCTATACATTGACTTGTTGGGTCTTCTAACCTGCAAGTTGCTCTTTAATACGTGTTTCCCGAAACGTTCTTAGTTAAGTATACCTTCTGTAAGTCATACGTTCGGAAGGTTGGTCTGGACCACTCTTAGCTTTACCTTATCACTGTTGCAGGTCTAGCAGGTACATCAGCTGCCGAACCATTAAAGGCTTAATAGTCTATTCAAAGGGAATGATTGTGGTGGGGAGTTTGCTCAAACTATGGCAGCGATACAGCGAATAGTTGTTCTAAAAGACGGTGCCGTCTGCGGAGCGCTTTCAAAGGCCAATGAATGCAGACTGTCAGTTAAGTCCTATTCGGACTTGTTTTAATTGTTTATCATGGGCTCGTACGGTATTTTAAACATTTACAGGGGTAAGTGATTTTATTGCCGTCCGAATCCATAATATCAGTGTTTTTTCTCATCCAACCCGCGTAAAAATCCCAGGCCAAATTGTTTTTTGACAAACAGGTCGTGTGGTAATTTAATTGCCGTCTGAATCCACATCTCTGAGTTTACAAGAAGAGATTCAAAATTCAATGCTTAAATCCTTTTTGATCACTGCCGAGTACCGTATGTAAGATGTACACTTTTATTACTGAAATGCTGGAAAGTATTTACAAGAACACTATTTCATCGCAGCTCCACCTCAGCGAACAAAAATGGGAAAGAGAAGAAAGCACGTAAAATTTTTGAAATGGTTATTGTGGCAGCAATATATGATACAATTTTAAAATATGTAGGCTAGGCTATTATAGGCTATTATAGTTTGGATTATTTTTTATAATATCCCATGAGTCCTAATAAATGCAATTTCAACTATTTCTGAAGTGCTTCTTTTATAAACACCGCTTTCTCACATAACGCAGTAAAGCAGCCACTGCACGAGAGAATAATTGATTCTCGAGCCATCAATATCAACCAATTCAGCACCATCGCCACGGACAGCACCGGGTAATGTCGCACGTAAGAAGGTATGTCTTAAGCAGCTTCCTAAGGTATGGTTCGGGGAACACGCCTAGCAATGGTATATCTTTAGTTAAGTTATACCTTAAGAGTCTTCGTAGCGCGCTAAGAGACAACGTTATCGGGAAACGCAGCCCTGAACTTGAGCGGATCTCAGATGCGTTTCCCAAAGCCAACTATGGTCGCAAGTTCTGTTGTTATCAATACAATTCAACGTAACTTGCAAACGTAGTTGACTAATGATGCTTTTGGGAAACTCAACCCAGGGCTGTTCATGACTGAAGCCTTCCAATTTGTGAAAGAATTATTCAGATCTGTTATGTGAACTGGATCAACTGATTTATTGGAAGGATCCGCTTTAATAGAATGCCTTTTTTTGTTTTTTTCAACATATGTTGACTGACGCGGCCTTCATTGGTTTTCATTACGATTCAAAATGTCTTCCTTTTTTGTCTCACTTAAGTCAGTCATACAGATTTGAAACAACATGAGGGTGTGTAATTGATGTCAGAACTTTAATTTTCAGGTGAACTACTTCAAGGCAGGGGTATGGTACAGATTAACATTTTGACAGTAGGTGAAATGCAGAGGGCTGCGGCTGCATAGCAGCTTTGGATTGACATTCTATGCTTGCGGAGTTATTGGATTATGAAAGTGGTCTGTCAATGCACAACTGACAGCTTTACGGTAAAATCACCGCCTAGCTTTATGGCTGCAGGACATGCAGTCAAGTTCAGCCAAAGTATTTTGAGTAGAGTTTTGAGTAGAGCTCAGTTTGAATGGGATTAAGGTCTGGCAGCAGGTGCTAACTTGCTTTTGAAGCTTGAATCTGCTGTAGTTCAATTGCCTCAGCTTTAGTGATTATTATAACAGACCTTGGCGGTTTGTTTCAGTTTCTAGGCTTCTCGAGTACGTTTGAAGCAGACCCTGAAAGATTAAGACAGAGATGACTTAGATGATTCTTATAGGACCTTGGGAATGTGCTCAGGATTCATTCTGACATATTTCTCATGTCACGGCCTGAAGTTACAAGCCCTGGGGTCTTAAAGATGGATTTCTGTCTCAAACCGTATGGCCATCCTCCTCCATCAGCACATTTGAAGCCGAAGAGCCTTGCATGGGCATTATTAGGATAATGTTCACTATGTCAGCAATCTGAGTCCTCCATAATTAGAAATCTGACCATGTTTAAGCCTTACAAATTCGTTTTCAACTGCTGCACTCTTGGGCATCAGTCAGTGCTGGAAAACTGATTAGATTCCAGTCACTTGTAGCTGGTGGTTAAAGAACCTCTTGCTGTTTTGTTTGTCTGTAGTTAGATGACGCAGATTCTTTTATCCTTCCCATGAGGCAGATACACATTGCATTTGTTTTGTGCCAAAAACACCATCATGTAGTATAGACCAGGGCTTGTTGTCACAAGTGTTGTATCTATACGATTTACCCTCGGTTTCACAGGCAAGGCTTAAAATATGTCAGTGCCATTGTTTTATCTCAAGATGCACACCAGTAATGTTTTTTCTAAGGCAAGTTTATAAAAGCTACTAAATGTCCTAATTGAACTAAGGCCTAATCCTGGCTTAATCTAAGCCCTGTCTGTGAAACTAGGCCTTAGAGTCAAAACTGTTTTCTTTTTCTTTTAGTCAACAATGTTTACAGAAATTGACTCAAATATTAAGCATACCCTCTGAGATATTAACTGGAGGATAAAGTGCGACAACTAGCCTGGTCTCCCCCATATTGTGTTGTGATTGAATTTGAGCTTCATTGTAGAGTTATTTGGATGCGTTTGCTGGTATACTGCAGGATAGAAGATCTGTAACTTCTTTTGCAGAGGCTTACAAGATTATGGCTGAGCTAGACATTATACATTCTGGATGCAACAGCTCAGACAACCACCAATGAATGCATCTGTCTTGATTAAGCAAATGTTCTTGTCATTCTTTTCCACCCACATTTTATCTACAGCCTCACTGCAGCAACCGTCTCCCCAGAGTAAACTGATGTTAAGTACCATACTAAAGTGTACAATAACAACGTGGATCTCAATAACTCTTACTTATTGATCCAACTTGAAACCATGGTAATTCATCTTTCTTTCATAGAAAGTTTTATATATATATATATATATATATATATATATATATATATATATATATATATATATATATATATATATATATATATATATAAAATGCTTTGGGGTTTTGATTCAAATTTGACTTTCATTTTAGTTTAATACTTTGACAGCAAATACAGCCAAAAAGCTATAAAAGTCTGAAAATTATATTTAATACTTTGTAAGTGGAGCTTTATTTATTTTTTAAAGAGAATATACAAAATAAACTTTGTAGTACAAAACTATTTATCTCGCAAAACACTGGTTCCATTATTTTTCTGTTCAATGACTCATTATGAAAATTAAAGTAGCAAATAATCACAAAATGTCTTCCAGCCATCACAATCTTGTGTGACACTGTATAAAAAGCAAATCCAAAGCTACATTTTCACACTTAAGTCTGTTTACCCAACAAGCACAAGCTGTTGTATTTGTTGGATCAATCTGTGATGGCAGAGATAGTGTAGCTGGATAAAAAGGGCTTTTTCTTATCACTCCACTTCAGTTGCAGAGGGCCCATTAGACTTTCATAACGTCTGTCCAGACAAGTCCAGCGAGTCTTGACTGATGTTCCATCAGATGTGCTGCTGCTACACACTAGGTTACTCAGGGGAATTCACAATAAAAATCTATCGCACCTGCCAGTAGCTTTTATTTGCATGCAATGTTTTGGAGCCTGGTTCTAGAATTACGCAAATCAGGAAGATTACTGTAGAATCATAGAATTTAATACTTTTATTTAGCAAGAACACATTGGATTGATCAAAAGTGACAGTAAAGACATTTATAGTGTTACAAAAGATTTATATTTCAAATAAATTCTATGCAAAGAATCCTGAAAAAAAAACATGTTTTCCACAAAGATACTGTATTAAGCAGCACAACTGTTTACATCATTGATAGTACTAAGAAATGTTTCTTGAGCACCAAATTAGCATATTAGAATGATTTATGGAAGAATCAGGTTATACTAAAGACTGAAGTAACTCCTGAAAATTCAACTTTGATCACAGGAATAAATTACATGTTAAAATGTATTCAAATAAAAACAGTTATCTGAAATTGTAATAATACTGTATTTCAAAATATAACTGTTTTTACTGTAATCAAATAAATACAGTCTAGGACTAGGTAAACATAAGAGACTTCTTTAATAAACATTTAAAAAAAAAAAAAATTCTTACCAACCCAAAACTTTTGAAAAGTAGTATATTAAATTTGTTTTATATAAGATTTACCGAAATAGTAAAAAAAAAAAAAAAAACTTTATTAATTAATATATTTGTAAAAAATAATAATTTGAAAATAAGAGAAAAATAAACCTTGGCGATATATCATTCGACCACTATTGCACTATGCATATATTTGAACTGTATTAGTTGGCAATGTGGAGGCAGCTGCAGAAACAGGCAGAAACTGTGTGCACTTCATTACTGTGACATAAGGAAGACTTGATATCGTAGATCATCTCTACAGTTTCCATGAATTATTGACACATAATTAGTCCGCACACAAACAGACCCATACATAACCATGTTTTTCCGCTTTAATTGAATTCATTCTGCATTTCTACTAATGTTTTAAACCATTTTGCACCCTTCAACAGCATATGCAAAGTTCTTTCACCTCTCTAATGTACCAGATGTCTAAAGGTTGTTTTGCCAGCGTGCTTGCATGTGTCCCCAAAGGCCTTTCTCAGAATATGTCTCTGATAATGGAGATTATCATAATGTAATTTGATGCTGCTGTGTAACTGAATGTGCTTTTAATGTTTAGCCTGTTGATAATGAGTCTTTTCCTAGAATGAACCCAGACTTTGCTAACACATCACACACTGACTCTCTAAGATGGTGAGCGTTCACCTCGGATGCAAATTACACAGAGAGAATTGGTGTGTGCACATCTGCAAAACTTTTCCCTATTTTAGGTAGCATCTCGGCTGAAGGTAAAGAAAACGTAGATGGAAAGAATTATGGGATTGCAGCTCCCCACAGTGCTGACACATTTCACAGACCGAATGCTACTGGAACCCTCTGCACAGTACAGCAATATATATATATATATATATATATATATATATAGCCTATATATTATTATTTATTTTTTGCATGGAGATCCCAGAAAGTTTGCAAATAGAAACTAGTCCGAAAGCAGCTTTATTTGAATCTGGTCTTGCAGTTATTCTTCAATCTTTACCTGGCCATGAAAGCAAATCTTCTGATTTCCCTTGACTGGCTGTATGCTGCTCAGGTAGCTTGTGGGACTGAATGAAACAATCAGGCCAATCAAAACTGTTCAGGATCATGCTGCCATAAATCACCCATGTGATGCCGACCTGCCAAATACTGCATTCATCAGTCTGATGGCTGGGTGAGCCTTCCAGATATAGAGTTTGAGAATCATATTCATGTGTGGACTCATACGGAGCTCCGCTTCTTGACCTACTTGCATTACTAATGCAAAGGTCAATGCCTCATACAGATCAGATAAAATGAGTAGCTTCTCCAGTACATGGAGATAGTTTGGTGTATTGTGTGAATTCTGATGTATTTGTCATAAACATGTCTATTATTTTCAAGCCGCCTACTGAGGTGATATTTTAAGATATCATATACATGCTCAAATTCTGAGGCAGAATTGTATGTATTCATTGTTGCAATGAGCAGGGGTGACTTAGTGATTTGGGGGCCCTAAGCTATTCCAGGTATGGGGCCCCAACACACCAACTGTTCGCTCTTTTACTCTTTTACTCTTGTAACCTTATTTTTTTTTCTCTCTCTCTCGGTGCATGCTGGGAGTGTTTGGGGATTCGTAAGGGGAGAGGGTGACTGTTATTTACTTTTCCCTTATTTTTCATCTTTAAAATTTGGGTTACAACAGTTGATTTTTGAAATTGGTTTAAGTTGAGTTAAGGTTTTTGGGACGGTGTTGGGATGGCGTCGTTCCCAAACGGGGGAGAGCCACCGCCACCTGTGTCTCTGCGTAATGGAATCAGGTGTGTTCCTGCCGCAGGTGTGGAGGTGGAAGACGTGCTAATCACGGTCGGAGAACAGATCGACTTTGAGAACATTTCTTTGGCTTCGAGGATGAACAAGTTGTTGTGATTATTGTAAAGGAGGAAGAGGTGGCTAATCATCTCATTATCAATGCAATTGTAGTAAGTGGTGATTTTATTAATGTCTCACCGCTGGTTACGCCAACAACACTTTTTTTTTTCCTATCTCGAACATGCCCCCATTCATTCATAATGATGAGATTGAGCGGGGATTAGTTCATTATGGATAAGTTTGCTAGCGCAATTAAAATGGTTCCACTTCGCTGTAAAAATGCAGCATTAAAGCATGTTATGTCGTTTAGGAGGCAGGCGTTCATGTTTTTGAATGAGCCGGAATTCGATATTTCTTTCAGAGTATGGCATGAAGGAAAGGCGTACATGGTGTATGCAAACTCTGGAAATATGAAGTGTTTTGAGTGTGGAGATGTGGGCCATAAAAGGATGGCGTGTCCACATAAAGCTCAGAACAGTGAGGAGGCCGCAGGCCCTAGTGATGCTGTTGATGTAGCAAATGGATCTGAGACTGCATCAGTCTCATGCTGGAGACACGAGTGACGGTCAAGCACAAAGTGCTTGATGTTGTTGTTGATGATGGTGATGATGACAATGAGGTTAGTGAGAAAGGTGAAAAATCAGTTTTGTCTGAACAAAATAAAAAGGAATTTTATGGAAGTGTGGATAATGAAGTGGTAGGGACATCTCTGGATGTGTTGAAATGTCTGAGGATAAAGAGATATTTCTGAGACAGGTTCACAGGTTTTGGATAATACGTACACATTGCAGGAAATTAATAACTTTTTGGATGCAACGTTTGGAAAAGTAGTGGAAAAAAAGTAGTTTTTTCCAGACAGGATAAATTCATTGGGTCAGTGTTGTTGCTGCAGAAAACTGTCAGTTACTAAGCCTTAGATAAAAAAAGAGATTTCGTCTGAAGAAAATGATAACAAGGTTAAGGAAGGATAAAATGCATGCTTTGAAAAAAGTAAAATTAAGAAATTGCACATGGTGATTTCAAACTTTGTGTCACATTTGTACCTGTCCTGTCTCTTTTATTTCCTTTTTCTTATAAGGGTGGGCTGCTTGAATATAAATGGAGGTATAGGACAAAATTGGCAATGGTTTCCTAGTTTTTCAAAATTAACCAGGTTGATGTAGCTTTTTTTACAAGAAACCCATGCTAATACTGATAATGAAAAGCTCATTTTAAGTCATGGGACAAATAAAACCGCAGGGGTAGCTATTTTATTTTTGAAAAATATCAATGTTAATATTTTAGCTGTAGGTGAGGTCATAAAAGGTAGACTTTTGTTAACTAAGATTGAGGTTGGAGGAATGGTATGTGTTCATGAATGTTCCAAATAATGGGTCTGAGAGGATGGAATTTTTTATGAAAATGACAAGGTTAATTAAGACAATTGATAGTAATGTGTGTTTTGTTGTGGGAGGAGATTGGAATCGCACCACAGACTTTACAATTGATAGAAATGGCGAAGAGCCACATAGTCAATCAAGTATGATGTTGACAAAAGTATTGAATGAATTTGAATTACTAGATGTGTGGAGAATGATCAATAAAAGAGCTAGACAATATACCTGGCTTAAAGTGAATGATAATAGAGTCAGTGGTGCAAGATTAGATAGATTTTATTTTGGTAAAGTATGGAATAATGCTGTAGCCTAGATGTATAGAAGTAGAAGATGTGTAGAATTGATGAATGCTTCTATTTTGCCTAATGGTTTTTCAGACCATCACATGGTTATTTTATACGTGGTATATAATGCTAAATTGTTACAAGACATTCATTTTTGGTGATTCATTTTTTTTTTGTCTGGAAGAGCTGGAAAACGAGGAAAGATTAATTTGAGAATCTCAATCAGTGGTGGGAGGTGGGTAAAGTTAACATAGGCTAAGGGTTTTGTGTCAGAATTATTCATCTCATATTGGATCAGTGGTGAAGGAAACTGAAAAGACTACAAAGAGACATTGAACTTTTTGAACAGGACATATTTAATAATAATGAACTATAAAGAGAAAAATAAAGAGCTTGGGACTTTTCTACAAGAACAAGTAAAGACAGCACACGATTCTGCTCTATTAAAGACATGGACACAACAGATCCTGTGGAAATAAGGAAGATGTCTGTGGATTTCTATTCACAATTATATGCTTCTGAAAACTGTAACTATGAAAGCGCTGAGGATCTACTTAGTGATCTACCAAAGACTGAGAGTGAACAGAGAAAGACTCTGGATGATAACATTACTTTTCAAGAGCTTACATAGGCAATGCAGCAGTTGTCGACAGGTAGATCCCCAGAAATTGATGGATTGTCAGACTGCTGAATTCTTTCAACGTTTTTGGAGTATTTTAGGAGAAGACTTGAATGTCTGAATGTTGTCAAAGTAAGATACTTCCCATAAGTTGTAGTCGGGCAGTACTTTCATTACTTCCAAAAAAAGGAGATCTGGGACTTCTAAAAAATTGGAGCCCAGTGTCATTGTGTGTTGATTACAAAATATTCTCAAAATGTTTGGCTAAAGTGTTATCTGGGTTTATTGGTGCAGAAGGATCAGACATACTGAATTCCTGAAAGATCTATAATGGACAATATTTCCTTATTACGTGATGTTATTGAACTAATTATGAAATTGGTGTTCTTTCTCTAAATCAGGAGAAAGCATTTGATAGAGTTGACCATGGTATCTCTATAATGTTTTAAAGCATTTTGGCTTTGTTGACAAATTTATTTCATATATTCAGTTGTTGTATTCAAATGCATTTGTTTTTGTAAAAGCTGGCGGTGGTTTAAGTGTATACCTGTTTCTAGAGGAATTAGGCAAGGCTGTCCACTTTCAGGACAGTTATATAGCCTTGTCATTGAACCTCTTTTGTGCAGGTTAAGGAGAAATCTCAATGGAGTCATAATTCCAAATAGAGACACAAGTTCAATGGTGTCCGTATCGGTTTATGCTTATGACGTTACTGTTTTTATTATAGGCCAGGATGATGTTACAGTTTTAACTAAGAACATTGAACAAAATGAGAAGGCATCCTCAGCTAGATTAAACTGGGGAAAAAGTTAGGGTTTCATTATTAGACAGTGGTTGGGGAAAAGACCTTCACAGCTTCCTGGTGGTTTGAAATGGGGTAGAGAAGGGCTGAAAGTTTTCGGTGTATATTTAGGGAATACTCAATTTCAGATGAAGAATTGGGAGGGAATGCTGAAGAAAGTGATTGTCTAAATGGAAATGGCTAGTACCACAGTTGTCGTATAGAGGGCGAGTTTTGGTTATTAATAACCTAACTGCCTCTACACTGTGGCCCAGGTTTATTGTCATGGAGCCACCTGATGAACTTATCTGCCATATACAAAGCGCATTGGTGGACTTCTTCTGGAGTGGGCAGCACTGGATCTGGGCAGCAGCACTGTATTTACCTGTCTAGGAAGGTGGCCAGGGGTTGGTGGATGTGAGGAGTCGTATCAGTGCCTTCAGGATACAAGCAGCACAGAGACTCCTCGATCATAAAGACTTGACTTGGGCCCAAACTGCTTGTGCTTTGCTACAGAGAGCAGGAGGAATGGGATTGGATAAACATTTATTCCTCATAAAACTGGAGGAGGTGAGCTTGTCTGAGCTTACACCGTTTTACAATTCTATGTATAAGGTCTGGAGAACTGTTTTTAAAGTAGAGCGGGACATTGATCCTCAAGGACACTGGGTCACTGAAGAACCCTTGCTTTTTAATCCAATGATCCAGACAAGGATGTTATCTTCTGTGAGTATACAAACATGCTTAATTTTAATATTAATGTTATTAAGGCATAACATTGTAAAACTGGGGCACCTCTTGGACAATAATGGATGGAGATCAGCAGAGACCCTCAGAGAGGTGACAAACTTCTTAAGGATTGTTTCAATGAATTTAACAAAGATTTTTCGGATAAAGTGTTCATTGGAGGGTTATGGATTTTTGATGAGGAAGAAAGTGTGTTTATTAAGTTATCTGATTGGGACTGCAAAATTGGCAGTGTGGATGACTAGGAAGAACAAAGGCTTACAATTTGCATCTACGGATCATGAAGTTATGTTTAGGAGATTAGTGGTAGGAAGGCTTAAAGTGGAGTATTCATACTATAATATTGTAAATTATGTAAGGAGTTTTACTGAAATATGGTGCGTTGATGTTTTATGCACCATTTATTATTATGTGATGGTTCTTAATTTTTTAAGTTCATTTTTAAAATAATTTTAAAACTTTAATGATGATATCCTCCTGACCAAACAAAATATGATAGAAAATTTGTAGGTTATATATGATTAATATAGGTTTCTGGTTAAGGGCTCCCTGATTCCTTGGGGCTCTAAGCGACCACTTGCCTCGCTTATTGGTTAAGTCCTCTCCTGGCAATGAGCTTAAGAAATAAATCCAAGATGGTGGATGAGGTGTGAAAAAGGGTTGATTGAACTATCTTTTATCAATAATTCAGTGTGAAATATATAGTGTAATTAAAATGGATTTTTACCTGATATTTGTGCATTTGTCTTGTGTTGTTCACTTAGCAACATGCTAACATCAAACTCTTTTTAACTCTGCACTGTTGGTTTAAGATGGTCTTAGTTGGTTTAAACTGTTCTTTCAGCCTGACCAAGCTGTTTGTCAGCTGCTTCACACTTTAAAGGACAAATCAAGTGAAAAATGAACCTGGGGTTAATTAACACATGGTTACCGAGTCGATCGTTCCCTGCGATGCGTTTTCATGAAAATCGTATGTATAGAGTTTTATCTTTAAAAACAGATTAGCTCATAACAGTAGTATATTGGGCACAGAGTAAGTAAAAGTAAATCGCTAGTTAATACCACTAACAAGGCTCAAAATAGCCTCTCACTAACACGGGAGCATAATGAGGGTCCTTACATACAAACCGAAGCATTGAGAACTTTGTAAGTGTACAGACAGTTTAATAAGAAGATACTTTTTAAAGACAGTACATTACGCGTTGACATGCAGGATCCATCTTGGAAAACAGTCTCGACTAGTCGAGCCACGAACGCCGTCGATAGGATAGCTGGTCGATAGGAATTACGTTTGTGAAATCTAACGTAGCACGGCGTTCGTGGCTCTATTAGTCGAGACTGTTTTCCAAGATGGATCCTGCATGTCAACGCGTAATGTACTGTCTTTATAAAGTATCTTCTTATTAAACTGTCTGTACACTTACAAAGTTCTCAATGCTTCGGTTTGTTTGTAAGGACCCTCATTATGCTCCCGTGTTAGTGAGAGGCTATTTTGAGCCTTGTTAGTGGTATTAACTAGCGATTTATTTTTACTTACTCTGTACCCAATATACTACTGTTATGAGCTAATCTGTTTTTAAAGATAAAACTCTTTACATTCGATTTTCATGAAAACGCATCGCAGGGAACGATCGACTCGGTAACCATGTGTTAATTAACCCCCGGTTCATTTTTCACTTGATTTGTCCTTTAAGAAAAGTCTGTAAAAATAGGACCCAATATATTGTGTTATTATGAAGGAATTTTTGTATTCTTTAACCCATATTTTGAATTAGGCTACACATTACATTTATTCTGTTTTAGTGTTAAAATCTCCATAAAATTACCAGTACCTTTTTTGTTTTTCTACAGTTTTTTTTCCCCTCCCGGTGTTGTTGGCCGACCAGCTTGGCTCCCAGGCTGACTACTGAAACCCTAAACCCAGCCAACAGAATAGCCTGATCATTTTGGAAGACAAACTAAGAAGTGCAAACCAGCTTGGGCTGGTTTAAGATTTTTTTTCCAGCAACTAAGTGTGAAATTAGCTGCTGGTCAAGCATGGAGCATAATCTATATGGCCACCTTTTGAGCTGCGGCCTGTGTAAAGTGTTTGAATCATTTACTTGCACGTAAGGCAACTCGCTTTTGGAAGAGAACTTCGATGTTTGGGTGTGCAAATATGCAGAGAAATCGGTTGACTTAAGGATTTTTTGTGGCAGGACAGTCAGACCCTTTCTAGTGAATCTCCAAGGGGATGTTTTGAACTAATATTTGTTTTTCAGGCCAATGTCTAATTCAAACAGTCAATTGAGTAGGAGAAAAATTGATTACTTTCCAACAGTCCTTAATTGAGACTGTCAAATTAGTCCCAGGTTCTTGGATATTGAAGACAGTCAGCAGCACAATCTATTGCTTGCAGACAAGATGCTTATCTGAAAGACGCATATGTCCTGCATCACCTTGCTTTGGCTCTACATTATGCAGAAACAATGGTAATCTAGGAGCATCATGACTGTGGGTGTCAGAACATGGAGGATGGGATCTCGAGAAAGGAAAGAATGCTTTTATTCTCACAGAGTGAGAGAGTCCAAGGTCAAGGTGCTCTCGGATGCTATAGTTTCACACATACATCACAGGAAGATGACAAAACACCTGAGGATGAGTGAAGAGGAGTTAGAGAGCCGAAAAGAAATGCAGCCTTTGAAATGAAGCAGCATTCATTCGCCACTGTTGGGGATAACAGTCTTATGCAATCAAATGGTTTTACTTTAAAATGATTTTTGTTTAATTTAGACCATAATATCAGTTACTTTTACATTTTTTTCTTATTTTTCAAAATAGTGATACAATTTTTCATTTTTAAAATAGTAAAGCAATTGTTTATTTATCAGCAAATACAACTGAAAGACAACTTTTTTCAGAATGCCTAACAATATTATGCTACATCTTTACATTTTATGACGAAAGTAATGTTACAATATTGTTACTCAGATACCTTTGATAAAAATAAATATTTAGCAGCAGTTTTAACATAACTAACTTGTACTGCATCAATAAAACAATACTATAACGTTACTTTACATAAAAAGTAAACATGTAATATAAGTTGCTGTACTTTTAATAAATAATATAAAATGGTGCAGAAACAATTTTCACTCAGAAATGGCAAGTAATTCATTGAAATTGATATTTTCTTGTAAAACATATTTCAATAATCTTAAACTTTTTCAGTGTGTATTATTTATATTATAATATTATTTATATATTTTTAATACTTATTTTAAAACAATATTGTAACACATTACTTTAAAAGGAAAGTTCCTACACTGCCAGCCACAATATATTATGTTTATCCCATAACTGGCAATATCTCCTGCTTCCATCTCTGCTGTCAAAACAGCACTAAATGAAAATGTTACACCGGTTTGTTCTGCTTCAGTTGACTGTAATTTCATTTTTATCTGTTGTAGTCTTGAGTTAGCAATGTGTGTTGCACACTGTTCTAAGTTGAAATAGCTTTGGTGACGACTGTCCTTGCAAGCTAATGCATGACCCTTTCACCCACCGCGCGTCAATTTGCTTTTGACCTTGTCCAACACTTGCTCTTGAGGCTTCTGGTTGCATTATAATCAGTTACAGTCCTTTGGATACTATTATGCATTTGTTAATAAGGTTAGAAAATATTTTGTGGCAAGGCTGTGTGTGATGTTACAGTGGAGTTGGCGTATCCAGTCTGTCCAATGAGATATCGGTCCTGTCCAGTTTCAGATTCTGATACATTTGCTTCCCTGGCTAGATGGAGCACAAGTTTACTTATGTAATGTACCGTTACAAGCATCACACACACACTATTTCACACACAGAGGCACAGAGAGTAAATGATAGATATGTGGGTGCTTTATGAGCAAATGCAGCCCTGGGCTCGTAATGAGCTGCAGTATGAGTTTGAATGAGTTCACTGCACAGAGCGACATTAATGAAACAGTCTAATGACATCAGCTCGAGCAGGGAAAGATAAAGATGACATATTGTCCTATAATAATCAAAGTGAACTTCAGCATTAATGTCAGGCTTGTGTTTTCAGGTCTCATTCGGTTGTTGACGCAGTTTCAAGGTTACAGCTGGTGTGTATTCAGAAAGACGCAAATGAAAGAAGGTTTTTTTGCACTTGAAGACAGTCTTTGTTCTATCTTAGCAGGGTGCACCAACAACTTTCATCATGAAATTTACACTAAATAGTTGTAGCTTGTGATTTTCACCAGATTTTTTTGTTTTTGATTTACTTTGCTGCGCCATCTGAACGTTTGTCTTCACATATTTGCATTTGTTAATCTTCAGTTTGAACAGACACCAAATTAATCGTATGAGTCATCATGATTGCTTTTCATCAGTTTGGATGATTCATTTTAAAAAAAGCACCATTACATACCACTTCAGATGAGTAAAATAGTATTTTTGGTAGAAGGAAAGCTAGTGGGACAATGGTACATGATTTGTAATTTCCAAAATTAAACTTTTATGTTGTAGTCCTTTTTTTGTATGTTCTAATAAAATGAGGAATTTTATTTTGTTTCCCCACTTAATGTAAATAAAATGTCTTTTCAGATTTTTCACTTATCTATCTTCATAATCTTCCACTTATACAGTGAATGGTTAATACGTTAAGCACGTTGATATGCGAATTTCAACATCTGCATTTGTATAGAAGCTGTGATTTTTCTGTGGAGTTTTAGTGAGTCATTTAAATTTCCTTAATTATTGAAGCATCCACGCTTGGCAGTGCCTTGGTGACTATACACAACCCTCGCCAAGGCAGCTATATTTGGAAAGAGACCTAGAGTATGCGTGTGCATTTGTGAGCAGCACTTGTGAAAATGAGCTGTAAATGTAATCCTCAGGAGTACTGTGATAACTGCGATCAGCTCTCCTCGAGTCCTGAATGAGATCCATGGAGCCAATGCTGTTGCTTGCTGTTGAAGAATAAACAAGCTAAATTATGAGAGACTAAGACCGAATCTATTTACATGAAAACGTGCTTGATGTGGTGAGCAGAAACCGTGTCACAACATTGACAATCTGCTTAATTAACAAGGATTGACGTAAAACCATAATGGGATGTTTGCTACAGTCATAAGGCTTCTAATCACCACATTTAATCCATCTGCTGGAGGTTGAAGATGTAAATGTCCACATTTCTGCACCGCCTACACTGGTGCCCTTATGTTGCATTTTACATCGCTGTTGTCTTCTTGAACATGCTGCATTGTGACACCTACGTTTCTGAAATTACCCATCTGGTGAGCTTTGTCTTCCTGGAGCATATCTCAAAGTTCCCCGGGCTGGAATGTCAAAGTGATACAGAATTTAGTTAAAACCGTCAGCCTATCTGAAAGAAGACTGTATTGACACGGCACACAGCAACTCTCATAGTCTCAGAAAATGCGGATATCTTGTGACATTGTTATCCTAATTGATTTTGTTGATACCTGACATCTGATTGGTGACACCTATGGCGGTGGTGCTCAATTGGTTTTTGCTTCAGGACTAGATTCTTCCAAAGATGAATTTGCCATGCCAGAATACTGTAGTTTAATTGGATGTATAGCCTTTGAAGTCAACAATTTCTCTAAGCCTATTTTTATTTTGCAGTCCTAACTTTGTATAACAAGATAGTTAATTGGACTTTACTATTTGCATTTAGCATTGTTTTGTTTTCCCTGCTATCCACGATCCTGTCGGAATAGATTTACCAGTTGAACCATTGAATTAGTGAGTGTTACTTTGGGTGCTACGGCACTGCTGTTTTCCCATGTGGCCTTTCTCAGGGTTGTGCGCCTGTGGTTGGAGGTTGCTGATGCTGATGGCCCAGCTGCTGCCTGTGTCTGATTTAAGGCCCCGGCTTCAGGAAGTGGCTGCTCATGAGTCCAGGCACGTCACAGTCTCCAGACCAGAGGAAGTTCACTGCTATTCACCACTGATGCCTAAATGAGACTCTTCTGTCCTGCAATGGCTCTGGCACACACACCTCACTCTCTCGCTTTCACAATGTCAGATAACAGCACTTCCTTTTCTGAGACACTTCATTCTTATCATTTCCTGCTCCAGCTCTGTGATGAATCTCTGTTTTTTTTTTTTTCTGGTTAGAGGTCCAGCAAACTAATTCTTCCTCTCTGGCTCCATACACTTTGGCCCGTCATTTTGTTTCTCTTGTTTAGGAGTAAATTTCTTGTGCGCTTTAATGAAAATGTGCTCTCCAAGAGTGACACAATTAATGCACAAATCGGTCCAAGATCTGTATAATTTATCCTCAAATTTGATTAAGCTGTTAGGAAAAGTGCAGGTGGGGAATGATATCTATCTATCTATCTATCTATCTATCTATCTATCTATCTATCTATCTATCTATCTATCTATCTATCTATCTATCTATCTATCTATCTATCTATCTATCTATCTATCTATCTATCTATCTATCTATCATGTCTGACTAATTTATTTCATCACACTATTCTATCTATCTGTCTGTCTGTCTGAAAGCAAGATGACATGACCGTGTTAATTGCGTTTCGTCTGCATGCTCTGAGGTGCAAGTAGTTTATTATATACAAGGGCTTCTCATACTTTTCTTAATGATAATTAGCTCCAGTTTATCAGGAAGTGACAATATTTTGTTCTCTTCGACTCACTGAATGAAAACTGCTTTATTCGCAAATGTTTTAGCGATATTCCAATTTTGCGCATAAGTTAAATTTGTACCTTTGGATGGAAACATAGCTACTGATTCATATATTGCATTGAATTTTTTTTTTTTTTTTTGCAGGATCATTAAGATAACAGGTAAAATTGTATTTAAAAAAACTAGCCTAAATACAGTGTTTCTTGTCCAAATACGTATTTTTTGGTTAAGTGAGCGTATAAAAAGTGGGATAATTTTCATATATGGGTTTATTTTGCAATAATGACCAATTGACTGTACATTATCCCCTACATATATTAAAAATGTCAGAAGTACTTTATGTAGAAACTTGACAAAAAGATCTCTATCCATAATGAAGCACCAGGCAGCACTTCAAGAAATTCAGTTTTAGCTGCGGTCGAGAAAGGTCAAAATAAATGAGAAACGTTGTGAAAAGATACTATATCACAATCACATACATTCCTACAGGATGAGATTTAACAGAGGTCCCCTGAGTTAGTTGAACATAAGTTCTCCCATATTTTTTTTTTTTAGAATACTTTTTTGTGAATTCAACGCAGTCTTACCTATAAGATAGTAGTAGTCCCATCCAAATGGGTCTATAGACAGAATAGGAATATAATTCTATTGTTTTCCACTGACTGAGACATTTTACTTCACAATTCAATATGTCATGACAAGTTGCAAATGTCAGGTAAAGTGCTGTTCCAAATACTCCCTGCATGCAGCAAAATTACGTGTGTACGCCCAGAAGTGCTGAGCTATTGCTTTTCGAAATTGATCTGTGCTAACTGGCCAGCCTCTCCATCTCTGCCTGTCTCTGTTACTCTCTTCTCTGTTCCATTCAATCCAATAGTTCATCAGACGGTCCCAGGCGCTGTGTCCGCGCATTACCAGCATGACATCACTATTTCCGATCCTCGTGGGATGTTTGAGTTGATGACTGTGTTTGTGCCTTGTAGCATTCGCTTCTCTTTGTGTCAGGTAACACATTCAGTCACATCCACCTGGGGAGGACGACAGGCTTTAAGACGGCCCGTGAATTCCAATGGCTTTATCGGTCCCCTGCAGCTGGCTTTGGCTTTTTCCACCGTATGGTCTCCTCCCACAGCACATTGCATATGCCTCTTCAATTGGGGCCATGGCTCAGGCTGATAGTGAACTGTATTCCTTCCTAACTGGAGGGCTCCCTGCACCCGTTGTCAATCTGGCAGTGCGCAGCAGATTGGCTGGTGGTCTCACTGCAGCTCAGGATTCATTCCACTGGCTTATATTGTGTCATTCTATGAATTAACAATGAAGATTGATGACAACGCCACACAACAGTGACAATCAGTCCAGGCTTTGCATGTGACTCGGATTTCATATATTGGGCATATGTGGAGCGTGTGCATGTGAGGTAATCGTGTGTGTAGGGTAAATACTGTAGAATTGAAGTTGGAAGCAAAATGCTTTAACAATTCAGTTTTATCTTCTCTTAGAGTGATGCTCTATTCAGTAGGTTTTTGTGTGTTTCATTTTGGACTTTTCTGTGGAGTGTGGCGAGTAAATTTTTTTGGGGGGTGGGCTGGGAGGAATGAGATTATATATATATAGAATATATATATATATATATCTATCTGTTAGGGCTGTCACTTTACGTTCGAAAATCGATTGCACAATCGATCGGACCAACCAAGACAAGTTTCGAAAACGAAAATAGGGAATCGATTTTAACAGTCTTTTCTCGGAGCGCGCCCAGCTCGTTACGATACGCCCGCAGTGAACGCGCGTCACACAGCAACTCTGACAAACACACATAACAGCAAACTATACCTCTGCATAATGTGTCTCTTTTTACTACAAAAATGTTAATTCTTCCGGTATTCAGACAGTCTCATGCATACAGATACAGATTCGGGCTATGGTCAACAATCGCCTACGTAGGTGAAATTTGTTTGACATTTCTAACTGTAAACACAGGCATGTTGAAGACTGCAGTGATGTTTTTCATTGATGTTATGGCAGTCCACTCTGCTTATTGTTTTTCGAGAATGTTGCACTCCTGTTTGTCATTGTGCACGAAACTTCACGCCAATAAATCAACAGGAATATTGCTTGTGCGCATCTCAAGCGCCCTCTTTACGTTCGTCCTAATGCCTGTTAGTTGTCCGTGGATTTGCCCATATTTGGCTTTTAAAATGGAAACGTCTTTAGACATGGAAAATCGATTTAACATTAGAAATTCAATAAACACTTATGTCTCAAAAATCGAACAGGATTTTTTCACAAAAGTGACAGCCCTAATATCTGTATGTCTGTGTACACATACAGGTCCTAAAATTAACACTTTGCCAAGTGCTAAATGCGAGTAAAAAATTGGGGGGGTATATGAAACGGTGCTACTCGACACAGGTTACATTTTTATAAGTTCCAACAATTCATAAACATAAACAAACGTAAACGACATTTGGGACAGTTGATGGGCCAGCACTGCATCGTCACAAAAGTTTAAACCTTGACAATTTAAATATTCAAGCGCAAGAAGATACAAAAGGGAGCTCATTCTGTTACTCGTTTTGTGTGCGCAAACATCCGTAGCGTGCCCCCAGAAAGTCCCATCTCAGACAGCATTCAAATACTAAACTGAGCTCTTTTTTCACATCTTCTTCCACTTGAGCGGACAAATTCTCATAAAATTCTGTCAAAAAATAGCGAGTATCCTAGTAAACAGACAGTTATGTCTTAAGTAAACGTAAAAATTTCAAAAAGTAAATGCATGTGTACAGTATCAGTATATTGGATCCATGCATTGTGTCTTAAAGTGACAGCAGCCTATCATTCTTCCTGCTGTCTGTTTTTGATGTTAATCAAACAACAAAGGTCTAAGAAAAAAAATCACTCACTGCTCTTGACTGAATAAATTTTGTAACTTTAATAGTTTCATTGTTTAATTGTTTAACTTTAATTAATAAGGATGTTTAATTTATACAGTGAAGACTATGCAGTGTTAATGTTACATTTGATTAGGCTACCTTATTAAATTTCTGTTCCTGGAAACTACTGTCAGACCTACCTGAAAAACCCGAAAAGCACTGATTATTTCATTTGTATCTTTGTTATATTATATTTGTTTGTGCTTTTTCTTGTAATTTGATTGTGCTCTTATTTTATTACTGTGTTTACTTGTCTTTAATAATGTTTATATTATTAATGTTTTAAATTGATATTATTTAGGCTAGTAGTTTTAGCTCTGGTATCGTAATTGTAATAGAGAATTTTCACTGGTGTCAAAATGTTGTTGTAATTACTGCCTGTTTTTGCAAAAACCGGTAAAACATATTTATGGCCGATACATTTTCTTAAGTCACTGGCTGTTGGCAGGTGTGGCAAAAAAAAAAAAAAGTCACTCTTTGGATTTAAATAGGCTAATGCTTAAGAGCAACCCTCTACGCACACCTTGGCAATAGAATCACCATTGGCTAGTAAATTTTTTTGGTTACTCGCCATACTGATATCTCTCTCTTTGCGTGTGTGAGAAACACGACGCCGAGACGTGCGCCTTCACACTAGAGTTTACGGTACGTCAAATACAGGTACTCTGAGCTGGATTGGAAATATTAGTAAAGATCGTTTGACGGAGTGTGAAACTCTCAAGCGCTCAGTCAGTATTCAGCGAGTGAAAATATATCTATGCTTAACTTATACTTGGCATCTAACACACACTGGCGAGTAAAATCTAAGAATTTATCAGCCAATTAATAAATTGGTTATTTTTAATCAATTTTACAACTGTAGAACATGCTGCAAAGTAATTTTATCTTATCCTCCCTTTTCTGTGGAAGTGTGTATGTGTTTGAAGAAAATCCTTAATTGCCTGGTTAAAGTGAGATATCTGTACTGTTTCTGACAACTGTTAAGCAAAATCAAAACATGCCCGCCGTGAGGCGAAAACGTGAATGAAGCGGCAGAGCAGAGGTGTCTGTCTGGCCCTCTTCACATTTAGTCCCGCTATAAATGTGTGAATGAACACCTGTGTCTGCTGGGAAACTCATTATAAGGTGGAGTGTCTCTGGGATTACAGATGTAGCAATTATTTTTGACTGCATTCATTAGTATTACTCCTAGGCACATTAAACAAAGACACAATTATAATTTAGCATTATAATACATTTTTATGTTACTACTCTGTCTGCAAAGGCTCTTGTTTTTTTTTGTTTTTTTATTGTGATATTTACCAGTAACTTTTGAAGTGTTTCTTGGTGTTTTTCAGAAGACTTTCGAAAGTGATGAAGTAAAATCTAGAGTTCTCATTCATATTCATACACATCCGTGTGTGTGTGTGTGTGTGTAACAAAGTATTTTATGCTTACCAAGGCTGCATTTATTTGATATTATTATTATTATTATACTGTTTTCTACTTTAATATTTCTTAAAATGTGATTTATTTCTATTTCTACTCCAGTCCTCAGTGTCACATGATCCTTCAGAAATCATTATAATATGCTGATTTGGAGCTTATGAATATAATTCTGTGATGGATCAAAAGAACAGCATTTATTTGAAATAGAAATCTTGTCACATTATTAGTGTCTTTACTGTCACTTTTGATCAATTTAATAATGTTGCTGTCTTGTGCAGTCAATGTTAAAATTAACATAATAATTTGTTTGGTTTATTTTGTATGATAAACATTTTTAGTACTGTTTAGTTGCCTCTTGATGTTCAATGTAAAACTTTCCTAAAGCAGAACCAGTTGTGAACCGCTGTGTTAAAACGTGTTTTATAGTCGCTTCAGTAGTATTCAAGTATGTTCCCTTAATTACCCCAGCAGAACGCATATGTCAAATAAAGTTGCATTAAATTTTGTCTAATCAGAAATCACTGATTTCATTGAGACAGTGCTAATGCATTCCGCATGTTTGATAAGGAACAGGCAAATGTGATCCGTTAGATTAAATTTAATCTGCTCTAAATCCCCTTCAAGTGGAACAACAGCATGAATGCCAATGTATTATTCAACACGACAACAGCCAGGATTTTTCCCCATTACAGCTATTAACTTAATTGCCTTCATAAGAGTTTGCTTGTGAAGCCTAATGAACATATCTGTAAATTAAAAATGTTTGATTGGGGAAACAAAATGTTTACTAGTCAGACAGTGAATGACATGTTCTTCAGTAGATAATACGGCTCCCCGGTCCCGCCCCCAAGATGTTTCAGGAGTGTTTCGGAATCCCTTCAATCAGACCACACATCTCCAGAACCTGCCACGGAGAATGAGAGCTGATTTCATCTCCAAACCTCAGACACTTTCCTTTCAAAGCACCATTTATGCCTGTCAAAGCATATTTATAAAGCTTTCCTTCATTTAACAGAACTGCTTGGCATCAAAAAAGCCAAATGAAATGGAAGCCATTTGATTTATGAAATGAAGTCTCTCCATCTACTAATCTGACTAAATGGACTAGCAAAATAAACATCCCAACTTATTCACTGAGGAGCCACTGAATAAATTCTTGATGGTCCCACGCAGCCAGAAAATTCTCCCCACGGCGGCGTGGACATGAATTTTCCTCCTCCTTGAATATCACAGCTTCATTACTTCTATAGTGTTGTATTATATGGTCTGCTTTCCTCATCATCCCACACTGCTGTCTCCTCTCCAGCCCCTCAGCCATTGGCATAACTTTTTTATCTTTTGTGAGTGCATGGACAATCGGGATGCTTCATTGCCTCTGATGTGTTTCCACTGGTGGTTCGAGGTATAGAGGAAGTGAAATCGCGACAAAGAGAGAGAGATAGAGAGTCAGTCCCCAGTGCACTTGTCTACATTGCTGAGTGGGAAGGTGGCACTGCGGGAGCAGTCAAACGGTGTCACTGTCTCACTCCTGCCTGGGGAAAAAGGACATGCTTTATGCCTTCAATCTCCTTAAACTGTTTTCATGTGAGAGAATTTTCATTCGATGTATCAGATTGTGTGCGTGGTCTCCCCGAAACTTCCAAATGGATCTGCACCTCTGATCTTTTTGCAGTTATGTATAGACAAATTATACTTTTGATTTTTTTTGGCAGGGAAAGAACTTGTGTTTTTGGGAGGACAATTAGGATTCTCCTTGGAGACCTGACAAAATGTCAAAGATTAAAGAGAGTACCTCAGGACATGGTGGTTTGTAAATGAAATTAGAGCTTTTTTAAATTTTAATGAGATTTTATGGTTCAGTGTGGAGTAATGCTAACAAAAAAAGGATTATCTTGAAGGGCCATCTACCAAATATCATAGTACATAAATATGGTAATTAGTAACATATAGCATGTATATCAAAGCATGGTTAAATAATCTGGTAAAACAAGCTAGTTTTTGATGGATTGTTGAAGCCTAACATTTGTCAAACTAGTTTTTACTTCAAAAGTTAGCATAACTCACACTCTTTGTGTTGGTATTGTTTGCCATACTGGTTAACAAGCCTGGTAATAATAGTAATAGTAGTAGTAATATCTGTCTGCATGTTTATTTTATATTATATACTAATTTTCTTATTAATTAAAGTTATATAAAATATAATGTTTAAATATTAATTTATATTAATATATCATATTTAATTTTTTTAGTAAAAATTTTTTTTAACATTTTAAGCCTTGTTCAGACTGTCAGTCCAAATCTGATTTTTGTGCATATCCGATTGGAAGCAGAGTGTAAACAGCAAAAAAATCACATAAAATGCGGGTATGGAATGTGGGTTGAAATCCTATTCAAATCGCATTTCTACAAAACAGTTTACTTTACTTTCTCACGTAAGACGTACACATGTCAAACGTTGTTATAGGAAACATGCTGAAGAACGTTGCTGCAGAAACAAGGTTGTGTTATTGCAAGTGCAAAACGAACAGAAATGTACAATAGCCTATAAATGGATACATATTTTGAGACCAGTGGAGATGACAGCATGGAATAAAGCCTACATATTGTCATGTTGTATATTAGACAAATATTTATTGCAAACTCCTCCGTGTTGCTGTTGTTGTTGTAGTTTTTGGTGTATGACTTCCAACGCAATGTCATTGCCATTAAAACCAATGCAGATAGTGCAGAAAATGAAAGAGAAATGTCAGCTTGGCTCTCTAGTTAGTCTAGTTACTTTTAACATCTCACAGGTGGGAGCTGTCGGGAATTCTCAGGTGGTTGTGATGCTAGTGTTAAATGATTGGGTCATCATAAGGAAGAGTTTTAATCCTCATCTGAGAAAGGGGAACATTAACATGCAGTGAGGTTACATTAATGTTCATCTTGTAAATGACATTTACTTTCTCATTTAACTTAAAATTATCTGGCAATATTGTGCAGAGGCATGTTTAGAATGCTAAGGAGCATCAGATGTCTCTGTTGAGGACAAGTAACAAATCCATTTAGATCCACACATGATTCACAAATAAGATGAGACTTTGACGTGTACTTTTAAGGCAGTGAGATTTAAGGTCGCATGTTGCCCCTCACAACACAAAGTTGAATGGCAGACAGATAAATATGAACAAAAACATTAGAGCAAGAAAATGTCATGCTGAGGCAGTGGAGAGAGAAAAAGATTAGGCAAGGACAATTTGAAAGCAAAAGCTACATATAAATAGTAAGGAAATGAAATAATAAATTGTACTATTACTCAGCCTTGCTTATATGCCAGAGTCTCTCCGGATGCTAAATTTAAAGTGCTTTTTCTTCAACATTGATTGTGGGAGGTCATTTCAAGTTACAGAATACATGTATTTGTGGTTATGTAATAACTCCATGTAAGTGAAAAGGTTTAACAGATGTGTGAAGTATTTGCATTGCTTGATTGCGAAACATGCCAGATCCTTTTCAGGGAGGGAATCCAATTTGGTTGTGCCAAGTATTTCAAGAGATAGGCCTAGTCGTGTCAGCATTTACTCATGTTGTTCCAAACCAGTATGCTGTATTTATTTCTGTGCAACAAAAAAGGATAAATTGTGGAATCTTTCTTTTCAAATTCCAAATAGAACAACAACAACAACAAAAAACCTTGGAGAGTTGCACTATTTTTATGATACTTTATGATAATTTATTTATTATACAATATATCAGAATTTTTATAAATTATTATTATTATTATTATTTTTTACAAATAATATATTTATATAACTCATGTATTATATTTTTTTATATGAGTTGTATGGTATATTTATGGTGCTTTTTTGGAGCATAAAGGACCGGGTATACTTAATTTTCGCAGTTGGGCGCTCGAGCCTTTCAAAGTATACTCCTTTGGCTAGGGGGGTTCGGGGGCATGCCCCCCGTATGAAAATTTTGTGCATTTTAATGTTAAATTCATCAATCTGATGCACTTTGAGAGTGCATCAAAGAAAAATTCAAACCTCTTTCAGTTACAGTGTCTGTCTACATTACACTACTACATAATAATAGTTATAATATTAATCCCATGACAGTATTTTGTAAAACAAATGCACTGAAAAATAAAGGAAACTTTCATAATTAGTTTTGTACAAATTTCTATACTTGAAAGAGATAAGCACATGATCTTTTATTTTGACGAAAACTGCATCAAGATTTTATTTTGGCAGAAAACATGGTTTACAAACGCGTCTCATTAAATTTCTAGTAAATTGCGGTAATCGGCAACTATGCAGATGTGGAAATAATGCGTAACTGGGTAATGGGTTCCTACCATAGACTGTAAAAAAATATGGACGACGCCCCTTCGCTCTCCTCCATTGGTGAGAACTGAAGCCGCTAGTGTCCCGAAATGGCGCTGACATCTTGGGGCTTGAGTTTGCGCAGTAGCAATTTCGAGACATTTTGGCTTCTCTTTTCAGGGCTTGTGCGGCACGCTTGGTTCCTACACTCATGACATAGCCTAAGTGTTTTGAAAGTAGTTCTGCTTACCGCGGACTCTATACTTTCTAATCTCTCTCCTGCTCCTCCTCACTATCATCATCAGCCACTGGATCTGATGAAGGTCAGAAAACATATTTTGACACATTTTACAGCGTCTGCTTGAAGGGCCTGTATCTATTTTTCACGCTATTTCTCTGCACATTCCTTGCGTTTCTTCTCCATCTCTCAGATTATTTTGACAGAAACACACTGACACTGCACGCTCACTCAGAGCCCAAAGGGGGAGGTGTTTAAAGATGTGATTGGGCCAGCCCAGTGTCAATCAAGAAAAGAACCAATGGTCCGCTAATCTACGTTTCATGGGCCGGTCTGTCAGAAAAAAAAAAACCTAACGCTGTTTTTTTTTTTTTTTCAATGCATTACACTGGCACTAACCCAGTGCCGCCAATTAAGCAAAACAAAACAAATGGGCCGCTGATGTACGAGTTTTATGGGCCGTTAAGACAAAAAAAAAAAAAAAGTATGAGATGTATCGGCCCAAACAGCACGTCGGCCCACCGGGAATCTCCCGGTAGTCCCGATGGCCAGTACATGCCTGTGCACAATACTAAGTAAATTTATTTCGTTTTACACCTTAATGGCTGAGATGAGAAGACTTACCTCTATACTGGGCTTTCTTTTTATCTTCTTCCTTTCTCCGTTTTCGTCCCTGTGCACCAGAGGGTTTAGACCGCTTCATTTTCGATCAACGCGCCAGCAGCTGAGCAATTGCCTACCGTAACGTAACCCCCCCCCCCCCCAATAGGAAATGATCGACAATAATCATCAATTCAATCTAATAATCAGGTTGACAAGTAATTAAATGTGTGGCTGAGGGGGCGCCCTATGATGATCATGTTTAATAAACATGTTTTATTTCGCTTGTCGTTCTAATTCTATGATTAATGGGAAGAAGGCCTAAGGGCGACACTAGAGATGCCCGCGTCCCCAACACATTTGTTGCCCTAGGTAATCGCCTAGTTCGCCTAAAGCAATCGGCGGCCCTGCGTGTTCGGCGCATGTGCACTATCTAGTGGACTTTGTTTTCAAGCACTCAAGTTACTCGCACATGCGCTGTTGTACGCACACCGTTCTCATGGACCCAAAAATGTACTCAAACAGTGTTTGCAGACGTCCGCGGACCACTCTGATGACGAAAATGTAGTCACAATCATTGCGGAATGCGAATGGCAGAATTATACTTTGGACTTAAAAGTCCCTGCTTAATTGCTGTTATATGACGAGAGCTTTATAAGATTCATATTGACATTTTCCTTTTTTGTTGAACTTTCCCTTGTGATGCACACCAAGAGGTGGAGATACTTCATATGCATTGGCATATACCTGATTCCCTGTCTCTTCCAACAGGTCCGTCCCCCAGAGTTTAGTGGGTTAAGGTGGTGAGTGTACTGGACTCTGTGATGTGGAGTGCTGCTCTGGATCTGAGTGCCCACTACTAGACCATCAACTTCCTGCGCCTCAAGATGGATTAGAGCTTCACGCCTCCGGAGATCAAAGGTATGAGATATATAGTAATGAGCTTCAGCTCCGCACCCTCCAATCAGACCTGCTGTAGTGTGGAAGCCCTGTTCGTGTTTGTCTTGAATGCACCGTGGATGGCTATTACTGTCCGTTGAATATTTATGAATGTGCCGGAGAGGTGAAGGAGTGTTTGATGTGCTTAATTGTACTACAGACATTACATTTTTCTATGCTCGGAAACAATGATGGACTGCAAACACCGCTTGTTCGCTTCAGCACTTAGCTTTTTGTTTGGAAACCTGCCATGTTGTGCACACAGAGCCATATGAGCTGGCCAGAATTATTGTGATTATAAATGTTGCACAGATTTATTGCTTGAGGTGAAAGAAAAAAAGAGAGGAGAACAAAGCCGCCTTGTGTCACAAAGTTCTCCAGTAACCATGGCAGCTAGTTTTTTTGACATGCATATAGCTGTCAGATCGTTTATTTGTGTCTCTTATTTTCAATTATTTTTCATATGTGTACCTAATACTGTACAAACTTAATTCACCATTAAAATGCAGAACCCTTACAAGATAAATCAAAAGTTCTCTTTAAAAGATATATTTTTTAAATGAATTTCAGCGGCTTGAAAATGAGGTTTAGGAGATTGTTGGTGTTGTACAAAAGGGGGTTATTGGACAAGTCAGCGATTTATTGGAAAAAGGAAGCTCAGAGGGAATATGAGAGAAGGGCCGGGATCATTCCGTGGCCTCGCGTACGTCCCGCTGTGCTCAGTAAAAAGAGAGAACTTCAGAGAGCTCGTATGTGCCATGTTCACACTTACAGTGATTGTATCTGAGTGGCTGTGTTTTTGGTCGCACAACTGATCTTTCTTTCTGGTAAAAAAAGTATACAGTAGAGTATATTGGTTATTGTTTGATTTTTTTGGATTTTTTATTATTCTGTATGGGTTGATATTGAATATTTAATTTAATTTATTTTTACATTTAGATTACCTTGCATCATCTTGGGTTCACTTAAAGTTTTTTTAAAGGGATAGCTCAACCAATAATTTTAATTCTGTCATCATTTACTCACCCTCAGGTTGTTCTAAAGCTGTATGGCTTTCTGTCTTCTGTGTAACACAAAACAGATGAAGAATGTTGGTGTCACTGGTGGTTGCAGGAAGGCAGATGAAGATGAAGAATAAAGTTCCAATATGAAGTTTAATGAGTACAATACAAATAGCAGACAGGCAGGGCAACACACACTAAATGCAACGGTGACCGGACAAACACTGAGTGAACAGGAGGAACTCAAATACACATTATGACTAACTAAAATCCGAACAGCTGTGATGATAGAGTTAGTGTCCATAGTAACAAATGACTGGTGAAAAATCAAACAAAGTAACACATGTGACTAGAGAATATAAACTAAAAGTCCATGAAAACTAAACAAACTGAACATAACTGTGACAGTTGGTAACCAAACAGTTTTGGTTAACATTGACTCATTGACTCATTTCTTATAATACCTTCTTGGTAACACTTTACAATAAGGTTTCATTTGTTAACATTAGTTAACTACATTAGTTAACATGAACTAACAATGAAAATTACCTAACATTAACAAAAATGCTATAAAATATATGGGTATTTAGCTAATACATTAACTAACATTAACAAATGAGACCTAGTAAAGTATTACTATCTTTTATGTTCCACACTCAGAAGACAAAAAGTCCTACAGGTACATGTTTGGACACGAAGGTGAGTAAATAATGACAGAATTATAATTTTGGGCTGAACTATCCCTTTAAGAATGTTACAGGTAACATTGGACTATATGCATTTTCATGTTTTACTCCAATCCGTAGTCATCACATAACTGCTCATTTGCATAAAGTTATACTTTTCTTATCTTTGTTACAGTGCTGGACATGTCCACATCACCATCACGTCACTTATTTTGCTGAAAACTGGCAATACTTATTGAAACTTAATGATTTGCTGACATACTTAGAGCTCCAATAGTGATGTGATGCACGGTTTCACTACTGCCTGGAAAGGACTGCTATACTGTAGCTACTGCGGTCTGCTCTTTGTGTAAATGTCGTTATTGGATATAACTTTCGAAAATGCATCGTTAGCTAGTAATGGCAACTCCTCATAAAGTAGTGTCAAGGCAAAACATAATTGGCTTCTCACTTGAGAAAGACTGCAAGACTGGAAAATAATTGCTGCCTTGTGGCTTCCAATGCAACTAACTGTTTCTTTGTCTGCTTAAATGGTTACTTCAATTTGTTTTGTTTTTTTCACAAGTCATGTAATAAACTATATATGTTATATGAACCAACTACAAAACAATTGTTCTCAGCTTTTGAATCATATGGGTCTTACGGGCCTGTTTACACCCGGTAATATTGGCGTCTCAAATGTATCTCCTGTTGTGAAGGGATTTTTAGGGGAAGGTCTCTGATTTTTATTTTATTTTTTTATAAAGCTGCTTGTATCTGTCTAAACTTTCCGGCCAAAACAGGACTGATCAGCATTTACAATACGTCCTGTATGGAATGTGGTAATATGTGTTTTTGACTAACTCTGAAATTAATGTTTTTTTCAGTGAGTGAGTCGATCTAGGGCCGGATGATATATTCACGTGAATATTCACAATACATTCACAATGAGTTTGCTGTTGATATAAAATGAAGCAGTATTCTGAGTATCATGATGACTGTGATGTAATGTGCTTTTTTCAGTTGGTCTGTAAATAATAATAATCACTATTAATGTTAAATATAATTCATCTTTGTGTTCATTTAGTGAAAGCTGTCTTGATTACTAATGATTCTGATTTAATAAATACTGTAGAGCGACTAAATATCAAGATATTAAATGTACATTACCAATCAAGATTGGGATGAGATTTTTTTAAAGAAGTCTCTTATTTCTGTTCAAGAAACATTTCTAGATTGTCCAAAAGACCAGCATTTATTTGAAATTGAATCTTTTGTAACATTATAAATGACTTTATTGCCACTTTTGATCAATATCATGCATCTTTGCTGAATAAAAGTTTCAATTTACTTACCACAAATTTGAATATTGTCAAAGAAATATTGTTGTAAAACATTGAATATTGCTTCTGTATCACTCAGCCCTATTATGATCACAAACTGTTTTTGACCCTTTTACATCTTTATTAGTGCTGTCTTCGTGTGAACCGATTGTCCTTGGAAAACAAATGCTATTGTAAATAGGTTCTATGTCATTAATGAATCAGAAACGGTGAATTTCTTTTTTCTTTTTTTCTTTTTGAGCAGTCGTGTGCTGATCTCCTTCTCTCTAGGTTGTCCGCACTGGGCTGATTCTGTTTCGCTCTGTTTTCATGCGGCTCCTGCGCTGATGCAATAAACATATTTGTGCGTCTGTATTCATGACCGTTGTCTCCCTCGCAGCCACAGTTTCCCTTCGTCTTCACTTCCAGTCTGCACACCTGAAAGCTTCAGATAAGCCTCACTGATGCTTGTCTGCTCAGGAGCAGATTACTTTGTAAACTGCTGGCACAGTGGAGAGGAAACAAGGGAAGGGAGGGAGGACTCGGCTGACCTAAGCAGGGTAAACGACTGCTGGGCTCTGGTAAAGGGTGGTGGTGTCTGTGAGCGCTGGGCATGTTTGCGATGCCCTATGTGTCCCGACAGTGACTGAGTTCACTGACTCTTCTTGAATGCTGTAAAATTAGCTCTTTTATTGCTGCCATCACACCTTTCCACAGCTGTTGGCTCTTTATGCCCCAAAGGGGTGAGCTTTGTTGTTAAAGGCGAGAGAAAAAGAGAGGGAAAAAAAGCTCCACAATCTAGTGAGCTTCCTTGATATTTGCCTACTGCCAAAATATTGCACCTAAACTTAACTAAACTTGGAGTTTAAATAAACTTTGTTTCTAAGTTAACAGCACAATGCATCCTAAATCCCAGCACTCTCTATTCAGAGAGTCCACCACTCTCTGTTCTGCGATAGAATACACAACGCTGTCTTACAATTGGGCTAAAATGACGTGTCTTAGGCATTATAATTTAAAAAGGTAACATTTACTGAATTTATATTTATTGCTGTTTTGTTCTGCCATGTTTAATGTCAGACAGTAATCTTGATTTTTAAAAAATATATTTATTTAATTTAATTGCAAACCGTCTGCGTATAGTTTTGTAAGTATCTACTGTTCAGTAATAAAAAAAGAAGAATACTTTTATTCAGCCAGGATGCATTAAATTTATCAAAATTGATTGTAAAGACATTTATAACGTTACGAAAGATTTCTGCTTCAAATAAATGCTGTTCTTTCTTTGCCATTACAGGAATAAACTACATTTTAAAATATACTAAAATAGAAAACTGTTGTTTTAAATTGCAATAAAATTTCACAATATTAATTATTAAACAAGCAATTTATTGGAAAAAAAATATTGTAAAAAGTGCTGCGCTAATACATTTGAGTTGACCTGAAAATGTTGCTTTTTTGGGGTTTATACATGAAACAATACTATGATACAATACGTCTATGTTGCCTTTTTAAGTTGCACTCTAGGATTTGGAACAAAAGCCAGTGTGCGTTGTGTGCATGTGACACAAATTTATACTTTGAGACTCTGCTAAAGTTTCTCTAGGGCCGCACTCCGGCTTTCATCGTGACTGGCACTGCATCAATTGGGCCGCATTGGTATTCAGCACGATTTGCTCTTGTTTAAACAGCAATGTCTGTGTGCAAAGTTGTTCCAATATTTGTCTTTCTAGTTTTGAGAATGTCCAGCTGTTTTGTGGTACCAGAGGAATACAAAACCATTGAGGTCTGAGGGCCGACCCATTCATGTTTTTCACACATCACACATCGATGGAGAAATCAAATTATTGGGTATGTTGTTTGTGTCTTTTGCAGAGGAAATATATAGGCCTAGTCAGCCATGTGTGTCAGCGTGGTTATGTGAGGATAAGGTAGATTCACTTACAACTGTCTGTGCCGACAGCGCTCTCTAACACATTGTGTATGCGTTTTGAATGAAGAAAGACCCCTATGCAATAAGCACAGATTCTGAATGGAACCTTCACCTCTAGCTGCTCAAAGGACAAATTTATACATGTACAGCACTTTAGTGAAATGCAGGTGCTGTTTAAGAATTCAGTATCCAGAAATGTTTGAATTCAAGACCTTATCTGCCTCTTCTGCCGCCTTTGAACGAGAGAGAGGATGTGGATTTTTGAAAGTGAATGCTTTGTGCTGAGGCATCCCAAGGCTCAATCTATGAAAATTGTGTAACTGAATATGTTACTCTTATAGTAAAGCAACAAAAGAAAAAGGTTACTTTCTTTCTTCCTCAGAGATTAAACTTGATTTTTATTTTATTTTTTTGACAATCATAGTTTTTAACAGTAACAAAAATATGTGAATAATATATGAAAGATATGAATAAAAATGATGTTAATTCAGCCAGCGCACATACCTGTATTTTCTTCCTGTTTTCGGTCGAAGTCCACAGTAGTCGATTGTCGAGTTCACGCGCATAGGTTTAGTTACCTATGATCACGCGCGTGAACTCGACAATCGACTACTGTGGACTTCGACCGAAAACAGGATGTAAATACAGGTATGAGCGCTGGCTGAATAAACATCATTTTTATTCATATCTTTCACATCTACTGCAGTCAGATTCACCCGTGTTCAATCCGAAGGAATCACTCACATGACCTGTGCACTTGTAATGACACATCAAGGATGTTAAGAGGCTAAAATCAGGTTTAAAACTTGCCCCATTGAAGTCAACAGGGTGCGAATTTTAAAAAGAGGATAACACGGTGTAGGCAACACCGATTTTTCTCGTTGTTCTCTGTACTGACAGCACTCCAAATTTACAAAAAAATTAGTTCTCCTTTAACCTATTAATTAGAATTGGTTTCCATATTTTTGTCATGTAGCTTATCTTGTTTCCTGAATATGGCTTTTAAAACTCTACAGGCATAGTTATTAGTAAGATTGGCACTTCAATAATACAAACTGACAGTAAAATCACCTGAAAAATATCTACAGCACGAAACTCTATTTATGAACGTGAAATGGACTTGAATTGATTAAAAAGTGTAATATTTGTGTAATATTAAATTGGCATATTACAGCAGATTTAGAAGATGAGCTGGCGATGAGGCCAGCTGTGTTGTTATGGCCTGGTGCTATAGTGCTGATCCAGAGGGTCTTAGTTGGCAGTGCCAGTGTACCGTGAAGGTTGGCACTGGTGGTTCGGTGCCGCCTTTGTCATTCATTTCCAACTGGTTGAAGCCTTTCTCTCTAGATAGTAGTCCTGAATGGTGTAGCATATGGGTGGTGAGAGGCAGCAGGCTGGAGAAAGAGTCATTTCATCAATTGTGCATCTACAGTAATTGTTTTATGCACAGAAACACATTAAGCTCAGAACTCTTAATTGAATAATGGATGCCCCTATTTCACCGCTCAAATCAGCTCTCGGTTAGCAAGACAACGGAATTTGATCTCGTCTCCTGCCTTTGTGTTTTACCTGCTCTCTGCTGCGATCCAGAGCTGAGCTGTATTAAGAAAGTCCGCCATGAGCCGAGGCCACGTGAGTGACAGGCTCTTATCAGCGGGCCAGCTGGCTGATGAGAGTTCAGTGAGGGTCAGCGTGAATTAAAGAGCACCTAATTAAAATGTCCTGAGTACAAGCCAGCCACTGACAGAGATATGTGCTACAAATAAAGGAGGGCCGCAGTATAAATTCCAAGTTCAACAGCATCTGATAGCCGATGCATTGAACTCCCTCCACCGTTTGTGTTTCTGACTTGAATAATGCTGAAGTCTCATTGTCCACTGCTATGACCTTTCCCCCCTCCGTCTTATTCATAGGACGGATGAGAGCTGTGTTTTCGATTGTTGTATCCCTTAGAGTCTTAGAAATAATTAGCCTTCTGCTTCTCAGAGGTTTTTTTGAGGTCCAGTTAACAAACTTGTAAGGGTGGATTTCAGACTGCTGAATGACTAAAGAAATATTATTAGCAAGATGGTAGAAAACTGTACATTTCTTGTCTATTCCACCCACTGCCACTTATACCAACGACGGAAATAAGCGCAGTTACAATAGCTTAATATGTGGGAAAGCGTTGCTATAGAGAGTGACAATATTGTATTGCAATAGGTGGAACTTCAAAGTCAATACCAAATCAAAACTATTTAGCACATTATTTGTAATTGAAAAGGTTTAATGACAAAATATGGTTATGGTTACACTTAAAATAGTTACAAAATAGATGTATGAGATGATGATAACTTATACCATTAATCTTACCCAGAATGTAAAATGTTACCAGAGAGAGAGAGAGAGAGAGAGAGAGAGAGAGAAAGAAAGAAAAGAGGAGGTAAAGAGAGAGAGCCCTAAGAAAGGGACCCAGAGAATAAGAGAGCCAGAGCACCAAAAGAGGCAGAGCAAAAAGTTTCAATCTTCTTTTATCATTTCCTGACCATGTGACTAAAACCCAATTGTGAGACATTCAAACTGACCAATCAGATAATTACAACTTCCCCCATTGAACTAAAGGTGTGACAGTTCATCGACCCCCAAAACATCTTGGCCTACAGGTCTTGATCACTATCAGCCCATCTGTGCCTTTAGGAACTCCAAATGGTCCTTGTGGTAGAAAAAGGGGTGGAAAACAGTGAAGCAAATGTCTTGGTTCATTTCAAATATCTTGGATTATTTTCAATCCTACAGGCCCAACGATGGAAATCCAATGGTCTGGGCGAAGGGATAATGCGTCTTTTCAGCGCTCCAGTGAAGTTCACTTAATTTATTAGAATTTAGTTTCAATATTACTTTAGCTCTACGCTTAATCTGACTCCAATGTCACATGATAATCAAATTTAGATCGTGTTTCTTATTAGAAAATAATCATAAATATTGATTATGATTTAATTTAGATCTTTGATTATTCTAAGTATCCATATTTTCAATTATTCTTTCATTATGGACCCAATGCCGCACAGAGTCACGCGCCCCGGGTTTACGTGGATCTCACGGACACAAACTTGTCAGTTCTAAAATAGTCAGAGGATGCAGGATTTGCTAATACCTCTTAAGTCGGTTGCCTACTGCTCACTCGTACAAAAAAGTGTATTTTATTTTAGCCACTTCCATACAACTTGCTAAATCAGTGATAGACAGAAATCAAAAGGTCTTCAGATGACGTGCCTACTGCTTCGTTCATACATGCGCCTTTCACAAGTTCACACTTACATACAATTAGAGGGGGTAAAGTTTAATGCGTATTTGGCGTGCTGTCCAGGGGGAGGGCTCCGAGCTCGGAGTTCGGCCCGAACCCAGAGTACTCCCCCCGTATGTAAGTGGTTAGGACTAGAAGTGTGGAGAAGGGGTGGTGGAGTGATTCTGCTAAACTGTCAATGGATTGATGTGAGACTGCTGAATGCATATGAAGAGTTCAGATGCAAAAGCCTCTAAGTGCCATCTGAAATTTTCTTCTAGAATGATCATTTTTTATAAAGCTTGTATATTTAAGTTCAGTAATTTCACTTAAATGACAATGAAAAGGTCATTTTCATTGCCATTTAAGTGAAATTACTGAACTTAAATATACGAGCTTGATAAAAATGATCATTCTTGAAGAAAATTTCAGATGGCACTTCATATATACCCCTTACAATTGATTGCTGAGTGCTCTCCACTTGTGTTAATTATCTGAACGTGCTCCTCCCGAACTTTGTTAATAAAACATAATTTAGTTTGACCTACCCTGACTAAGATTTGTGGTAGCACCAGCCTCCTCATAATCTACTAAAATAATGATTTTAGAATACTTCAGAATAAATCAAGATGTAACATTTATTTGTCAGGTAAGAATGTATCATGCCAATTACACAAGTAAATTATTAAAAGCCAATTCAGAAATAATAAATACATGACATCAATTACTCAAAGATGACTCTAAAAGTAAGCAATGCATTCCTGACAGAGACACACAGTTGTGTGTGAGTGTTTTCCAAGGGGAAAACACTGACACAGCACTGCATGGGTTTTTTTTCCTGGTTACAGGTTCCCCCAGACTGCTCTGCCACATACCATTATATACCCAGACCAGAACAAAGGGTTATACCAATATTTTTTAGAGCTGTTTTGGGTCAATTCATGTACCCCAGGGGGTAGCACCTGGTTTTGGGGGAGAGGAGAGAATTATCAGATATCTTGAAGTAGGGCTGTAGTACTCGAGTCCGTTTTTCTATGGTCTCGGACTTGTCTCGGACTCGCTGGTATTCGGACTCGGACTTGTCTTGGTCTCGGCCACTGGTCTTGCCAAATATGGCTTTTGGTCTCGACCGAGTCCAGGTGTCTTTATTATGTTCCCGGTAAGCACACATACGTCGCCGCAACATATGTGTGCTTACTGGGAACATAATAATATTGGAGGGAAAGTGAAACACTGGCCACCTAATAACTAGTGATGGGCATTTCGGCTCTTTTTCGTGAGCCGGCTCGTTTGACTCAGCTCATTAAAAAGAGCCGGCTCTTTTGACTCACAAACGGCTCTTTAAAAAATAAATGTTTTAACTCGCTGAAAGTCCATCGCTAGTGCAACATGAATATTCACATTTTTAATTGTCCATAACAACCCGAAAACTTGCCTGCTTGCCTTGCACATTAAAGGGACAATAAGTAACTTTTTAGGTATTTTATTATCTAAAATCAATATTTTTATTCATAAATATGTCCTCAATGGTGTACAAATACCTCTGCCAATGATCTGACTTATCCTCGTAAACGAAGAATTTATTATCTTTATATACATGGGACGGGTAAGTCCACGGAGGCTTCCATGTAGTTCCGCCATCTTGAAAAACTATAATAGCAGAGAGGGACAAAAAGTACTAGACCAACGCGTTTCCACAACGCGTTTTCGTTCAGAGCCCGCGTCACGTGACTGAAACCAGCAGAAACGGAGCAGAGCAGAGAGAGGCGCTTTTGTCACTGCCCCGGCAAGTTTAAAAGGCTGCACTTCACGGTTAAGTCACAGGATAACGAGTCATCTTCGTCGAAAAAGTCCACAATAAGAACGTAAAAGGAAACGTGATTGGAGATTAGGCTACAAAAACAAGGGTTATTATAATGTCGGGATAGCTAATGCAGGAGAAAGCTTTCAAAAGAGACGCTGAAGTTGCCTGCTTTCTTCTCGACAGGTAAGTCAATGTTACGGTCTTAATTACAGGCTTTTTATTTTTATTTTTATTTTTTTAGCCGGCGTTTCCCAGCGGGGTGACGCGGCACCCTGGGGTGCTTCTGGCGAGAGCAGGGGTGCTGTGTAAAAAAACAATTTTTACCATCAATCTTGGATCTTCGGAAGTCTCTAATAACAACAAATAATGCGCACAAATTTATAATAAAAATTCAAATCATAAGTTTTCGGCGTTGAATTGCGGAGGTTGCGCTTGCGTGTGATTTTATTCCCGTGCCTCATTCCCAGTGCGTCCACATAAAGCTGCCTATTTTCATTGATGCGCTTACAGTCAAATACACACGAAAACATTGTCACATCGTCCGTCTTGCCGCGTATTCACATAAACACATCGGTTATGTCCGTGCTGCTGTCAACGCAACGCGTGCGAATAATGTTTTTCAGTTTAACACGTTCAAAATATTTAACGCAATTAAAGCAGCATTTTTTCTGTCATCCTTTGGCTAGCGTTACATTATATAATCACGTTCTTCTTCATGCCAATGCTTCTAACCATGCAAGCGAGAAAATACAAAAGAGAATGCGCTGTCTGTGATGCTGACACGACGCGCGCCAGACTCGACTTCTCTTTCGCGCTTTCGCTTTGAGTATCCTCATCAGAGCAGTCTTAAATTAGTTAAATAGTCTTAAATGAACGTTAAGAGTTGTGAGAAAATGGGACGCGTGTGGGATCCACATGTGACAGTGCATGACATCAGAATCAAATAACACTTCATTCATAAAAATATTCCATTAAACAATTATTTGAAATATACTGTCTTTATGATGTTTCTACATTAATTTGGAGATTTACTGTGAAATTATTAGGCTACATAAAATATAGTAAAAACAAGCTATCTTGTGCAATTATCACAAAATTATCCCAATAATTATCACATTATCCCAATTATTATCCCAATAATTATCCCATACACTGAGCGAGCAAACATTTAGGTGAGATTTGCAATGGTAATTGAGCAATGTTTATATATGAATAAAAAGCCTTAATTTAATATGTCTTTATGTAAAGTGATCTCTTCAGAAGAAAGTAATGATTTCCTAGATTTTAAATGGATGGACAAAAAAATATATAAAAATATCTATATGACAGTAGGCCTATAAGTTCTTCCCTGTGGTATTGAAAATTAATTAATTAATTAATTAATTAATTAATTTATTTATTGCTCAAGTCATACATAAATGTTTCATTCATTCATTCATTCATTCATTCATGCATTCGTAACATGCATGAACGAAGAAAAAAAAAAGGAACAGGAAGAAGAAAATCTTATTGTACCTGTCATTTATTTGTGCACATCAATAATTAAATAAAAAAAAACCCAGCACATTTCAAGGTATAGTATCAAAGTAGTATCTCTACTATTGAGTAAAGTAGAGAAGGCCCTATAAACAAGGTTGTAAGTTTTGTTTGTTCAAAACTGTAACATTCGTTTGTTCGTTGTGTCAAGTTGTAGTTTGTTTGAAATAACAAACCAGTTCACCCGAAGGAAAACTCAATGAAGTGCTATTAGAGGACATCCTGTCATAGCTTTTTGGTACATAATGGCTACCGTAGATGCAACACACATTTGAAAATGCGAGGCGCTAGAGAGCACTATTCATTTGATTGCAAAATACAATTTCACCACTAGATGGGAGAAAATCCCACTTACTGTCCCTTTAATGGGCAAAGTTTTCCGACTTTTTTTCTTACCTTTTTTTTTTTTGATGTGGATGTTATTGAGCTTGTAGAAGTTTAGCTCTTGCGTTCTTCTGAACATCTCGCTGAATGACATCTGAACATTGCCCAATGTAATTTCTGAGTCATATCACTCCATAATCTGCCTCTCTTTTAAATGCCTATTCCACGAGTGGTAGGCTATAATGACTGGCTGTTTTAAAATATAGCTAATATCGAAACAAAATAACCCAGGCAGTCTCATCTATGAGACGTTTAGGCCTCCTCCAATAGTACTGACAGCTGGGCTCATAGCTTGCAGGTTTGCTTAGTGGCAAACTTTTTTCATTTGATTGGTTCAACCGACGCCCGAATTTAATTAAAATATTATTTTTCGTCACATCATCCGCAGTGTGCTTGTACTGTTTAGTATACTGTGGAAAATGGTTCTTGTGAATTTCTTAAACAACTTCCTGATGCATTTATTTAAAAATTCTGCAATTTGTTCTCAAATAAAAAGAACATATGTTAAATTACACTGTGTTCATTGTTGTTTAACCAAACTTTAATGTTTTCTGAAAATACACGTCTTTCCTATTAACCCACGTCCAAATAATAATATAATACAATACAATATTTTTTTCAGGAAAGGCATAAACCAACCATAGGGGTACACTCTGTAATACTGGTCACTTCTTTTCTACACTTCTGTACATCTGGAGTGAAGCTATATTGTTATTTAGTTGCTCAAATGCTCAGTACTAGTACCTACTGTAGCAGTGGTAATAGTAGTAGGTTGGTGTTTATATATCAGTTCTAGCACTGCTATTATGAGGTATCACCATATGTCATCATTCTGTTTTCTTTAGATTAGAAGATTATATGATATCAAGAGGAATGTCTATACTTAAAAATCCTGGGTGTTGTGACACTGTTTTTGCTTTTAGATCAACAAATAATAACCCAAAATGATTGTCTTGGTAATGTCATGCATAAGACTTTTTTTTCCTGTCCTGGACTCGGGCTGTGGCTATGTCTACATTAATTCGGATAGGCCTACATTTGAAAATGGCATTTTCGTTTCAAAACCCTCTCCATCCACACTAGCGTTTTCCAAAAGTTTCTCATCCACACTAAAACATCAGAGAACGCTAAATTTGCATTACTGCGCATGCGTAAAACCTCATAAAAGCTCACTGAGATGATACTATGGAACAGACAAAATAAAGTTCTCATGCTATTATTCTGCCAGGATAGTTTTATTTAGCAAATATCTTACCATTCACTGATGCACTCAGGTCGCACTCAATCACCATTATATGTTTGGTCTAAAACGCAACTGCTCTCATGTTTTGCTACAGGACAGCAATTGCGAGTACATTTTCTGTCATCTTTGCAGGACTGTAATTTGAAAAGTGTACAAATTATATCTTTAGCAACAGTGTGACAGTGAATAGCACATAACAGGCACAATAGCTGTATAAACGGTTCAATATGCATCACATGACTAAACGTGTCATAGTTGTAAAATACCTCTGTTTCCCAGTCCACACTACAATGTGAAAATGGTGTTTTCAAATATATCCCCTTGGAAAGCGTTTTCAAAAAGCTCAGTTTTTCCATACTTGTACTGAGAAGTGGATATAAACCGGCTTTTGGCAATGAAAAGATGCATTTCTGACAAAATGAAAAAGCTTAGATGGTTTATCGTTTGGAAATGAAGATATTATGAAACATTTATGTTGTAATTTTACAGTTGTACTACTGTAAACCATTTAAATACTTTACAAGGAATGTAAGAATTTGCTCCCAGTTGACTTGGCTAAATTAACATGCTAGCTGTTTATAGAAACAGTAGTTGTTTGGGGCACTTTCTGAAGATCGCTTTTGGGTCTTACCACATGGTTGGTTGTTTCTTGTAAAAATCCTGGTTCTATGAGAGTTCTGTCTCATATCAAGCTGTCATTACAAGTCTCTAGGAGCCAGTTGTTGGTAGTGAGGAGGGAGGAATGAGTCAGTCTGGAATGGGTGGTCCATTGTGATGTGAGGACTGCTAGAAAGAGTAATGAAACTCAGCCAAGCAGGGGGATCTAATTGATTAAGAATTTGGCCAGTAGAGGCATCAGTAAGCAACCATTCATTTTAACACATCCAGTACAAGTATGTCCCTCTATTTCTTGATGTTTTTTTTTCTAATTTCTTTTAACTTTCATTTTATTTTTATCTTTCACACAGATTTTAAAACGATTAAAAAACACTGTATTATTCATGCCAGGCCAGTAGTTGGCTAGGTCACTTTGTAAAGAAAAACGAAGTGCCTATAGACTAAACACGTAATGTGCATGACATCACGGTTTTCACAAATTCGCGTTTTTGTAGTTTACACACAGGCATCGTTTTCAAAAACTCAGAAGGTTTGTGTTTTTAGGCCCCCAAAACGTTGTTGTCATGTAAATGAACTGCAAAAATGCATAAAATATTTTTAGTTGAAAACTGTGTCGTGTAATTGCCCCTGAAAAACACTCCAAACTGCCATGGCAACCTCCCACAACCCCCTCACATCATGGCAGCGGGTTTTACAGGGAACCGAGTGACCGTCTGGCACTCAAATGGCACAAATGGATAGCTCTGATTTTACTGTGAACAAACTATCTCAGGCCTCAAATAGATCATTTTACATTCCCTCTTAAAGTATGATTACCTGCCACTTGCTTCAGAAATCCATAAATCTGGATTTGTTCCATTGCATTATGACTTGGCCGGTGTCCGAAGAGGGGTAGATCACAAAGCCAGAGGCGACAGGTGCAATAGCTCACGGAAGACAGGCCATGAAGTGAAAAAATAAGAAGGGCCATATCCCACAGCAGATGATCAGTCGTCAATGAGTTTACTGCATCCTGATGCTCCAGCCCTTCCCTCTACTTTGCATGCACCTCCAGCTTATCTTTTAACACTTCTTAAAAGTACACTAGCAAGGGCGAAAGATGATCAAGTTCCGATGTATTGCTCCCCCTCCTCAGACTGTGTCAGTTTTTTGTTTAAACACAATATTAGAATCTCATTTTCTTAAGCTGAGCCCACAACTCCTTCCTTATCACCTGCTGTTAATGACTCGCATGAGAAATCTCGACGTGCAAAATGAAACCCCACGCGCTTGTGTTCTTCACCCGCCCTTCCACCCCGGCACTCGGCGAAAGCTCATAACGTGCACGACTTCTGTGGAGCCAAAATGCATTTTTCCCATTTTCAACCGAAACGTCCCTCCCTATCTCGGGCTGCGATGATCAAATACCTTTATGTCTTCCATATTCTTTCGTTCACATTATCAAATTGAGTAAGTCAATCTAATAGGCACATGGGGAAGTGTGGTGACACTGCAATCAGATTAGAGGCGCAGCAGGGAGTGGAACCGGAGAATCTAATATTGCTTTGTGTGGAGCGTTCGAGGCCCGGGTAATGCATCTCTCAGAGACCCGTGGCCCAAATGAGAGACGTGCCAGCCTACAGAGCTGCAGTGTCCTTGGAGGAGAAATTTTCTGCGTAACACAGAATGATGTTCTGGATTCTGACGAATCCTGCATATACGCCATGCCAGTATGTTTTAGGCATTGGTCTGTTGGGAAAGACAGTTCATAACGGCAGATTCAGATTTATGTTATTAACATGTAACATGTAGGAGGCATATGACTGAGCTTTTCCCCCTTTATTATTGGAGGCATAAAATTAGACATCTTCATAATGCAGAAATATCATTTTATGTGGTATTTTGTTCGACAGTACTGCTATGAAGCTACATAAAGACATCTGTTGCTTTATTGAAAATAATGATGTGGCTTTTATCTCTTTTTCTGTGTTTGTTGGAAGACCATCTTTGGTTATTGCTACGTCTCCTGCTATTTGAAAACATTTATACAGCCCTTCATGGTTCCTCCTCTACACCCCTAGGCATGTACCCATATGGTTAGTGGCCCTGGTTTTGCTGGGATTTACTGTTTGTTTTTTATGTGTGGGATAAACAGTAACATATAGGCCTAGTTTAGTGGTCATCATACTGCAAAATATTTAACTGCAGAATGCTGCGATTGACCAGTTATAATCAAGTATTCCAGAGAGCTGTGGAATAATCAGAAATATTTAAAGGATCTTGCCTTTGGATTAATCCAGATTTATTCATCTTTTAGCCTCTGTAGTGCACCATCTCTCCTCAGTTAGTGTGTGAGAGAGAAATGTAGCGAAATGTCAGTGTGGAAAGACCTGTATTGAGTTTGATTGAGGTGGCATGAGGCCTGCCATCATATTTGGCTTAACTCCTCTTTATCTACACAGTGGCACTTGCATTAATCACAGCAGGGATCTGAGACTCAGTTCACGTGCCATAGTATTTTAGGGCCAGGAGACAGTGAGAGAGATAGCTGGCCATCCAACCGTCAAGCCGAACAGATTGAGAAACCAACAGACGACAGCAGCCAGAGCAAACAGGAGGAGAGCTGGTGCTCCGGTGGGAATTTGGGACAGTGAGGGGCGAACTCAGACCCGCAGTGCATCTGTGTACTCAGTTGCTCTAGATTAGTTTAGAGGCAGATCACTTGGACAGAGTTTAATGCTCTGAAATGCTGGAGCTCCTGGTGTGCTGCAGGAAATGGCCCTGCTGTTTGTAGCAATTCAGTGACCCCACAATGAACATCTCTGTTGTGATGGATAAAGCTAAATTAAGGCCTGTCTACAATGCACTTACATTTTAAAAGCACATAAAAGCTTTGTAACAGTACACTTAATTGGTGTACTGTATGTCTGAGGAAACAGATTCATTTTAGTTACTCATTGATTGGTTGTCTCAGCATTCTGTTTACTGACATCTGATACATAATTAATTGTGAGATTTGCTAGCAATTTCTGAGTAAAAATTCTTAGTGTAGTCCAATTCATCATAAAAAATACTTTTTTTGTGAACAAGAAACGTACAGCGTGATCAGTCTAGTCCGATTCACAAGCTAATAATTCTAATTGGACATTTCTTTTAATTCATCATTTAAAAAGATTCACAAACATTTGATTCAGTCCGATACTGAATTACAGAATCTGTGAGTTGCTGATTGTTTCTGACTACTTATGAAACTGAATTACATATTCACTTTTTTTGTCTGTCTTGAAATGAAGCAAGTTTTGCGTGTAAGGTTTGTGAAACTTGAATCAGTATCATTACTGACTGGTTGTCATTACACATTTAGCTGGTTTATTATTGTAGTATATTTCTTTTCAAATAAACCATCCCTGAATGGCATGTAAAAGCACTTTACATCTTGGTCAGATGGTCTCTTCCTGTCTAAGTAGCCAGAATAACTTGCAACAAGGATCATACCTCAAAATCGGGATATGTGAGACTAATTTGTTGATCACTGCGTTGTTACTTCATCAATCCATATGAGGGAGAATGAATAGATTTGATCCTTTATAGCCTACTACTCCTTTTTTCCAAATTATATTTCTTAGCACAAATTGTCAGTTTACCTTAATATGCTTTTCTAAATGATAAAAGAATAGAAGAATATTAGTTTCTTTGAAATGTATTGCTATGCTTGGTTATGTTATTATTTTTATATTGAATTTGAAAATCCTGTACCTTTGTAATTACTTTCGTTTGCTGCTGTGTCTCTTTTTTTTTTTCTGAAGTGATTAATCTTAAAAGAATGAACAGTGTTTGTTGGAGGGAAGTGTGGAGAAGATTATGCCCTTTCATTCAAGTGATGAATGCTTCCTGGCAAAGCATCTTTCTTTTTGGAATGTGTAACAGTGAAGTGATTGCAAGGTTCGCAGGAAACATCCTTGGTATTAATTCATATTCTATAGAACGTGCTCAGAGCTCGCTTCTTTCACCAGGCACTGCAAGAACAATGGCCCACTCTTGAATACATGCCCGGTTACAGCTTTTTCTAAATTATAGTTGTTGAATCTGAATATATTGTAATAGTTCTTATTTGGATGAATCATGCACAATGCATAAAAGTAAATGATGTAATAATAAAAAAAAAAGCATAGTAACTCAGTTTTTCAGCAAGTAAGACATTCCCATATGGCCCATATGTTTAAAAAATAAATAAATAAATATACAGCAGTCACAATATGGGATGAATTCCAAAGCACAGCAGATAGATCCTATATATATATATATATATATATATATATATATATATATATATATATATATATATATATATATATATATTAGGGCTGTCAAAAGATTAATCGCGATTAATCGCATCCAAAATAAAAGTTTGTGTTTACATAATATATGTGTGTGTACTGTGTATAATTATTTTGTATATATAAATACACACACATGCATGAATATATTTAAGAAATATTTGCATACATATACTGTATATATTTATATATAATTTATATTATATATAAATATATTTTTTTATATAAAAATTACACATTTTTCTTAAATATATACAAGCATGTGTGTGTATTTATATATACAAATTTAATTATTCACAGTACACACACATATATTATTTAAACACAAACTTTTATTTTGGATGCGATTAATCGCGATTAATCTTTTGACAGCCCTAATATATATATATATATATATATATATATATATATATATATATACTATCATGAAATAACATATCAAAAACTATCACATTTTAGTTTTATATCATATTTTCTCTCTTTTTTGTAACCCTTACAAGTGCACATAATGAGATCTCTCTTTTGTCCCTGGAACATTCGTTTAAAAATCTGCCACATAAGGGATGTCCGAGGAAATGAATGCTGCATTATTTATATGCTACAGCACTGAATTTATGATACAGTAACACGGTCGCACAGTCATCTTTTGTCTTCCTTAATTCCTGACTGTCATGTGGAGCCCTATAATAGATATGTTGAAGCAGAAGCCTCCCTATGGCAATGTATACACTTCTTTTATAGGTGCTGAGAAGCTACAAGGATATCACATTGCAAAGATGTGCAATTATTTTATGGGTTGCTTTGTCCTCCTGCCAGGAACTAGCAGCATCTGGCCGTGTCAGCACTTCTGTGTTCTCTTAGACATAACACGGCCTGAACTTTATGCCTTGAACCGGAAGCTGGTTTGGTAGGTTACACGCCTTTCATTTTAAGTTCAGTTCTGTTCTTTTTAATGCTGATTTAAAGTAGTATTTTTAATTTCAGAACTTTCTTTGAAGCTTATCGCTGGAGAAGTGTCTCTGTTAAACTCAGTTAACTGTACAGACACCCTTTTGCTAAAATGAGCATTTACTACAGCGAACAGTGATTTCTCGAGTAGATAAATCTGGCTGCTTTATCAGTTCAAGCACATTTAACTGATAAATCTGAAAAAGCATCACATGGTGCTCTGTCTCGTTCTGGCAGAAGGAAAATAATAGATCAGCATAATGTTGTATCAGGTGCGATATTAAATTCCAGAATGAGCTTCCAGGGCAATAAATCATTTCTTTTCATGATCCTTAAAATGTAATTCTTGAAATGTGAGTGAACTCAACCCTCTGAAGTCTATTGAAGGGGTGTTTTAATAAGACAAACAGTAAATTAACAATTTAGTGATGAAAGGCTTTATGTAGCAAGAGAGATTTGATTGAGATTTAATAAGATTAAAAGGAATAGTTAATTCCAAAATAAATATTCTGTCATCATTTACTCACCCTCATGTTGTGAAGGATTGTGAGTTTCATATTAATAAACAAATCTAATCTAAACAAATCTTTATATTAGGGTATTTTTCTCTTATGCTTACCAGGACAGCATTTATTTAATCCAAGTTAGTAATATTGTGTATTAATATTGTGAAAATTTAAATAACTAATTTATAAAGAAATCATTTATAAATCTTTAAAAAAAATGTTTGTGTCAAATAATCCTTCAGAAAATAGGTCTAATATGCTGATTTGGTGCTTAAGAATCATTAGTTTTATCATTGTTGAAAAAATAAAATGAAAAAATAAATAAAAGGAATGTTTAATAGTTTAGTAATGTCTTAAATTTCACTCAGTCCCTCACATAAAGCCATTGTTTAGCTTTAAATGTAGTGCATGAGTCATGGACCACTTTTATTGTGCTTTTCTAGCCTAGTCTTTTTTGGAGCCCTTTTTTATGGATGTTCAAAGAGGTTCTTCAGAAACCTCCCTTTGTGTTCCACAGAAAAACTAACAGCGTATCGGTTTGGAGCAACATGAGGGTGAGTAAATAATGACAGAATTTTCATGTGCGGGTGAATTATTCCTTTACATATTTTTGCTTTTAAAACATACCAGTATCTATCCAACAAGGCTGGGCTGAACAAAGTTTGCTTCTTAAAAAAAAAAAAAAAAAAAAAAAAAGGAATAGAAAGGGGAAGTGTCAGGTTGTATTTAGACTGCACAAAGCTGGTTATTCTTCTAAGTTTAAACATCTTTTCTTGTGTTGCAGTCCACAATGCAGTTTTGTCTCTTTTGGAGCTAGTTTTTCTAACCGTGAAATGTGTGTTTTTAAACCGTAAAATATGTGAATGTGGCCAAACTAAATGTTTACATGCAAAAAAAGGATTTGCAGAAGCACTCCCACATAATGTGTAAGCTCACATATTTGAAGTCGGACTTCAAAAAGACGCCTTGCACCGCTTGCAACATGGTTTCCCACACAAACAGTTTGGCTTCTCTTCAGATCAGGATATAGTTGCATTCCCGGGTGGGGTGGCTGCAAAGGAACGAAAGAAAGGGAAAATGCAAATGCCTGGAGAACAGTGCAAAGGGGTAAGGCTGCCGTTTGCTGCAGTGTTCTTCACTGCATTTTTAAGGAATGTCCGCAGCATTCGTGAGCGAACTGAGGTGAAGATGTTTACATAATTAAACGGTTTACCCTTCAGCATTGAAAATAAATCAGCTGCAGCAAACCCCATATCTTTTTCATTGCAAACTAAGTGGGATCATGAATCTTTTTTCCGCGAGTCGGTGAATCTCCAGTTCATTTGAGTCTGTTTCTAAGCTTATTGAAAGGATGTGGGTTTTCATTAACCACTAGTGATGCTTTTGTTGAGGTCTCTCTGCTGTGGAATGGTTTTGTTTGGTGGTTTTTGAGTGAGGTTCTGATAAGAAGCAAATTATTTTATTTAGCTCAGACTTCTTTAAGATTCGGCTTCTTTCTCAAAAGACTTTGCTCATTTTCACATTAGTGTTTGAATGAATTAATTCACATCTAAAGTGTTTCTTAGAATGAAATGCATAGATCACCCATAGAGCACCTACAGCACCATCTGCTGTAATGCGTTTATTTTTTATTGAAATAATACATGAAAGAAGCATTTATGAACTTGACTTTTATGTGCATTGGCCTTTAAAGTGCCTGAGCAGATGTAAATGTTGATGTCTTCTGGAATGGATATCACAATGCGTGTAAAAAATTATGTAATATTCTTTATATCCCTCTTACTTGGAGAAAGAGCTCATGATCTGTGCAAATCGATGATTGAAATGATATCAGCCGTGTCCCTAAAGAAATCAATGAATGTTCAAGAGTCAAGCCTGGATTGTCACATCTAGATCCAATATGTATTAAGGTCTGGGTAGATTAGCAAATAATCAGTTCTCATTATAAATGTGTTGGATGCAGGAATAAATGGGCAGGAATATAGGGCCAAATTGTAATGGCAAGGCGACTGGATCAGAGTATCTCTGAAATTGCGAGGCTTGTGGGTTTCTCCTGGTCAGAAGTGGTGAGAATTTACCAACAGTGATCCGAGGAGGGACAAACCACAAACCGGCCACAGGTTGTTGGATGCATAAGGCTCATAGATGCAGGAGGGCAACGGGCTGACCCGTCTTGTCCGAGCCAACAGAAGGTTTAAAGTGGCACAAGTCGCACAAAATATTAATGATAGTTATGGGAGGAATGTGTCAGCCGCAGACCAATCAGAGTGCCTATAATGACCTCGTCCACCATCAAAAGCGCCTACAATGGGCATGCAAGCGTCAAAACTGGAACTTTTGACTAGTGGAAAAAGGTCGCCTGGCCTGTTTTCTTTTACATCACATGGACAGCCGTGTACGTGTGCTTTGTTTACCAGGGGGAAGTGATGGCACCAGGATGCACTGTGGGACAACATTGTTGCAGACCAAGTACACCCCTTCATGACAATGATGTTTCCTGATGGCAGAGGCTTCTTTCAGCAGAATAATACACCCTGCCATTACACACATTGTTCAGGGATGGTTTGAGAAACATGTTGAAGAGTTCAAGGTGTTGCCCTGTGCCCGGTTGCATAACGCACCTTAAGTGTAATTTTCCCTAAGTTTGCCCTTATTTTTCCCTTAAACCTAAGGGTGTTGCAGAAAAAGTGTTACTTAAGGGTTTCTTTAAGTGAAACGTCATAAACACTTAGAATTTCCCTTAAATGCTGTTTTTTTCACTTTAGTAATCCCTTAAAAATCATTAAGTGTTGCATAAAACCCCTTAACGGTCATTTCCCTAAGTATAACTTAAGGTTTGAAAATCGTAACCTTAAGAGTAACGCGGACAAAAATAAGACGACATGGCTGAATTTATGGAACCAGCTGAAGATCATTATGTGCCAAGAAGAATTTTTAGGGATAGGGAGAACCCTTTGGACCATCTTAGCGATGAAAAATTGTTGCAAGAATACCGATTTGATCGACGCACAATATTTGACATCACTAACAAACTAGACGGCGACCTTGACCATGTCACACATCGCAACACTCTTTACCTGCGGTGTTACAACTGCTTATAGCACTGCGTTTTTTTGGAACTGGGAGTTTTCAGACGGTAGTGGGAGATGTTTTCCACGTGCATTAATCGTCTGTCAGCAGAGTGGTTAACCGGGTTGCGGCGGGGGCTCTTTCCCCTCATTTAAATGCAACGGTCAAATTCCCGCAGTTACATTGGGATTTAGTTTGCTTTTCAAAATTGTTTTTCTTTTACCATATTCGTCAAAAAGAATGCATTTCTCCTCCTCTGTCCAATTAGGCTTTATTTTTTGTTTTCTTTATCCATTCTGATATCCTAGCCTACTTTATTTGATGAAACTGCGAAATTGCTAGTGGTAGTGTTTTGCGTATCTATGGCAACAACAGACTTTTATAACGTGAATCCAGGATCGCTGTCGTGAAACACTTAAATGTTTCCCTTACCTAAGAGAACCGTTTAAGAGATTATATGCAACACCCTTAAGTTATTCTCTTAGGTAAGGGGAAATCACCCCTTAAGTATCATACTTAAGGGAAAAACTTAAGGTGCTTTATGCAACCGGGCACTGGCCTCCAGATTCCCCAGATCTTGATCCAATTGAGCATCTGTGGGATGTGCTGGACCAACAAGGTGCCCTGTGGACCAACACCACAGGGCACCTTCAGAAGTCCATGCCTTGGTGGGTCAGTGCTGTTTTGGCAGCACATGGAGGACCAACAACATATTAGGTCGACATGCTGGTTCATCAGTGTATAATCAGATCTTTAGAAATGGTCTGCTGAAAAATAACACTGACAGCTGACTCTGAATTCACCTCTTCAATTGTTGCATAATGCCTATTTTATCAGCAGTGATTAGTAAATTGTTTTGACAACATTATTAGTCCATGACTCATGTCTTTTCAGCTATATTTGAAGGGTAATGACATCTAATCCTGCATGATGCAAAGATATTATACCGTTCAGCAGTAAAAGCTGTGAATCAGGCATTTTGTGAAACATATTGACCTGCTGTATGTCAAGCAGACTCTAATATGATCAGCACATTGTTATATCAGCCACGACTGCAGATTTCTGTGCTGAAAATAGCATTGTCGTGGTTATCTCGTACATTCACAACATGAAAGATCAGGAATAGATGGAATCGCTGCATCTTAATTTAATTGTTTCAGAATAGATTAAAATGACTGCATCAGTTTGAATGTTTCAAAATACACAACATCACTCTGCATCTTAATTTTAATGTTTTAATATTGAGGAAATACTGACCAGAAATGTCAATTTATCAGCCAGAATATAATTGTATTTCAAGTCAATTCATTTTTTTTACCTCTTTTCACAATATATATGTGGCCGTTCAACGTTATGTCAGGGAATAAGACACAGCCATAACTTCTAAAGAAAAACGATTATTTTATTCCCGACTGAGCCTCAAATGAGACACAGCATTAATGTATTGTTTGTTCTGGGAGAAAATCAGTTTTAGGAAACCATTCCAGTTAATAAGAGAAACTGGCATATAACAAAACTGTCCAATTGACTACAATGAGTGCAGAAAACAAAGTAGTAAGAGTCTTACAAAAAAACAAATAAAAAGTGTTTTCACATTGATAATCTCAAAAATAAATAAAGGGTGTGCCAAAAACAATGGTAGTGGCCTGTATGTGCCTAATGAAAGAAATAAAACATAGCATATGTGAGAAATCTGCACATTTCACCACATGAATACATTACAATTCAAAGTTAAACCCATTTTGTTCAAATCAATCAGTAACTAGACTCAAGGAAATAGTATACACTTGAAACAGGGTACAAATATTCTTCATAAATTATTCAAAAACACTTTAGGAGAATAAAATTAGCAAAACTCACTTTTATTGAGACTCTGAAGCATACAGAAATAGCTCACGTGGTTGTTCTCCCCTCTAACATGGCATAAAGAACAATAATTACCGCATGTTTCATTAATATATGAAATAAACAGTGTTATTTAACCTTTTAAAGGTTAGGGGGTCAAGGAGGGGGGGGGGGGGTTGTACGGGTCGCGGGAATGGGGGTGTTTCATTAATAATATTAGTATTAGTGTTTTTGTTGTTGTTATTAATAATTGCTCAAATACAAAGTATTTATTCAATTTCCGCATGTGCGTGTGTGTGTGTGTGTGTGTGTGTGTGTGTGTGAGAGAGATAGAGAGAGAGAGAGAGAGAGAGAGAGAGAGAGAGAGAGAGAGAGAGAGAGAGAGAGAGAGAGAGAGAGAGAGAGATTATGACTGGTGTTGTTTATTGTAAGTGTGTGTTGCCTTTTTGGACTTGTTGCCGTCCACCTGTTGCCGTCTTTCACCTGTTGCCGTCTTTCTCTGTCTCCTCCTCTAATGGGCCTACCCTTTTCACCACCTTCTCTGTGCCAGCATCCTCTAACCTGGCCTTTTTAGGGGACTTTCCTCTCAGTGCGAATGAGAGGATGGTTAATTGCTTTTTACCTGACATCTTTGAAAGACAGATTAATGCATCCATGGCCAGGATATAATTATAAAATATGACATGATTTTAGAAGTGACTTATAACATCGACTATGCAATACACTCTAATTTATTTAGTGCGAATAAAATTATTAAGCCTATTTGGAGAGAGAGATGTTTATAATGTGACAATATGTCAGTCATCGTGTGATAACGAAAATATGACTAGGCCTAGACTACTTGTTCTTAGCACGTGTTGTCAGTGAACAGGCTGTAAAACTGTTGGCTAAGTTACAGACACTCATGAAAAATTGATGCTAATTATCTGGGAAACATTCTCTAACAGCAGTCAAGTTGTCACTGTTTGTGTCAAACAAGTTGTGAATTTGTTGTAACATTAAAACAGGAGATCATGACTCTGTGCTCAAAGTGATCCTCGGAGTGATTTCTTCTGTGCGTGAACAAAACTTTCGGAAGAAGTTGTAGCAGAATCACGTGAACAATTCCAGGATATGCTTTTTTTTTCATTGGTTGTTGCGTTAAATCTTACCCAGATACAATAGTGCTATTTTCTGATTGGCTATTGTGTAACCCCTTTCTTTTTTTGATTGGCTGATAAGTGGCAGGCTTGACTAAGAATTCGAGGGGAGACGTACTTGATTCCTGCCGGTTCCATAGTGAGAGCGGCGCAGCCAGAGAAATTTTGGGCGCTGCGGCATATTAAATATATTATAAATAGTGTTTCCGCGTGAGAAATACGATGTGTGGCGGAAGTGCGTGACAAAAGACCGTGACAAAAGACCAAAATGAGTGACTGTCACGCTCAATGCGTGACACTTGAGAGCCCTGGTTGTCCGAATTCCCCTTCCCACGGAAGATATCTCACGTGCAGGAACACCACACTCGTATGAGCGCCGAAATAAACCACACACTCGATACTATCACACGACTGTTATCACCACAGATTCACAAGTCAATATCAAACTGGAAATGTTCTCTCTTTAACAGTTTTATGTTTCGAACCACGCTCTCTTTCAGTCTGACACACGCTATCTTTATTATTTGCGCATATTCTTCTTCTTCACGTTTTTTTGGCGGTTCGCACCAATTTCGCACATTACTGCCACCTACTGTGATTTCGATCCAGAGACTCTAACCACTTACCCACTTCCCATCCTACCCCGCTCAATAAAAAAATGGTGCATATTTGCGCATGCACACACTCTAGCGTGCGGCTGAGTCAAAGCAAACATAAGGGTAAATCACCAGTGAAATTATTCAAATATCAGGCTATTCCTGCCCCGGTTACATGTGTATATATATATAAATGGTAGTGAACAAAACAAAAAATATTAAGCAAATATTGCTTAAAAAGGAACCATACTGAACTGAGGGTGCACATTCTCCTCTGACAAGGCACACATTACAATAAATGCAAGTATATGCCAAATATCTAATTACGTAGTATGTATAATACTAGTTATGTGAATGTAAAAATATAACTATAAAGTAGAGGAGCAAGCAGTGGTCAATGAAGCATCATTCGCTGTCTGTCTGGTATTGGCTATTGTTGGCAGTAGAGATCACTCACAAAGAAAAGGTGCAAGTGAAACACAAAACTGAAAACAAATGTGCTAATGTTGGTGGAAGTGATATTCATTTATTTAGTACAGAATCCAGCAGACCTGACTGAAAAAACAGTAACTACAAGTTTTAGAGTTCAGATAGATGTAAGCCTTACATCAGATAGATGTAAGGCTAGATGTAAGATGTCAGATAGATGTAAGGCTCTATTGTAATTCAATCCCGCAATTATTATTGCCATCATATTTTATCTTTTGATGATTGGGTTGTTCACAGCAGATCATAAACCATAACATGTGCAACAATATTTCAGCCTCTGAATTTTCTGACATTCTGCAGGCGATTACACGCTTTTTAGGGAACTCTGCAATCAGCCCTTACATCAACTGGCGGAGCGTGATTGAGCTGATGAAATTGGTTTACACGAGCATAGCTCTAAGTAGTAAGCTGTAATCTATGTGATATATCTGTTAGCATATGATTGATGGTGCCATTGCACACAGCATGGTTGAAATAGTACAAGTGAATCACCCCACAAATTAAACGAATATGTCAATGTGATTCCCTGAAAATGTCAAAACAAAACAATGATATTACTAGAATTATTGGGATTGTTCACCCAAAAATGAAAATTCTGTCACCATTTACCATCTGTCACCATTTACAAACCCATATAATTTACTTCCATTAGAGGAACACAGAAATATACAGTATATATTGGGGGGAACAATTGGTAAAATGGTAAAAAAAAATGTCAGTCAACGTTATCCAGTAGGGATGTCAGTGAGGACATTTTCACATTGGTATATAAACTTGCGACATCGGTATACACACGTACGCTTTTCACTTTCGCTTTTGAATTCGCGATCATGTTTCAATGTTTCAAGTTTCTCTATACCAAGTACACAAAGTTTAGACATAAGTACAGATAAGAACACATATTGAGAAATGACCCAGGGTTCCTTAAACCTTGCCCTGGAGAGCCAATGCCCTGCAGAGGACCAGATTTGAGGAGCCCTGCCTCAAAGTAAAATATAATTAATAAATTCTGTAATACTATATTAAAAGAAATTGAAAATAACACTGCAAATACCTCTTCCTAGCTCTGATTGTGTTTCCCACTGCGGGATCAATCCCATCTCTACCTCCAGCAATGACGGTTGTTCTCACACAGGCTTATACACGCCACAATGCGCTGCCAAATGGGGATTATGATATTTACCGGCACTAATAAATTAGGTACCCTCAACCAAAATTTAGCTTTTTACTGAATTAGTTCCAAATAATGGTGATATGTAGTGCTTGAGCAACAGATTTGTGTATTTAAAGAGGGGGTGAAACCATAGGAGGGGGTGCTCCATAGATACATTAACTATACGTGATCATGTTGTTTACTTGCTGTGCTTACGCGCCGATAGCTGACAACACACAGACATTTGAAGCAGTTTTACTCACCGCCTGCGGTTCCAACGCACGACCGTGAACCTTTATCGTTGGGACTGCTCCATCCTTAAGCATTAGATCTGCAAATCTGGCAAATACTTCCCTAAAGCCGAGCACAGCGCTTTGATGGGCGTATTGCTTTCGCTCTCTCGCTCTGGTCTACGGGTGCGCGCGCGCCCTTCCGGGAGAAGTGCCCTTAGGACCCGTATAAGGAAATTCCGCCCCATCTGACGTCACACATGCCCATACTCGAAAAAAACTTTCCGAAACTTGTGACAAACCGGAAGGAGTATTTTTGGTACAGAAATACTCCATCAAACGTACAACTTAATTTTTGAAACTTTGTCCATGTTTAGCATGGGAATCCAACTCTTTAACAGTGTAAAAAACTCAATATACATGAAATAGCATTTCATCCCCCCTTTAAGGAGCACATCCGGTGTCACCTTTTAGTAGGACACTTTTTTTTGTATTTTAATTTTTTATAAAAAATAAAATTATTAGACCACACAAGTATGTTAAAAAGTATAAATTTAATGTTAAAAAGGATTAATTGAAAATGAAAATTCTATCATTATTTACTCACCCTTATATCGTTTCAAACCTGTATGACTGACTTTCTTCTGTGGAACAGAAATGAGAAGTTGAGTAGAATTTTCAGGCTTCTTTTATATAAAAGATATCCCAACTGTTAAGCTCCAAAACAAACTAAAAAAGTTACATTTATAGTAGTTCACATGAGTCTCTATATTCCAGTTTTATTCCAGTAAATATTAAATTAATGATTGGAATTTTATTTCAAGGCTGATGTATTCCTTTAAGACGATCTTCAGGGGATTCTCTGAGTTCTAAAAAAGGCACTATACACAAGTTGAAAAATAAACAATGAAGCATAATTTACATTTCTGAGATTTATGTCCGAATGTGCATTGCCCACTGGTTTAGTCATTCAGATTGTCTTTGATTCTGATCAAAAGGCTCGAGTCCAAAAGCTGTCCGGAGAAAGTCTGAAATATACGCAATTATAAATGTGTCCCGATGGGTGATGACTTTTTGAACTGAAGCAGACTTAAAACATTCAAATAGTATGGCAGACTCAAATTATGCATCATGAATTACTCACAGGCTCAACATACTGAGGTTGATTACATCATATCGTTCAAAGAGCCCGAAATAGTTATTATCTAATTGGCCTCCTCTGACCACATCTGTCCTTGTAATGCGATCATGCTGGCCTGCTGTCCTTATAATAGTGCAGGCTTCAGATAATGTAGACAAACCTTATGCTTTTCAGATGTTTATGGAGAGATCCCAGTTTTTCAAAGCACATAATTTCACCAGATAAGAAGGCTCAGCAACAATATACATGCACTGCAATGAGAAAAATTAGTGTCATTACTACTAATCCGGCATTATAACTTGATGACTCTGATATTTTGACGCTTTCAGAGAGAGAAAGAGGGAAAAAGGAGGTATTAGTCATCTTTATCATGCTTTCATTAGTGGTTGTAATCCCACTGGAGGAAGGCGGGACAGGGAAGGAGCCAAACCCACCATGTTGCCAAGAGGGATTTATCCACTGACTTCGTTTTCTCCATTAAAAGGCATTTATGCAGATTGCTGGTAAATTAATCGCAAACTCTTAATTCTTCAAAAGAGTCACAATACTTTTGAGACTCGTACTCTTGACAACTTTCAGTCTCGAGATGCCAAACTTCTCAATATCTTCGCGCAGGTCTGATAACACAGATAAGATGAGCTAATTTTGCCCTTCACGTCTGCTTGACAGGTTTCATTTGAGATTAGCCTGTTCGTAGATATATCTATGAATATGCATTCATGTGGTGTTTATTTTTAAACCCTTTCAATATTTGTGAAATTCTGAAAAATACAACATGTATAGATGTGCTTGTATGCTAGTATTATGTTATAAAATCTGACAGCTCATTAAGGCAGTCTAACCTATCTGTCATCTCACTACTTTTAAATATTTGTTTCCAAAAATATAAATCGTGGGAGATGATTTCTCAAGCAGTCATTGTCATAATTTTTGTGGCTGTGCTTTGTTTTTACTTAAAGGCTTAAAGTTAAGCGCAAATGCTGTCTTTGAATTTGACGTTCATTAATTATTCAGGTTTATGTGTAATATTATCTCAGAATTGTATAAAAAGTGGCGAAGGCAGAGCATAATACTTTGAAGCTTCTTTTGAATGTGCTGATATCATGAGAAAAGGCATGATATGAGGAGAAATGCTACTGCTGCAATTTTCGATTTGGACTGTATGTGTGTATATGAGAGAGAGACATATTCAGAGGCCAGCCGCTCTCAAACACTTCTCTTATTTTCATATTGACTCAATTTTGGAAGTGAGCAGAGATATGTGTTTTTTTCTCATCGCTTTCTCTCAGACCCTAATAGCAAATCCTGAAAAGATCATTTCGAATAGTGGAGGCTGCTGGCTGCCGCCTACGGCGTGACCTGAAAGGACCCTGAATATTGAGCCTGTCTGCAAATCTGTAGCACATTCGGTGCTACCCATGTGACCCGAGAACTTAACGCTTGATAGGCTGATATTTTAAAATCCTCCAGTGAGAAAACACGCACAGGAGTTAAATCATGTTGCAGGTTCTCAGTCAGAGGAAAATGGTGCCAAATGTTCTTCCCAAGTCTTCAGAGCGAAGGATTGAATCCATGCCCTCTTTTAGAGCCAATCCCCTCACCGGCAGTGGAGTCGGGACTTTCATGTAACCCTGTGTTATGGACTGCTGCTTTCCTAGCAAAGCGGCTCTGTTCTGCTTATCTTCTCGCTGAATCTCCAAAGTGATGGAGATCTCAGCAGTGGATGTTTATTTTAGTTGCTAATGAAGTTGACCTCTTTATGAAGCGTTCTGGCATGTGAAAGTCCAGTTGAGGCAGTATGTGACCACGGATTTGCCCTTTGATAACCCTCGCGTTTCTCTCCAGGCTTATCCTGGGAAAAAGAAGTATAGGAAGTTTATTATGTGGGCGCGTTAATACCTAATGAAACTTCTCAGCCTGTTAATCCAATATGTATACACAGGTCTGGAGGTCACTGGGTGTCCTGCATTAATATGCAGCTTGAAGGTGTGATCAAATTCTGCGAAATTTTGCGTGCAAAAAGGCCCATTGTCTATCATCAATAGTGTAGCTTTGTATGAAGCACAGCTCACACAGAAGTCACTTTCAATCCAAGCAGCTTTCTTTGTGACTAACGTGAACCAGTTGTAAAAATCTGAATGGAGAAATCTTTTCATGTTGAAATCCCGCCAACATTTGTAGAACAACGGTAAATGTGACCACACCTTTATACCTGCTTTCTGATTTAATATGTAAAAGCCTTTCATTACCAGAGAATCAGTCTCAATAAATCAATAAATTAAACTGTGGGCGGTTGTTTAAACCTTGACTGTTTGTTACTTATTGGGTTTGATAAGCAACCAATTGTAATTCATCCCATCATCCTTAGCAGGCTTTTTTTTCTGCAGGATGCACTTCCCTCACTGATTCTGAATATTTAGATTCATCACCATGCTCACTGACATGTACACCAAGGTGCCCCGCAGCAGCTGCTTAAATCTGCTGCAATCAAATTGCATTAAACTTTAAATATTCTCAGATTCCACTCTAATTAATCACTTGTTTGAGGGTTCTAAGATTGGGACTCTAATGAGGGGTGTTATAAATGACTGCGAGCTGAGGGAGAACCCTCACAAAACAGCTCTTCAGTTTAATTACACGCACCCAACATAAATGCCTTGACTGGATTAGATTCCTGTGAAATCATTCATTTCCATTTCACAAATGGAATCTTTCATTTGTGCTGCATTTTTCCAAATATTTAAAGTGTGTTGTTGTGTAATCAAGTTAATGCATTTAAATTTCACTCAAAGTTCATATCCATTAATTGCACAAATAATCAGAGTTTGTGTATTTGGTGTGCTGTCTGAGGGGAAGGCTGTGAGAAAGGAGGAGAGAGAGATGAACACATGTTTTCTCTTTATAAATTATGCTGGGCTGAGGTCCAAACAGTTTTTTTTAGAAATTAGGTGAATTATGTTTTCCTTTGACCAGAGAACAAGGGCTGCTAAGGTCTCTGAGTGAATTTAAAATGTGAGGGTGCGCAGTGGTTTAAATGATGCCTTATATCATGAAGTGTTATGATTGCCATTATAGTCTATTTGTGTGCTGTACAACCACATTGAACCTGGCTGTGCCTTTTGAGCCTGTGCATGGCTTGGAGTCTGTGTGTGAATGTGGGTAATGTAGAAATATATATGTGTGTGTGCAGCTATATTCTTCTGTCCTCTCTGTGGATGGAGGAGATCAAAGGCAGGGCTGTATGTGTTAGCTCCAGTTTCTCTGGCTGTGTCTACTCTTATTATGTGCTATTATTGATTTCTTTGTGATAAAGACCATCACCCAAAAGAAACACAGATTGCCTTCTTCAATGCAGTCATTGAAGATCTTAGTCTCAGCAGCTAGAGTGTGTTATATCTTATAATGTATTTATGAAAAATGTTAGTATCATATCTAGTTATGTGCTCACTGTCTGCTGTCATTACATTTGATTTACCAGTGGATAAAGATGTATGACAAATTCAGAATACCAAAACAAATTAAGCTGCCATTCATGGCTTTAAAGCGCTAATTGACTTAATGGCCGTGTAAGATCTCTAGTGCTTTACACAGTGTCTTTATATCAGCTTGAATTTGAACAGAAGTACTGCCATGATGGAAATAAGATGATGTTGCCAGATTTTCCGCAGAAGGCCTTTTTCTTCTTATATGTGGGTTTTCCAGAGGGATCTACTAGGGATGCACCGATCAGGATTTTTCATGGCTGAATCACATTCCGATTTTTATTTTTTATTTTTTTTTACAAGCAAATGGGTTGATTACAGGCCAAAATTGATTACTGTAGCCATTTGAAATTAGAGACAACCACTGCATTTTAATCACTATCCAAACAAAGATGTTACACACATGTAGCACGAGCAGTTGCTTATTTTTTTTTAAAATTAGATTAGATATTAAATTAGGCTAAATTAGATACATTTCAAGATTTAAAGCAAAAACAGAATGGTCTGACTTTAGCTTTGTTAAATTAGGCTACATTAAACATGCCTGCACAAAACAAAAACAGCTGGCTGACTGAATGAAAATGCAAATTCACTCTTTGACAGTAGGTAGCGCTTATGGAACAGCGGCGATATAGTGTGTCCTTAGTTACTGCTGTACACAATACAATATAAGCACTACTTTAATAGGCATTATACGGACGTAGAGGAAAAGAAAATTCCATCGAAACTTTTCTGAAGACAGTCAGTTCCCTTTAGGGATACAATCATATAAATCTCCACTCTCAATTCAATATTTATATTTTTCTTCCTATATTTCAAGCATCACGACCAGTGAGCTTGATGTACCTGGTACAGTATTTTCTTTGCTGTTGGCGTCTGTGTTCTCTTCTTTGCTTCCGTCTTTAGCGTGTCCCGTCTCTGGCCTGTTAACATCTTGTTTACAGACTTAATAATATTTTCACACAAATAACATTTTAGGAGAATATTGATATGTAGTTTATTTACAAGTCTGCAAAAGAGATTGGCCAAAATAAAGCAAAAGAATTGCAGATGTGTGTTTGGAACACAAATGGGCCGGTTCCGATTGATGGCCAGGTTGACCTGTGCATCTCCAGGATCTACTGTATGGAGACATTCCCCTATGATTTACTCAGCACATTAGTGAGACAGCTGGTGACAAATCTGTAAGATGAAAGTGATATATCCTCTCTCTCTTTTATCTCTGCATGCCCCTCCGTCTGATCAGTGTCCTCAGCATCAGGGCCGGAGTGCGAGGTGACCTGGAGAGTGACAGGCAGAATACATTGTTATACCAGAAAGAGTTTACATATAATGTAACCAGATTTATTTACTTTACACTTAAGATATTTTACTTTTTTACATTATTTTGAGGATGATTAAGCTCATTTTACTGCCAAATAGTATAACTATAATCTTCTTTGATTACAAGGGGAATATTTAAGCATACACACACACACACAATTATATGTATATATATATATATATATATATATATATATATATATATATATATATATATGGAAACATTACGATTAAGTCTCTAATGCTTATCAAGGCTGCGTTTATTTGATCAAAAATACAGAAAAAAACAGTAATATTGTGAAATATTATTACAACTTAAAATAATAGATTTCTATTTTTAAAACATTTGCTTCTTTTTTTATTTTTATTTTTATTTTTTTACTTTTTATTCATCAAAATATCCTAAAAAAGTATCACAGGTTATGAAAATATATTAAGCAGCAGAACTGTTTCCAACTTTGATAATGATCCTGAAAATTCAGCTTTGCATCACAGAAATAAATGATAATTTAAAGTATAATAAATTGAAAAAATAATATATCACAATATTACATTTTTTTTCTGTATTTTTGATCAAATAAATGCAGGCTTGATGAGCAGAAGAAACTTCTTTCAAAAACATTAAAAATAGTAATGTTTCCAAACTTTTGACCTACTGTATATATATATATATATATATATATATATATATATATAAGAGATTCAGAATTAAAATAATGAGAATGTCTGCATTATGAGAATTTTTGAGAATTGAAATGTGCATAATTATCCTGAAATTAATGTCACAGTGCAAAAAAAAAAAAAACCTAAACATCTTTATTAGAATTCATTTAGCCCATTTCATATTTGATATTTTGTCCATTCCGTATTTGACATTTGGACGAGTTTCTTACATGTCTACTTCAAATCCCCCCCACAGCTTCTATATCGGATTAAGATTTGAACTTTGAACCATTTCGAAATCCTCTGTTTCTTTCTTCTGACTCATTCTTTTGTGAATTTGCTACATTTTGGGCCATTATCACATTGAAAGGTCCACTTCTGGTTTGGCTTCAACCTTTTTATAGTGTAGTTGGCCTCGCATTCTCTTCAAGCACTCTCTGGTTTAATGTGAAATTCATACAGTATAGTCGATGTTATGATGGCAAGTTTGCGGGGCCTCGAAGCAGCAAAACACCCCCAAACCACAACACTCCCACCACCGTGGTCTTCTTTAGTCCTTAGTTTTTCACCAAGCATCTCCACCTTTGACTCATCTGTCCAGGGCAAATTGTTTCAGAGGTCTGGTTCCTCATGTAGGTGTTGGATTGCGTTTCTTTTTTTTAATACTGAGGCTTCTTCTTTGCTGACCTTCCAGATTTGTGCACTCTCTTTCTAATGTTTGACTGATGTATATCCATATTGACTGTTTCCAGAGCTGCCTGAAGATCCCTTGATGACACCCCTGGGGTTCTTTGAGACTCCCTGAAGCATCTTGCGCTGTGCTATCGGGGTGATTTGGTGGGACAATTAAATTGTATTACGAGTTTGTTCATGACAAGAAACACCCACACAATGAACAGATGGGAAGCATATGTATTACATTGAAAAGTATATCAAAGGCAGATTTCAGTTTGAAGTTTTAACTGTGAAACGACTGACATTGTGAAGCATATCAAATCACTGAAATCCAGCAATCATTACATTCACAGCAAATGGCACTTTTTTAAAGCGGAGATAATGTTAAAGTTGGCTTTAAGAGTTGCCAAGCAACAGCCATTACATTAGATGTTTATTCTCTGTCATATAACATCTACCCTCCAATTACAGTAATGACCGGACTTTGTGCTGTCTTCTGCTTTCACTGATACCTTACAAATTCATCTCCAGCAGGGAAAATTGTAAATGGTGCTTTTCAAAATGCTCAAGGAAGAGCCAGGCATATTCCATTAGCAGAGGCACACCTGTGTGACAGCACAGAGCCTGAGAACATGAGTAAATGCCTATGAGAACTCATTCACCCACGATAGACAGAGATTTCATCAGCTTTTGATACTTTCCAACGAAGACGGTCATTAACAGAATTTGAAAAAGCTCACATAATAAATGTGATGAGTAGAGATCATGTGACAGTCAGTGTGTAAATGCCATCACTCATCCACACAGTGTTTCATTCTCTCACTCCCTTTTGCTGTATTCCACTCTCTTTACCTCTCTTTCCTTGTTCGCTCTGATGATCTCTGGTAATGGAGATATTCGTCTTGCAGGGGCAATAATGTTCATTACTGAGCTATTATTGTGCTGTGCTACATTGGTAGAGATACAGTGAAGTCTAAAAGCCTAAGACCACATAGAAAATATGAAATGTATAGTCTATTTTAAACCTGGAAATAAATCTGTTGTTTTTTAATAATAATAAATATAAAGGAATATTCTATTTATTCTGTTTAATTTTCTAATGTAATTTTCTAAATGATTTTTAATGATTTTGTTTTTATTATATTTTTAAATATTGTCATAAACATTCCAATTAATCAACTTTAAATACATATATTAGCGGCACACTGTTCTATATTTCAATTCTAGGGTTGAAATTAATTATAAATTAATTTAATCAAAATTAAATTAAAGTTGATTAATCGAAAGTTGATTAATCCTTTTATTAATTTACCAATAAATAATAAACAAAGATTTACCAAGAACCGTTATTAATCTATGTATGAACTTTTACCTAATGATATTATTTATCACAAAAGATAAGGTTCAGAGAGTAGGCCTTTAGGAAAGGTGTTTACTATGACTGCGTTCACAATAATTTCGGGGGGATTTATAGCACCAATTGCTTTATAGCACCAATTGACCCTTCGCAGGGAGTTTGATTGACAGGCGATCTGACCAATCATAATCCACCATCTGTCAGCAGTCAGGAGAGTTAGTAGATTAACGTTGGAGGATTTGAACTTGAAAAACGGTGTGTACTGACGTCTTTCCAAAGTTAAAACAATATTCTTTCTTATGTTCATTCATGTTTGATGCTATAAGTTAACTAGAAGGTTTATTCAGAGTAGGCCTAATTAGGAAAGGTGTTTGCTATGGCTGCATTCACAGTCATTTTTGGGGGATTTATAGCACCAATTGCTTTATAGCACCAGTTGCAAGTGTGAATCCTGATTTGTTCATTCAGGAGATTAATATACATAATCAATGTAATCAATTATATTGACGCGTCATTCCAATTTTGTTTCACAATGGTTTTATGATAATATTATTTGTAGTGAAAAACCTTGTATTAAATTAGAAAATGCAAAAGTATTTTCAGTAGAGGTCTCAGACTTTTGGATTTTGTATATCACAGAATCATGTTTTGTGGCCTGCAGCACTGTTGAAATGGCAGTGATGTGACATTTTAATATTTTAATCTGTGATAATACATGTTTGTGTGCTGGTATCTTTTGGAAGGCAATCTTACAAATCTGATTCTGTCCATATCTGCAAAAATAAAACCTCAGCACAATAAATTGCCGTGAATGGCATTGATTTGAACGCCTTAAGGCAAAGCATGACAGAAGGTCAAGTAAAACGCAGCATGATCAGAGTGATGTCTGTAATGCTCTTTTTAGGAATTACATTTACTCAATGAGATTTGAGACATTCTCGTTTCATTCTTGATGCATTTGCTGTAATGCGACTTGTCAGTGTAACAGAAATCTTGTAAATGCATTGTCTGTTTTGGAAAAAAAAAACACACGGAATCTATTAATGCTGGGATTTGTATCAGTGCGAGCCAGGCGGGCCTGCCTCTGCTTGGTGTGCTGCAGAGCTGTTTTGTGAATGTTGGCACATCAGTGAGCTTGTTGTTTGCTTTGCAGTGCATCTGGACTGACAGCAGCAGTGTGTAAAAGAGGGAACAGGGTGAAAGCTTTAGTCTCTCCTGGGTTTCCGGCGCCACTCCAGCCAGCCTTCGATTTATGATTTGATAAAACACAAGTTGCAGTTAATGGAATTTAATCAGGAGAATTTCCATGCAGCTGAGCTGTGAAAGTTTTCATTGCATTCATTAGGGTTGTTTGTGTATGTGTGCGATATGCATTTGCTAGGAGGTGTGGTGCCTGTTTAAATACAGATTTATGGAAGTAGATAAAAATAATTTAATGAACTTGTAAAAGAACAGGTTTATAACACTGACATCTTCCTCCATCCAAATGTACTAGCAGAGCCTTTTCTGTTTTTTTTTTCTACTAGTTTGAAAGTGTTTGTTTGTTTTTTGGTCAATGTTAAAGCTCATTGTTCCAGCTTAATATACAGAGACAACTAAAAGATAAACCATGCATAGGCTGATTTCCCCCAAAGGTTTAAACAGTGTCTCTCTGTAGTGCTTTCAATTCATTGCTTTGTTTGTTTGTTTGAGCATCCTGTTCTGCCCGGCGACAGCAACACTGGCTCAACCAGCAGCAGTGTCCACCCACTTTTTTAGCAGCCTTGGTTTGGAAGTACTTTTCTCGTAACATTTTTCGAGAAAAAAAATCTTTGTTTGAAGGGGACCTATAATGCAAAATTCACTTTTACATGGTGTTTGAACATAAATATTTGTCCTCAGTGTGTGTACACAACTGCCCTATAGTGACGTCACAGTAGTCCGCCCATGACTGGTGACAATCTTTGCCTTAATAGCTTAGATCCCGCCCTGAGTGAGCCGCATACAGTCTGCCATGTGTATATGCTCGCTAGAGCAGCTACAGTAGTGATAAGATGGCTGAGCTATGTAGTCATTATAACTGTTCTGTTTTTGGATATAGCAATGAACGTAAGAATGTCCATAAAATCCATAAGCATCTGAAACCACTGAGGACGCAGTGGATGCATTTATTTATTATGGGAATATGCCCAAGAACTTAGCTAAATTTGTATGTAGCAATATCAATAGCAACTTTATTTATATAGCACAATTAAAACAACACAAGTTGACCAATGTGCTTTACAATGCCACACAGCAAAAAAAAAACAAGCATCATGTTTGTGTGAATCATTTTATACCGGCCTGCTTTGCATAAGACGTTGGATTTGCAGAAAATTTGCTTCTCAAAGAAGGGTCAATAAAAACTGTTCATGATTCAACTTCATATCCATAGTTACCATCGTCTCTGACTGTATTCACAGAGACCAGAGCTAGGTCATTAGTTTTAACCCCGAAAACACTCACCGTCTGTATAATTAATAAAAACACATTTACACAATACTGTCAGGTGATTGACTTTTTAAACTGTGTATGTTTTCTGTGGCTCAGTGGATATCACTGTTGCCTCACAGCAAGAAGGTCCCTGGTACGAGTCCCAAATGAGCCAGGGGATCTTTCTTCGTGGAGTTTTCATGTTCTCCCTGTGTCTGCGTGGGTCGAGGTGCTCCGGTTTTCACCACAATCCCAAAACAGGCTGTAGGTGTTAATGTATGTGTTAGTCCCAGGCCATGTAATGGGGAAGTTTTTAAATTTGCCTCTGGTCATAGAGCTTTTTAGATGTGTACAGAGGCTTTTTAGGCCGGGTAGAATCTGCAATCTCTGATCCAGTTTGTTTGCTGGCTTCCATGGCTGCAATACGCTGTGTTTTCCACCAACTGGCGACCCGGCCTTACAAAATACTATTGGATAAATTGGCAGTGGGCGGGATCACACAGACCAAAACAAAAACAGACATTCAGACATGGAACACACATTTCAAAGTAGAACAACTGGCTGTAGCATTGTTTTTCAAAGAAAAACCCATGGGGCAGGTTTTGTGGCAGGCAGGGTGTTTAGGAAACCTTTTTGAAAACCATTTCACAGATGTAGAATGCCCATCATTTCCTGTTTCAATATGCACCAACTGGAAAATGACAAAGAAGTGACACACATCCAGTGATACTGTCGAGTATCTCATTGTGATGTACTCCCTGTGTCTTCTTCAACCCCAGCATTCAGCAGCTGTTGATGGCATTTAAATTATACACATCTCTTATTGCTTTTTAATACAGCCTGTCCTTGGTTATCATACTTATTCTAGGCACATTCCAGTACTGCAGAGCAATTCATCTAAAGAGGAGGAGGTGGGTCAAGTGCCTTCCGCTGTCAGGTATGATTTATGTAAAATTCTGTTTAATATGAACGAAGCGCTCTGGAGGAGTCAGTCTCATGCTGTCCTTAGACCCTCACTGTGCAGAGACGTCCGTTGAATGGGCCTTGATATCGGGGCCCAAAGTGATCTCTGCCATTATGACCATGTGTTTTGTTATTAAGGGCTTGTGACTCCAGGTGGCTGCTAATGTGGAAAAAAAGCCACAGCCATTTTACCTGAATGATGCAAAATTATGGAGTGGATTTGACTTGTGTAACGGTAATGTGATAATGAAAGACAAGAGGAATGCAAAAACACACTAACAACCATGCGCTTTTGCAAGTTAACAATAATTAAACTCATGGCAAATAATAATTATACATTTGGTGGCTAATTTATATGAATTAATTCAATCTCAATTTTTGAAAATACATTTTTGTATTATCCTCTTACAGATCTTACAAATTTGCCAAGTATTGCAAATTTGCTCACTGACAGTAACTGTATGTGTAGGAGTAGACCTTAATAAAAAAAAAAAAAAAAAAAAATTGTATTCTATTGTGCGTTTTTGTACAATTTCCTGTGAGAACGACATGTCTAACTATGGAAGCTTGTTTCCGCCACTGAATAAAACATTTTAATGTTTTTATGCACTGAATTTATTTCTCAGAATTGCGAGATATAAAGTCAGAATTGCGTGAAATAAAGTCGCAATTGCGTGTTATAAAGTCAGAATTGCGAGACAAAGTCAGAATTCTGACTTTTTTTCTCGCAATTGCGACTTTATATCACGCAATTCTGACTTTATATCTCAGAATTCTGACTTTATATCACGCAATTGGGAGATATAAAGTCAGAATTGCATGATATAAAGTCGCAATTGAGTGTTATAAAGTCAGAATTGTGAGATATAAACTATTCTAAGGGAAAAAAAAAAAAAGTCCGTCTTTTTTCCCCCCTTAGAATTGGACTTTATATCTCACAATTCTGAGAAATGGTGTCAGAATTGCGAGATATAAACTCGTAATTATGTGTTTTAAAGTCAGAATTGCGTGATATAAAGTCAGAATTCTGAGATATAAAGTCAGAATTGCGTGATATAAAGTCGCAATTGCGAGAAAAAAAGTCAGAATTCTGACTTTATAAGACGCAATTGCGACTTTATATCTCGCAATTCTGACTTTATATCTCAGAATTCTGACTTTATTTCACGCAATTCTGACTTTATATCTCGCAATTCCAGGAAATAAAGTCAGAATTGCGAGATGTAAACTCGCAATTGTGAGATAAAAAGTCGCAATTATCTTTTAAAATGTTTTATTCAGTGGCGGAAACAAGCTTCCATATCTAACAATGTCCTTCCTGAAGAAAAAAAAAGTTTAAATGAGCTAGGTGGTCAACTAGTCTCTCACTGGTTAGTCTGATCAGGACTTCTTGGCATTTGATGGTCAGACCAGTTTGGCTAGGCTGAGAGACATGACCTCCAGCAAACCTCTTTAGGCTTAATTTTTCCATTGAGGTTTTCATGCTACTCCAACTTTCATGTTACTGCTTAAATTAGCCTTAGCTAATTTGCTGGTGAAGATGGTTAGTTTGAAAGAGGTTTATTTTTTTGTCAGTTTTTCAGGCTGGGAGACCAGAATAAACATGATGTTGGTCTGGATTTTCACACTAACCTACTGGCCAACACTTGTTTTCTGATATCACAGCCTGGGGTGCATTTCCCCAAAGCCAAATATGGTTGCAAGTTTCGTCGTTACCAACACAATTCAACAACATTTGCAACCATAGTTGTTTATTTGAGAGGGGCTTTGGAAATATCAGGCTAAGCGACCAGCTGACTGATTAGCATAGCCAGCTAAGCATCAGCTTAGCTTGGCTGGGAGACCAGCACAAACCAGCTAAGACCATAATTCCACTTAAGGCTGGTTTAAGATGGCCTTTTCAGCAGGGGTTTTAATGCTAGACATGTTCAGGGCTCCATTATGCCTTCAGTTTCTTTCATATGTGGATCTTAAGCATTAATATAGTGAGACAGATATTCTCATGTGGCTCTCTGGTGAGTTAACAATTACCAAGTAAATGATGGATTGATTTACATGGCAAGTAAAGCATATGAGGCGGTTCTTAGTGAAGACAAGAGGTCAATTCATTCTCACTTTCACCAGTTTATGGCTCGTGGATGAGATAGACTCTGTGGGACGAAACTTATCGTGTTTTAGGATCATTTGCATACTGGAGGAAGAATATGTGGTGTAATTTACAGTGAGGAATGAGTGCGTGATCATCACTTTCTTGCTTACAAACGAGGTTGTTCCTGTGTGCACCGGCAGCACTTAAACCCTGTCAGCATTTGATTTCCCTCTGGCTAGCGTGCTTATGCTGCAACCATTGTTGTTCTTACACCCATAAACTTCCTGTTTAGGCCCTCAGCGCACATCTGTTTGTACCACAATCCAACAATATGTCCAGCAGAATGGGGAGTTGTGCATCTAGAAAGCTTAGATGGAAATTTATGGGGCAATTTGCCGGTTATTTGCTAAGTCACAAAGGACTGGAGTTGATGGAGTTCTGTCGGTGGGAAGTTGATGGGGCCAGCTGTTCTTCACAACCTCTGTCTGTGCATGCTGAGGAACTGTGGTTTAAAGTGACAGGCCTGAAGGCTGAGGATGATGTCCTGGTGTAAGATCAATGGGCTGTGACATAAGAACCCACTGTTTCTCTCAGGGGTGGGTCACCATGGTTGATTAATAAGTCTGACAATCATCTAGTTGAGAAGTATTATACTTGTATATTAAAATATGTAAATATATTTAAAAAAAATCTTTTCAAGAATTTGGGGTCAGTAATACTTTAATTTTAAAGTATTTAATCAAGGACCCATTGCGTTGATCTAAAGAGACATTGATATTGTTACCAAAGATTTATTATTTTGAAGTCAAAGAATCTTGGAAAAAAAAATATTACAGCACAACTATGTTCAACTGGTATTAATAAGAAATGTTTCTTCAGCACCAAATCACTCAGCATATTAGAATAATTTCTGAAGGATCATGTGTCACTAAAGACTGGAGTAATGCTGCTGAAAATTCAGCTTTGCCATCTCACAACCCCAAAGTTTTGAACATAAAATATATTTTATCTTTATAATAGATAAATAATTAAATTGTGATTATTTTTTTATTTTTTTGTAATTTTTCTTATATATATAGTATTTTTATAATATATATATTTTTAAAGAATTTTATTATAAATTAATTTTATTATTATAGACACAATATTGGATGTTATCTTTGATTCACATCAAAGTGCAGTATATTTGATAAACTTATGGTTTGATAAACTCTATAATGCTCTGGTTGTGTCTCTATCTAAGATGTGTCCTCGCAGCTTACCTACTCTTTCAGGAAACACACCGTCTAGTCTTGTTAAAAAAATTCTGCTTCATTCCCCCAGGAGACCTACAGTTATTGTCTCTGTTTCTATCTGATGTCCTCAAACCTCACGTCTCACCTTACTGGTAAAACCATGTTACAGCCTGAAGGCATCTGAACCCTAACCTTGACACCAGCCCTCTGGCTACTGTGTCTGCACAACGTGCTTTAGCATCTTCAGTCTGAGCCATCTAGCTACAAGAGAAACAAACCTCTGAAGACCGACAAAGTTCAGCAGCATGCTAGTCCTTCATTCTATCCTGCAGCAAGAGGAGAACTACAACCCTGCATAATCGGCATGCACTAGCCATGAACTCTAGCTGAGCTCCAAACATAAGCCAGCATTCAAAGCGGAGACACAACTGTGCAGTTAGCCGGGATCAGTTCTGCTCCGCTTTCTGTCTCTTTCATGCATTCAGCCGGACAAGCCATGTAGAAATCTGCTCGGTGTTTTTGGCCAAACACAAAAATAGAATCACTTGAATTTACATTTTAAGTCTCAGGGGCGAATTCACAATCGCATCACTATTGCGTGAGGTATTTCAGCACAGAAAATATGAATCAATAGCCTGCACTATTGAAGATCTATGGTATGAGCCTAGTAGAGTTTTACTCAGTGCAGTTTAGGATGTTTTGTTATGCCCATTTGAATGCTTTACATTTTCCTCAACAGACCTTCTTTGTTTTATTCACATTTTCAGACTGTTTAAACACCCAATTTACATTCCAATTATGTTCCTTTGCTCTTTTTCCTCTGGTACCAAGCCACAAAGTCCTTCCTAATCACACGTTTTCACCTTTGTGCCCTCAGAATAAATTTTCTTTTGTTTTTTTAATGAAGGAAGTGTTCGTCCAAGCCGCACCTGTTGGAATCTGATGTGGAATGACTGACATCTGCCTTGGCTGTTTCACATGTGCGTTCGTGCTGCAGTTGGAGCTGAACACCCTCATTTAAATTCAGTACAATCAGTTTTCATGAGCTTCAGCAGTGTTAAACCCACGGCTACATTCTGACAACTTACCCATTTTAAAAACACACCACAGTAAAGATGCTTAACAACTCTTGACACTTAAATGAGAAGTGTCTAAATTGTATAGATTTAAAACAGGGTTGTGCTTTCATTTAGCATAAAAGTGGATGTGTCCAAGCAAAGGGTTTCATTTCAACCATCCTTTCCCCAAAAAAAGAGAAGGAAAAAATGAGATAACAAATGCAATACTGATATGTTTCAGTCAGCTTTGAATGCCAAGTTTTTTCCGAAATCGGTCACGTAGGCGATGTGCTATTCACTGTTGCTAGAATATTTTAGTGTTGTGGATTTTTTTTTTTGATAACTCAAAAATTAATTGTTGTAATGTTGATGTTTGCTTGTAACATAAACATATATATTGGATATATGTATCAGTTAGAAGTATATATATATATATATATATATATATATATATAAAATACATGCTCATTTACCATATTTGTACATTTAGATAATCTGTTCCATCTACTAACACTCACTTAATCTTAATTTTATAACACTGTTAAATGTAATCTTTAGCAAACCTCATTATGAATATCTTATTTCATTCATTGTGATGCCTATATTCATGTGGCATTTAAAATGATACTTTTTTTAATGCTTTCTTTTTTAATATATTTTGACAAATTAATACAGAATTTAGCAGTTATTGGCCATGATACGAAAATAAATGTTGGCTTATCTATATCAAACAGTATTTTAGCACTGGCGTATGCAGTAATATAAAGTCCAGTGTTTGATTTCTTGCTGTGATGCATTGCAGATATCTGACACACTTGGTTATTGATCTCTATATTCGGTTTTAGAAATGTTGCGCTGGTCTACTCTTAACCTTTGATGAGCAATCATTAAAAGTTCAACATCACCTGCTCGAGTTTCATGTAAGTCTCTGTCTGTGCTGCTAAGATGTTTGCACAGCAGTAAATACAACATAAAGAGAAGGAGAGTGCTGTAGAAAATCTCCTTAAATTTAAGTAAAACAGCACTGGAGGAGTTATGGTGAAGAGGGATTGCAATCTACCAACTCCTCTACATTCCCTAAAGTGGGTGGCACTGGCAGATCTCTGAAGTGGCAGCAGGGTCTCAGAGGAGCAGGAGGTTTAACCCATTCTTGTTCTTCAGCTACCTTTAACTACACTGTTATCAGGAAAGTGAGCAATAATGTTATGACAGCATGGTTATGTAGAGCTGAGATTAGATTTTCACAAGTGTAAATTGACAGTCGACCCAGACAGTTCACGTGTTTTTTTTGTATTCAACTGTTTTAATGGCATTGTGTTTTGCTGCTGCTGTAAATTAAAGGCATACATGGACCGCTCTGGCCAGTGGCGCAAGTCGTCTCAGTTGTTTGTATGCTTTGGGGCTGGCCGCCTAGGGCTCGCCGCCTCTAAGCACAGGATCTCTCACTGGGTGAGAGATGCAATTTCCCTGGCTTATGAGGTATGGAAGCTTCCTTCACCTCTGGGCGTTAAAGCTAAAGTATCGCGTCCTCCCAAGCCCTTTTTAAGGGAGTTCCTTTAGAGGATATTTGTGTGGCGACAGGTTGGTCCTCTCCGCACACTTTTATTAGGTTTTATAACTTGGATTTAGATGCGGCCCTGGTTCCCGGGTTTTTTCTGTATGAACTTGTCGCCTAGGTCCTAGTTGAGTCTGGTCTGGTTCCTTGTTGGGCTAGATCCGGCAGCGCTTAGCTTGGCGTGTGGTATATCATTCCCATTGCGTCATCGCTATGCAGCGTCAAGTGAACCTATGAAAGAGAACGTCTCGGGTTACTCGCGTAACCCATGTTCTCTGAATAGAGAACGAGACGCTGCATTCGCTGCCAAGCTCCTCTTGCTGGTTAGGGGCTTCTTCTTCTTCATCGTTGGAAAATCTGAGGAGCAGGTGAGGAGGCGCCTGCACCATCAGGCTAATTAATTGGCGTGATTCTATACGGGTTCAGACAATCGGCACCGTCCTGAGGGCATTCCCATTGCTTCATCGCTACGCCGTGTCTCGTTCCCTATTCAGAGAACATGGGTAAAACGTGAGTAACCCGAGACGTTTTGCGCTCCCCGAGAAAATTTGCAAACAAAGTTTCTCAGTGATTTATTTTTTTTGTAGAAAAAGTGTGTTCCCTCGCAAAACTTTTGTGAGTGAATGCAAAGTTTCTCGGGGGAACTAAAAACATTTGCGAGAGAACGCAAAATATTTTTCCCTCCATCTCATATATTTTTTTCCTTCACCATGTCCCTATAGGGGCTCTGTATCACTGTGCACAGTTTGTGCCATGAACAAAAAATTTTAACCCAGTTTTGATGGTGGATGGTGCTGTTCCTGTTTGTGAAACCTGTAATGCAGTCTTGTCCTAGAAACTGACAGAAGTTGGGAAAAAAGCTACAAGTTTATTTTGGCACTTTCCTCCATGAGGAAGACACAAAAATGTGATACACAGATAAATATTAGCTATATATATGTACCTTATGTACATTGTACAATATATATACAGTATATATTGTTCACGTAAGCACCACGATACATGTGTGTGATGCTGACGCAGTACAATGATGCTGGTCAATACAAAGCCGGCGTTCTGTGGTTCTGTGGTGCACTGTGGTTACAACATGAACAGCGTAGGAGACTGACACAGAAGAGAAGACATTCTTCAATAAAGTCGTTATTTTTGTTTTGTTTTTTGCACACAAAAAGTATTCTCGTCGGTTCATAACATTAAGGTTGAACCACCGTAGTCACATGGACTATTTTAACGATGTCTTTACTATTACATTTTTTTTGTGTGTGTGCAATCAACTTTAACATTATAATTAAATCTCAATTAACATATTAAAATAATAATAATAATAAAAAATCCATGTCACGACCCCTTTAAAAAACATCAGCTTGTACTCATTCATGGAATAAGCATTTTATCAAGTGCTGCTCTGAAGTACTGTTTACCCATTCAATTACTGTAGAAATGAATGTAGACTGAGAGAGTATATGGGTGCAGTGGTATAAAATTTGCGTCACTGAAGACAGTTTAAAGTGTTTATCTGGGATTATGTCTATTTGATTTATTTTCTTACACAGTGAAAAATTGCACTTGTAAGTGCCTTTAATATACAAGCTGAGGTTGACCCTGTATACCTGACATACAGGGTCATGCGCATGCGTCGCGTCTGAGCGCGTTGTTGTCTTTGGAGCCCCATCGATTTATTTATAATTCTTGATTTCTCTTTAAACTCACTTACAACGAACATTTTCTATTTTTCTCACCTCATAGTTACAACGCGGATTGTTGAGCAGACGCGTCTCAAGCCTAGTGATCCAACGCTGGATACTCTTATAGGTTACGTCCGTGGATCACGGCTGAACGCGTCTTCTCCGCACTCATTTACAAACAAACATTTTTTTTTTTTCTCTCGCCTATCGTGCGTCTACTCTACACCCGTACCCGTAAAAAGACGGATTATATCCAAGACTTAAGCCATAAATTAGTATTAATATTGATAGCATCACTGGTAGCGTCGTTGCTAACTTAACTTACTGTCCATCTGTTAAAATGGCGAATATATCAAATGTAAGTAGTTTACCTTTTGGTGCAGGTGAGGACACATTTGAGCTGCACGCGGTGCAGTCTGAGCTGGAAGCTGTTGAGAAACAGATCCACGACCTTTTAGTGAGAAAAGCCGAGCTGATAGACCGGCGGTTAGCTCTTGAAACATCGCGCGCCGAGGCACACAAATCAGAGACTAACGTTACTAACCCGATGACTCCGACCTCGTCTACTCCGTGCGTTCCTCAACATCGGTCCCGAACGTCGAGGTCGCGATCAGCCATGGTCTCGTTCACCCCGGCTCCAACATGCCATCACGAAGCCTGGATTTTTCCGCAGCGGAAGACGCGAGCCAGGTCTAGACCAAGAAAACTCTCTCCGACCCTCCCGGTTTTCGAGATATCCACACAAAACCGTTTCTCCCCTCTTCGCGAAACAGAACGCGATGCTGTGATCATCGGCGATTCCATCGTTCGACACGTACACCCTACGTTAAATAAAAGTAAGGTGCATAATCACTGCTTTCCTGGTGCTCGCGTTTCTGAAATCGCTGCTCACGTTCCCGAGATTCTGAACGAGCGCGTCGGAACTGTGGTCCTGCACGCGGGAGGGGCAGACATCAGACTGCGCCAGACGGAGGTTCTGAAGAAAGACTTCAGGAATCTGATCGATACGGTACGCAGCACATCGCCTGATATAACGATTATTGTGTCAGGACCGCTTCCCACGTACCGACTAGGTCATGAAAAGTTTAGTAGATTATTCGTGCTAAATGAATGGTTAATGTCATGGTGCAATGAGCAGAAACTGCTCTTTGTAAATAATTGGAATCTGTTTTGGGAGCGTCCTAGGCTTTACCGTGCTGATGGCTTACACCCAAGCAGATTCGGATCGGATCTTCTGTCAGATAACATCTCCAAAATGTTAAATACCTTTTGACTAGTAACCAAAAGTCCAAATCATAGTCTCTGCTGCACCAATTTAACTGATATAAATAGTGTAGAACATTGCATAGAAACTGTGTCTATTCCTCGTTTAGTGAGATCAAATAATAAATCTACTGCAGGATCTAGAAAAAATCTAATTGTTATTAAACCAGAAAATGTTGCTATTGGTAATCAAAAACAATTTCTAAAGCTAGGTCTTCTAAACATTAGATCACTCACACCTAAGGCAGTTATTGTAAATGAAATAGTCACAGATAATAGCTTCGCTGTACTTTGCCTTACTGAAACCTGGCTTAAACCAAATGATTATTTCGGTCTAAATGAGTCTACTCCATCAGGATACTCCTATAAGCACGAGCCCTGTCTGAATGGTCGTGGCCGCGGTGTTGCAACAATCTATAGAGATTTACTCAATGTTACTCAGAAAACGGGTTATAAGTTTATTTCATTTGAAGTACTTGTACTAAATGTTACGCTCTTAGATGTTCGAAAAACATCCCGATTATCTCTAGCCTTGGCTACCATATATAGACCGCCAGGGCCTTACGCTGATTTCCTAAAAGAGTTTGCAGATCTTCTCTTAGACCTATTAGTTAACTTCGATAAAGCATTAATTGTTGGAGACTTTAATATCCATGTAGATAATCAAAATGATGCGTTAGGGGCTGCGTTTACAGATTTATTAAACTCATTTGGGGTCAAGCAAAACGTTACCGGACCAACTCATCGATTTAATCATACACTCGATTTAATTATATCACATGGAACCGATCCAACCGATATAGATATCATTCCACAAAGTGACGTTGTCACTGACCATTACATGGTAACTTGCATATTACGTACTCCTGTAATATATCATGCTGCGCTGCGTTATCGATTAGGCAGAACAATCCTTCCATCCACCATAGATCATTTTTCAAATAGCTTATTGGATCTGTCTCAGCTGCTCAGTGAACCCAAACAAACAGATGAACTTGAGGAATTAACTAGCACTATGAGCACCATTCTCTCTGGATCATTGGATATTGTTGCGCCCATTAGATTAAAAAAGGTCAGAGAGAAAAGTAAAGCACCATGGTACAACAATACTACGCGTGTTCTAAAGAGAGAAACCCGTAATTTAGAGCGTAAATGGAAACAAACTAACTTAGAGGTCTTTAGAATCGCATGGAAAGACAGTATGTCACGCTATAAAAAGGCCCTAAAAGCGGCCAGGGCTGAGCATCTCCGCAAACTAATAGAAAACAACCATAACAATCCTAAGTTCTTATTTAACACCGTGGCGAGACTAACAAATAAACAGATGACTCATGAACAAAATATTCCATTACAGTTTAGTAGTAATGATTTCATGAAGTTCTTCACTGAGAAAATAGAAAACATCAGAACCACAATTGTAAACGTTCAATCCTCAATCGCGCCTTATAATTCAGCCTCGATTATCACCCCGCAAGAACAATTACAGTGCTTTACAACTATAGAACAAAAAGAGTTAAATAAACTTTTTACTTCATCTAAAACAACAACATGTTTACTAGATCCTATACCAACTAAACTATTGAAAGAAGTGTTACCTGTAGTGGAAGAGCCTCTCCTCAATATTATTAACTCGTCTTTATCTTTAGGTTATGTTCCAAAAACATTTAAACTGGCAGTTATAAAACCTCTCATTAAGAAACCACAATTAGATCCGAATAATCTAGTAAATTATAGACCCATTTCAAATCTACCTTTTATGTCTAAAATACTAGAAAAAGTTGTGTCCGCTCAACTGGGCTCTTTCTTACAAGAAAATGACGTCTATGAAAAGTTTCAGTCTGGGTTCAGGCCGCATCATAGCACTGAAACTGCGCTCGTTAAAATCACAAATGATTTACTTTTAGCTTCTGACCAAGGCTGTATCTCAATATTAGTTTTACTTGATCTTAGTGCTGTGTTCGATACTATAGATCATACAATACTCTTAGATCGATTACAAAATTATACTGGTGTTCAAGGACAAGCATTAAGCTGGTTTAGATCGTATTTATCTGACCGCTACCATTTTGTTTATTTAAATGGAGAAAAATCTATCATAACTCCAGTAAACTATGGAGTGCCGCAGGGATCTGTGTTAGGCCCTCTATTATTCTCAATATATATGCTGCCACTTGGAAATATTATAAGGAAACATGGAATTAGTTTCCATTGTTATGCTGATGACACTCAAATCTATATTTCGTCACGGCCGGATGAAAACGCTAAATTATCCAAATTGACAGAGTGTGTTAAAGATATAAAAGATTGGATGACGCGTAATTTTCTTTTATTAAATCCAGACAAGACAGAGGTACTACTTATCGGTTCAAAAAACCACCCACAAAACCTCTCACAATACAACTTTAACATAGTAGGATGTCCTGTTACTTCATCCTCTACAGTAAAAGACCTGGGTGTTATATTAGACTGCAACCTGTCTTTTGAAAATCATATTTCATATGTAACAAGAACAGCCTTTTTCCACCTTAGAAACATTGCTAAGCTACGTAACATGCTATCAGTCTCTGATGCAGAAAAGTTAGTTCATGCATTCATGACTTCGAGACTAGATTACTGTAATGCTTTATTAGCCGGTTGTCCTGCATCCTCAATAAACAAGCTACAGTTAGTCCAAAATGCCGCCGCTAGAGTTCTAACTAGATCAAGAAAATATGATCATATAACACCGATTTTATCATCACTACATTGGTTACCTATAAAGTCCCGTATTAATTACAAGGTATTGCTACTGACTTATAAAGCCCTAAACGGCTTAGCTCCAGTCTATTTAACGGATCTTCTATCGCCCTATAATCCATCGTGCTCTTTAAGGTCACTAAATTCGAGGCTTTTGGTCATACCTAGGATATCCAGATCCACCAAAGGAGGGAGAGCATTTTCACATTTAGCACCAAAACTCTGGAATAGTCTTCCGGATACTGTTCGTTGCTCAGACTCGCTCTCCCAGTTTAAAACTAGATTAAAGACGCATCTCTTCAGCCAGGCATTCATATAATATTTTAATCTTACAGTTAAATCCGGTCTCTACTTCATAAACGCCAGAGGAGAACTGGCCCCCGACTGAGCCCGGGTTCTCCCAAGGTTTTTTTTTCTCCATTAGGTCACCTGATGGAGTTTTTCAGTTCCTTGCCACTGTTGCCTTTGGCTTGCTCAGTTGGGGATATTTAATTTAATTAATCAATCAACGATACTATTGATCAGCATTACCAAACGTAGACGTTCCACTAGAAACAAACATTGATGTATTGTTCTAATTTATTGCTGTGAAGCTGCTTTGATACAGCCTGTGTTGTGAAAAGCGCTATATAAATAAACTTGACTTGACTTGACTTGACTTGACTTGACCTCATTACTGCCTAATGACATGATTAATTGTTGTTCTTTCCTGGATTGTACAGTCTGTAACAACTGTATAAGACCAAGGCCTGTAATAACTTCTTCTCAAAATGAAAAGTTCAAAAGTTCAAGAATGAAGTTCAAAATATCATAATTACTGTGACTATTGAAATTTCTAGTATTTCAGTAGTATAATATTCATCTTCACTGTTTTGGTTTCAGAGCTCTGCACTGGCTTTAAATCTTGAACGTTTCACCCCTATCAAATGGCGGTATATGTGAGGATTGGAACTCATTTTTGGATTACCAGGAAAGAAACAACCAAGAACACAAAACTCAGCATGTTTAATCTCCATGCTCATTTCCTGTATAGTATTGCTGCTTATGCCACATCGTCGGCTTACAAAACTCCAGCAACAATACCTGTGAAATTCAATTTCCCTGAAGCTGGGTCTCTGGCTCATTGTAGCATCTTGTCATTCTGGCTAGCGCACTTTTCACTCTGATGCCTTTGTTCAGGGAATTTATTGTAATTACCATATCATATTGAAGTTAACACAGTTTTCTCCAATGTTCATTTGTACAGACAGCCATCATCTTCTGGGTGAATGCAAGTACTTTTGAGATGTGCTTCTCCTCTACTCTTAGCATGGACTTGTTAGCCCCTGCTGGTAGATTACTGTAACTACACTTTCCACTTGCATGTTTACTCATTTAGCCAGAGGATGACTGGTCCCCCAACTAAGCCTGGTTTCTCCCAAGGTTTCTTTCCATTCAATCCATCAGTCCATCAATCCATCAATCATTATAGGTTGGGAACCAAAGAAGGTTCAGATTTTTCTCTGGAAGGCCTTTAATGGGTTTGGGACATTTCAATGCAGAGTCATTTCTATGTCTGGTATTTCCAGAAAGTTTGATCTGAATAACCACACAGTGAGTGAGTTTCATACCGCAGTGATGATGGCTACACTTGGCACAGCACTTTGCAGAGAACACACTTTTACCCCTTCCACCTGACGTAATCACTACAGCCACAATGATTGCTTTCAAACAGGTCTCAGTGATGAATGAGCGGTTTTGTTTTGCTTGCTTGTGCAGCTTGGAGTTTGATGGCACTAGGTTTGTTTACTGCTTCAAGTAGCGAGTGCCACCTTAAATCACAAACAATCCTGCAATGGCAATGCGCTACTGTACTGTTTTGGATTTTTTTCTAAGTGTAACAAGCCTTTTAACACTAAAAATGCATTGCTGTTAAGTTGACCAATTTATGGCCGTTCTGCAACATTTACCTCTTTATTCTTAGTACTTTCTGATGAGCTGCACATTTATTTGTATAGTGCAGTACAAAAAAAATCATACTCATTATGTCTTGTTTTACAGTACAAATATCTAAACAGAGAGAGAGAAACACCATGTGCTAATGGAGTAAGAAAAACTAATACACAATTTCTTTTCTGAAGAAAAAATATTTTGTGTTAAAGGATGTTTAGATATTTCTACAGGACAAGTCAAAATTATCAAAATTGTCATACTAATGTATATAAATAAGCCTAACTTAAAAATAAAAAATAAAACCCACTTCTCAGACTACAAACAAATGTGTGTCTATGCATATGTATATATATATATATATATAGAGAGAGAGAGAGAGAGAGAGAGAGAGAGAGAGAGAGAGATAGTGCTGTCAATTGATTAAAAAAATATTAATTGCACATATTGATCGCGATTAATCACACCTAACATTAAAGTTTCTAATATATTTTTGATATTGTAATAATTTCACATTTAATCTCCAAATTAATGTAGAAACAACATTAAGACAGTAACCTATATTTAAAAATTTGTTTTATGACATTTATTTTTGAATGAAGGCCAGCATTAACAATACTGCTACTGATGTTGTCATGTTCCGTTTAGTTCACAGACTTTGAGTGGTTTAATCTGTTACATGTTTCTTTGTTCAGTTTCCCGCTACTCATCCATCTCCTTGGTTACTGTCATTGTTAAAGTCCCCATGAAATCAAAATTGACCCTATTTACTTTGTTAGCGCATATTACTAGTCTTGTGGTGAACAATTAATCCGTGCAAGAAAATATTTAAAAAAAAATTTTTTTACCATGGTAATCTTTAATCAAAATCTTTTTTTATCTTTTTATTTTTTTATCTTTTTTTATAATATTTTTTTTATTTATACAGTTTAAGGTTACAGGGACAGTCCGCATTAATAAACATTTATGTAAATGTGCCAGTTTAGTCAACTTGGCTAATTTTCAACTGCAGTCCCTGGGCAGGTGTGATGTCAGATAGACTACATTAAAACAATCAACAATACTTATACATGCATTAAATCACATTTCATAAAATACATAAAGTACAGTAACACAAGGACAACAAAACATAAAACAAGGCAAACTATGCTTCAGATGATTTAAATAACTAAAAAGTATGGGCACACACTTGACTGTCTTTTAAACATGATTTTAAGTTAATTTTAAATGACCAATATGAATCACAGTCTCTGATAGACGTAGGCAGACTGTTCCATGTGTGAGCTGCTCTCACAGAAAAAGCTGACTGTCCAAAGGCAGTTCTCCTCATTTGTATTACACAGTCACCTCTTGACACAGACCTGGTGTGTCTAACAACAGTTGTTTTTTGCTTTATAAAAGCAGTAAGTGGGGGAGGAGCTAAGCCATGTAAAATTTTATAAACAAGACAAGCATCTGTAAATTTGATAAGATTTTCCCAGGTCATTAAATTATGTTTTTTTAAACAGTAACAGTGATGATAGGTATTTGGCTTCCTATCAAGCACCTTAGAAGCTTGGTGGTAAAGTTGCTCCACAGGTTTAAGTGTTGTACTGGAAGCTTGTGCCCAGCTAGTCAAACAGTATAACAGATGTGGCATGATCATGGAATTAAAATATATTGTCGCTGCCTTTGTGGTTAAACCATTTCTGATATGACGGAAATTTGACAAATTGAATTTTACTGTATTAATAACTTTTTTTATTTGTTTTTTAAACGTTAAATTAGAATCAATTAATATACCTAGATATTTAAAATCAGATACAGTTGCCAGCTGTTCCCCTGAAATACAAATATTGGGTGTGAAATTATCTGTTGACCTCTTCGTAAAAAACATACATGAGGTTTTCTTTATATTTAAATGGAGACAGGAATTATTAAGCCATTGCATGACATCGGCCATCACTGCTGTGAGCTTAATAGCTGCTTGCTGTTTGGTCGGTGCATGTACATAAATGACAGTATCATCTGCATACATTTGAATGTCAGACTCATTGCATACAGTGGGAAGATCACTTATGTATATGCTAAACAACAGGGGCCCTAAAATTGATCCCTGAGGTACACCAATATTACAACTGATGGCCGATGACACACGATGTCATCATTTATCCGGACTCTTTGTTCTCGATCTTCCAGATAGGATTGCATCCACTCAATAACTTTGGGGGCGACATTGAACCATGAAAGCTTTTTGAGTAGGACACCATGATCCACAGTGTCGAAAGCTTTCTTTAGATCTAAGAATATGGCCCCAACAACTCCTCCTTTATCTAATTTAGATCTCACATTCTCCAGGAAAAAGCAGTTTGCAGTTTCTGTTGAATGGTTGGATCTAAAACCAAACTGCATAGGATGCAATCTGAAAGGGCTGTTGTTGAGGTGGCTAGTAAGTTGTTCTACTACATGTCTTTCGATTACCTTTGACACTATGGGTACTATGCTAATTGGTCGGCTAATGACGGCAACTAGGAGTCCGTGAACAAAACTAAACTGAACGTGACATATGTCTTCATGAAACTGATTTTTTAAAATCAATTTTAACCATTAATTATAGCCATTCAGCATTACAGAACAATTGAAAGCTATAAATTGTAACATTTAAAAATTGTAACATATAAATTTAAAATATAACAGCTTTTAATTTAAGTGAATAAAACAATCTTCACATAAACCCATTGTAATAAACGTCACATTTACCTGTTAATATATCACGGCTCAATATTTTTCTAATGGCCCAGTCAGACCAGTTCAGATTTTGACATGCCCTGTCAAAATGCACAAAAAGTTATTGTTTTTGTTGTTTTTGACCCATGTAACCTTGTAAACAGTGCTTTAAGATTTTCAGGTAGGTATAACAGGTAGGACATATACAGAAATTGAATAGCCATCAAACACTTCACAGTCTTCACTACATAAATTATAAATTAAATATAGATTAATCCTTAATAAAGCTACAGAAGTTATTCAGTCAAGAGAAATGAATAATTTTCTCTTTTTCTTTTGTTCTTTGATTATCCTTAATGACAAACAGCAGCAGGTTTATCAGGCTGCTGTCACTATAAGACCTGCCACACATGACACGGATCTGACACGCATGCCATTTTCTCTCAACTCTTTATGTTCATTTAAGATTTCATACAACTTATTTAAGACGGGATACTTGACAAAATGGGCATTTTGACATAATTTTGTCCGTTCTGTGCGCATGAGTTGTGTATGTGTCACACAGACAGGAGATTCACAGACCGCACTGCGTTCTGTTTTGTGTTTTATCGTGCTTGAATGGTTTAAAAGCATTTGCATGAATAAGAGCAGTGTCATATATTGTAACACTAGCCAAAGTATTAATGCGTTAAACTGAAAGGAAAAAAAAAGATTATATAATATTATATATACAAAAATATATATGTTTGTATTGAACATTTATGGAGCAACATATTTTGTGTGAAAAACAAAACAATCACTTTGGCAAAGTTTGCACTATTTTCTGTTTTATTCTGATAAAAAATAATACATTTTTGTTCAATAAATATACTGTCATTAAAATGTTAATATAAAAATATATTTTAAAAATACATACATAAAATGATTTTAAAAAGTAAAGATTCTGAAAGCATTGAAGGATATCCCATAATAATCTAATTTAGATTTTCAATAGTAACATTAAATCATATTTTTATGATATGATTAATATAATATTTTTTAATATGATGGTTTCATTATAAATATGGTGATTATCTCTAAATATTTCTTAATATTTTATATTTACCATCTGAATCTAACCATGTCATGTCAACAAATGGAAAAGTCAGCCAGATATTTATTATTCTGTTTATTATTGTGCCTTTAGCCCCAACAGCAGGGGCGCCTTTTACTGTACCCCAAATACCATAATTTTTTTAGGGCTGCAGCTATCGATTCTTTTTGTAATCGATTAATCTAGCACTTAATCGATCGATTAATCGAGTAATCGGATAAAAACTTTTAGTGTGTTTTTAAACAACCAAAACAAATAATGCATAACGAAAATGATGTGGCTTCAAAACTAAGCCTATTTATTGTAATTTTTACCCATTTAGTGTTTATAAGTGCCAGTGCCAACAATTATATAACAATACAGTTAAGTCAACTTTATACTGTAAAACATGTAGCCTATAACATGTAAAACTATGAATACAAACTTAAATAGTAAAGGCCATTTGGTCTTAGTTTTGTCTTCTTAATACAACATTACAAAAAAAGGATTGCACCTTCTGCAAATTACCCACCGGAGAACAAAAATAAATTAAAAGAATATAAAATATCAAGCCAAACAGGTACACAATGTAGCCTATACAATTTATATAAAAAAAAATAAGTTTAGCTTTGAAAAGGGGAATGTTTTATTGCATATATGCATTTTATTAAATAGAAAAAGAACAGCATTTTGTTTTTCACTTAGGCTAGTTGAAGTATATTAGCACGTTTTGTAGTATTATATTTTTTTGTTAATTTAAAATGTTCTATGCTCAATTACTTTGGTAGCCGAATATGTCTTCCCCAAAAGTACGAGTGGATTTGGAGAAGCAGGCTGGTGGGGAGTTTCATTTTTTTGTTGTTGTCTGTAACTATTTGGTAGACGTGACATAGCCTACAAACAAGGTCTCGCAAAGACTGCAATACAATATTTGTTCCTCCATCACGTCTCGGTGAATACAGTGAATGCATGCTGAAATTATTGTTGCGTGGCTACATAAAAGTTTAAGCATATGTGATGCATTGCCGCCATTGGTCTGACTGGCGCGTGAGAGAGACGAGTGTGTGTGTGTGAAGGGGTTCTTTCTTTAGGCTATACGTTTACTTCTTAAAAACATCAAAGCTAAACATCATATCTAGTCAAACCGCATCACGACATCACTACAAATACAGTGTGGGATTAAATTCAGCGAACATCATAGGCTTCGGCACGGGCGAAAATATTGGCGCTGGGTCAAAAAAAATGCGGGGGACAGCGACGCTGAAAGGAAGCGATCCCAAACTTTAGACATTCTCTGCCGTTTATGGACATCTACTCTCTGCCATCGCGCCAAATAAATTCAAAATGTATCATGCGCTATGGTGTGCTTCCCGAACACTGAACAATGGTCCGTGTGAAATCAGATCCCTGCGCGTATAGTGCGCGTCATAGGAATTTAACGAGGCTTCGAGGCAGAGTTTTTGCCTCGAGGAATTTTTGTAATCGAGTAAATCGAGTAACTCGATGAATCGTTGCAGCCCTAAATTTTTTTAAAATCATTAACAAGACCTTTGTCTCAAAATATATTCAATAATTTAAGTGATTCTCATTTGCTACTTAAATCTACATTTTAAAAGTAGCGCAGAATCAACTTGTGGTTTAGAGGAAAAACAAATCAAAGGAGCCTTTTACCCCATGGACCCTTTATTCCTGTTGTACCCTATAATTATATATATACACAGTACCAGTCAAAAGTGTATGTTATTATGAGAAGTTTAAATATGTTTTCTGGCCACCAAAGTCTAGGTAATCAATGGGAAGCACTGCAATCTATTTGTGACGGTCAATGCTGATATTGTGGCGGGCCGCCATAAATAAATCAGTGTATGGGAAACACTGATATGCACACACATACACACATTTTTTTTTTTTTTTTTTTTTTTTTTTTCAGTCTGCGACGTTTTAAGTTTTACAGGCTGGGATCAAAATAGGATGTCTGATATCTGTCTCTCTTTTTCATTGAATTGCATTTATAAAGATGTAGCCTATTCCTCCCTCTCTGTTTCTTCCTTTCTCGCCAGTCTAAACAACCTCCTACTTTCCAGACCTCAATTCATCACATTCTTGATAATTCAGGGGCTGCTGGGAAACTGCATTTACCCCGCTGCTATAAATCAGCTTTGGGGCATTAATTCACAATCAGCATATGTTAGTGCACTTTAGAGGAATTAAAGCGATGGAGAAAACGCATAGAGGGTCTAAACACTGTTTCCTGAAAAATGAATCCATAAATATAGGAGTACGCCACCTACTAGGAAATCACTTAATTGACATATTAAAGGGCATTAAAGGGATATATTTGTTTAATTTATAAGTAGGCCGTTTTAACCAAAAGCTGTTTTTCACACAGCATATTTCAGAGAAACAATAAATGAAATGCTTTCAGCTCACAGGCCTCATATTTACTGTAGTAGTAACTTGTGTAATACTTATCTCTGTACCCAGTGCGTTCATACAGTGTTAAGTTTATTCTTTAGTGTCTGAAATACACTGTACATTTTTTTTTGTCTAAGCTGTAAATAAAACAAATGATTGGAGTATATTTTAGTATTTTTAAGGAAATACTATTTCAATCTTTCTACAGTATTTGATGTTTAATTCAGTGTTTAATAATTGCCAGTTCTTTGTAACTATTTGTGGAATTTACTAGCGATTTCTGAGTGAAATTTGTTTCCACACCACATTTTTTTAGTGTACTGTTTTAAGAAGGATTTTATATATATATATAAATATATATATATATATATATATATATATATATATATATATATATATATATATATATATATATATATGGTATAATTGCCTTAATTGACATTCATTTCCCATTAGCTTAGTTTTTTATTTAATTTCACTCACCCTGGAGTTTCACCCTTCCAGGGCAGGACACTCGCTAGAGAGGGTCGAGGGGCTTTGTGAGGCTGTGTCTGTCTGTTAGTAGATATCAATGTGAGCAATTTGGATGTGTGCATCACGGGAGAGCTGCAGGCAGAGAAAAGTTGCTTTTATGGCCCAGGCTTTGCTCAGCACAAGCAAATACCCCCAGGATTTCAGGGCATGGCACATAATTGCAGCATTAAGAGCTGGTGAGGTCCGGTGGCTCATTAGGCCTACTGTAGAGACAGCCGTAAGGGCCTTCGGGAGGCAGGACGGCGCGTAGCATCAGCATGGCAGCCGGAACAGGTGGATGGTGCAACGCAAAGAGGCCGCTTTCATTCTGCTGAACCCTGCCGGAGGAGTGGGTAGCTCATCTCTGCAGTTTCTCATTAGTTAGCTACGAAGGCAATGCTAACTCAGCCCAATGTCATCCGCCAACTCACCGCTGCCACAGATCCTTTGCTGAATGATCGACCGCATTCATATATGCACAGTGAGGTGAGAGCTGCTGAAAAAAACATTCACCCTGAGGATTGGGGGATATCGTGCTGTGAAACATGCCACAGCCATTTTGTGGAAACTTTGGAGCACTGGAATTTGTATTAGTGGGTGGGTGGGATTATGTAGTTGTTAATTATTATTTTTTATATATATATATTCGAACATTTATATATTTTAATTAGTGGTGGGCCGTTATCGGCGTTAACGCAGCTCTTATCGCGCGATAAAAAAAATATCGCCGTTAATCTATTCTCCAAGTTGGGTTGGGAGCTGGCTCAAGCTACACAAGCTATGATGACGCAATCTACCCGCGGCCGCGAGGTACACCCGGCTGCAACGCATCATATTCGTCGTCATCTTAAGTAAACACGGCTGAAAGTTAAAGCTGGTGTAAAAGATCGGTGGAACATCCATTATTTGGACTTGGTTCGGATTTAAGCCGTCCGATGTAGGCTGTGTGGTGTAACAGTTCGGTAAGTTAACACACGACTAATCCGTTCTACCACCTCAAATTCAAAACGAAACATAGGCTATCACTGAATACCAGCGTGCGCGTATTATTCTCAATATATCTGAGTGGTGTAGAACATAATCTCTGTCTGCGCCCGATTTAAAGAATCATTGTTGTGTTTCTTTTTAACTGAAAAGACATCAGTTAGAATATTCTAATTTTAAATTTGGGGTTTCATAAGCTCCAAGCCATAATAAACATTAGACCTACTTAAGTCTCTGCAGCTAGTGTACTTAAATTTTATTTATCTGCAAAATTATGTTGTATACTTACAGTTTTGCACAATATATGTTCTCAAAACTACATGCACCCTTTAAAAAAAAAAAAACATTTAGCGGTTGTTTAGCAGGGTCTGTGTAACCTGTTCTGAAATGGTTTTATTATAATATCGTTAACGCAAGAGGCTGCAATGTATATCACAATATGGATTTTAGGCCATATCGCCCATCACTAATTGATAGCCTATAGTAGTTGATAATAACATAGGCCTACCTAATGTTGCCTACGGACGGTAACAGTACAGTAGTAACTTTTTACAGTCTATGAGTAGAACAGCTTTCTCAAGCAGTTTGTGATGCATTTTGGAAACAGGAGATGAGCCCCTGGTCTAATGCGCCACCTGGCTTGAGAAACCCGTTCTCAAAGACTTACTTTTATAGTCATTATTTGGGTAGCACACATATTCTGAATGCCTTCGGCAGAATTCAAATGAGCCATTTTAATCTAGATTAATCTAGATTATATATTTTATACCCACTAATTTATATATATACACACACACACACTATTACGGTAAAACCTTTGAACGGTAGTGTATAATGTTACAAAAGCTTTAGATAAAAGCTGTTCTTTTGAACTTTCTATTAATCAAAGAATCCTGAATCTTTTTTACACAGCACTTTTCAACATTGATTATAAGAATAAATCTTTCTTGAGCAACAAATCAGCATATAACAATGATTTCTAAATGATCATGTGACGCTGAAGACTGGAATAACTGCTGAAAATTCAGCTTTGCCAACACACAAATAAATGACATTTTAAAATATATTCAAACAGAAAACAATTATTTTAAATTGTAATAATACTTCACGATATACTGTCTTTGCTGTATTTTTTATTAAATAAATGAGCATAGAGCTGGTACTAAAGTAAGCAGGAGGGTGGACCTCCAGGAACTGGATTAAGCACCCCTGCCGCCCCTGCTACTGATCACAGTGCTGTTTGTGAGCTTGCGAACATCACATAAACATATTTCACCAGGCCTGGTCATGTGGAAGTAAATAAAGGCAACGGCTATATGTTGCACTCACCCTTTTAATGAGCCTTTCTGTGTAGTAACACTAATGTGTGTTTATAAAGACAAAAAGGATTTTCTTGTCATTTTTTTCAAGACCTTTTGCTAGACAGTGTTATATATCGGTTTTGTGTTTTTAGCTTGTTAATATCAATCTCAGCTCCCAAAAGAAATCTAGAAAGAGATGTTTTCATTGTGCTCGCTTTGGTATACCTTCATTTATTTTTCTTCAGTCTGGTGCTCTCTGTCATTCTCATCTATCCTCATATATGTGGTAGCTTGCTGAGGATCCCACTGGTGTTTTTCTCTTCATTTGGCCCACAGATCAAAACACCCCACCAATCAGTGGACAACTGTAGGTGTGGGTGCTGGAATTCATTATGGAGATTATAAAAAGTATTATCTCCGCTCATTATAAAACTGACCTGTTGTTTCTTCCGAATCTTGTTACTCTGAAACTTACAATGGCACACTCTCTCTGAAAAGAAAATATTATTTTGATATGGTTAATTTAGACCTGAACTTCAAATGAAGCTTTAAAACTTTTTTTTTTCTTAAAGGCCATTATGTTTTTTCCCTTTTTTCTATTTCATCCTCATTAGTGAATTATATATATATATATATATATATATATATATATATATATATATAAATTGTGTGGGCTTATGCAAACCATTGGCTTTGAATCACAACTGTCTTGTGCTTTGCTATGAAGAGCTCAGAATAGATTTACTGTAAACTTCATTCAAAGGCATTAGCAATTACAGTTTGACAGTCTTTTTTTATAATCACTGCATAAAGTACCTTTTTTAGATTCTTCAAAACCCTCCTTCTGAAAAGAGCAGGTTTCTTTGATTGGTCAGTCGACCTCAGTCTGTTGTGATTGGTCTACCGCTTAGAATGTGTGTCTGAAATGTAGCATGCCTTACCATAACCGACGAGTTTCAGCTCGGGAGGCTTCCAGACAAAAAAATCATGACAATATTTCAACTGTGGAAAATTATAACTGATCTAAGAGCTTTTTACAGCGAATGCCAATGAAAACACGGTAAGTCAATCCTTCATAGCCTTGGTTTCATACCTACCATGGTGCTGCTCTGAATAAGGTCTATGCCAGTTTTGCTGTATCAGTTTGAGCATGAGTTCTATAATGACAGTCAAGATGAACTAGTTGATCAACCCGAACCACCTTCACAAGCACGACTTGTGGACGTTTCACAGTGGTAATTCTTTCAGATGTGATGTTAAAACAATGTCATTTAGAACATCTGAGCTGCATTGAACTTCCATGGTTCAGAAATCAGTCAGTAGAAAAATGGTAAGAACACAACAAAAGGTTATGATTTGTATTTGGCTGAGGAATAGTGTTAAAAACAGTGTGTCCACATTAGGAAGGCTAAAAAAAAGGCAGTTTTGATTCTGGGTGGAAAAAAAAACAACATCTTTTGGACATGGCGACAACACGCTACTAAGGCACCTTATTCAAAGCCTCACCCCCTTTTTTGCATATGCCTTGGGAGGGAATTATTTGAATGAGGAATATTGTGGGTTATACATTCCCCAGAAGACAATTCAAGACTACAATAAAGGTGTTTCAGGGAGTTTAGAAACAGTGCTTACTGATATGGAGAAAAATGCCCTTTGGAGTGGACTTTGGTGCTTTGGAACTTTGCAGACCCTTTTCATTCTCAAACAGCAACATTACACACTTAAAAGAGTTGAAATTAACCATTAATAAAGACACGACATCATTATGTCCAACGTGTTTTTTCACTGATGCCAAGTTTCCCACTCGAAACTACAACTTTTTGGTGACGTTCTTGTGCGTTCAACTCATAAATATGACTTGAACCCAACGATTTTTACTATTATTACTTCCAACACTGAATAAAAAATAATAAAGGTAATTGTGACTTTTTATCTCACAATTCTGAATTTTTTTTCTCAGAATAAACTCCTTTTCTCCCCTCAGAACTGGACTTTATAACTAGTAATTGCGAGTTTATATCTCGCAATTGTGAGGAAAAGTCAGAATTGCAAAATGTAAACTCGCAATTGCGAGTTATAATGTCAGAATTAAGATAAGTCGCAATTATCTTTTTATTTATATTTTATTCTGTGGCGGAAACAAGCTTCCATATTCACACAGAGGGTTGTCAATTTATAAAATATTTGGGGGTTTATGTTCCAGCAAAAATACCTATAAATATTGTGATATAAACAGCTACTGTGATACCCATTGTAATTTATCGTAAGGTGTGAGATTTAAGCATGTGATAACATCCAGCAGAGAGAGTTGCCTTTATCGTAAAAGTTATTTGTTGGACTTGTCGGGGGACTCTTCAAGATGGAGTGCTACACTTAAATGCAGTTAAAAAACCCTGTTATTACAGGCGCTGCATCAGAGCCCTGTCAGGCTTAAATCAGGGTCCTGCCCCGTGATGGGAGGCAGTGGAGAGAGAGACGAGGGAGCAGGGGCACTGAACCTGTGCATCTCTCACTGTGGAGATGGCTATTGATTTGCAGGTTTTTCCTCCAGTGGTCCCCATGTCATTTGTGGTTAGTCTCTCACATGGGCAGGTAACTGCAATGCAATGGAGAAGATGAGCAGATTCTGCACTGAATAGTGCTGCTTCTGTCTGCCATATGACACCTCCTTTTAGCCAAGTCACTCAAGCTTTTGTTTATTCAGAGATGATGAAGTTGGTTGACTAGCTGCTTATTAATCAAGGAATTGGAAATCTGACAGATATTCAACCAAAGAACAGACTAAATAACTAAGTCTTTTTCCCCCACAAAATTTTCATTCTTTCTAGAAACATATTATACGCAATAATGGGAACATTGCTTAAATCAGGTGATCTGAGGTCTGACAGTAATTGTCTTGAAATGTATTGTTGAAGTAAAGTGTTCCTGTGGTTGTGCTTTAAAGAATTGTAAATTGATTTTAGAGACAGTTTTTGTCATCTTGCAAATGTTGCATCAAATGAGGTCTTTTGAAATTCAACTGGTTTATTGTGACATCTTTGGAGAGAATGTTAATGCACCGTCAGTCAGCATACATCTTTCCATAATGCTTTTGAAATATCCAGTGTAAACCTCCAAATTATGATGATGGTAATGATGATATTATTAATATAATAAATTACTCATTCTTATTATATTAACTATAGTAGTTATAGTTATTTTAAAAGTAACTTTCTTTTAAGTCTTTTAGATTTTAATCTCAACATTAAATAGTACCTAACATCATTATTACGGAGTGTCTATTTATTTCTATTTACTTGTTGGTAGAGGCTATTTACATGAACTGACATCTGGTTACTGACGTCTGGTTGGACCAGACAAAATTTCGGTAGTACCTAGCATCATTATTATGGAGTGTATGGTAACCCTCGTTCCCCGAGGAGGGAATGGAGACGTGAGTCCCCTCGCCACAGTTGCTGAGCTTCTGCTGTACGGCTGAGTCACAGGTCCGGCTCCTCAGCGGAAAAACAAGGATGCGTACGCACCTGCTGCTTGTTATATGCTCGCGCCGCGATGCATGGCAGCTGGTGCAATTATCGCATGCCAATGTGTATTGGCTCGTTAGTTTCACTCGAAGTAAATAGGCTCTCGCAAGCGATGCCCATTCGTCAGAATCACTTCTGACTCACGTCTCCGTTCCCTCCTCGGGGAACGAGAGTTACCATACATAACCGAGACGTTTTGACACAAATCGTCCTGAGTTTGAATCCGCCTTTTGCCGAACTCCCTCTACTCCCTTTTCCCATCACATATCAGATCGTAAAGGCATTTACTTTTAGAAAATATGCTCTATTTCATCCCATATTTTTGTTATTTATTTCAATTTTATGTTAGTCCCATGTGTAGTTATTGGTTTCTAATATTTGTTGTTTGCTGAGCATAGTGACTTTTTGTAATCTCGTTGTTTACAATGACAATAAAGCTCTATTCTAAAATATTCACAAGTGTCTAACATGTTTAATAATAAAGTGTTTATCGGTTAGGGGTAGGGGTAGGTGTAGGGAGGGCTTTATTGTCCCAATAATCGGCATCCATTTTATAATTTTAATAAATATAAAAATGTACACTTATGTTATGATTAGGCCTACATACTGTTTAATGTACAACAACAGTGAGGTGCAAATAGTATCTGGCACTATTTATAAGTATAAATAGCATCTTAATGCTATTTAGACTTATTGCAAAGAAAATACTGCTATTTTTACAGTGTAAATAGAATCAATTGTTATTTAAACAGTGTAAATAGCATCTATTGCTAATAAAATATGCTGCCTAATAAAATATGCTGCCTAAATGTTCCATCCATCCATCCGTGTGTGTGTGTGTGTTTTTTTTTTTTACTATTTAAGCTATACATGGTAAAAATGAGAAACTATAAGCTAGTTGACCTCACTTATCAAACATACTGTATGTCATAAGACTAGTTTGTTTTAAATAAAGAGTTATGCAACATGATATTCCATATGTTTGCAATGATAATCTTGTATCTTGTAAAGTTCAGTTCTACACACTTATTTTGAGACACAGCTTTAATGGAATGCACCTTTCATATTTAAACTGTTTTCTTTTCCATTAAAGTCAGATATCTGCAAAGACAGCCTGGTCCTTTATTGCAATACCTCTGTGGTGTGAATATTTAAAGGGACTTTAGACACTGGAGTATCAGATCCCACCAGTAATGAAAAGCATATTTGAGAGTGCATTTCATTTGCTTATCCAAAAGATCAAATCTCCAATAACTGGAGAAGACATTTCTAAAGTCTTGTCCTGAAGTGCTAATATGACATTGCGAAGCTACATTGTGGTTTATTGGGGATACGATTATGAATACATGTCCTTAGTGACTTCAGATAAAGGATTATTTGCTCTGCCTCGCTGTCATTGGCCTTCTATCAGAGTTGAGTTAGGCACCTAATGTTCTCCACAGAAACACCCCATTCTTTGGTCAGGAGCCTGCAGAAGTGTCGACAGGTATTTTTTTAATTGTGTTCAGAGTTCTTTTGTCACTAGTGTTAATGTAGTTGTCGATTCCTCCCTAGTCTTTTAAATAGGATGCTATTGTTTTTGCCATGTCAGCACAAGCTAAGCACCATCAGTCTGGCTAGAAGCCTCTGTAAAGTACTGGTAAGGATCTGTTCTAGACCGAAGATTCATTTGATTCAGTTCAAATTGACTTGAACTTGAAGAACTCATTTTCTAAGATTGATGTGAATGATTATACAAGAAAATGGACTGCTTACAAACAGTGCTTACAATGCAGCACTGCAGCACTTGATTTTCTGAATTTACATAAATTTTAAGATATATGAGGAATATGAATGCATGTATTTGTGTGCATAGACAGATATAATATGTACTGTAATAGGCCACTTGTAAAAAGTGGGATAAATAGTAAAGCTGAAAGAGTAAAAACTGGACTAGCGTGAAAAACTATTTTGAACATAATTTGAGCTAAAATAAAACTTTATATATATCTTTGCTGTCAGATTTTATATTTTATTTTCAGATTTTCAGACAACATTTCAGTCTTTCTGCACTTTCTGCACCATTACTCATTTTCCATGCCTTTCCAATTTTGGATTTAGGCTTCTGGCACTTCCCTAGTTATATGTTACCTAAGACAGTGCTGTGTTTTATTAAGAAGTGATTATATTATAAAGTGACAATGTTTACTCTGCAGCCTCTCTATATCAAAATAGGTCAACACATTTGTATGCATTTCTTTGTTCTGTTTCCTCTCTTTTTGACCCAGTTCTTGAAATTGAACTGAAAACTGAGATCTTCCTAAACCGCTGATTTATCATGGAGGCTAAATAACCCCACAGATGGGTTTTATAGTTATTCATGTCGGACATGTTAACACCAGGCAGATATATCTTGCAAGGATATCGTTGATTTCTCTGATAGTAAAGTTTTAACCTGCGAGTGACCTTCTGGTATCATGGTGATTCAGTATGCATCGTGAAATACCAATCAATGTCTTTTATGGTTTTGATTTAGAATGTTGTGAACCTACTGACTTTAACAAGCTTTTTGTTTATGCCCTGCTAAAGCTGGAATAGGAATAGGAGCGTTAAAGTTGTTGTTGTTGTTGTTTATTGGTTTTATATTTTAACTTTCCATTCTCTTACTGAAGAATCATATTTTCAAATGTATGCAAAAAATGGGCCAAACATACATTGCTAATAAAGATTATACAGTTTATATTTTTATTTTTATTTTTATTTTAAGATATATCATTCTATTGCACACTTACATACACACACCTTCTTGTTTTTTGCCATACTGTGGTTTGTTGATTGAAATCATTAATTCATTTATATGGTGGATGTCATACTGGATTGCCTAATTTGATTTGCAAATATATGATATTGAGTCATACATCATTTTCTTCTGTCACAGGGTTTCTTCTGTTATCCATTCAGATCCAGGTTGGATCGGTGCTGAATTTTAAAGCTTTACTCTCAGTATGGCCCCTGTTTTATAATGTTTCAATCTGTATTTGCTTTGTGATGTTCAATATTAATGAAGATCCATAATAATTTTGATGTAGCCTAACACTGGCAGATATCCCAGAACTGCTTGGACAAACTTAAGTTTTAAAGTTTTATGGAAATAGGATAAATTCTGGTGATTTGGGCCACTTTATGCCATTCATCTCACTAACAAAAAATGTTCCGGTTGACTTGAATTCCCCCTGCTTCACCTAATACAATCACATTGTGCTTTTGTGTCTGTCACAGGCTGTCTCTTGTGATTCATGCCGTGATTGAGACTAAATGTAGCAGTTGTTATGGTGCAGCTTTTTGGCTCTTAGTAAAGTAAATATACTTTTACAACAAACAAAAGCATTACTCATATAGCAAGACAGTCTGCAAGTGCAATATTGTTCTCTCCCAAATGGATTTATAAAATTACTATTGTAAGGGACTTTTTTTGGTCCCCATAAGGCACAGGTGTCAAACTCAGTTCCCGGAAGGCCACAGCCCTACAGAGTTTTGTTCCAACCCTGCTTCAACACACACACCTGCAGTTTTCAAATAAGCCTGAAGGACTTGATTAGCTGATCAGGGCGGCTGGCCAATAGAGGGCGCTAGAGCCCCCCCCAGCCAATCGCTGATTTAAGAAATAAATGTTTGACATAAACTGTAGCCAATCAGCGAGCTCAAATCTAGTCAGCTATGGGTGATTCTTTTAGCGCCCCAAGCACGGCCGCACGGCCGCGCCCATGTGCGCCACTACTAAAGTCAGGACGAGTCTTTGGCCGCCATTTTTACTGTATGACAATGGCAAACAAAATGACTACCAACTCTAACTCGGTACAATCTCTCCTCCAAGATCCATTTGAGAGGCGAATTTTGGCAAATTAACTGATTGTGAATGAGCTGGGCCCATATCAACCTGATATCTCGATCAGACAGCAGGCTAGTGATAAAGGGAAGCAGTACGTGGAAGGCTTCTCTCGTTGCTGGTATGCTATAAGGCCTGGCTGGCTGGATGTGGTCATGCTAATGCCTTATTTTGCTTTCCGTGCTTACTTTTTAAAACTACGGGGACAGATCCAGCATGGACAGTTACCGGAGTGAGAGATATGAAGCACCTGTCTGAGAAGGTAACGAAACACGAGAACACCAAGGTACACATGGATAATTCCGTTAAGCTAGCTATACTGGGAAGAGTTAACCCTCAGAGGTCGGAGATCACGCCGGCGTGATCTGCTCGCTTTTTTCCTTATGAGTTGAATTGAGACCCAAAATACTCTTTTGACTTTGATTTTACAAAACAAGTTTCATACATCAATCGATTCTGTTAAATGTGTATTATTTTTGTGTATACTCACAATAAAAACAAAGTGTTGTGCTTTTTGCCAAATAAAGAAAAATAAACGTGATGCGAGTTCTGCCTTCTATCTGCCAGTGTCGTCCATTCTGAAACGCGTCCGAAAATGAACAATAACTCAGCGAATACTCAGTCAAACAGGCAAACAGACATACAGGCATGAAGCTTGAATTCTTTTCTCTTAAATGAAGTAATTTATATAAAAAACAAATATTCTCATGTTGTGAAATCTGTATTAAAAGAGAGCGATTCCAGTCGACCTCATTAGAGCTAATTCAAATGTAATGTGACTCCGCCCACGGAGAGCGCGCACTATTCAAACGCAAATGAATGAGGCAATCCAAGCAAACCTGTGAACGCCCACATATCAGTTTATTCAGATCATTAATTTAACACCGTCTCAGCAGCGCTGTGAGCAATAACAATAATGAAAAAAGTACCTCAGAAGTGCGGGTATATCGAGGAGCGAGCTGAGGAATACTGTAAGTTTTTTTTTCTTCTCACGTGAATCGGGTTTCTGTTTTTGATGAATGAACGGCAGAGATGCGCGCTGTTTACCACAGCTCGCAAAAAGACAGTTTAAATTTAAATCGCGTGTGTGAATGAATGATGATGTTTCAGCAAACTGTATTACTATACTGAGATGAGTAAAAATCGACTGAAATATGTTGAAATAAAATGCAGGCAATTTGTATAAGCAATACGTATTAAACTGCAAATTAACATTTATATGCCCTAATATTTCATAAAAACAACGTTACAGTCAGGCGAAATATGAAAGACAACATTTTGTTGACTATAGATTTGAGTACAGTTTTTACTGTAGAATATACTGAATATATATATCAAATAAGCTTTTGTTTAGCAATTATATATATATATATATATATATATATATATATATATATATATATATATATATAAAATAAAGTCATCAACTAAGATGTTAGCTGTTCCAATTTTGGCTATATTCAAACTAATGAATACATAGATAGGCCTAAAATGTAGGCCTATAATCTTTTTTTTTTTACAAAGAAAGAGTACACTTGAAATATTGTTGAAATTTTAATTATTGTTGTAATTGTAACCTTTTTAATAAAATAGCAAAACATATTTACAAGATAGATGTAAGCAAAATCTTAAATGGTCAATATAAGTCTTCTAATTTTTTGTCCTTGCATTGTGGCTCAGTCAGTCAGAGTCACACCTGAATGAATGGCTAATTATGCAGAGTCATTATGCATAATGGGTGGGACATTTTGTATTCCAAGGTGTAAACCACTCCTCGTTCACGCCCACTCGCATAATGGCTTTCCAAGCAAAACCTGTTTTACATCAATTTAAATCAATGTATTGTTTTATCTGAACGATAAAGCAAGACTATTTTCACATAATTTTGAAGCCAGAACTCGAAGGAAGAACATCCATTTCTCAAAAGTCTTATTCATGCATATTTATTATGAGTTTTGAGGTCTTCTTTCAGCAACTTTCATTTTTAATTTTTTCAATAACCACGCATAAGCATTATTCTCTTAAAAATAAAAAAATATACATGCATGGTGATCACATATTATGGTAGCCCTGTTTGTGCTATATAGAGTGAATTTACACCTTTGCCATTAACATGTTTATAAATAACTGAAAAAAATATGTTGTGGAATATTTGCTTGAAAAATTATTATTTTATTTTATTTAATCAGCTAATTAATTAATCACTAAGTATATTGTTTGAGTTCAAATGCAAATGGAAAGTTTGTGTCAATATGTTTGTTTTTGTGCAAGAATGCCTACAACCTTTTAATACTGGCATTAAATAATTACTTTTTCACAGAGCACTGGTATCCTGCAGTTTGTTTTAAATTGTGTTTGGGTGGTTATTAATTATAATAAGAATTTTTATTTATATGGCCTTTCCAACACCCAAGGTCGCTTTACAATATAGGTTAAGGAATTGAACAAAATAAACCTCAACATAAAAGATAGACATACCAAGGGCAGAAAGTAATATACAGAGGTCACTTACAAAGTTAGGTTAAAGATTCAAGCAAATAACAAGGTAGCTAAAGTGTAATATTCCGATAAATGTGTTTTTTAGAGGTTTTTGAAGGAGAGAAGGGTGGATGCTTGACGGATGTCTTGAGGAAGAGCATTCCACAACCTGGAAGCCACAATGCTAAAAGAACTGAGTCCAATGATTATAGACTATTAAAAATGACGGAATATGAGGTGGAGCCCCACCTAAGATATTTTTCACCAGCCGCCACTGGTTAGGGGATAGATAAAAATCATTGTCTATGGAATGTCCCAATAAACCCAACGTGTGTGTGTGTGTGTGTGTGTGTGTGTGTGTGTGTGTGTGTGTGTGTGTGTGTGTATTTGCCGGTTTGACCTACATTATGAGGACCCAAAGTCCTTATATTAGGGGTTTCGCACCAGATTGTTCTAGGAACTTAGTTCTAGGAACTAGCCTCCAGGGTGGTTCCCAGAGAACTGATGGTTCCCCGAACGTTTTCCTGGTTGCATTTGCATCGCCAGTAGGAACTCTGAAGTGACATAAGCCGGGCTTGTTGTTGTGACTTTTATTTTGACGGCGCTTAGAACACCAGAGCCTGAGCTAATAGTGCTCACATTCTCTGTGTTCATTAACTTACGATCTGTCTAACAGTCCTGCCAAATACGTTATTAGATAGAACTGTCATACATAGAAAGTAGAGTTCATAGAGTTAGTTTCTGGAGTAAATATATAGGCTATAATATGTGTGTTTACACAGCTTTTTTTTTTTTAAATGGCGAGTACTGGTGTTTTGCATGCGTTCTGCCAACCGGCGCACACTAACGTCACAGATAGTCCATGTAGTGCTGGTTTAGACCCTACTCTGAAGTAGGAGCTAAATTAGTTCCTCCAAAAGGAGTTCCTAGAACTAAAATCATTCCTAGTTCCTGTGGTGCGAACACGCCAAAATCTGTGTACTTCCGCCAATAGTTCTAGGAACTATGAAAAGGTTCATCTGGTGCGAAAGTATTCAGGTGTCAGGCCACACCCCTACATTGTGAGGACATGCTGATGTTCAAATCGCTAAAATAACATACTAAACGTAAAAATGTAAAACTGCAGAAAGTTTTCTGTGATAGGTAGGTTTGGGTTAGGGGCTAGAAAATGTCATTAGCTCAGTATGAAAACTATTACGCCTGTGGAATGTCCTCATAATGATAGTTATTTACCAATGTGTGTGTGTGTGTGTGTGTGTGTGTGTGCGCGCAACACATGCCTCCATAGAACCAACTTTTAATTTGCTAATGTGCTATATGCTAATGGTTGTCTGGACAATTGAAGTCACTCCTTGAAAATATATAATTACAAACTCTGGTACTTATTGAGATTCCAAAAAACACCCCAAATTACACTGCATGAAAAGAGGTGTATCCGGACCAGTATACTCCTGTATACACTGCTGGAATTCGGAAGAATCCGGGAGTATACTGGCCGGATAGCTCAAATTCCATGGGTCTGTATATATCCGTATACATCCGAAATGATACCAAATCGGATGTATGTTGTGGACGTATACTCCCGTGCTACAGCCATTTGTTGCCATGGCAAGTAATCCCTCAAAGGTTTTTTCAAGAGAACATTTTCACACCTTTGTGCACCTTTTGGCCTTCCCCCCTATTGGTCCTTTTCTTTTAAAACCACTCCCATTACCCAGACCACTATTGGAGGACAGGATACATTGAAAACCCAGGAAAGTGATTTGATTGGTTACTTTTAGAACATAACCCACCCTAGGCCTTTTCGCACAGTGATTTGATTGGTTATAGGCCAGCTATGCAGATATTGCTAAGTATACACTAAACCCCCCTTACCCCAATTTTAATACATTCAAATATAATTTTAAAAACACACAAAGAACAATGAGAAAGTCTGACATTTTTATTAAGGTAAATAAAACATTACAAAGAGCATTATAAACAAGCATTAAAAAGGAATGGGGGAACAAAAATATTTGAGGGGATGAAAATTTAAAGGAACAAAAACAAATATAACATGAACATTATAAACATACATTAAAATGAATGGGGAAAAAGAAATGTTAACAAAGGTGTAAAGGAATAAAATACAAAACGTGGAGATCAGCAACATGCACATCAAAAAGGAACAAATATACAAAGTATACAATATAAAACAATTTAAAATCAATAAATAAATATAGAAATTAAAGTGTATATATGTAAATATTAATTTTTTCAAACTGCCATGACGCACTGGTGGTGTGACGTAGCGTGGGTCAGCCTCTAGTCTGGTTTGTAGTACCTGGCAGAGAGCAGATAACTCTGTGGTTCTGTTTGGTGGAGACCTCAGCATCCACACTGGCCTTCCATCAACAATAGCATCTTCATCAGACATCAGTTCTATTGTTGCAGTCTTCCACAGTTCCCTTTCTGTGTTGGGTTTGTACAACACTGGACATGGTCTCCAGCAACTGCAAAACATGACAGTAATCTAACCACTAAAACACAGAGAGGAGGACAGTTACATTCTGAAGAAGAAAAAAACAACAACTGCTTAACCAGTTTCTTAACTTACCCGTCTCTTTCTTTGCAGTGTTCTTCATAGTGTTTCTTTTCTTGGCCTTTTCAGGCTGAGCCAAAGAATACTTCCTCCGCAAAGTCTCAAAATACGTCTTGCAACCTGTTAAATAAATCATAAATAAATGTAATGCCAATAAAACTAAGTAAAACAGAGGACATTAAAATGATTACAACATCTTTAAGATTACCTTTTGCACATTCAGGGTCAACGTCTGTAAAAGTTGTCCTTAATTCTTTGAAGTGATAAGTGGTCACAGCCAGGTTATGTGATGAATTTATTCTGGGGGAAAAAGTTGCAGGCATCATTAATGAAATTCAGTTTTAGTATTTCAAATTCATATAGTGGTAGATTAAACTAACATTTACAGTATACAATACGCAGTCTTACCCGGTTTGTGGATCGTATTTGTGTGGGTTGTTCTCTGAATTATGGAGGCGCTTTACGGGTTCCTGTAAAGTTTGAAATTAAAAAGCGTTTAAATGGATGCACAATCTGCAAGAACCTCAAAAGTGAATTTTCAGTTTGAATAAGTTGGCCATCACAGTAAACATAAGAGACAAAACATATCAGTTCATAAGTCTTTAAGATGTCACTCAGCGCCTCTGATATCTTACCGGTTCGTGCCGCCTTCTGCCTATACAAGGCCACCAGTGCAGGTGTGTGTTGGTCAAGCACAGCATAGAACTGGTTCCGTATGTTGACGTTTGTGATGCGTTGGAACTCAGCACAAAGCTACAAAAACAAACAAAAATAATTATATAAAAAGACTAATACTCGATTTGCAACAGAAAACACATTTGTGATGCAACATGTTCCGTTAAAATACATTGTTGAGCAACATGGTCACATGCAAAGTGATAGTTCTTACACACAGTGAATAGTGGCATTTGCTGTTCCATTTGAATGTGATACATATTAAAAATTTGGCAGTGAAATTTGTGTGAAGAGTGGCAGAAAAGAGAAGTGAGTCTGTTTTACCTGTGATTCAATCCGAAGAGCCGGCCATTTCCCCAAGAAGTCCTTCACCTGCACAGATAAAACAATCAATATGAAACCAGTCAAATTATGCAATCAACCTCTTTAATGACAAATTAATGATACAGAATTTCAAGTGAATGTAACTTACCGATAAAGTTGCTCTCTGGTGACAATGTAGGTCTGCACATGCACACAAAAACAGACAGCAAGAGATTTAATTTTTAAGAGACGTTTGATTGATGCTAATGAATTAGGCTCCAAATAAAAGAAATGGTGAAAAATAGTTACAGCCTAAATTAACATTTGAGTCACCTTGATTTTGGGGATGCTCACTGCACTCCTTCCACTTAAACCTATAATGAAAAGACGTTTGTAAAGGGTTTAATAAAAACTTGCATAGTTCATTCGGTAACTATTATGTCCATAACCTTAACTTTGTTTGAGTAAAAGTTAACGTAACTGCTAACGTTAGCCACTAGCTCATTTGGGTGCATGTAGATAACATCACATTGAACTTGCCAGAGCAGGGCGCTTAACACAAACAGCAGCAAAACACACTCAAAAACAGAAGGACTATCGCTTGCTGAAAAGAGTTATTCACTAACGTTAACTTTATTGCCCTGCCACGACATTAACAGTACACAGGATATTATCTGTACCTAGCAGGCGGACTGACGGCAATCGCGCCCGCGGCACCGCGCTTGCAACTTAAAAATAGCCTCGTCTAAGTCAAATATCACGTGTAATATGATATTCTTACAATATTACAACAAGCAAAGTAGTTTTGAAGTGTTTTGGTTTACTTACAAGTTGTTTCATTGTTGATACACGTCGCTTAAGAGGGTAGTTAAGTTAACGTCAGCTGCACGTCATGACGTCATATCACGTGATCGACAGTACACTTTAAAATAGTGAGTAAACCAGCGGTGTTCACTCAGAAACGCTGAGGCACACAAACATAAAAATACATAGGCTATTTGTTCATAGACATTAATAGTTTAAAGGTGGATTAAATCAGCAAGAGATTTTAACTGTAGTGACCTCGGTCTTCAATTCAGTGGAGTAGAAAAGCTCAGGTTCCTTCTACCTTTTTAATAAATATCAAGTCACCTTTATTTATACAGTGCTTTTTACAATACAGATTGTTTCAAAGTAGCTTTACAGAGATAACAGGAAAGTAATGCAAGACAGTTTGTTTCCAGAAGAAAATAGCTTCACAGTCCAGCTTAAGTCAGTTCAGTGGTGATTCATTTTGTTGTATAAATAAATAAATAAATTTAAATGTGGATATATATAGCCACTTTGGAGAAAACCGTGATGTCATCGTCCAGCTCAGCTCAGATCTCATATAATAGTGTCAACGCAGGCAGATCAATAATATTGTTGAATATTAAATTAAATTTCCCCAACTAAGCAAGCTAAAAGCCAATTGTAAAAAAGGTGACAATTGTTGTTGTCTGCAATTTGTAAAACTTCACAATAAAATTTGAGATATTCTGAAATGTTTGGTTCATTTTTCTTTATTTGTTCCATTAAATTTATTGCTGGGAAAAAAATTAATCGCGATTAATCGCATCCAAAATAAAAGTTTGTGTTTGCATAATATATGTGCGTGTACTGTATATAATTATTTTGTATATATAAATACACACATATGCATGTATATATTTAAGATCCTTATTTTTTTTTATTTTTTTTTTATTATTTATATTTATATATAATATAAATTGTGTATAAATGTATATACAGTATATACATGCAGATATTTCTTAAATAAATACATGCATATGTGTGTATTTACAGAATAATTATACACAGTACACACACATATATTATGCAAACACAAACTTTTATTTTGGATGCGATTCATTTTTTCCCAGCACTAATTAAATTCCTTTGTTTATTTCATTAAATATTCAGATGTTTTTGTGAACGTATATGTTCAGACTGGGTGTTTATTTTGTCCTGTTTTTATAAAAAATATTTGATTAAGAGACTTTTTTTCATGCAGTGGTTTTAAGGCCCTGACACAGGCGACGTGAGCCAACCCTAGAGTCGGCTTTAGTCATTGCTAGTTCTTTGACGTCGGTTTTGTGTTTCAGGTCCTTAAGAATTTATTTATTTTTCTGTACAAAAAGCTTGTTTGCTTTAGCCTATAGTAATCCAGAGATAATTGTCAACCCTGAAGTCCTCCCTGGCCACCCCTCCCTCTGAGAACAGCCAGCACCTTTAGTGTCAGTCATTAACATATGAAAGGTCTTCACACCTAACAGTTGTCAGTCCTCTCACACCCAGCAGTGTTTCAGCTGTATATGTCCGTGAAATTTCACGGATTCCTGTATATGTCCGCATATGTGAGGTTTCCGGGTTTATCTGGAAATATACTGTTCCATGTTACTCTGATCCGCTTTTTCCCGCATACATCCGGCAAACATCAAATTACACAGGAGTTTACCATGCCCGTATTTTGCCGGATTTGAGTCTTTTCATGCAGTGTTACTTTCCTTCTTCTATGCAACACAACACAACTTATTTCAAAGAAGTGTTCAACATTGGACCTCATTGACTTTCAATGAATGGACTGATAAATTGTTTCAAATATATTCCTATTTGTCTTCCATAAAAGCAAGTCTGTCGTACAGGAACGACATGAGGGTGAGTAAATGGTGGCAGAATTTTCATGTTTGGGTGATTTATCCCTTTAAAAATGGTAAAATACATCATACTCTTCATATCTTGAATGTCAGTGGCTGGAGAGGAACCGAGAAGGTGGACATTACATGATGCAGTTAAATGTGTCAATTAAAATAGCAATATTTAATGTATTAAGGGGGTTTGTGATGTAGAGGTTAAAGACTTGGGCTGGCAGCCAAAACTTTTAGGTTTGAACCCAGTAAGGGGTGATTCATAAGCTACCGGCATTGTGCCTTTAAGTAAAACACTTAACCCCAGTTTACTCTAGGTGAACGCTCTCTGTAATATATTTATTGTAAGCCGCTTTGGATAAAAGCATGCTAAAAGGCTACTTTATTATTTACTGTATGAAATTACACAATATTGATATACACATTCCAAAAATAACACTTTTTGGTACAAAGCAGATAAAGACAAAACAAATAAAATTAGAAACATTTATTCATTAATGTTTTACTTAGTAATCCAAAATATTTAAAATAAAGTAAACAATTTTATAAATACACCTTTCTCTCAATGTTACAAAAAGAACACATTTAATCCTTAAAGTTTTTTTTCTGGCACTCAGCAATTGAAAATCAAAATGATTTTTTGAGTAGACAATTCAAAGGAGGTACTTACTGAAATCTGGCTCTCATGCACTGTTGTTATTCCACAGTGCGTGTTCAACCCAAAAGAGCTCCAAAATGCACCATTTGCAGGGCAACTCGGCCGGGTATCTGAGTAGTGAGTGCCTAATGTGTCTTTTCAATCAATTATTTGACAAATTCTTGAAATAAACCACTAAGGCTGCATCTCGGAATTGTAAAGAGCTACTTCTAATGTGGAACGATGTTTGTTTTGGCAGCGTGACACAATGAAACGGCGGCCCAGAGTGTGTCTCACGGCAATCCTGTTAAAGATTCCCTGCTTGCATTGTTTACATTTGATTCCTCTGAATAAAAAATAAATAAGATTTAATGATGAAATGTCATGTGTTGATTTCTGACAGGCGAATAATTTAATTCTTGCTGCGTATGTTTACTTTCATCCGCTTCCAGTCTTTACAACTTGGAGACTTCAAGAAAAACATCAACCAGAAACTTTATTATCCATTATGAATGGTAATGAATTCTACTTGTATTCACAAAGTATTTACCCTGCGGTTCAGTCTTCTCATTGACATCTAGAAGAGCAATCCTCCTCCCTGACTTGCTTTTTGATTGGCAGCGGATGTCAGCTGTGAGTGCTGCATAAAAATGCTGTCTGTCAGTCTGGCCGTTGTTTTTGAGACGAGAGCTTTGATGGACACTTAGAGGTATTTGCAGAGAATATGTGATGAAGCTACGGTTATGAGTGACAGGTTTGCGGTGCTCGTGGTCCAGCAGCCTTTATCTAGCTTTAATTGAAAACAGCTTCTCAATTGCTAGACCTTAATTTGATGCCTTTAACAAAGGGATGCATCCTGGGGACTGAGACAGGACTAATTAATGTTTGGATTGAATTACTCCATATTGTATAGAATCAGTCACTTGGCTTTAGTTGTTAGATATTTTTGCATTGGCTGGTCAAAATCAAGCTCTGTTTCGCCTGTTTTACTTCCCACAGCAAGCACTTGTCTTACAAAGACAACCTAAATGCTATTTCTGTGGTATCCCATTACTGATTCAACCCTCCCCTCAAATGACTCACCCCCCCCCCCCCCCCCCCCACACACACACACACACACACACACACAAACACAAACACAAACAAAATAATTCACAGGGGGAAAGACTTCATACAGATGCTGGAACGAAATCTAAGTGTAAACTGTTCGTTGACTTTATTGAAAATCATTTTTCCATACATTTGTCAGTTATTATAGCGATACTTAACAGCTCTCCAGTGTTCAAAAGACTTCTTCACTTCAGGAGGGCATGGCCATTGTGAGGTTATAAGTGCTGTTTTCCCACAAAAAATCACTTATATAGTATCTAGTAAGCATAATATCACATTATTAATATCTAGCAAAAGCATCTAGTGTAATGAGAATGTGGAATCCAGTTCAACTGCTTCATTTGAATATTTGTGGATATTTAACCTCAAGTCAAGTCAAGTCAAGTCATCTTCATTTATATAGCGCTTTTAACAATGTAGATTGTTTCAAAGCAGCTTTACAGAGATAAACGTATAATTTAAGGTAACAGATTGTTTTGGCTTTATAGCGGTTCTTTAATAAAGTTATTTTCCAGCTAAAGTTAGTTTTGATTGATTCGCTTCCGTCGCAACGATCATTTGTTATTAAATTTGGGGCCGCTAAGACGACACCATTCTCTCTACACAGACTTTAAACGCAAACCTGTGTGTCATGATTCTTGTCTTGTGTTCCACTTGTTTTGTGTGTTCTTTTGTCATTTCCTGTCTTGTGCTGAGTTTTGTAGTCCTTTGTAGTTTTTCTAGTTTATTAGTATCCCCAGGTGTTTCTCATTAGCCACACCCCCTTGTTATCTTGTTTAGCTTGTTGGTCCCTGTGTATTTATAGCCCTTGTGTTTCACTTGTTACTTTGTCAGTTGTTGTACATGTATGGGTGCTTCTAGTTCGGTCCTGCTCGTGGTTTTGTTTCTTTTGTCCTTCGTGTTCTTTATTATATGTACTACGTGTTTCTCTATTAAAATCCTGCAAATAGATCCTCACTTCCGCCTGCTTTCTCCAGCATCATTACAGAACAACTGACCACTATGGATCTAGCAGGTTTTATCGGGAACCCACTGAGCAAACTTTGTTCTATTTATCAGTATGATCGCAGAATTGAGAATTATGTGGAGGAGTTCATTTTTTATAGTCACCTTGTTCCTGCTGACGATGCTATGCTAAAGGACTGTTTCTGGAGTGGACTACAACAGGAAATTAGCTTAAGTTTGCCAGAGGAAGACCCCAGCTGGACCCTGGTACAGTACATTGACTTTGTCCTGCAGTTTTGTGGTTCCCCCTTCACTGTAGGGGAGGTGGAGACACTTCACGCCGAGCCTGCACTTCACACCAGTCCAGCCAAACCTGCACCCGTCATGTCAGCTGGGACTGAGGATGTCGCTTCTGCTGATCCAGAGACTGTTCACGTCGCTTCTGCTGATCCAGAGACTGTTCACGTCGCTTCTGCTGATCCAGAGACTGTTCACGTCGCTTCTGCTGATCCAGAGACTGTTCACGTCACTTCTGTTGATCCAGAGACTGTTCACGTCGCTTCTGCTGATCCAGAGACTGTTCACGTCGCTTCTGTTGACCCAGAGACTGTTCACGTCGCTTCTGCTGATCTAGAGACTGTTCACGTCGCTTCTGCTGATCCAGAGACTGTTCACGTCACTTCTGCCAATACAGAGTCTTCACCGCTGGTCCCGTCCAGTTCAGAGCCCTCTTCACCGCTGGTCCCGTCCAGTTCAGAGCCCTCTTCACCGCTGGTCCTGCCCAGCTCAGAGCCTTCTTCACCGCTGGTCCTGCCCAGCTCAGAGCCTTCTTCACCGCTGGTCCTGCCCAGCTCAGAGCCTTCTTCGCCGCTGGTCCTGCCCAGCTCAGAGCCTTCTTCGCCGCTGGTCCTGTCCAGCTCAGAGCCTTCTTCGTCGCTGGATCTGCCCAGCACAAAGCCCTCATCGCTGGATCTGCCCAGCACAAAGCCCTCATCGTTGGATCTGCCCAGCACAAAGCCCTCGTCGCTGGATCTGCCCAGCACCGAGCCCTCGTCGCTGGATCTGTCCAGCACCGAGCCCTCGTCGCTGGATCTGTCCAGCACCGAGCCCTCGTCGCTGGATCTGCCCAGCACTGAGCCCTCGTCGCTGGATCTGCCCAGTACCGAGCCCTCATCGCTGCCCTGCACCGAGCCCTCTCTGGTACCCGGGACTTTTCCCAAGTATTTTTTGGGGGGGGGGCATAGGGCTCCGTCCTGGCCACTCGAGGGGCCATGGCCGCCTGAGGGGTCCTCACCACCATGGCCACCTGAAGGGTCTTCGCCACCATGGCCACCTGAAGGGTCTTCTCCGCCGTGGCCACCCGAAGGGTCTTCACCACCATGGCCACCCGAAGGGTCTTCTCCGCCATGGCCACCCGAAGGGTCTTCTCCGCCATGGCCACCTGAAGGGTCTTCTCCGCCGTGGCCACCCGAGGGGTCTTCACCGCCGTGGCCACCCGAGGGGTCTTCACCGCCGTGGCTGCCCGAGGGGTCTTCACCGCCGTGGCCGCCCGAGGGGTCTTCACCGCCGTGGCCACCCGAAGGGTCGTCTCCGCCATGGCCACCTGAGGGTTCGCCTCCGCCCTGGCCGCCTGAGGGTTCGCCTCCGCCCTGGCCGCCTGAGGGTTCGCCTCCGCCCTGGCCGCCTGAGGGTTCGTCTCCGCCCTGGCCGCCTGAGGGGTCGCCTCCGCCCTGGCCGCCTGAGGGGTCGCCTCCGCCCTGGCCGCCTGAGGGGTCGCCTCCGCCCTGGCCGCCTGAGGGTTCGCCTCCGCCCTGGCCGCCTGAGGGTTCGCCTCCGCCCTGGCCGCCTGAGGGTTCGCCTCCGCCCTGGCCGCCTGAGGGGTCGCCTCCGCCCTGGCCGCCTGAGGGTTCGTCTCCGCCCTGGCCGCCTGAGGGGTCGCCTCCGCCCTGGTCGCCTGCACAGCCTGCTCCGCCTGCTCCGCCCTGGTCGCCTGCACAGCCTGCTCCGCCCTGGTCGCCTGCACAGCCTGCTCCGCCCCGGTCGACTGCACAGCCTGATCTGCTCTGGCCTCCCGTACTGCCGCAGTCTCCAGGTCCTCTGCCGTTCCACGGGCCTGGCCCTCCATCCCTCCCCCGTTCCGCCTCTGCTCCACCACCCTCCTTGACATTTATTTATTTTTTGTGGAGTGTCTGGAATCCACTCCTTAAAGGGGGGGCTCTGTCATGATTCTTGTCTTGTGTTCCACTTGTTTTGTGTGTTCTTTTGTCATTTCCTGTCTTGTGCTGAGTTTTGTAGTCCTTTGTAGTTTTTCTAGTTTATTAGTATCCCCAGGTGTTTCTCATTAGCCACACCCCCTTGTTATCTTGTTTAGCTTGTTGGTCCCTGTGTATTTATAGCCCTTGTGTTTCACTTGTTACTTTGTCAGTTGTTGTACATGTATGGGTGCTTCTAGTTCGGTCCTGCTCGTGGTTTTGTTTCTTTTGTCCTTCGTGTTCTTTATTATATGTACTACGTGTTTCTCTATTAAAATCCTGCAAATAGATCCTCACTTCCACCTGCTTTCTCCAGCATCATTACACTGTGATAAACGCTGATGGCGTTCACGTTTATTTACCTTTATTTTACCAGGAAATAATCCCATTGAGATTCAGAATCTCTTTTTCAGGGGAGTCCTGGCCAAGACGGCAGAATAATAGTTCCATTTAAAAATACATATACAAACATTTAACAGAAAAAGACATTTTGGCAGTTTAACATCATCTCAACATATTCACCAGCAGCACTCAGTAACAGTACATGTGCATTTAGTACTCAAATAGTTCTTTATCCTCATTTTAAATTGTGTCATTGTCGGTAAATAATCAAATTTGAGCTTATTCTGCAATTTATACCAAGAAAACGGTGCAAAAACTTTAAAAGCACTTTCACCGAAGACAGTTCGCGTTCGTGGGATATCATACATGATTTGCCCATATGATCTAAGATTACATTTCCTGGTAGAGACTTTAAGAGTCAGAAGAGAACATAAATAAGGAGGCAGTTTACAAAGTATGGCCTTAAAAAGAAAAATATACACGTGCGCATTAAGAATTGGTTCTATAGGTATGTGCATAACCTCCAAAAATAAATATTATTTCAAATCTGTATGACCTTCTTTCTTTTGTAGAAGAAATTTTTTATTATTATTATTATTATCATTATTATTATTTATTTTTTTCAATACAATGAGAAGTCAATAGGCCCAAAGTTTTATTTTGAACCCTATTGACTTTCATTTTATGGACTTTTTTTTTTCCCATAGAAGAAAGAAACAGGATCAGGATTAACTATCCCTTTAAGTGAATCAGTTATTGATTTTGATTGATCAGCTCACAAAACATTAAAAGAATTACACAAATAATAATAATTAAAATAAAATAAAAAATCAAGCGAGAATCCAGTGGACCAAAACATTAGATGTGACCAGCCAAAGTTTTCATTTGTGTTAAAAAAAAGAGAAAATCTTCCATGTCACCATGACTAGCCATTCCACCATTTACAGGTTTTCTCTGAACAGTGTTTGTTTAAAGGGAGAAAAAAACAGGGAAAAAATCCACTGCACGGCTTGTCTGAGCAGAGATGGGTAGGCTAGCGGTTTGAATTGAAAACACAGCGGGTCTGATTCACATGTTTTCCTTTCAGAGTGATGACAGTTTCATAAACGAGTAAGAAACGGAACACATTCTATTTTCATCCTTCTGTTCATAGTCAAAAGACTACATTGTATGCTGTGTGGCGTTTGCAGGGTCTCTACTATGTTTTTAATTGCCTGTCAGTTCCTAAATGGAGCCTTTTGCCAGATACATTTCCAGCCTCAGTTCATATTAAAACGCTTCCTGTATTTCCAGGATGAGTTTCTTAATGTGACTTTCTTATCGATTAAAAAGTGTTAACTTTTGTGAATGAGGTGAAAAAAAGGTTGTGATGAAAAACAAAACAAACAAAAAAAAAACAAGAACAAACTTAGAGATTTGTTCAACTGGATTGTGGGTTTTATAATGGATAAAATTCAAATTTTTGCACTGAAATACCACATGAAAAAGTGTTAAATGGATAATTCACCCAAAAATGAAAATTGACTTTGGAACACAAAAGAAGATGTTTTGAAGAATGTTTCAACTGTTTTTGTCCATACTATGAAAGTCACTGGGGTCCAAAAATCCAACATTCCAACATATTTCAAAATAACTTTTGTGTTCTACAGAAGAAAAGCAATTCAAGGGGCCCTATTTTAACGATCTAAGCGCATGGTCTGAATCCACTTTTGCTAGTTTAACGTCGGAAAAAATGGTCGGCGCGCCAGGCGCATGGTCTAAAAGAGTCCCTTTTCTCTAAATGGGTAATGGGTGTGTTTTGGGCGTAAGGTGCAAAAAACCAATCAGTGTATCATCTCCCATTCCCTTTAAAAGCCAGTTGCACTCGCGCCATGGTGGATTGCTATTTACTTGCCGGAATTTGCAAGCAGAAAGACTGAACGCTTCTCCAGAGAGCAAACAGATCTGCTCATGTGCGAGGTTAAAGTGTGCAACAGACCATCTACGGGACAAGCCGGATTCCACCATATCTTTACGTACACAAAAAAAATCTTTGAAAATGTATGTAATCCTTATATTTGGCATGTTTGTGTGGTGCTGCGCGTCCCTGTGTGTGTAACAAGCAGTGTGTATGCGCATTGTGCACCCACCTAAAGGCTCATTACTAATGTGCCCTTTAAAAAAAAAAAAAAAAAATACTGCACCATTGACTTTAGACCAGGTTTTTGTTGGTCAATGGCACAGTCAATTTCAGTTGCCTCAAAATAGCAACGTGCATCAATGTGCCTGAACACACCTTGTTTTCAGACCATGGGCACAAATGCATTTGCTATTTAAACAATAGGGGTGTGACGAGACACTTATCTCACGAGACAAGACACGAGATTGGGTTCACGAGAACGAGACGAGACAAGATTTTTCAGAAATCCTCAGTGACAAAATTCATGACTGGAAAAATAGTATGCAGGTGCATTTTGAGAATGTTTTAACTAATAATCTTCTAATACATGTAATTTCAGGTCTACTTTATGAGTATGAATTATCAAATGTATTGAAAGAAAGTTATAGGGTTAATGCGGTGAGTTTTGAAAAGGGCGGGCAGAGAGAAACGAGACTGGTGCGTTTGTCTCTAGTTGTTCTTGCGTTCCGATTGTAAGTTCAGAAACGGAGCCTCCCTTGTCTGTTGTCCTTAAGACGTTACATTACTCTCTCAATATTCAAAGTGCAAACAAAGACCAAAACAGAGACCAGAGCCACAACTACACAGTCCAGAGATGGGTATTGGGATACAGACTAGTATTGTATGTATGCAGCCTAATTTGCGCGCATCAGGGAGTTTGTGTTTTACTTTCACTTTCAAATTCGTGATCGCGCGTACTCTGTGTATAGGGAACTAGGTGCTAAGCGTGCATTCTACAAGATAGGACATTTATCAGACGTTTAGGCTCTGTTGCGCAACGAATCATCCGCCATCGTCACACGATCAATGAACTGTCATTCCTGCTTCACTGATTGCGACGGCAACTCGTGCTGGATGAGCAGAGCAGACTTTTACGTTAGTTTATGTTTTTTTTGTTTTTTTTTATAAAAACAGCAAAACGACAGTTGAGGCGAAAGTGAATGTAGCGGTGGAATATTCTATGCTAATTTCACCCTCACAAACTAACCAACTAGCAAAAAACACTTGTGTCGCATTGCGCTGGGTGTATTATAGGGCCCATATTGGAAATGAAAAGACAGTGAGTATGATGACAGAATTTTTATTTTTAGGTGAATTATCAAAATAAATTAAATTAAATAAATACATCCATGAAATACTTATATTTACACTTTAGGCTTATTATTTTGCTGCTCATTATTTCAGAGAATGAAAAACCCATAGCCATTTTAACAGCATGAGATTATAGACATTTATTAACTGTACAGCAGTAAAAAAAAAAAAAAAAAGACAAGTGTCTACAAATGTTGTCTCTGTTCTGTATTCTGCTGCTGAAAGTGCTTTGCTCAGGCCATGCGAAACCATTGAAGTTGATTTGCTGTAATTGCATTTGAGCAAAATGATTTGGATGTGCATGCAATTTCTAATTGTCATTACATCCTGCTTCAATAAATGAATTAGGCATGTGTTTCCTGATGCACACCCTTTCTTGAAGTCTCTGTCTAGCTGCTTGATCCTTGATGTGTGTGTGTTTGTGTGTGTGTGTTTAAATGCTCTGCATAAGCAAGAGAAGATAAGTTGTAATGAGTAAGAATTTATTGAGAAAGCAGGAGTATTTCAGTAAAATAAATGTGTATCGTGACCAACTTTTTATCTTCTGCTTTTGCAGCTGCATCTTCAAAGCAAATGCAACAGACATGGGTTGTAAGGATTTCACATTCATCGTTTGTACTTAGAAAGAATTTAAATCTTCAGGAAGAAAAACAGCGTCTGCTGTGTCACATAATCGCCAGTGTTAGATGTGTCATTATAAGTAAAAGCAATATATGTGATTTATGTTTTTCTTCTAAAGTAAGCTAAGCATTTTACAGCTTACTGTATTTTCTCGTAACATTATCGAACAGTAGACGTCTTGCATTTTAATGCATTGCATTCAATAATCCATATTCGCCTTCCAGACTTCACTTCCAAAAGTCTGTTAAAAAAATACAACCTAAAATATTCGACAGGCAATTTTCGGTCCATTTTATTTAACTTTACAAATTCGCTTCTGCAAATTCAGTGGTTCAAATTCGGCAGAATATTCAACACTCCAACACATCCAGATCTGATGGAGCCTACTGAACAAACATTACATCTGATGAAAACATGTATTGTTCTCGTTTGCTTAGTTTCCTTAACTTTATATCATGGTTTGTGTGACGTTGTGCTGTAATACTGCCAGCAAATAAACTGGATCAGAGATTGCAGATTCTACCCGACCTTAAAATCCTCTGCATCCATCTATAAAGCTATGACCAGAGGCATTTTAAAATGAGGAAATTTCAACTGAACAACATACATTGCCAGGCTCGTCGCCTTCCATGGTCAATTGCGCTCGTTCCTGTTGCGTGTCCTCAATCTGGCAACCTGCGGACTCGGAGGAATCAACTCTCTCCAATATTTTGAATTTGGACTTCATTACCCATTTTAACTGCTAGCTGTCAATATTACATACTGCACCTTTAAACTAGTAATGAACCTATACTGTACTTTTGTAAATGTGATAAGCATCAGTCATGTTTTATTCAAGTGGCTAATCTGATTGTTATTTTTTAATTATATTTGGATAATTCAGCTGGTATGAAACATATGTTGGTAGTGACATGAATCATTAATGTAATTAGACATAGAGACACTGTAGTTGCATTGTCTCTATTGTTGCAATAAGCAGCTGAGCGTTTCACAAATATCACAGAATAGAAGTTTATTTATTTCCTGAAATTCAGCCAATTTGAAATGGCTAGCAAACCAGAACATCATTGCATGGTTCCCATTTAGTCAATGTTGGGGTAATTTTCTTGGAACATTCTTTTTAGGAGAAGGAAACCTACAGTATGTAGTTTCCAAAACAGTTTATTGGTTATATGATTAGGTTTTTCTTCAACTTCAATCACTTTTACTGTATGTGAGCGCTTTGGATAGCGCTCCGAAGGGAGGGTGGGATCTTATGCTTTCGAAGCTAGCTTGTTATTTATTGATTGCTATTGACAATTTGCTCCAAAATTGTCTACCCTACCTTTAAGCTCAATATCTGGTGGTGAAAATGGTGAAAAAGTGGTGAAAATGACAGTATAGTTGGGCAAATGCTTCATGACTTTTAGAAAGCATAACAATTACAGCAAAGTTCTCCTGAATTGTATTATTATACACTTTTGGACATTAGTTGTTTGTTGACTAATTAGTAAAAGTGTAAAATATGTGTTTTAAGAAAATTTATTTTCTAAAAAGGCCAAAGAAAATGCCCTTTAGTTGAAGAAGCACCCAATTATAATGTTTTTAGGAGCCAAAAAAGTTTAGCAAGCTTTACCATAGTGAAATAAACTAGATTTTATTTTATTTTTGCCACCAATAAACGATTGTACCATATGCGTATGTAACTCCTTTGATTGAAAAGTGTGTGCTAAATACTTCTGTTGTGTTCTGTGTGGCAGGTGGCTGTGTGAAGGGAAACCCCCAGGGCTGGACCCATGAGGAGTCAAAGAAGATGCTCGCAGCCTGGGCGTCTCTGCTCTTCTTAGCCATGTGGGTGAGAAACGCCACCAGTGGCCCGCTCTCCTTCAGAATAGGTGAGTATTGTCTTCCGCTTTTAAGCTGTAAAGCACATCACTATCGATGGCCTGGATCTCTCGTTAGTCCTCACGCTGAACGGTGTAATTTGTAATCACTGTTAATTAAAGTGATGGGGTTCTAAACCAGATTTGCTGCCTTAAGACAGACTGTAACTCCCAGAATTAACACACTGGAAAAAGAGAATGAGCATATGAACGCTGCTTTTTATGTTGATGTCGTAAACAAAGACTTGTAGAACAATTAATGGTTTGCAACACTGAGGAGGAAGCTGTCTGACTCATGGAGGTCACTCACTCTATAAAGATTCCTATTCAGTTCACTTTTCAAGGAAACTGGCTTACTTATACTGTCTGAAGCCACATTGAAAATCTAGGATTCAAAAAATAATATTTCAACCTAGAAATAAATCCCAAAAGTTTTAGGGTGTTTTTAAGGGATTTTTCAGATTTTATATGACTTTAGAATTGAATGTGCAAATGAATTGATCCAAATACCATCTTGTGGTTTAATGGAAGCCAGAGCATCTGACCATCTGTAACAAAGAGTCACATGATCATTTCAAATCATGCTGGATCACTTACTTTACACAAACTTGTGGAGTTCATTAAGCTTGAGTGCTACTGTCATTAGCTCAAAAGAGGAACAAATCAAATAGCAAGGCATTCCGAATTGTTATGCTAATAATAAAATTTGTAATCAACAAAAAAACATTTTTGGGTGAACTATCCCTTTAGAAATGAAGAAATTACATCAGCCATAGCTTTATCACCCTCATATAAATACTCAATATCCAGTTCAGAGAGCAGTAGATGATGCAGTTTATCAAAGGTTTTGCAGCATTTCAAGTAAATTATTTGAATACACTTTGGCTGTTTAAAGCAGTTATGTCGATCACAAGATATTTCAATACTCTGCGTTGTATTGCACTTTAGACTTAGCATTAATGTAAAATTACTTCCAATTACATCCTCCCAGAAAGAGCGCTCATAATGTCAGTCATAATGCTGAAGTATAATTAAATGCTAACAAAAAATTAGTGAAGGTCTCAGATACTCAGTTAAGAGATGTTGTTTTTGTGAGCCGTGTTTATTAGCACCCACACAGCCTGTCTCACTGGAGAAAAGCATTAAAGGACCTTCCCCTCATTAAGGAAATGAATGTTCAAAAGCTGTTTAAACTGACTTCATTATGGTTTGGAACTGCACGGACTAGGCGAACCGAAAGAGAAAGAGCGAGACGGAGGGAGAGATTGCAAAAAAAGAGCCCATTTAATGTAGGTCTGGGCTTTCAATGGTGATGAGAATGCCATCTAATCTATCTGGTGCCATATTGAGCAGTGCAAAATGTAAATTTAGTTCCAGCTGATTTAGTAAAGGGAACGCGTGTGGTTTTTGAATGTGTTGTGTGTACAAGTGTGAAGCATGTTAATTCACTGTGGTAAGGCTTGGTTGTGAGATGTTTGCACTCGGTAAAAAGAGCATTGATCTGCTTATTCGTGGCATATTACAAAAACAATCCCTCTGATTCCAGCGGCTCAGGGATCAGATGAGGCGGCGTGCTCATCTACACGAAACAAGCTCCTGCTTTCATAGATCAATTATTAAGCAGCCAATGCAATCGCCGCCTCTCCTGAGCTTGCCTCCGTCATCTTCTTTGTCATTCAAACACTGAACAAACCGCTCCCAACTTACACGGGTATAGTTGGATAATTAACCGCCGCTGCTCTCCTCCTTCTCCCATGTCTCCTCACCTCCTACACCTACAAAAGCACCTCCGGATCAAACCCTGTTTATTGCTGTCTCGTTTATTTGACGATTAATTAAAACGTGTGGTTTCTGTTTTTACCACTCTGATGCAAAGCGGCTCTGTCGATGCTTGTGTAAATAGTGAGGGCGGCATTAATGTCTTTTCTTTCTCAGCACGTTGACGGGATGCTGACTTCTCTGCAGGAGATGATATTTAACACTGCTGCTCTTCCAGGCCCAGAATGTCACTGGATGGCTTGCACAATGAAAGCGTCAGGCCAAAATAGCATCACATTGCCAGGCAAACAGATATGTGGTGTTTGGATACTTGTCCCCAAATTGGGATGTGTACAGGTCTTCACACCAGGCTTCATAGCCTGTTAACTGTCAGTGTATTGGTACTGGGACACTTGGAGTGCTTTTGTATTACCTTTTTTATACATCTCATATTTTAGTAATCATCATAAATTAGGTATAATTCGACATTGCGTTACCATGAAATGGTCATTTTAAACCTTTTAGCATGCTCAATTTTTGTGATATCAACTTAAAATTTGGAGGACAACTTGGTTAGACATATGGCTTTGATTTTTGATTTTAGCAATTAGAGTTCAAATGTAAACTTTTTTACGCTTTATTTTTCTGCTTTTACTTCTGCAATAGTCTGCTGAGTGTCTTATTTAAAAATAGACCAAACTTAGGTCTGAATTCAAAGCATTTCTAAATTATAACCATTTAAGTTAAGGGGAAAAAATTTACAAATTGTGAGGTCTAATTTTATAATGATTTTGTGCTGCTTGTTTGTCCTTTTTGGTGCATGGTAGCTTTATTTGTTTTGAAGAGAATAGCTCAGACATTCAGCTAAATTTCTTTGGTGTTCTACAAAGGACAGATAGTCAAACAACATGATGGTGAGTAAATGATTATTTTTTGGTGTCTATCAGTTGCTCTCCATCGACTGCGCTGATCAAAAGCATGATGGGAAATGACTTGCTGACGACACAGCTTAATGCTCATTGGTTTAAACAACCGTGATGTATTGTTCTCTTTTAAAATGTTTGATTTTAAAACTCTGATATCATGTTTTAAGTGTATAAATGATGTGTGAATATCACCAAATTCTCTGACAGTGCAATCTCTTTATGGGTTATGTGATGTCATTTTTATAAAATATATATAAACACATGTAGGCTATGTATTAAAGAAAAAAAAATACAGAAAAAATGATTGATAAACACGTATTTGGAATGGAATTAAATAACAAGTACTTTGGGTGTCTTGTTCATTATATTTATTTTCATATAAAAGCAACAGAAGTTAAATTACATCCAGTTTATTAGCAACACCATGCACAAGCGTGAATCCCGCGACATTCATCTTTGATCTCACAGGTGTCTGATCCACTGCGAGAAGAGAGATCTGTCCGTCTTGCCTGCACTTTTTTCACTCCCCTCACTGCAGCCGCCTACTCTTGCCTACATTTCAGCCGAGGCAAGGCGCATCTCAAACAAGCCTATTCAAAACTCACTGAAATTAATTTCTTGTGAGAGAAGCAGCGCAATTCACTTATAAAATAAAAGTATTAAAATATTATGAATTTAAACAAATTTACACAGAAGAAGAAAATAGCTGTCTATGAAAGAGGACAACTAAAAGAAAAATTCTCGCTACTGTATATCAGTGTAGTTTATACAGTTGATAAAGGTATAGAGAGAATTGAACATGTAAGCTCACATGTAGTCATTTTATAGCTTCATCTATTGATTCTAAAGCGTATTTATATTATCTTTATATATTTATCCAAAAGCGTATTTATATTACCTTTATATATTTATTCATTTAAACTCTGCATAATAATAATTTATGAACTAAAATTGTTCATGTGTGATCGATTAAGGGTATAATAATTACATAAATAATATCTAAATCATACAAAATATTATTCTAAATAAGCATTACTAAAAGCCAGACGATTTTGTCTTTAAAAATCACATGTAGTGACCTTTAATCCTTTAATCCTTTGCTCACAGCTGATTGGTCTAAGTTCGGTTTGCAACCTCTTACCTGGAACATAACCTGCCCCGGACCAGGTTAGCCGTGGAGCGTTAGTTACTATGGCGATGAACGCTGCTAAAAGCCAAATCACTTTCTTGGTGCCTAAAACCCAGGGTTGGCACAAACTAAAACATGAAACATACCTGGCTAGCCACCTAAACCGGCTACATAGTATAGGCCACAGAATATCAGTGTTTTAATAGATATATTTACAATTATAAAAAACAGAAACAAAGCACCAACTCTCTTTGCAGAACACACAATCCTTGCTCTCCTCGTCTCCCCAACCATTTCCTCCTGCATAATTTGTTTTTGTTTTTCTCCTTTTCACTGCAAATCAGGGCACAGACAATTTGGATCACAAATCTTCTTGCAGGCTATCATTTTTAACAACAATTTCAGTCTTGCACGAGAACTCCGGTCTCACGCACGCGTGATCTTGCGTTATTTCCTTTTCACTTTTCGCGTGTGTTTGGTTGTGAAATGTAGACCTGACAGAAGTTGTTGCCGATTCTTTCTTTTGTAAAGTCATGCAGTGTGAAACCCCCTGTCGCAGATCCATCGTGCAGTGTGAACACAGCAGCAATTGAATGTTATCCCCAGATCGTGTAGTGTGAAAAGAACAGTGACCTGACTATGAAAATGGTGCAGTGTGAACTCGGCATTACATCCAATGAAAAACGTAGTCCCTGCTTTACATTTTTTTTTTTCGATGATCCATTTCACGCAGATGCACGTCACGATATGAAAGAAAAGATTTGTCGCTAGTTCCAATATGTTACGACTTTATTCAGGAAATTCCTGCAGAACTAACTGGAGCTATCAGACAAATAAACAAATAAAATTAACAAAAAAGTTTTGGTGTTGGAGCTGTGGCTTCGATTCTGGCTCGTGATAATTCTTTCCCAATCAAATACAAGAAATGCTTTTATATATCCGGAAGTGTTTGTGAATGATTTTTTCTGTCTGGCTATAAAATGATAAGCTGTAAGTTACAGAGTTTGAATTGCTTCCATGACTTTTTTCTCATGTGTATTGAATAATTGATGGTGTGCGTGTTTGTCGGCCTCCGATATAATAAACTATGAGGATGTAAAGAAAAATCAATGCTGCCACCTTCCCTTCCCTCTCAATCTCTAAGTACAAGCGAGCGTTCATAACACAACAAGAAAAAGGAAATTTATAGATTTTCCTTTGGATAGTACATTTTGCCCCACTCATTCGGTACCCGATAATATCTCAGACCGCCATCACTGTCACCTTCCGCTTCTAAAATTCCATTCAGACATGACCTAATGTGCAATCGAGATAGCAGCCGGAGAGAGCTGATTGACTCTTGTCTAAGAAGTAGATGACCCTCTCAGCTTTAATATACCTTCAAATGGTGACCAGTAGCTGCTTTCAGTCTGTTAAAGCACATAAGAAAGTGTGAGAGTATGTATGCACTGCAGGTGCAATGCATGAGTGTGTCTCCTGTGAGAGGCAGGATATAACTCAACGGGATCAGCTGGTAAGGTAAGCTGCTAGGTCATTTTTTAGGTCTGCAGGGGTTTTGTTTTGAAAGAGAGTGATTCATACTTTATAGCTATATCTGAATATACAGTAACATAAACCTATATAGGGTATAGGGTATAACCTATATAGGATACCAGTGCACTAGATGGGACCAGTAACAGGGACATGTAAGCACCTGACAAGCCCCCATGCCAACTTCTGCCATCCAACAGAACCAATATAGCTCCTTCTCTATTCATTTAACACGACAGGTGCAGCTATTTAACTCTCCAAGTAGTCTAGAAATGAATTTCTCCCCAGAGGGTGTGAGTGTGAAGTGACCTTGTGTCTTTGTCTGTGGCACTGGTGGTTGACATGAATGTTTATTTTACCTGTCCAGGCTGATACACGTGGGAGTAGTAAAAATGTTATTAAAGAATGTTTTTTATTACTTGTAAATGTAAAAGTGCCAATGGCAAATACGCATGTCTGAAATTACAAAAAGGAGAATTGCCAAGTTCTTAGAAATGTAATATTTGAATTTATGTTGGTCGCAGATATGAACATACCATTTTACACACACACACACACACACACACACACACACACACACACACACACACACACACACACACACACACACACACACACACACACACACACACACACGCGCATGCACACACGCACACACACACAAATTATATGTTTAATCATGCTAAAAATGTCAAGTGATGCAATGTCAAGTAGTTTTAAAACATTAATTTCTATTGTTAGTAAAAGTTTACATTGGAACTTATGACCCTTCTTCGTCTTCTTCTGCCTACACCACAGTGTAGAGCTTAAAAATGTCTTCTTGGATGTTGGTTACAGTTTGGTGTACAAAAGTTATACAAAAATATATTTTTAAACAAAATGACCTCACTGTTTGTTTTTCTGAAATAAACAAAAATGTTGGCATAATATAAAAATTATTGAATTAATACAATTATTATCATTGTTGTTTACACCAACATTTCAAGAATATCATTCTGTTTCTTTTCCAGTTACATCACCAAGACACGTTCTTCTGCCTTTACATCCCACAAAAATCTCAAAAATAATTTAAATTGAATTTAAATAAAAACATTAATAATAAATAAACTGAATTGATTTTCTTTATATAAAAGATTCATGTATTTTTGGAGATATGGACATACAGAATGAGCACTGTTTGTTCAGACGCAGTTCTAATGGTTACAATGCTCTTTGAAATAAGCTTACTGGATTGGATTGTCTCATCCAGTTATTATTATTGCATTTTATTGTTTTGCAACACAAAATAGTTTGGGGTTGAACTGTTAAAGTAATGATTCAAATCTGATTTTGACCATCAATAATTATGAAAGAATTAATAAAAAGAAATGTTCTTAAACTGGCAAATTAATGTTTTTTAATTATAGTTTGATTTCTTAAAACCTAATTATGTGGGGTGATTCTAATTTTACTAAGGGTTATGGATGATGTTGTTCTGTGTTATTCATTTTTAATGTAAATTATATTAAAGTCTTAATGACTGCATTTAAATATGTTATGTAATATATAAAAAAAACATAATGTGCCATGAAACCTTAAAATGTTCATATAGTTATTCTCAGCTATTTAGACTAGAATTATAGAAATATCTAGCTATAAAATTTCAATTAAAACATGACTGCGGGGCTGTGAACCACTTGGCACAGGTAAAACTTGCTAACATGTCTCTCACTTTCTTTGGCATATAAACCCTGTCTCTGTAGTGCCTTTACTGGAGAAAGAAGCTGTGGGATATGAGGATACAGTGCTAACCTGACAAAAGTTCAGTGCTTTAGCTTCAGGTCAGACTGCAGATCCGCTCTTATGATATGTTTTCATCTGCTGCAAGCTCAAGGAATACAATATAAAATGAGAAAATCTGGGCTAGTTATGACAGCTCCACTTCAACACATCAGTTTCTAATTTTTAACATTTCATTTCCCTTGAAATTTTTTTTATTTTCCTGGATTCCTGGATTTTGACTGGTTGGCTTTGATACTGTGGCGGTCCCATGGTGCAATGATGGTGTCAGATGGTGATACCTTGGTATTTTGACAGTACACTACCATTCAAAAGTTTGGGGTCAGTAATGTAACACTTGTATTCAGCACAAGCACATTACATTGATAATAAGTTACGGTATAGGCATTTATAATGTTTCAGAATAGAAATAGAAAACAGTTATGCCTCCTTATGCCTCATAGTCTGACATTCTGCTTCTGTTTTGTTCTACAGTATCATTGTCAGCATGTTGTGCTTTGCCCCATGAGAGGTGTAGTTCTTTCAGTTCTGCTTCAACAGCCCTCCTCCATGTTGTTTTCAGCCTTCCTTGCTTCCTTTTCCCAGGTGGTCTCCAACCTGAGCTACTTTTGGGATGCGTTCTGGTCCATCCGAAGGACATGCACATGTCATTTCATTCTATGGCCCTTGATCTCCTGGACTTCCTTTCAGAATAATGGATTCGTCAGATCTTCCGTTGATTCGCATCACTTGATTTTTGGTAGTGCTTATGTTAAGGCCTAATTTCTTGGCAAAGTTGCCCAGTCTATTGGTTTCTCTTGTAGGTGCACATTGCATAGATGACAAAAGAGCTACGTTGTCTGCAAAATCAAAGTCTTCAAGCTGTTGAAAGAGAGTCAACTGTATGCCTTTAGGCTTGTCCATGTTGTCTCTCTCATGATCCAATCAATGCCTACCAGGAACAGGATTGGTGAGATGATTCATCCTTGTCGTACCCCTGACTTCCATAGAAAACACTGTACACTCTAACTGCAGATAGCATAGTTCAATCAGTGTAATCATCTTCTGAATGATTCTGTACACAAGATCTTCCATAAGGTATCAAGGTCTAGGCTAAAAAAAATCTGGTCTACACAACCTCTCCCCTTCCTGAAACCAGCTTGCTCTTGTCTCAGCCTGATGCCGATTACTACTTCAAGTCTTGTCAGGTGGATTCTGCTAAATACTTTAGATGGCATTGAAGGTAGTGTGATGCCACAATGAGATACCTTCTTTGGAGGCTTAATAATGAGTCTTTTGGACCAGTCTTCAGGGATGATGTTCGTCATCCAGATGTTCTTGAATAGGCCAGTGAGCACTGGCAAATGTGGTGAGGTCTGCTTTAAGCATCTTAGCATGGATGGTATCAATTCTAGTTACCTTTCCATCTGAGTTGAGCCTTGATTAGGGGACGGATGTCAATGTATGTTTTTACTGCATTCTAGATATAACTAAATTCAGCCTTAGTGAGCTGAGGGACTTCTTTCCAAATCATTATTAAAAAAATCTAACCAACCCCAAACTTTGAACAGTAGTGGACATTATGATATTGAATGGCTATCATTTTCATGTACTATAATATTTACATGGTACTTCAAGGTACTGCAAGGAATACCATGATATTACCATAGTACATAATGTTGTACTTTTCTGGAACATTCACATTTCACATCACTATTTCGACTTTTATTCACTAACAGGCTTGGCCCATACATTGAATTAACACCCAACACCCATGCAGCGTGAAGTCCAATACTTCCGCTGTACAACTCATATTGCCAAAGATAAACAACAGTGGTTGCTTTAAGTTGGTGTTAAAACCAGTCACTGAATTGACCCTGAATATAGACCTGTGTGACTACAGGAGCAGTTGCTGTGTTCCTGTGGTTTAACTTTGGACAGATTCTAACGCTGTGTCTGATCAACAGATTTTTCTAATTTATTTGAATCAATCCACAGTCTGCCATTCTTTATAAGCCAGGCGACGGCGCAATAGAGAAAGGGGCGGCCGAGATAGATAGAGAGTGAGAGAGAAGGAGAGAGAGAGACATCCTCTCCTGGCAGTGCAATGATGCAGCCATCCTACTGTGGACGATATTGTGCCCTGGGAAAAGGCAATCTCTCAGTGGGTGTCATTACCTGTCATTCAGGCTAACTGTGTCCGGTGGGTGCCCTCAGACAGGCCTGCTGTAATTGTATAGGAGGGAGAGAGGGAGGGAGAGAGAGGGAGAGAGAGGAGAGAGAGAGAGAGAGAGAGAGAGAGAGAGAGAGAGAGAGAGAGAGAGAGAGAGAGAGAGAGAGAGAGAGAGAGAGAGAGCACAAGAATGCAAGAGAGGGGCAGTGAGATGGCTTGATGGGTATCGGGAGAAAGCAGGCCGACGTGGGCTATAGAGCTGATAAACAACCTCTTAGATTCAAAGGCAGCTGGAACAAATGCTGCGTCTGGATCATGCTGGCAGTAACTGAAAGGCAAAATATCAGAGCTGGTTGATGGTCCTGAATGTGTTTCAATCATTAGCTGTATAGAATACATCCTAGAACAAAAGAATCACCTTGACGGATGTAGCAGAACAGAACAGATGCACAGAAACGGACCACTGGTTATTTGAAGGATGTTTTTGATTTGAACACAAGTAAGAGAAAGTAAAATGAATCTTATTTATATGGTTTCAATATTTTTCAGAGTTGTCTTTTTATTCAGGTAAGATTACCATAACCTTGATTTATGATGTTTGGTTGGTATCAATGTTATATAGCTCATGTTCTGAAGTCCTATTCATCTTGTACTATGCCTCTTGTATTTATGTTAGACACAGTTTCTTGCACCAAAAATATTGTAATTTATTTTCAAACACCATTTTCCAGCCTCTCTATGACCCTCAGAATTAAAATGCTGTACCTTTATAAGTGGAATGTGCATTCATCTGTTTCTGTCAAGTGACTTTTCTGCCGTATGTATGGCCATCATCAAAATAATGGTGCTGAATACAAAAATACATGAACAGAGTTAGCAAGAAAAATCATTGGATTTTGGACACATTGGATTTGATCTATAACAGGTTTCAGAAAACATTTTTATAGATCTCAGGTTAGTACAGACTCTTCTAAACCACACTCAAAGAGAAATCCTTAAAAATATTTTAATTTGTTTTAATGTTAATATATGAAGGATTTTTTGGTATTCATTTTAAATTATTATAGTATTTTATTAATATTTACCCTTATTTTGAATTACGCATTTCATTGTGTTGTGTTTTTAGGGTTAAAGGTAATATCTGTAAACTTAATAGAAAAGGCATTGATAATTTTCTACCAGGACCTTATTTCCATTTTATTTTTTTAATGATTTGTCTTTATTATTTAACTTAAATAATAGTTTAAACTTATTTCAGTTAGTTGCCAAGGCAACATTTTTAATTTGCTTAGTTTAAGTTTTTCATCTAATGTTTATATTTATATTTTCAGCGTTATTTCAGCTTTTTAAAATGTATTTAACAATAATAACCCTGTACTAAACCCAATATTCACTAACATTCATATATATTTTATCCATATGTATATATATAGCAGAGTTGCAAAAATATTTTTTTTTCAAACAGGTTTCCCTAAACACTCCTCTCATCTGCCATTGGCTGAACAGACAAATAGCCCCGTCCTAAACTCAGACCATTGGTTTAGCCACTGTTTGCCATGTGGGCTGGTTGGAGTTTTCAAACAGAGCAATGTTGCGCCTTTGCTATAGACCTTATGCGCCAGACAAACAAGCGCACAGCCGTCTTTAGAAAATTGTCTTTGAACTTCCATTTTTGCGGTCGCTTATTTTTGTGGTGTATTTCAATGGCATCGCTGTTGAGGAGTAATTTGCTGGTGAAGTGGATTTACTTATTGTAAAGTTAAGGAAAGTTATCATGAGGATTGTAATGTTTTTAAGATTTTAAAACGAGCCGTTCATTGATAAATAAGTAAGATCGCTGTGAAAAATACAAACCGGAAGACAAATGACAATGAGCGCAGCGCTGAGAAGGGGCGGGGCTACATAAGGTCTATAGTAACTTTGTATTGTGTATCAAATTGTGTCATTTCAAAACAGCAACAAAAATAAAAACAGAATCCTGTTTTCGATGATTTGTTACAATGATAATCAGAAATGTGTTTTGCTTGTTAAAACCGTCTTCATATTTTACATCATGTTAGATGTGGTTAATTTACTTCATTCTTCTGTGCTCTCTGACATTTAACTTTGTATGACACAGGCAGCTTTTATATGAACTGCTTTATCAGCATCCCTGTAATGAGTAGATCTTGTGTTTCTATGTATTCGTCAGTAAGGGCAGGGTTGAAAGTCTTACCCTCCGGCTGGTGTCTTCGCTCTTCGCTGCTTCGATCTCATTGATCTCCCACATTTAGACTCGAATCTCAACCTGTGGTAAATTTGCCTCAATTATTCATGAGAACACCTCACAGCGAAGTCCAGCACGCAGCAGGCCTCATGAAGCTTTAATACGACAGCTTGTGAGCGGGTATTTAAACAAATGTGTGAAGAGAGATAATGTCACAAAGGTCGGGTTCCTCTCAACCACTTCATTAGTCTGATGTTCATTTAGTCAGTGAGGTCCCAGGACGTGTGGATGGAAACTTAGTGTGGTGTCTTAAGGCGATAGGTGTTTCTTCCTAGCTTTCTGTGTGGACATACTCCTTACGATTCAACAGACAAATCTATTACAATGTAGGCAACAAATCTCAGATTCTACATATTCTACATATACATACTAATTGATCATTGGCCTTTTGAAGGTTAACTATGACACTTTAGCATTTCTGTTGACGCTGTGTTTGAAAAATAAAATTGCAAGTTACCTTTGCAAGGTTTTTTCTGTAAATTTGTAAATTTAATTGTATTCTATTCTTTTTTTTTTTTTTTTGAGTTTACACACACACACACACACACACACACACACACACACACACACAGTAGTATGTATGTAGCAGTATGTAATTACATATTATATATTTATGATATACATAAATGTGTTTCCACCAAATCAGCATATTAGAATGATTTATGAAGAATCATGTGATACTGAATCCTGGAGTAGTGGCTGCAAAAATTGCAAAACAGTGGTTTTCTTGTCCATTTTATATGAATTAAAGTTCTTTTCATATTGACTATTAACCCTCATATTCAAATGCCCATCCTAAGATGGCATCCTAGTAACACTAGGCTGGTCCAAGTTGAAAAGCTGATGCTAAGAATTCAAAAGTTAAATTGATGGAGATGTGGCCTCTGGAATGTCAGTATTAACCTTCTCTCCAGCTGAATCCCCCCCCCCCCCCCCCCCTGCAGTCGCATTGAGATGACACGTTGGAAATTGTGTGTCAGTCACTGCTGTGTCTCATCTTCTGGACTGTTTGTGCTGTGGGATTGGATTCATTTTGCGGAGGTTAGCTCTACGAAACGTGTGCGGCGAAACACAATAACCGACTCTCTAACTAATAGAATAAATTATCTCGGCTTGTGAGATTTTGAGTTTTTGTCACAAAGGACAGAGGACAGACGGTCTGGAACAGAAACCATCCTGGCTGAATTTGCCACATGTGGAGTGTAATAGCCTTCTGTTATCAGTCTTCCTACAAAGAAAATGTGTTATTGTAAAATCAAATCATGAGTCTCATTCACACCGCTTATAATTTGTAGTAATGGAAAAAATATTTTCTGCTGAGCCTTTTTACTAGACACTCATCATTTCCACTCTTGGATACCAAATAGATATTGTTTTCTTAACTTTTCAGTTGTTACTTCCCGTGTCAAAATAGATGACAAGAATTCATCTTGAAACACATTATCAGTTTTCTTTTTATACCTTAGAATAGCCATCTAACCTGACTCTCCTTATTAATTCTCACAGCCAAGTGATTTCTCAAGATAATTGCTATTCTATTTTGAGTTTCGACTCTTTTCTCACTGATAGTGGCATAATTGCAGCCTGTGTTGTACTAGGCCATACCTGCCAACACTCCCGTTTTCCCCGGGAGTCTCCCGTATTTCACACCCATCTCCCGCCCCCTTCCCGTTTTGTTATTTCCCCCGTGAAACCCCTGTAATTTGTATGGCCCAAACGTTGTTATATTAATAATCACATCAATATATTATTCCAAGGTTGTCCAGTTGCCAGATCTCGTATGAAACCCATCCTACTCGCGCACTCAACACATCATACAAATTTCAACCCATTTGTGAGCTCAACCTGGCAACCTGTGCCGTCGATATCTGCGCAGGTAGTAGACGCGGGAAGTTGAATAAGCGTTACTGGTAAAAATGGGAAAAGACTCAGTGGTAAGTAGGCTAAATGTTTAACGCAATTAACGCAGCATCCGTTTTTTTCTGTCATCCTTTGGCTGCATGGCGTTACATTTATATGATGCGCTTTTATTCTTGCTAATGCTTTTAAACCATTCAAGCCATATCTTACTTATTTTATAAAACTTTAAAAGAGGAAAGTGCATTACTCATTCCTGGGAATACATTTGACATCGCAGCCTGACCTTGACGGAAATAAATATCCTACGCCATAAGTACCAGAGAAAAAGTGTCTGTGCTCAGATTTGTAAACCGTACAGTTGCTTTGGTTTTTAATCCATACCCGTTTCGCCCCGTGGCTCAAAAGGAACACAACAAAATAGAACTAGAAAAAAAAAACTATGTACAAGGTTTTGTGAACAAACAGTGAACAGATTCATAGGCCTAATCCGTGCACGCTTTCGCAATCGTTGTTTTGTAAATCGTTCTTTCGCAATAGTTGTTTGTAATATTCAGTTCTTGTGAAAAATTTTTAAATACTGTTCCAATAGGTGAAGTTAACCAAACAATATGCTGATTGATTACATAGCAATATTTGGATGTAATATTCAGTTCCAGTGAAAATCTGTTCCAGGTAATGGAGTAGGCTATAGGCTACACAGGTGATGTTGTCCCAGCAAAATTACATCACGAAATAGGTCAAAAATGAAAGTCATATTGACGTCAAAGTGTCGATGTTATTTGATATCATGTTTTGTTGATATTTGATGTCAATTCAAATGTATTTGACGTCAATATGTCATTATGTTGATCCCAGCAGGCACAGGATATGGACTACAACGTCGGTCAGATGTTTTGGTAGAAAACGAAAGTCGGGTTGATGTCTAAATCCAATGTTTGTTTGACGTCAAGCTCCAACGTTGGGCAGGCGTTGAATTTTGGTTGGAATAAACCAAACAAAAAGGTGAAATGCATGGCCGTACACTTATTACCAGCTTCACTTAAAACTTACCAGATAATGAAATCATTTGCATTTTAAAGTCACCATGATGGTGGTTAGCGTTTGCTTTAGTTGTGCTCTTGACCCTTGACTCTTTGATATAAAATTTTCTCAGGCTTCTATAATTGTGTGTTTATAAATCAAAATTGTTGTAGCTAAAAAAGCCATGAGAAAATGAGATCAAATGATGTTGGCTGTTTATTGATGATGACGACGATATCATCATGTAATTGCCTGAATTCCTGATCTTATTCAGTGTCTAATGCTTTGATTATATAGGACTTGTGGATTTAATATTGTTTTATTCATAATAGAAGTCATTTGATTCTACAGCATGTCTAGCAGTGTTGTTTCTCAAATAATATACTTGTTTTTTAAAAACTATTTAGTGCACAAAACCCTTTCATCTATGGCATTACTTAGAGGCACACAGACATCAAGAAACAGCATATGAATCTCAACAATGGTGACAATCAAACAAAATATCCAGATAATCAGATCAACTCCAGCTGCAAAAATGTATTAAAGCCGCAATGCATGCTGGGAGATTAGGGTGAGTTTTGATTGGTGGTACCCAGCATGTACTGCAGCATGAAGCATTTCATTGATTGTCACCATTGTTGAGAGTCATACACTGATTCTTGATGGCTAAGTAATAATGTCGAGGAAAAAGTTTAATGCACTAAATGTTTTTAAAATCCTTTATATTATTTGATAAACAACATTGCTCTCATGCTGTAAAATTAAATGGCTTCTATTATAAAACAACATTAAAAACACAAGTCCTATATAATCAAAGCATTAGACACTGAATAAGATCAGGGATTCAGGCAATTACATGATGATATCGCCATCATCATCAATAAACAGCCAGCATCACCTGATCTCATTTTCTCATGGTTTTTTAGCTACAACAATTGTGCTTTATAAACACACAATTATAGCAGCCTGAGAAAATTTTATATCAAAGAGTCAAAGGTCAAGAGCACAAATAAAGCAAACGCTAACCACCATCATGGTGACTTTAAAATGCAAAATATGATTTCATTAAACCGGAAATTAAATAAAGTAAATCTGGTTAGTTTTAAGTGAAGCTGGTAATAAGTGTACGGCCATGTATTTCACCTTTTTGTTTGGCTAAATGACATCAGCAGAGGTCAAAATCTTAACATCAATTTGACATCGACACTTTGACGTCAATATGACTTTCATTTTTGACCTATTTTGTGACGTAATTTTGACATCAAGGTGGCCGCTGGGGTGTAATATTCAGTTCCAGTGAAAATCTGTTCCAGTTAATGGAGTAGGCTATAGGGTACACAGGTGATGTTGTGTAATATTCAGTACCAGTAAACTCCACCCGCTGGAACAGTTTCTTACAGTAACTGGATATTACACAATATCCCCTGTTCAGTTTTGAAAACTGTAGCCTACTCACAGATTTGTGGCCTATATCTTATTTTAGAAATCTGTTTTTCTGTATATTGATTTGTTGTGTATTGTTAAGATGAATACAACTGTCTTAACTGAATTTTTCTATGATTTGGCAATGGGGTGTAATGTATAGATGGCATGAATCCGCATGTGGTTGAACTTGAAAAAAACAGAGTTTTCAAGAGTAAGACCTTTGACTACTCTCATTACTAAGAGAGAAGAGACCCAAAAACCTCAGACTGTACAAAACTATCATCATTTTACTGATAAAAGATAAATAATTTTATGGCAAACATGGTTTACTTGCTTTGTAGGTTATTGGTTTGCATGTAAACCCGCCCAACAGGTTATTTCTATAAGCTGATTTTTGTGAATTATCAGCGTTCTGGTGTGCATGTAAACTTGTTCTGTAATTTCCTGAAAAACTGTAATAAATCTAATGAGACATTTCATGTAATTTTACAGTAAAAAACTGTTAACAGTTTTTGGATGTAAAAAGAACGAAATTTATAATTGTCAGTTAAAAAATGTAAATTGACAAATTACACAATTGTCTGTGCAGTAAGCGGTAGACCAATCACAGCAGACTGGGCCATCTGACCAATCAGAGCAGAGCAGGCTCTTGAAATGGAGGGATTTAGAGAGATCGAATTATTTATCAAAGCATTTCAGACACTGTGAGAAAAGAGGTGATGCTGCATTGTATACAGCATTCAGTAAATTAAAATTTTTTTTTTTTTTTTTTTTTTTCATTTTTATCAGTTCAATCTGTAAAATGCTGCTGCCATATGCCATTGAAGAATGATTTTGGGTTCCCCAAAGAGCCATTTCACGAGTTCACACTTAGAATAATCAGAGAGAGTAAAGCTTTATGCGTATTTGGCGTGCTGTCCGGAGGGAGGGCTCCGAGCTCGGAATTTGGCCCGAACCCAGAGTACTCCCCCCAAGTATAGAAGTGGTTAGAACTAGAAGTGTGGAGAAGGGGTGGTGGAGGGATGCTGATAAACTGTCAACGAACAGAGGTAAGACTGCTGTATATATATACCTCTTATCGTTGATTGACTGAATGCTCTCCACTCGTGTAAAGGCGGGCATACACTGTGCGATTTTCGTCCGGTTTTGAGCCCAATTCTGACTCGTGCGACTCTTTTTCGGGTTGGGTCGATTTTCAGCTTTGTCGTGCGTCATTTGTCGTGCAGCGTTCGTGCAGTGTACAGGGGGAAACGAGAGGCGATTAACCTCTCCCGACCGGCAGTTGGATGGTCGGATGAATTTCAGGCATGTTAGAAATTTTGGTCGCTCCTCATGATTATATTGCACAGTTGAAGCAGAGCTACGAACCGATTGCCCTAAACTCAGTGTTGTTTCCCTCATTGCGCCTGCGCGAAAACAGAAGTTTCATCTGCAGCATAAAAAAAAATACGAAAAAAGGGAGATCTTTAAGTTCTGTAGTTCAAACTAGCTACAAATTACTGTTGCTTACCTCCAGTTCGTGTTGCAAAATGGATTAACCATTACCCACTTCTTCCAAGCCACCTGCGATGTACACTTTGCCTCTTTTATTAATTTGTTAAACAATGTTTTTGAAATAAAGCTGTTTTTAATTTTCATTGATGAATTATTGCAGTGTTCGGACATATTATAGACTGTTAATAATTAATGATATGCCTATAATTCATTGTAATCGACCTAAATGTTTTAGACAATTTTTAATGAGGAGGAGTAAGCTTCTATGTAATATTTTATTATCCTCACAGCGCGTTGGTTATGCGGTGATGCGCTATGAAATTATTGCGTGGCAATTTAATTATAATAGCCTATCACTTTAATAATAAAAGTGGCCTAGGCCTTCCCTAATAATAATAATACAATAATACTAATAATAATTTAATACATAAATTGGAAATGCTAAATCATCTTGATATTGATAGCTGATGCTTGTTTTGACAATATCTGGATACATGATATCGTCTATACCCGGCACGAGGGTTTATCGTGCTGATTCGCATATTTCACACGTATAATGTGAGCAGTGAAGTCGCAGCTCGACGTTCGGACCGTATAGTGTGAGCACATAAATCCTGAGCTTTGGCTTTACATCGCATGCAATCTACTCGTTCAGTGTGAGTAGGTACCTTGCTGAAATCGCACAGACATCGCACAGTGTATGCCCGCCTTTAGTGTTAATTATCTGAACGTGCTCCTCCCAAACTTTGTTAATAAAACATAATTTAGTGAACAGTTTAATAATGTAAATAATTAGTATAAAAATACTTTGGAAAATACTTTTAAAATTTCGTCATAGAACCACAAATGTAGATAAAGAATGTTTATTTTAAAGAATGCAGGTGGGCTGCACCCCATACAGCGGTTCAGTGGTGCTCAAACAGATAGAACGCTTGTAAGTATGGCACGCTGCATGCACTCAGCCTGTTCTACCGCACTTTGGATTCAGCCTTCCCACCATGTACCGAAGGCTTTTACAGGTCACTGACGCCCACCTTCTGCTGCTGGTTAGTGCTCAGATATGCAAGAAGCAGTTGACCCTGAAGATTTAATAAGGTGCTTGTATTCCCTGTGGAAGCCAGGGGTGTTATATATTTAAGGTGAGAGTCTGCCGCAATCCAGAGCTGCTCCCTACAATCTAGACCATTGTACGCTGAGCATCGGCCCGACAGTACCGCGTTGACCTTCAGCATGATAAAGCCGGCAAGGGCCTGTCAATGACCCCAATCACTCAGGCGTTATATTAACAGTGTGCACACAGCCTGTGCAAGTTATCACAGTGCAGTGGGCTGTGTGATTAACACAGCCACGGTAAACGTCGCCATTGTTTGTTATCTGGCCCATCCATTGAGCCACACTAGGTAATCAGTTTCCTCCAGCCATGTAAGTTAATTGGTCAGAACAAACGGAGAACTGTTGCTGTTATGAACAATATGTCATTTCAAATATTTGAGCTTGGCAGCATGAAGAACAACGGGCAAGTTGAAATACATGGCAACAAGTTTTCCCTCGTGTAGCTTCTGTTTGTACAGTACATAACAAAAACAAGTACACAGCGGTTTAAGCAAAATAAAACCGACTTTTCACTGTTTGCAACCATAGGATATGTGGTAATTCACTTTATCACATGATCTTTCAATTTATTTAAAAGTCACTTTTTCGTTATTTTGCTTTCACACTATTTGTGTCTTCGGTAAAGGAGCAGTGATAAACATAATATATATATTTTTAGTTATATATATATATATGATTCTGTTCAAAAGTTTGTGGCCTGTAAGATTATTTTTCTTAATTATTTGTGTCTTATGCTAACCAAGGCTTCAGTGTCATATGATCCTTCAGAAATTATTCTAATATGCTGATTTGCTGCTCAAGAAGCATTTCTTATTATTATCAATGTTGAAAACAGTTGTGCTGCTGAATATTTTTGTGGAAACCATGATTTATGTCATTATCAATTTAATGTGTCTTTTCAGAATATAAGTGTCTGTTTCTTGAAAAAAAATCATAGTTGTTGATATTTCTTATACACTCATAGATTTGATTGGAATACATCACATCCAGGGGTGTGTTTCCCATAGAACGACGTAACTCACCATAGTACAATGCATCGTTAAAGAAATCAACTAGCTAGTCACGTCTGTTTCTCGAAACCATAATGTCGCAAAGTGGTCGTTCAAACACGTTGGTTAATGATGTCACGCACGTGATGGAGTAATAACTTCTGTTAATGAATCTGTTTGAGATATAATTAATGCTAGATGTTTTGATATAAATTACGGACATGGCATCTGAGGAATATTTCTCATTTTTCTCAGCTATTTAGCTTAATTTCCAGATTCAATCATAGGCTCGTTCTTACATAGTAGAGCGCGTTCGCACATGCACACTTCAAAAACGTTGCTTTAAATCTCTTGACAAACTAAAAGACGTAAATGGCATTTGTATGTATTCTAAATAAAAGATACAGATTTTACTGAATGTCAGCTTGCTTATTTTGCTCAAGACAAGGATTTATTAAGTCTACATGTCATGCAAACTAGAAATGCTTCTAACCACAGGTCGAGAGCTGTCGTTCCAACTACACAACTTTGCGATGCTGTTTGCAAATGTTCGTTAGAACAATGGTTTCGGGAAACACTGACTTGTTGAACTATGCTGATAATGACAGAACTTGCGACCATAGTTGGCTAACGATGCTTTCGGGAAACGCACCCCAGTTCAACTGTTGCATACTGTGTTGTCACATGTTACATTTCATATTTCAATATTTCATATGGTTAGGTTTCATATTATATTTCATATTTCAGTATTTCAGCATATCTATCTGAAGCTCATGTTGGATTTAAAAATCCTGTCTCCACACATGGTCGGAACTCCATGCAGCCCTTGTACGACTCTTCATTGGAAATGAATTATTTCCTGTCTAGTGTTTGTTGGAAGCAGTGAAATGGCAGCTTATAAGACTTGCATTCTTGAGATGCACTTTAAAAAAAATGTTTTACCATGACATAGATCACTCAATGACTAATATTGTAAAAAAAAATAAAAAAAAAAATAAAAAAAAACAGAATGCAATATTGCATCCTTTGTCAATGTCCCTTATTAGTGATTTTTTTGCTTAAATGTTTTCTCCAGAGTAGAACAAAGCAAAATACATCAGTGGGCTTTACTGTTAGTTACCAAGCCTTATTATTAAGTTTGCCTTGACATGAGACTGAATTTGTACCAAATTTGTATAGTTAGTGACATGCAGTTGTTAGTAGATAGATTGTCTTTGTGAACAAGTGACTGAGCATGCTGAGATATTCTGATTACAATCTTTCATTAAGTTGGAGACTTTCCAGGTAGCACTTTTCTCAGCATGGCCATGTTTGTAGACTTGAAGTAATTTAGTGTTCTTGCTTCCTGGAGGTTTAGGTCTAACCGGTCAGCCTTTAATAGCTTGTTTTACCAAAAATTAATGAAAATCATTATTTTTCAGTTCAAGTAGCACATTATTTACAACTAAATCCCTTTTTCCTAGATATCATTTGAGACGTTTACTTTCTAAAATACTGTCTGAAATTTTAATCTACGGTAAATATACAATTAAGACATACCTTCTTAATTTGCTATTATTGCATCCTAGTAATATATATATATATATATATATATATATATATATATATATATATATATATATATATATATATATATATATATAATGTAGCCTATCATTTGCATTTTAGATATATTTTACAAGCTTTCCTGTACCTCAAACAGTACAGCATTGGTGCTTGCAACGCCGAGGTCATGGGTTCGATTCCCAGGGAAAGCAAGAACTGATAAGAATGTAAATGTGTACCTTAAAAATGCAATGTAAGTCGCTTTGGATAAAAGCATCTGCCAAATGCGTAAATGTAAATGTACTTAGAGCTCATGTAGATGTACTTAGAGATTCATGAGAGTTAGATTTTCATGCTGTTAGAAATTATATGACATTTTGAAGTTAATAATGTTTTATTATTCTGTTCATTCTTTTAACTTTTACTTTTCGAGCAACTCTGCATGCTTCTTCTAAAATGCACCAATTTATGACATCATGTTTAGTCCTTGGTATATATAGTTACGACTTTGCTAAAGAAAAAGAAGATTGCTACTTGTAGTATACGTGGCATCACAGAGAACACCCTTATTGCATTTCCTCAAATTATGCTGCTTTGCGGAGAAGCTGGTGATTTAGAAATTTGATGAGAGAACTTTGAAAGTTGACTTTTCACATTCACAAGTATATCTGTTTTTATACTTTATCTCATTATTCTCATTTCATGTTGGGAATATGTTTTCTGTGGAGAAATAGTGGCATTTAGATTATTTGCAGTGTTTTGGGGTCTTATTCGTCATTGCTACTCCCATTATTTATTATGAATGTACATTTTACATGCATTTTTACATTTACATTTAGCAATCGCTTTTATCTGAAGTGACTCACAAACAGGAAAATCTATAAACTTTCAATAGAGATGTTTTCAATAGCGAAACTGTACGTTTATCTGCTTCAAGAACAGTGCAGTTATTACCTCGCTAGTGAGAAATATCATGTAGCTTTAAATTTGCAAAACTATTTTACTGATAAAATCATCAGAGCAGCGCTGACAACATCTTTCTGTGCGTATGAGTGTGTATTCGTATGGTATGTGTGTGCATTTGAGTGGAAGAGAGAGCGGGATAAAGAAAGTATGTGCTTTCCGTACATAATTAAACGTAATTTTGTGGAAAAAAACATGGAAATAATTTGTTGTTTTTATCCTACTGTTTACTATATTTATTTGCTTGGTCAGTGTTGTTGTGGGTTTTGGTTATTTTGCTGTTGTAGGCTGTAAGCACCTTTGAAATAACTGAAATCATTTGGCGAAGTGATATGGACATGTAATATAGTCCAGACCTGCCTGGAAACAACTTTAGCTGTGCTTTTCCCTGAAAATAGTTGCACACCTTAGAACAATCCTCAACCAATCATATTCAAGCATTCATCAGCCCCATAGTATAAAAATATTTAATTTATAGTATAAAATTATTGAGTGGGGTCAAAACAAGACACGTTACAGTATACTGTATATTCAATTTCATTGCATATTTTTCCTGTTTGTGGCTAATTATTTTTAAGTAAATGTTTACCGGTCATATAGTAAGACAAAAAGTTCAGTAAGCTCTTATTCAGCAGTATCTTTAGCAGACGCTGTGTTGAAAGTGACACAGTCAACATCAGCTCAGTTGACCTGACTGTAATGCCAGCACCTCTTGCCTCCCAGACCACAGTGTCATTGAGGAAACTCACTTACACTTCAGTCTGATGCCAGTCGCACGCCAATGATCAGAGAGATCATGAACTCTAAGACTTGACTGGGCAAAAACGATTTGGATGAGAGAAAAACATTTTTGCACTCACGCTATGGGATCCAAAGAGCCTTTAGATTTGGTTTTATCAAATTCATCTGAAAGTAAAGTTAAAAGATACAAGAGCTCACATATATATATTGTTATCGTGAAATAAAATTACATGCATCATTTGGTCACATTGCCAACTCAAACAGAGTTTGATGTAATTGCATGTAATTTTATTTCACGATGCATGTCATTTTATTTCACGATAACAATATATATATTAGGGCTGCACAATATATCGAAATTATCGAAATATCGCAAATGTATATATCGCGATATGCATATCGCAACATCTTGCAATAATTTGGTACATGAACAAAAGACAAAGAGAAAATCACTCACTGCTCTTGGCTGAATAACTTTTGTAGCTTTAATAAGAATCAGTATATATTTAATTCATACAGTGATAACTAAGAAGTGTTTTTTTACATTTGATTATTAAGTTTCTGTTGTTAAATAACCCTAATGTAGGCCTTCATGAAACCCTTACACTGATGTTAAAATAACACTTCTTATGCTACAGTAAAACACTGATGTTCACTTTCAGAAGTTGTAGGGATGTCTTCTTGTCAAAAAAATAATGTGAAACATGCATGTAGGTTATATAATTTTAAATATATTTTAAAGATAATTTAAGTTTATTTAACACACTTTAAGCATTATCGTATCGCATATCGAATATCGCATTATGTAATGAGCTATCGCATATCGCAACCCAGAAAAAGATTATTTACAATTTATTGAAAATTTTATCTTAATGGCAAAGGCCACACCCAATCTGTGAGCACTAATTTTTCTGGGCTTTTCATAGAAGATCTCTAAGGCGCTTTGGTAACTGAATGCTATTGTGGGGGGGCCATTAATGCTGACACGCATGCACGTGGCCAGATGCTGTCCTTGTAGCCTATTCCTCAGGTCTGTCTTCACCTAGAAATAACTTAAAGGTGAATATTTTCACTGACAAATTTTAATATTCGGTAAAAATCCACGGTTCTCGGTACCAATTTCGCAGTTCGTACCGCTTTCTCCTTTCCACAAGCGCTTGCTCTACCGTGGCGTCTGTCGTTGATATGCAACCATGACCAGAGAGGTGCGCCTGGAAAAACGAGCGCGCCGCGTCGCTTCTATTATGAGCGCGCTTGCCGTGTCTACATTTTAAATTACGAATTTGCACGCGCAAAAAACGCGCCATGTGAACGGCCTCTTATGGCAACGTGACATTAGCCTAATCGAAAATATTTCCATATGTGTCTCTTTCCTCATTTCTTGTCAACAAGTGGATTCAGAGCCACCGCATTAGCAGCGCCACCGGTCGTCATATCTCAGTGTTTTTAGGTGTGTAAGTGAATGAAGTGAATGTCGTGATATTAGCCTACTGATCATGTGAAGATTTTGCAGCGGTGCTGAAAATCCAGCGGCGGCGCTGCGCCGCTACTGAATACATTGTAGGGGAAACACTATATATACACACTGTATGTATATATATATTTATAAAACACAGTATAGTTATTTTGTGATTTCAAAATTTTTGATAACATTGACATTTCATAATTCTCATCACCAATTTCAATATCATAAAAACTAATACTAGCCTAAATGAGTAAAATAATAATAAAATAGTAAAAGTAGAACAAAGAAACTAAGTACAAGCAATAGGACAAAACTACAATAGAACAAAGCCAAAAAATAATAAACCAAATAAGAAATAATAGGCTTTACATAAACTGAATAAAGTAATTAAATGTACAAAAAAACTGCATAGTCTTCACTGTGTAAATTAAATATTCTTATTAAAGTTACAAAAGTAATCCAGCCCGGAGCAGTTTCTCTAACTTTTTTTGTTTAATTAACATTAAAAACAGACAGCAGCAGGTTTATTAGGCTGCTGTCACTTTAAGACAGAATGTACTGATCTAATATAGGGCTTGCATAGACTAGTCGAGTAGTCGATAGATCGACTACTTCAACCACTAGTCGACGCTGTCGGAAACAATCGACTATTCGAGCGTCCATTAACCATAAATGAATTAAAAATGTCGAACGTCACCAACAGACACCACACGTCAGATGTGTGGAAGTATTTCATCAAGGATGACAAAAATATTCTAATTGGCCAACTCTGCAAGAGGCCGTTCACATATTGCGTCTAAAAACGTGTGGAAAGCGCGGCCGTGCCGCTGTCTCCTACAAGCGCTTGCGCTCCCATGGTGTCTGTCGTTGCTATGCAACCATGAACTGCGCCATGAAACTGCGCCATGCGCCATGAACTGCTACCATGAAAAGTTGAGATGTTTTCATCTCGCCGCGGCATCGGCGTGCCTGGAAAAACTAGCGCACCACGTTGCTTCCATTATGTGCGCACTCGCCGCGCGCCTACATTTGAAATAACGAACTTGAGCGCGAAAAAGACGCGATATGTGAACGGCCCGTCTGAAATGAAAGGCAAGAACGGCTATTTATTTGGCTTTAGACTGTTACATGAAAATTTAAAAATGAAATGTCATAATTATAATGTTTTGAGAGTTTACTTATGTAATTGTTGCATTAGGCTATGAATTAATAAATGTTTATTGATAAGATCTAGCTATTTCATGTCTTTTCATTTACAGTAGCATGAACCACGAGTAGTCGAGTAACTCGAGTAACTCGAGTATTGTTTTGGTAAGAAATCGACTAGCAGAAATCAGTAGTCATGCAACCCCTATACACGTGCTTTCTTTTTAAACTGTTTACGTTCACTTAAGACATAAATGACTGTTTATAAGGATACTCGCAAAGACAGGTATTTTGACACATAACTGTGTATTTGACCATTCAAGCCCAATAAGGTGGCAAAAAGAACTTTGTTCATCACTGACTCTCAGACAGCACTCAGAAACAATCTATCAGACAGCGTGCACGTATACAGAAATGAGCTCTCTTTCGCTGCTTATTGTGCGTTCAATGGTTTATCATTGCTTATTTTTAAACAGCAATGCTTACAGTAAAACACATTTAAATGATACGATTTAACAACATCACGCGAGTGCATAACCGCGATAGAGACGATAGTCCAAAATCTCTACCATTTGACAAATTTATACTGGTTATTCGTGCCTACTGGTATGTCACCCATTATTTATTGTTCATTATTGTACGTTATATTTGAATTTTACTCAATTATTCTGTACATCAATAATTATTTTAATAGCTTTGCAATGCAATCATCAAAACAAGGTACATAAATGCGTCAATATGATACTATAGACTACTTATTGGCCAGGATTAAAATGCAACACTCAGTTTTTATTTTATTTTACAGGGAGTCCCTGCTCCATCTTTATCTACCAAGTTATTCCTGCTCCACAATTCCTGGAAATATATGATGAGATTGAAATAAGCAAATCGATTATTGTTATAGTTCTTTTCATGCCTCTCAAGATGGCATCTGTTCCATAAAGCAAATTAGCTGCAACACTGGACAAAACAAGAGTTATCTCTTGAGGGTTTATACACCAGTTTTGTTTGATTGTGTGAGTAAATTACCTCATTAATTATATACTGTATATTAAAAAAAGATAAATCAGCAGAGCTTGTGGCAGAAAGCAGATGCTGAGAACTGAATTCACATTAGATAGATCTGGGCTCTGCTTCAGTCACCACTAAACACACCAGAAATAAAAGTTAGCAGAAATGGATCCTAGTCTCTGTTTGGGATCTTTGAGAAAATTGAAAAAGGTTCATTTCCACGTTCCATTTTCTTTTGCCATTAAGCTAGACGAGAAACGAGTTATCCATGGCTTAGTCTCAACACCAGTATTTAACACAGAGTGCAGCACTTCTGGGATGAGAGGACTGACTATAGGCCTACAGGCTTTTCACACTAATTCTTCAGCACAAAAAATTTGATTTGATTTTGATTTGATTTAAAACATATATATACAGTATATATATAACTCCTTCAAACAGAGTCTGAAATGTTGGCTATACTTTACTGTAGCTTTACACTATCGTTCAAAAGTTGGGGGTTGATAAACCTTTTTCATGTTTTTGAAAGACATCTCTTATGCTCCCCAACAGTGCTGGGGGTAACACATTACAAGTAACACAAGTTATGTAATCAGATTACTTTTTCCTAGTAATTGTTAAAGTAACATTACATTTAAATTAACAGCAAAATATCTGAGTGACTTTTTTAAATACAGTAAGTAATGCTAGTTTCTTTGCTTTCCCTTTTATTGACTCGCACCTCTCCATGTTGAGAGAAATTAAAAGTTGGGATCAGACGTGTTGTGTATGCTGTGTGAACATGATGCTTTTTGTAGTTCTAGACTAAATGTGAGCATGCATTTATTCACTTGCACAAAAACAGATTCAGTATTCCTCAAAATTAATTAAAATAGTAAAATGCAAACTCAAAATATTATTCAAACCTGCAATAATTAAATATGTTAAATGATACAAATATACTTTATGCATTTGATCTCACTTTATTAACCAAATTCTTTGTTGCTGACCTTCGATGTTCCAGTTCAACCATAGAAGTAAGCCGAAATAACTTTAGTTAAACATCACATTTGTAGGCTATTTCTTCTTCTTTTTCTAATGTTTAAGAGTGTTGAACTTCTGTTGTCCTATAATTATCCAGGGGTGCATTTGCCATACAATGATGTGACTCGCTGCTTAACTACCATAGTACGTTGCATCGTTGAAGAAATCAACTAGCTAGTCACGACTGTTTCCTGAAACCATAGTGTCGCAAATATATAATATATTGAAAGGTTAGAATTTATTTATTTTTGTATATTGTTTAAATGCTAATTAATTTATTTAGACATATAAACTTAAAACATATATGAATAATCTACATCAGGCTTTGTTGTGGCCACACACTGGGTTCTTCCACTTGTTTTGCATATGCATATTGTGCATTTTGAGGCAATTAGGGCTTTTGAGAAATGTGATGGAAAGAAATTTCAGTACCACAGCACGTTTCTTTTCATGCAGTCTGAAGATTAAAAATAAACTAGAATGAGATAAGTGTTATTCTAATATGAAAGGAGCTCTTTCATCAGCTCTACCTTTTTAAAAATCTCTAGACTAGGAGTCCTTCATATTTTATTCATGTATCATATTCAGATTTCAGACATTTTGGAGAGAACGCATTTGCCTTGAACATTATTATGGGACACAATGCATTGCATCATTCAAGAGAACTATATAGCCTCTGGTGGATCCTAAATGAAGGAGTTTAGTGTAGGAGAGCCTGGGGGGAGAGAGACAAGACAAACACTATGCCAGGAAGCATTTCAATCCTCTTGCATGGCAAACACTGGGCAGCATTTCAACAATTCTTTCTTTTATGCTGGCAGCGTCCGGTGGAGTGTATTAGAAAAGCTGCACGGATCTCTCCACTGTCAAACTCACCTTAAAACACGTCCATTTACTGTTGGCTGAGTTGTTCTTGGTAAAGGACATGAAAAAAAAAAAAAAAAAAAAAATCCCTGGCAGTTCTGTTAAAAAATATCTCCCACCTGGCAGCATCCTACCTGTTCACACCTCAGTTCAGTGTCTTTTTAAAAAAGGGGGCAAGAAACACAGAGCAGCAAAGCTATTTTCCACCCTGTCAAGATGAATGGTCGTTTGCAGGTGGCTAGGAACCGAGATGTATCCTCGAAAGCAGCTTTTTAAAATGCACTTAGTCTGTAGCATCTTTGCTCTTCTGTGATTTGGGCTGAACTGAAGTGGCAGACCTGATTTGCAAAATTCAAGAATGTGGGTGTCTATAAACATCGTTCCTGGCGCTCAAGCATGAAGAGGCGCTGTGCCGTTAATTATTTAGGAATCACAATCATCGGGATGTTTGTTTTGTATGTCTGTTCAAGTTCAAATCAGAGCACATTTTATTTATTGCCTGTGGAATAACACACTATGACTGTATCTGCCTATGCATTGTTTTTGGCACCAGATCTACCCATAATGCACTGTGAATTATAATGTGGAGAGATAGGAATGCACAAGGTTAGCTCAGATGTGCTCCGCTGCCTTTGAGGTGATAACAGGGACCTTGACAGTGAGAGTCTCATTAAGACCCACCTGATGGGTCTGTGGCTTACCGTGGGGATGAATGGTTATACTTCCTCTTTTAATCACTGGACCATGTGAACAAATCAATGCAATGCAACTCCCAAACCTCAAGCCCAGCCCATAAAATCAATATGAATACTTGGACTGCATAAACAAGGCTTAAACAATACCATTGTGCAAAAAGCTCAAGCAATTTTCCGTCATTAAAGGGGTGGTATAATGCCATTTTCAAAATATGTATAATAAGTCTCTGATGTCCCCAGAGTGTGTGTGTGAAGTTTTAGCGCAAAATACCCCGCAGATATTTTTATATAGCAAGTTAAAGTTGTCACTTTTTGAGGGTTTGCAAAAACGCACCGTTTTGTGCCTGGCCCTTTAAATGCAAATGAGCTGCTGCAGAGGGCGGGGTTTCAAGAGCTCGTGTGTGTTAGCAGCTGCTATTACCTCACACAGGCACACTAAAATGACAGAAACTGTTCTGCCTTTAATGTTAAAACGGAGTCAGACAAAGATGGAGAGACTCAAGAAGTGACATCATGTAGAATGCAACAGGACGTCTCTGAATGGTTAGTTGATGAATTTATGTTGCTGATGTGGAGTTAACTATCTTCAGTTAGCATATTCTGTCATGGTAATCTATAAATCGCTCGTATAGGAACTGTTGTGAGATGCACACAGAGTGACTTTCTATTGCATGTAAAAAGATGGATGCTAAAGTTTGAGCTGACTCACAAATGTACTCTTATACAACAACTTTTCCTCTTCTCAACATGGACTGCGTGTTCCTGGGGGCAGGTTTATGTAAATTCTAGGGTTAGTGGTGTCACTAACCCGGGAGGAATGTCGTGTAGTCCCAACCAGTCGTTTGTTGTAGTCCTTTTCTTTAAAAGCAAATATCTTCCTTTGCTTTGAACTTTGAGTATTGAAACTTTGCAGATGTTGTTTATGCTCAAATTACATTACACACTAACTAAAGTTAGAAAAGTGAAATCATAATCAACCAGCCCTTTAACAGATGTTGTTTCAAAGTACCTTCGAGTTCTACAAAACAAGCCAATGGCGGAATTTGCACAGCGCAACTCCGCCCCACCTCGTGGGTAAAAAAGGAGCTGGGTGTGCAATCTCGCATTATGTTTCTGCTTCGGGGCCGAGTGTTACTTCTCTTCTCTCCACTGCAAAGCTGTCTACGAGTTCGAAAGACGAGAAGAGCGACTCTTCAGTGGTGTTGGTGTTACAGTGTGTTCCAGTGAGATCTCATTCCTGCTGCTGGTCTGTGCAGTGATCTGCCAACAGTGCGTGTTTTCCTCTCTAAAAGAGCTGCATGCGGCGCGTCTTTTTAAAGATGTCTCACCCGTGTATTTCTGGGTGCGGTAGACGGATTGATTCCGCTGATGGGCAGGAGCACTGCCTGGCATGTTTGGGCTTAAATCACACTCGCCGTTGACTTCTCGCGACCGCCCAGCGGCCTCTTCCACCTTCTCTGCCCTCAATGAGGCCGTGGTCAAAGGGTACACTGGGGTCCCCCCGGTGGAGCGTTCTGTGGCGATGCAGCTGTGTCCCCAGAGCGCCTCCACCTGGCGCGGTGACCCAAAGCACCCCTCCAAGGCCTGTAGGTTTTCGTCATAACTCATAAACGGTCCGTTAATCACAAATGAGTAGTGCACTTTCGTTCTGCTTTCATTGCGTTTGCCATTTGATGTTGGGCAACGTTGTGGTGATTGCGCCAGCGCGACTGCTAACCAAAATTTGGTTGGCAGGAAAAATGTTCCAACGAATTGTTTGGTTTGTAATGCGTACCGAACGGTTCAATACGAATACGTGTATCGTTACACCCCTATACATACATACACACATACACTCACCAGCCACTTTTTTAGGTAGACCTGTTCAACTACTTGTTTATGCAAATAACTAATCAGCCAATAACATAACAGCAACAAAATGCATTAAGGCATGTAGACATGGTCAAGACAATCTGAAGTTCAAACTGAGCACCAGAATGGAGAAAAAAGGTGATTTAAGTGACTTTGAATGTGGCATTGTTGTTTGTACCAGACGAGCTGGTCTGAGTATTTCAGAAACTGCTGATCTACAGGGATTTTCAGACACAGCACCTCCAGGTACTGTGGGCAAAAATACCTTGTTGATGCCAGAGTTCAGAGGAGAATGGCCAGACCGGTTCGAGCTGAAAGAAAGGCAATAGTAACTTATAACCACTTGTTTTAACTGAGGTATTCAGAAGAGTATCTCTTAATGCACAACACATCGCACATTGAAGCAGATGGGTGACAGCAGCAGAAGACCACAATCTGTGCCACTCCTGTCAAACTGAGGCTACAATTAACACAGGCTTACCAAAATTGGACAATATAAGATGGGAAAAACAGTGACTGGTCTGATGAGTCTCGATTTCTGCTGTGACATTCAGATGGTAGGTTCAGAATTTGGCGTAAACGGCATAAAAGTATGGATCCATCCTGCCTTGTATCAACGGTTCAGGCTGGTGGTGGTGGTTTAATGGTGTGTGAGATATTCTTGGCACACTTTGGGCCTCTTAGCACCAATTGAGCATCGTTTAAACACCAAAGTACCTGAGTATTGTTACTGACTATGTCCACAGTCACCAGATCTCAGTCTAATAGAGAACTTTTGTGATGTGGTGGAACGGAAGATTCACATCACGGATATGTAATCAAAAAATTTGCAGCAACTGTGTGATACTATCATGTTAAGATTAACCAAAATCTCTGAGGAATGTTTCCAGCACTTTGTTGAATATATACCATTAAGAATTAAGGCAGTTCTGAATTTAAATGTTTAAACTGTTTTCAATGTTAATATATTTTAATGTGTAATTAATTCATGTGATGACAGCTGAATTTTTAGCATCATTACTCTTCAATGTCACATGATCCTTCAGAATTCATTCTGATATATAGATTTGCTGCTCAAGAAACATTTCTTATTATCCATAATATAATATTTTACTGTATTTTACCTTTTTTTCTTTCTTTAAAAAAATATTTTTTAAGGAGTGCTGCATGTCACACTACAGTACATGCCAACTTCATGCCACAACATGTAATTAGGATTCATTGAGGCTGTTTTCTCACCTAGGGCACCAGAATCACCACCGGGCCACTAAAATGCCATTTTAACCCTACAGAAAATTGCCGTCTAGTCTACAGGCTCATCAGTCAACACTCTACAGTCTCTGTCTGAGCTCAATGGCCCGTGCGCTTCTACGTTAATAGCCCAACATCACTTTTGAGTCCTCATGCAGTTTTCCTGTCATCCCTGTATCACATTTCCTTGCTTTTTTGTGGCTCTGGCCTTCTCCCATCTATGTGTGAAATGAAACGTAAGCAAGGCATTTCCACTATAAACACCCTTCTCGCACAGTGTACAGTCAGGTATTGTATGCTCTGTTGGCATCCGATTTTGTCTGTTGTTTTACACTGGTCTGGAATCATCAGCTGGATTCTCTGTCGCCGTGAGAGTGTGGGGGTAGGTGTGATTCTGCATTAAACGCTAGAAAAAGGTCTTCATGGTAATGATGTAGTATGTGTGTGCTTGTTTTTGGTGATGTTACGGTGCCGCTGTGTGCAGGCAAAATAACAAATCCATAGGTCAGGCGTAAACTCCAGAGAGGCTATTACTAAAACCTGATCTTTAGTGGATGTGCAACCAATCAAATTTAGTCCACTGCAATTCTCCATCACGCTCTCCATGTGAAAAAAAGATGAGGGGGGACGATTTGGTGCTTAGCTTTGATAATGCTCTATATGGAGTGCACTTTCCGTGCAATGTAACAGGGATTTGTATGCTTAGCCTTCGGTTTACTGTAGGCAAGATAAGGACAGAGAGCAGAAAATGAGAAAGAGCGTAAGTCTTCATCGTTAGTCTGGGCATGCTGCTATTGCCTGACATGTTTTGTACACTTCATCGCAGGAGGGAATGTCATGACCAAGTAAGGGAACAATCTTTAACACGTGATTCGTGTTATTCAGAAAAACACAGGTGGGAATGAGGACAAGTATTAATAAAAAGAGGTTGGAGAAGTGATTGTGTTAGTAAAGGACATGTATAGGTACTGTACATCAACTAGAAAAGCAAAAACAAAACAAAAAATAATACTTTCTACAATATGGTCACTATCTTTTTACACTACCAGGTCCTCCTGGGGAGTTGGGAAGTCATAGATACAGCGTCAGGTGCGTTCAAATCACTTTGGTTGGAGCAAGATGGCGATCTTTTTTTTAATAAAAAATCAGCAAATATTTTAAACTTTAGAACGCACTCAAATCCAAATTTTGTTTTTGCTGGATTATGTTAGTAGTTTAATAACCCCTTTAAATGGGAATTCAAGTTAGAAAATAAAAAAGAAAATTTTAATTCTAGGTAAAAAAAGTCAAACTCAAAGAGCACTTAATCTAATGTATTATTTCTAATAATCATGCACTCTCTGTTCTATATAGAACCTTAATGGGTTCTGACAGGCGCTTCATATAGAACCTTTTAGGGGTTTGGTTATGGGATAATTTTATTGTTTTTTTAAATTAATTTTGTTTATTTTTTATTCTAATTCAATTGTATGATTTAAACAGCTCGTAATCACAAAAGAAAATAAATAATCTGTTAAACATGCAATCATTTAAGAACTTTTTCCTTATACAATAGAATCTTTTTGGCATAAAGTCAAGAAAACATGGTTCTATATAGAACCCCATTGAACCTTTTTTTTCTAAAGGCTGATTCACACTGCACCGAAAGACGCCGACCTACGTAGACAGTTACCAGATTACAGTACGTCATCAAAGAAGAGAAAAGATGTCGCTGCAAGAGGGAGGGGAAGTTATTTTGATTAAAGATTACAAAGGCACATGAATTGTAAAAAAAAAAAAAATACTAATGTGCACAGATAAATCATTTATAATAAATACTGCAAAATTCCATTAAAAAAAATAATACATTTATATTTTAATTTCATGGTGACTTTAAAGCAATGTTAACTTAATTGGTTTTACTTTAAAAAGTAAGTCTTCATGCCATTGTTTACATTAAATTTGATCATACTTATATGTGACTTTTTAAATACAGAATTCACTGTTTCCTGTAGCAGGTAGAAAGGTGGGACAAAGTGTCACGGGACGGAGCAGAGGCAGATCCTGGGCATTGTGTGTCTCTCCTTATCCTCTATAGACCTTATGCGCCAGAGAAACGAGGATGCCGCCATCTTTAGAATATTGTCTTTTAACTTCAGTTTTTGCGGTCGCTCTGTATATTTCTATGGCATTGTTGTCCAGGAGTAATTAGCTTTTGAAGTGGATTTACTTAAAGGAGAACTCCGGTCAATTTTAACATTGAGCTCATTTTATTGTACATTTGGAGTGCTGTCAATACAGAGAACAACTACAAAAATCGGTGTTGCCTACACCGAGTTATTCTATTTTTAAAATTTGCACCCTGTTGACTTCAATGGGGCAAGTACTAAACCTGCTTTTAGGCTCTTAACATCCTTGATGTGTCATTACAAGTGCCCAGGTCATGTGAGTAATTCCTTCTGAGTGAACATGAGTGAATCTGACTGCAGTAGATGTGAAAGATATGTATAAAAATGATGTTATTTAAGCCAGCGCAAATACCTGTTACAGAATACAAGTGCACAGAAAATGTGAGTGATTCCTTCTGAGTGAACACGGGTGAATCTGACTGCAGTAGATGTGAAAGATATGTATAAAAATGATGTTATTTAAGCCAGCGCAAATACCTGTTACAGAATACAAGTGCACAGAAAATGTGAGTGATTCCTTCTGAGTGAACACGGGTGAATCTGACTGCAGTAGATGTGAAAGATATGTATAAAAATGATGTTATTTAAGCCAGCGCAAATACCTGTGTTTACATCCTGTTTTTCGGTTGAAGTCCAAAGTAGTCGATTGCCGAGTTCACGCGCGTGATCATAGGTAACTAAACCTATGCGCGTGAACTCGACAATCGACTACTTTCGACTTCAACCGAAAAACAGGATGTAAACAGGAATTTGCGCTGGCTTAAATAACATCATTTCTATACATATCTTTCACATCTACTGCAGTCAGATCCACTCGTGTTCACTCAGAAGGAATCACTCACATTTTCTGTGCACTTGTAATGACACATCAAGGATGTTAAGAGGCTAAAAGCAGGTTTAGTACTTGCCCTATTGAAGTCAACAGGGTGCAAATTTTAAAAATAGAATAACTCGGTGTAGGCAACACCGATTTTTGTCGTTGTTCTCTGTATTGACAGCACTCCAAATGTACAAAAAAATGAGCTCAATGTTAAAATTGACCGGAGTTCTCCTTTAATGTAAAGTTAACGAAAGTTATCATAAGGGCTGTAATGTTTAAAGCAGATGACTTAAAAAATGTCAGTCGACCGGGAAGATTTTAAAACAACACGTTCATTAATAAACACGCAAAATCGCTGTGAAAATACAGACCGGAAGTCAAAAGACAATGAGTACAGCGCTGAAAAGGGGCGGGGCTACATAAGGTCTATAGTGATAAAGGGATAAAAACAGGCAACTGAAGATGTAAACAATTATCCCTGCACACGCATCCCAAGGGCTGCACTGCAATGGCAGGCTGGATGAGCAATTGGTGCCATTAATACCATCATTATTCCCCTGTCTCTAATGGCCTCCCTTAGTAAACACACACACACACACACACAAAATTACAGCTAAATGCAGATTCCAATGAAAGCACAAACACACTCAGACACATAGATCACCCGGTCATGATCAATGAGAGAGAAACTTTCTTACCCTTTTCCTGCTCATTTATCATTTATCTGAAAAAGCTCTAGTGTATGCCATGCTCTACAGAAATAGCCACATAAAACTTAAAACCATGAATTGCAGATTCTTTCACAGCTGAAATGTTAGAGCCAGGGTGTCAGTATAAAGTCTAATGCCTGTAACTGCGAGTCTGTGGCCCAGCAAATGTTAAATAATGCAGACTCCACACGACAGCCCAGTTTTTCCACATTTAGCTTAAGTGAACATTGAAATAGATTCTGCACTTGTATACATTTGAGTGAAATAATTATTTAAAGAAAGAACATTTAAATCAAGACCAAAGTATTGAACAATTGGAATTTTATTTTACTACAAGCACTTTTAATTGCCAGGGGTTGATTTTATTAAAACAGATTTGAACTTATTCTTGTTTTATCAGGAAAAACTGATATATTTAATATGCTAATCTAAACATTTCAGTATTCAGTATTTCAGTATAGTATTTCAGTAAGTGATTTATATACATTTTTACAACTTATCAAGGATTTATATCCATTATTAATGTACTTTGTTACCAAAGAAACAGGAATGTCAGTAAAGTGCATACTTGAGATGAAATATATGTGAAGAAAATATATGAAAAAAGTCTAAATTAATATCACAGAATATTTTAGTTTTGAGTTATTCCCTATCAAGCTGTAAGTGTCAACGTATGCAAAAAGTCTGAAAGTATATAATTGTGTTTTTAGGATACATGTTCTGCTAATAAAATTAGCATGCATTAGCGTCTCTGATTTCTTCAATGATTACCTTACCATTCATGACATTTACATGACATTTTTAATGCCTGTTTTAATTAAAAATGTGAACATATGCATTTCATTTAATCACATACATGCAAATAATTTCACACTGTTTTTTAATAAAGATTGGAAATGCAAATGTAATGGAAATGTCGGAACCGTTTTAACTCATGTTTTATGAAAGGTTGGAGACACTTGCTCTTTTTTGAGTGTCATAGTTTATTGGCCACTCGTCGCTCTAAATCATGTAGTGTTTGAAAACAATTCATTTTAATTACTCATTTGCCACATGTAATTTATCCTATTCGCTTGCCAATTTGACAACACAAAGTCCTTAAAAGGTGTAAAAATGACTTTTTTTCCACAGACACAAAAAGACAAGTGACTGTGAGGTCCATAAAGCAATCAGTGTTTTGATTTACTGGGACCTTACGCCCTTCAGCGATGGATTCTGTCGTCAATGGCTTGCCCAGGAGCTTCGCTAATTAGAGTCATTGCTGAAATTAGATGAGACTTGCTTTGGCGAAAATAAAAATTTAATTAGAACCCGTAATTAAAAGTTGATTTACGTGACAGATCATTCCCATTCAAAAATAGATGATATATCCATTTAAAAACCCTCAGTGCAGAGAAGATCCATACAGAATAACATGTGAACGAGGCCTTCATCAGCCTATTTTTATACAAACAATCAGGCCTTTCCAGATGGAGAGTAATGCGGACCATTAAACATTATTGATAACATTAAAATCACTTTTGTCCCAGCTTAATATTAAACTGAATTTAAATCAGATTTAAAAATATCCTGCTGATCTTTCATGTAAAGGAACGGAGAGGTGGAATACTAATATCTAGTTTATTCTAATCAGTGACAAGGGTAAAAGGCCAGTCAATAATAGAGTCAAACAACCTTCGAAAGCATTTTAAGACTCACTATTCATCATTTGACAGTGCAGATCCCTGTGTAAAACCGTGATGTTGGCCTCTGAAGTGCTTCATCTCCCTGGTCTTTACTTTTGCTGTAGTTAGATCCTCTTTCAGTCTCTGTGGGATGAAGTGAAGAGCAGATCTGAGTAGTTCAAATCTGATACGTGGATTCCAGGGCTGTCTGTGTTAATTTAATTGATTTGTAATGTCATTTCATACAGTTGATTGGTTCATCAAGCAGAGCAACAATTGACTGCATTATGTAGCATAATAGAATTCCCCTAAGATTCAATATATCATGGTAAAAATGCCCCTGTATGAGTTTTTGTCTCTTATTTATAGCATATAATAGGTCTATAGTTAAGCAATATCACACAAGTAACAAGCACAGTATCCCACGAGTGCTTTTTTTTCCCGACTACCACGAGTGTAAATGTGATGTTGTTTTATATTATAGGAAGTTAAAATTGTGTTATGATTTAGACACAATATTTTCTGTGTTTGCCAACGAAAATATTACATGTAAAGCCAGAGCAGAACTATTGTGCATCTCTGAGTTTTATATCTGAATGAATCCACATTTTGAGAATCAATGGGGTGAACCAATGATTTAGCCCATTCATAAAGAGAGCTATTCCTGAATGATTCAGCCATTTGAACAAATCATTTAGACATTTACCACCACCTACTGGTTGTTTCTTATTTAGAGTACCACTTCAATACTTATGTAAGTTGATAAATTCTGTAAGTTCCATCGTTAACAACATAGTTCAACAAGTTGTTGTTTCCCCAAACCATAGTTTCTGACAGTAATTTGCAAACAGCATCACAGAGTTGTGTGATTGGAAGTCCTCTGCACAAAACCATACACTTAAAATCCAGCATATAATAGCAATACCTCCTATATCCACATTGTGTACAACATCTAGCATTTTTATGTTTAGTAAAAGTTAATGAGTGTGCTTTAATGTCATTAATGTTGACAGTTTATTTAATGATAATCAGTCTTGTATAATAGCTGTATAAATGACACAATCAAGACTGCTGCTTTGATGCTCTTCAAGCCTCATTTGGATCTAGCATTTTAAAGGGAAAAGCATATTAAATGGCAGTTAGTGCGCTTAAAGGTGATGCAATAGTCCATTTTATTTGCATTCAGTCAATCTGGTTGATTAAGTGTGTGATGGAGCTTATTTAATAGGCACTTGAACAGTGGACGACCCATTTGAGTGATGAGTTCCTCCATCCTCCATGGCTGGTCTGTTTAGCCCACTGTTAGCCAACGGTCCCGTGAGAGCAGCAGCACAAGGTGATTTTGAGAGTTTAGTAGTTTTATTATGGTGGCAATGTAGAGCTGAACGGGCCTTTGGGATATACTATAAACCCCCATGTATTGTAACATCTAATGGTTTGTTTTAGTGTTTCTATAGCCTGCAGTATACGTAGTGGTTTGTGAGCTACACAGGTTAATAGGTAGGTAGAAGAAATATAGCGTAAGAGTATCTAACTGTAAGAGACAGAGTACACATTAATCTGACCTGCGTCAAATCAAATGGTCTCGCTTCATTTACCTATGAAATAAAGGCCTGAAAACTCATAAAGCTAATGGCATTTAAGAGCTGTGGTATTTATGTGAGGTTTGAATCCAGCCTGCGCTATATGCAATTGTCCAATCTCCATTTTCTGTCTTGCTTCATTTACCTATCAAATAAAGGTCAACACACACAAATGTTTCTGTCTTTTAGGAACTGGGGAATTGACCATATCCAGTCATATCCAGTTTTCCAATCTTTAACGTTGCAATTTCAAATAAAGTCCAGAAGCATATGTCATTTAGCTGAGGTGCTCATGTTTTGAGTTAAAGGGCACCTATTATGACTCTTTTCACAAGATGTAGTCTCTGATGTCCCCAGAGTATGTACTGTATGTGAAGTTTTAGCTCAAAATACCCAACAGATTATTTTTTACAGCATGTTTAAATTGTCATTTTTTGGGGCTCAGAAAAACGCGCCGTTTTAGTGTGTGCCCTTTAAATGCCAATTAACTGCTGCTGCACGGCCCAGGGGGCGGAGCCTCACAAGCTCACGCTCAGAAGCATAGATATCATATAAAGGCTAGATGTCTTAAGGCGGAGTCACTTCCGGCATCACCGGCGGCCATCTTACTACAGGGCTCTGTGAATTAAGGTGAGTGATCAGCATGCACACAAATCCTCTTATCTCGGTGAAATCTTGACGGATTTACAAACGGTTTGGTTTCTTACAAACGTCATTACCGTGGCTATAATTCTTTCATATGGAAGTCCATTTGTATAATTTTTCATATGTATGCAGTTTCATAGCTACATCTCTGACGTTTATAACAAACCAAACCGTTTGAAAATCGGTAGAAAATTGAGCAAGTTATGGTTATTTAAAAGTACATGCACCATGTTACGAGTGAGCGAGCACCCTGTCGTAAGATGGCCGCCGTGTGCGGACGTCGACCTTCATTGGCCAGCAGCGCGGACGAGACATCTAGCCTTTATATGATATCTATGCTCAGAAGAACCAGAAGGACAATCTCATCTGATAATATCAGAACAGAAACTCTCAGTTGCGGTGTTCATTTCGACTCGGAGTCGGACAATAATGCCCACAGAGCCAGATAATATATGCTGTATGGAGATAGAACAGGTATAGTTTAGTTTAATTATGGTTATAATTTACTTGTCATCTGCCTGTATCCACTATTAATACAAGCCTGCTGTAGCAGACCCTGTCCGAATGATGACCAACATATACTGATGAGTTCAGTGAAGTTTATTGTACATCACACAAAAGATGAGCGTTAGTTTTACTCCAGAGAATCACTGTAAGAGCTGAATAAACACAGTATAAGAAGTGAGAATTAAAGTCTTATCCATAAACTCTCTCTCTCTCTCTCTCTCTCTCTCTCTCTCTCTCTCTCTCTCTCTCTCTCTCTCTCTCTCTCTCTCCCTTTCATTATCAACAACATACACAGCGAAGTACACAAAACACTCATTACAACCAACAGTAAACAAATATATACACACCTTTTCAGTGGGTGCTTAATAAACTGGTAAACCTTATATCCGTAAAACGACTCGGTGATAAAGTGCGTGCTCTCACTTTCATTTCTGCCGTGGTCAGTAACGTTAGGCCTGTCCCTCTGGAGACTGTAAGCTGGACCACAAACAGTACTGATCCATCCTCGAGTAACAACGAGAGTAAATGAAAACTGATATGTTCATTCTTACATCCAACAACAACACACCTCAATCGAGGTGTGAAACACACCACGTAAAAGTGAATTTTGCATAATAGGTGCCCTTTAAAGATTTCAGTCTGGTCTGCGCCTTAATTAATTTCATAATCTTTTACATTGCAGTTTACTGTCTATCTTCATTTACCTATCAGTCAAAGGCCAAAAAGCCCAAAAGCTTCTGCTATTTCCTATATTGTGGTGCTCATATAGGAAAAACAGGTTTGAGTCTGACCTGCAACTTGTCAGATTCCCCAATTTGTTGTTTAATTTTCTGTCTGTCTTTATACCTCCAAAAAGGTAATATAAAAAATATACATTTACACATACAATTGAATTTAAACACACATTGCTGCACATGCATTTCTGGATAGTATCAAGATGCGCTAAGGCAAGGACAGTGCTGGTCATACCATAACCATCAGCCCTGGTATCCATGTACATTACACAATGCGTTTCATGCCCCGGCACGCGCTGCTGCTCACCATCGATTCCTCTAAAAGGGTCAGCAGCTGAGCCAAGACTGGAAGATTGAATAGAACCTCGGCTGCAGCGGACCTCCACACTGCTCCGAGTCTCATACCGCAGTGCCTTTAAAATGTCATTGCCCCGCAACAGATCTCCCTCTCTGATATTTTTACCCTGCGCTAGGATTCCATTTAGCTCTGGCAATTCCAGTTTCTTGCTTTGACATCTACATTTGTGACCGCGGATTGGGGACAAGAACAGAACCTCAGGGCTCAGTGCGGGGCCAGTGTTTCCATTTGGCGCTCTTTGTAGTGAGATTTAGGGGTAAATGCTGGGAGAATTGGCCAGTTTGAGCTTTCTCCACTTGTGCTGTGGGAAACAGCCTTTTGCTATTTTCTGCGACACAGAAGAGAGGGTGTGGGAAGATGATTTAGCTTAGTGTTGGAGATGGACAGTCTTCTGTATGGGCAGCCAGTACTGAAATTACCATCTTTTCTTGCAATCATTTTTGTGGAAGATGAATATTTTAATGCAAATGAATGTATGCTGTAGTTATGCATTTCCCGTGGACATTCACCATGACAGGTATTACGGATGGGAAAACGTCTGTAATGAATGTGGCTTTGCCCCAAGGTAACACTGCATTAATTGATAAATACTTTTTTTTTTTTTTTTTAATAGCCCTTGTGAGTTTGTGGGAAAGACAAAAATCTATGTTTTCTCCTCGCAGAATGCATTAGCTTAAATTGGACCCCTGTATATAGTAATTTAATTGCTTTTTACCCAAAAGCACATTAAAATTGCAGTTTGTGTCTTAACTGCCATCACTGCTCTGCCACAAGCGAATACTTTTAATCTCATTTACAACATACCGCGGATCTCCATTTACCATCTCTAAACAAACATCTTTATATTTATGGCAGTCTTAAGTGGATTGTTATTTATAATGCCCTTTTTTAATACGAAGACTCTCACGGCTGATTCGGTCTTGTTTGAATTAAATCATTAAAGCATTCTGAATCACAGATGTTTCATTTATGCATTATGAAATTTGTTTTTGTTTTCTTTATGATTGTACAGTCAAAGAATAAGAGGTTTGTGCTTACTTCCACTGGAATATTTAGCATGATCTCTTCTAGCATACTGTTCTTGTCAGGGTTTGACAACTGGCATTAAAAAAAATCTTGCACAGTTCAGTCATGTCACAAAATCAGAGTCACTGAAGAGCCAATTATGTGTTGGCTTACAGAATGGTGGCAAAATAAACCATTTCAATATGCCAGCCTGACAGGTAACAGAAATATCACAAGCATAGTTTCAAAATAGGTTGACATTCATCAAAAGGGACAGACGTTCACCTATAGTTGTGTTGATGTGATGTCAGGGGCTTGCATAAAGCTTTCTTTCAGCAGTTTTGTATAAAAAGCAGGACTTCTATTATTGAACAGGTGTCAGACATCATTAGGCTTTACTCGCGTCAAATATTACGGTGATAAAAATGTAAATGGTATTTGCTTTACATACTGTAGATTTTAATATCTGAGCGTCAGATTCTGGCTGTGGCATATATTGTTGACACCATGGACTAGTCAAATTCAAAGCAGATTGAACATGGTATGTCTTCACGAAAGTGGGCGTACTTACAATAATAGCCCTAGTGACTATAAACATAGTGAATTCATAGGATATTGTCTCTTTACTTTGCAACATTCTGATAGAGTCATTCTATATGCTACACAAGCAAAACAGCTATATGGAGCACTTGTGTCGGCCTCATAACAAACCTTTCAAAGAACAGCATTGATCTTGTCTACTGTAAGCGAAGCAAAGAATGCGCTTTTAATATGCGCACAAGATGACCCAGACACTCTTGTTTCTACATTCCCATGATTCCTCATTGTGTTGAATGATTTCTGTTGCTTCTTGAGGATTTCTTAATCTCTTTTTTCACAATTCTGATTGTCAGAATATCTGCTTTTCTCACTTTCTGGGTCTTTCTCTGTCTCCTTAAACTATTTCCCAGCTGCCATTCTTGATGACCCAATGGAGTGTAGCCGTGGGGAGCGATTGGCCATCACTCTGGCGAAAGAAAGCATCAACCGTTCCAGCAACCGCTCCACCACAGGCAAACTGGAGGTGGACATCTTTGAGCTGCTCCGAGACAGTGAATACGAGACAGGAGAAACTAGTGAGTTTTCATATATATTATAACATTTCAGAGGTGCACTCAGTAGTTTTACATTTAGTGTAATTTTCATACATTACATCTAAAGAAATGTATTATATTTTAATATATTTTATTGAATAGTTTTATTTAATTTGTTTTTATATATATTCTAATATGTAATATATATTTATATTACAGTATATATTCAATTAAATAATATATTAAATGGTGCTTTTTTGAGACATAAACATAAAAGTTTGCACCCTTGCATTTCTATAGATGAACAGGCAGTTGTAAAACAAGTTGCATGCTGTATTTGTCCGATCAGTGATGTTAAACTCATAAATATGCAAATAAGAACATTAACCCAGGTTTACGAGTGTACAGTGTCAAATCTCACAACCTTGCAGCCCGGAATTAATTACTAACCCAGAATAAAGTATGAATAGTGGGAAATAGGGGTGGGCGATATGGCAAAAATATAATATGATATGCATGTGTGTCAGTACATTAAATCTACATATTCGGTCTTAAAGTGACAGCTGTAATAAACCTGTTGCTGTCTGTGTCATTAATGACTGAATTGACTGAATAACTTTAGTAGCTTTAATAAGAATCAGTGTATATTTAATTCATACAAGTGAGGTCTATGTGTTTTATTTTTACATCTATTCAATTTCTTGAATGCTACTATTAAATACACCTACTGTAGCTGAAAAATTAAAGCACTGTTTATTTAATTGTACTTTATATTGTATTTTTGTCATTTGCATTTTTGTTCTTATTTTTTATAACAAAAAATAAAATAATAAAAATAAGTAAAGTAAGTGAAATAAGATTGGCCTAACTTTGGCCTAAATGGTCTGTCATTGTTTTTAGTTTTTATTTTATAACCTTGTAGTTGTAATTTTTAAAATAGGGGAAATAGTTTGGCTGTATTGCTCAGTGACTTGCAAAATAGTCTGAAAATCCTGAAAAGATTGTGATCTTGCCTGAAAAAAAATTTGTGATAATATACTGACACGCATCTGAACTATTTACATTCACTTAATATATAAATTACTGTTTATGTATACCTTGTGTGTATCTGGCAGTGCAAGCGCAATAAGACGTGAAAGAGAACTTCAGTACTCACATGCTGTGCTTTTAGTGTGTGTGTGCTTCGGGTGTACATGCTCAGAAAAGCGTGTGAATAAAAACTTTAAACCTACCCTACATACTCCTGCATTGCTAAACATGTGATATGAATGTGTGTCACATTGTAGCATATGTTGGACAAAGCCAATTGAATCCAATTGAATTCAGGTGCATAATATAAATATACTAGGAACTGTGATGCAGCCTTTTCTTATTCCATGCATTTGTTTTACTTTAGTTTGAAAAATTTTTCGATGCTCTTTGGCTTTAACTTTCACAGCTGTCCTTTAGCTTCACAACGTGAATAATGATCCCTTAACCGCGGGGTTTTATTCAGAGGTTGCAGGTATTATAATGATTCACAGGTAGAGGCAAATTGTGAAATAATTGTGTCCTCGCAACTGGAGGGCATTCCTCCTACAAAAACATGCACTGAATACTTACTAAAAGAGCAAAACTTTGCTTTGTATTTACTTGAGCACATCTCTGATGTATTGTTTTCTTTTTTATATCTTATAAAGAAAAAAAAAAAATAACTTTTACAATTGTCTTGTAAGTGCATATATACATGCGTAATTAGTGTGTCTATCAGTTTCATCTCTCCATATGTTCTTGGCTGGTAACAGATGATGTTTTTTTTTTTTTAAAGGGACCATTATGTGATGGCAATTAAATTAACCTGTCATACTTTTGATGCTTTCTGAGTCAATAGTTATGCAGGCATTTATTAGAGCAATTTTAGTTTCCTTGGTTATGGGGAGGTCACTTTCAAAGGCCACCAAATACTCCATAAACAAATTAACACATTAGAAGCAGTTTTGTCAGACATATATTATTTACACAGTTAAACTCCAATAAGAATTGATATTCATTTTGATCTTTATCAATCTGAATTGCTTGCTTATTTGACAAATGTACTTACTTGATTAGTGTATTTATCTGCTCTAGTGTATTTATTCTGATTAGTAACATTTATTTTGGTTTTACATTTTTGCATAATCATTTATTTATTTAAATTATCAGCAAAACAATTTAGGCAAAAATTTTGCCTGAATTTCCTTTAGCTTTAATGACCGCAGCAAGCAAGCTGCATGAAAGTTTTTGTCAAACCTGATGATTATATGATCCAACATGATTTGAGATGATCAATGAGTCACATGATCAAAGTAAAAAAATATCTTATTTGATTAGTGACCTAGAAATTGTGCCAAATCTCAAACATACTTTATTCATTATAAAACAAAACATTTTGTTTTAAATTTTTTACAAAATCACAACTCTGTCTGTCTGTTTATTTCCTGGTTTAAATTCCATTTTGAATCCCGGCTCAGACTTTTGAACTTCACTCTGCCTTTAAAATTGAAACCGTCAGTCAGCGGGTTTCAAACGAGTAGTGCTTTTACTTTAACAGCTGCCAGTCAATCTCTGTGTGCTTTTCTTACACTGAGGCCCTAAATTTAATAATGCTTCCCTTCCGAATCCTGAATCAAATATGGTTGGGGAGAACAAAATAGAGCTGCTCACTCACAGGGATATTAAACATGAATGAGGTTCATTGTTTTCAATGAAACTATACGGCACTAAAGTCAGGAGAAGACGAGATGTAAATTAAACAATCAGAGCTGTTGAGACAGGATGAAGAACCACTTCTGGTTTCCCTGCATGGGCGTATGAGGCCACACCATTAACCCCCCCCACCGATAGATATAAACAGCTGTCTCTCTTTCTCTTAGGTTGCACAAACCTGCTAATTTGGCATTGTAATAGCTTGCAGAATGCGGGATTGAACTAGAAACGGATCAGTGACACTCCCAGGAAGGGAGAAATGTCACACCGCCGCTACCTGCACTACTATACTCACATCTGAAATCGCTGAAGCCTGCATCTTCCCACATCCCACATTGTGTGTGGTCTGCATACTAATATGTGTGATCTGAAGTGAACAGAGACGTACTAAAACCAACCACAATCTATGGTGCTTTCTCAATCCACATGGATTCATTGTCCTTTTCCAGACCAGCCGTGCAGGAGGGTCATGCCAAAAGATTCAACTCTAGTCAGTCATAACTGTGAATTACCTGACCCCCCTGACTCATAGTACACACTAGGGTTAATAACTACTTGCCTTATGATCTGTTCATCCAAGACAATAGAACAGATGTGTGTTGCTCAGATGGCTGTAAATAGATTAAGATGACAGTGTTAACAAACTAAGTTACATAATGCCTCATTTTGTTTCCAAAGACTTTTCAGAACAACCAGGACTTTTGCCAAGGTGTCTGTGTTCAATAGTCAGACACAACAATCCATGGCGTTTTACTCAGTGCCTCTAGATTATCAGTAAATGATGGAGAAAGTTCTTCTTAATGCATCATTTATGCAATCAAATCTAGATGGGGCTTTTAGTTCATTTAAAAAAAACATCTAAGTTAATAAAAAAATACATTGTTTAATGGAGTTTAATTACCAGTGAAGCTCAAGCTTTGTTATTTGATATTTCATCATATGTCCTTCGTAGGATTTATTTTAATAAGTTCCAATTTTAAAAATAAATATATTGGGGGAAAAACACAACAAAAACAAAGAAATGATATAACAAAATGACCAATATTTCATATTTTATTAACATTGCATAGTGACTTTCAGGTCACTAATCAAATAAGATACTGTACTTTGTGACACTGATCATGTGACTTTTTGTACAGACGGTCAGATGTTCTTGCTTCCATTGAAGCTCAAGATGCTCTTTGGATCATTCTTAAATCATGCTGGAGAACATGATCATCACGTTTTACACTAACTTGTTGAGTTCATGAAGCTCAAGTTCATTTTCAATTCAACTTTTCACCAAAAATTAGGCTGATAATGTTATTTGTGGAAATAAAATCTCAGACTGTTGAATATATGTTGTATACTGTATGTATAAATAATTTTAACAAAGGTAAGTTATTTGGAGTTGTTTGCTGGAATTTGATTATCATTGAAACTAAGGTATAGTGGCCCTATCGTACATTAATAAATGTTCACTGAAAGGCTCTTCTATGGCATCACTGCAAAATGCACTTTTGGAACATTTTTATATTATGTGTATGTCTACCCCATGTAGTAATCATATTAATGACAATAAATCGTGAGATTAATTATATGTAATTCATTATTACAAACAATTGAAACCCCTATTTAGAGGAATAACAATGCATCTGACTACACAGCAAGGTTGACATGAATTCATGAGGGCATCTGTCCAGCTACATTTGATTTCCAAACTGAGAACAGTTGACCTGCAGAATTGACACTAATGCACTCACTTGTAGGCACTCAGTGTGTAGTGAGCCTAAAAATGCAGCTCATCACCATTGAGGGCAGTGCGGAGATGTGCTTGCAGTTTATTATGGGGGGGATGAGTAGCAGAGGTTTCCACATGTGTCTTTATTTGCATTGGTTACAATGGGATTGAGTTCAAGAAATCTCTCCGTCTGCTGGTGCTTTGTAATAACATTGTTTTCCGTATAGACCCCTCCTCTTTCCTTTTTCCCCAGCACGCCCTGCTTAAGTGGTCAGAGCACCAATATCTAGCTTATACACTACCCACACCATCATAATTAAAACAGAAAGAGATTATAAACCCATGTGAAATGACACTCTGTTAGAGTTCAGACCGATGCCCTGTGCGTGTGCTGGAGAGTCAGAAACAAATCTATCTCTCACTCCTCCTCCTGCACCTAATCGCAAATATAATTTCAGGACACACTTCACTCAAAGGTCAGTTAATAATAAAATGTAATTTTGTGTGAGAGACTGAAAAAGAGCAGATTAATAAGAGTGCTAAGCTTCAGATAGGCTAGATTTTGATTATAGTGAGCTCTTTAAGAAGCTCCCTTAAAAGGGAATTATTTGAGTTTTGCTAGTAATTTCAGAACAGATTGAATGGATACCAAAGGGTCAGGTTTTGGCTGATTAGCATGGCCCATTAGCCCCTGCTGGTAGATGCAGTAAGTGCACCATCTGGACCCAAAAAACATATTTCTCTATTGAAGGTCGTTCCGAAGTAGCCATGTATTCTAATGGAATACATCTGTTTGCAAGCCACATATAAATTGCAATTATATCATTATACAATAGTAGATGAGTGCCTATTAAACATCACCTGCGCCAGCCAGACAACTGGCATTGAGACGAATGGGTATGACTCTTTGTACTTCATCTGGGTATTATAGACTTCCATCCTTGAATGAAAATGGGGCAGCAGAACTCTTGGCATCTTGCATCTGGCTTTCCTTCTGCTCTCTGTCTGTAATAAATGACAGTTGGTCTTTCTCTTGCCTATTGACAGTGTGCCAGATCATGTCCAAGGGGGTAGTGGCGGTCCTGGGCCCCTCTGCCAGCCCGGCATCCAACTCCATCATCAGTAATATCTGCGGTGAGAAAGAGGTGAGTGCTGGCATTGGCTCTCTTTTGTCATCAGTGCAACATACCAAAGCCCAGATCATATTATCAAGTAATCATTCATATCATTACTGTAATGACCAGAGCGTTCAGCAACACGCTCTAAAAATGATCCCCATCCACAGCGGATGAGCACAACGACCAAACATTGAGTGTTATGCTATGACTACAATGTGCTGCTCTAATTAATAAATAGATAAATGATTATTGACACATCATGCTCAGCAATCCCACTGTTCTGAAGTCAAACTTTCCTACAAGCATTTGTTCTGCCGTCGGCAAACATGAAGGGGGATGCGAACAGACAAAGTCAATTACTAAGGGAAGAATTAAATAACGTGGATTAACAGAGAATTTATATTGATTAATTGTCGCCTTGACGCAGACTGAATTGTTTGGAGCAGTTTCTCACTCCGTCAGACAGTAAAGGGAAACTTTTGAACACAGAGAACAAAAAGAAGGCTGGATGAAGTGGAATATTTATCTTCAGTTACTTGAAACTGTAAACTGAAAATCTTAATTTCAGTTGTCATATGTATATACTTTAATGTATAGATTAATCATCATCATCATTGGTATGGAGTTCGACGATATGTTTCCACAATTCTCTATTCTTGGCGATGCTGATGATCACTTTTGTTTCCTCTTCCCTTTCGACATGGGTGAGTGACTGACTGCTCTTCGCCGCGGGGAGAGCTATTTGATTCTGGGTTTTTTTGGCTTTTGTTGTACTCGTCGATATACCTCTGGATTTTGTGTCTGAAGGTTAGGCGAGGGGCTTCTCGCTTGTTCTTATCACTGACTTCTGAGTGATAGATGGCGTAGATGTTGGCTGGTTCGTTCTCTTCCATGCGAAGACAGTGGCCCACAAACTCTATCTGTCGCTTGCGGATGGTCATGCTGACTGGACGTTGTTTGGTCAGTCTGTAGAGTTCCTCGTTTGTCATATGGGCGTCTGCTTGTCTAATTCTCAGCATGGTTCGGTAGCACTTTCTCGCAAACACATCCAGTTCTTCCTCTAGAGCTTTCAGTTAGAACCCATGTCTTGCAGCCATAAAGCAACACAGATAGGCAAGTTGCATTAAAGATCCGAGTCCTGAATTGTATCATTGGCTTGGGTGGTGGAGCGGTGAGCAGCTTCTTTAACTTGGTAAAGGCCACCCATGCAAGAGAGATACGATTTTTGACGTCTTTCTCCGTCGATGTGATGTAGGATCCAAGATACTTGAATTCGTTGACGATTTCAACGTCCCTTCCGTTGATTAGTAGATGTTGTTCATTGTCACTGGCAGCATTCATTGGCACTTGGACAGTCTTCTCCTTGTTTAATTCTAGTCCGACTGTGACAGCTTTTTGTTGTAGTTGGGTGAGCTGTTGTTGTGCCCTGGTGAGATCATTTTCCAGGAGTGAAATATCGTTGGCAAATGCTAAATCGTTAAGCTTGCGTTCGGCTCTAGATTCTTTGGTTATTGCTGTACCGTGTTGCGGTCTCGTAATACTCCTGGGCGGAGGACCTTTATGTGTAAGGTATCCGAAGCTTCCAGCAGATAGCCTGGAGAAGTAATCTATTACTATGATGAATAGGAACGGAGCTAGAACGTCGCCTTGTAATACTCCAGTTGTGACAGCGAATGGCTCTGAGAGCTGGCCCTCCAAGTACACCTGGCTCGCCGAACCATTGTTCAAGACTCGGATAGCATCAACGATCTTTTGTGGGATGCTGTAGAGTTGCAGGATTGCGAACATCATAGGTCTGTCTGTCGAGCCAAATGGCTTCTTGAAATCGACGAACGTGATGTACAAGGGTAGTAGTTGTGCTCTTGCTCCTTCGATGACTCTTCGCAGGATGTGGATCTGCTGCGCCCACCCCTGAAGCCTGCCTGTTTGTTTCTGAGCAGCTTGTCGATTAGATTCTGGATGCGGTTGATGAGAATGCGATTTTTTATATATATATATATATATATATATTGCAAATGTATATATTAATGGATAATGTTGTCACAAACCCCTGATTCTAAACTGTAGTGCAGGGGCTGATGTGATATTATATTTGGATTTTATTCTAAAGTAGCAGTCAGAGGAATATATTACTATCACACAGGTAATGAATAATGCAGCTTGAAACAAGTTTACTGTGCGTACTCAACTGACTAAGCATCACTCCTTAATGTCTTCATAATTCATAATCAGTGGCAACTCGCCTTCCAAAGTGAGCAACGAGCATAAATATTCATAGTCACATCTTATAAATGACTGCTTAGGTCATAGATGAGGGCTTGTGTAATGAAAGTTTAAACTTTTACATCAGCTATAATACACCTCGATGAATATTTATAATGCTGACATTTTATTTGTTTTCAGGAGCTGTTATTTGTCTTGTCTCTGTGTGATGCAGGTCATGGTTTGGTTAGCGCTGCGGAGGTTGTTTAGCTGATTTGGGATGATGAAATGGGGGGTCAGATACTCTCTGTCCTCTGTGTATGGTGAAAGGTCATTGTGCTCCTGTTATTGTATTTAAAAAATGGTATGTCTATCTCTAATGGTCTAAAGGGAGGAGGGGTCATTGTGTGTTTGTGTGTGTGTGTGTGTGTGTGTGTGTGTGTGTGTGTGTGTGTGTGTGTGTGTGTGTGTGTGTGTGTGTGTGTGTGTGTGTGTGTGTGAGAGAGAGAGAGAGAGAGAGAGAGAGAGAGAGAGAGAGAGAGAGAGAGAGAGAGAGAGAGAGAGAGAGAGAGAGAGAGAGAGAACAGAACAGAACAGGAAGGAGTTTGGAGTTTGGCAAGAAGATCTATGCTTCTTCAGGATGTTTGAAGGGATGATTCAAATGTAGGTGAAACCAGGGTTAGTGGGTGTCTGTGAATGATATGTCATGGACCATTAAGATTATTTTGCATTATATCACTATTTTCATGGAGGTTATTATAATACCTACTATAATTACTTTATTTTACTTCATTAGGGTAAAAATGACAAATACATTTATATTAATACAATTACAGTTAATACAGTTAGTAAATACAGTAATACAGTTTTATATATTAGAATTAAAAATGATATATAAATAAAATATTATTATTATTATTATTATTATTATTATTATTATTGGGGAATGGGGGGTGTACTGAATTGTCATGAACATGTCACAATGCAAACTTAATGGCTTTAAAATATATTTCATGTTTCTTTAAGCAAAATATAACCTATTTCTTCTTTTTTTATTTTGGGGTGGAATATGACGTTCTTCACAGGTTTCATGAGATTCACCCTAGTACAATTTCATTTACTTGTTTTGTATGCAGACACATGCAGAACATATTAATTTCCCCCAGTGTGTTTGCACTGCCTAGATTTCAAACTTGCATGTTTGTAATATGTGAGAGGTCTATATCGTTCAGTTTGTATTATCTGTATTTCTGTTCAAACAGCTGCTCTGAGACTGACAGTTCGGCCTGAAGATAGAAGGAAGGTACAAGATGAACCTGTAGTCGTTTCATTATCACGACTGCTCAAGATGTTCTTTCACTCATGTATTGCAATGATGGAGTTTCCCATCTGGCTTAGAAAGAAAAGACAAATCTGCTGTGAGGGTCTGGAGTGTGGCTTTTGACTTCTCTCATTATTACTGATAAATGTTTGTTCACAGCATACTGTCACTTTCCCTTCTCACAGAACTTATTTTATCTGACATCAAGTGAAGGTTGTTGTAAAAACAGATAATGTAAACAGTGAAAAGTGATTTCGCTTCTTGTAAGTCAAGAACAGGAATCTTTCGGCAAACGAGTTGTTGACTATAGTCCATGTGTTTCCCCAGGGACCTTGAGGTTCTGCTATAAAATTACGTAGTTATTCAAGTCAGTCACTAGAGAAAAATAGGTGAGCAGAAAAGGGGTTTTCATCTAATTTCTCATAAATATGAATGATGTGTTTGTAGTACAGAGTGTGGCAGATGAGAGCTTCAGGAGCCACTACAGTAGCAGCACAGCTGTGCTTAAGGCTGAGGCCTTTGAACCTGAATGACACGCGTATGGGATCTAGGTGAGGGAGAAAGGCCCGACCTAAACCCCAAAGCAAAACAGGCAGAACTCTCTGTGAAGCCTGCTGAATACCTTAATATGAAACATTTCTATTCACGTGTTGAAATTCAAGTCAAATTGTTGCACCTTATGGGCACTCTGTGCCACTATAGTGATGCTGATTTTTATTCATCATTATTTATTCTGTAATATTTGTGTAGTTTTTCAGAAATATTTGTTTCCCCCATTTGCTTTGCATCTGTTGAATGTGAAATACAGCAGCGACTGGATGTGTGGAAATCTAGGTTTTATAAACAAGGGTTTGTATTTGGACAAATTTAAAACAAGAAATGTTGTTACGTTATATTACTTGAGAGAATTATTAACAGTTTTCGTATTTTTGCACATTTATAACAAAAGTTGTTACATAATGCTTTTGTATTTGTACAAACATAAAACAAATGTCATGTTACTTTACATAACAGAATGTTTTTTTGTATTTTTACAAATTTAAAACGTTACATTATGTTTTCAGCAAAATTAATTTTCATAAACATCTAGATTCATGGCAAGTTTATTCAAACATGCATATGAAATTAAATAAACCATAAATAAGCTTCTCCCTAGTGTTTTTTTGTATAGGTAAAAGCAATGTTAATGTAAAGTTTACTTAAAATAATAACCGTAACTTTTACTCCCCAAATCCAAAAACATTATTGTGTCCACAAACCCCTCGTTAAATAATAGACACAAAAAACTCTGCTATTCAACATAATACAATGTTATAGATCACTATTTTCCAGAGACACAAAATTAGATCAATTAACCTTCAAACAGTTTTGACAGAATAATTGATTCAAGGGTGATTCTTAGGCTCAAATAGAGCCTGCTTTAACGTCACTATTTTTTAACTCTTATGTTATTGTTGCGTTAACTTCGACAGCCCTGAATTCAACACAAGAGAGATTTTCTTCGCTCACAGTATGAGTTGCAATCTGCCCCTGATCATCAGCTGTTGTCCAATAGTGCAAATAGAAGCATTTTCACTAGTGGTTTCAGATTTTTGGACCCCACTGTATAATCAAATTATGGTAAGCGGTCATCTCGGTTTGCTGCAATCTCTCAGGTTATCACTGATTGATTACATATTAAATTAGGATTACTCCACTTGGTCAAGCATGAATAATGAAGTATAAGCAGCGGTCCACAACAGGGAGCCACACAGGAGCACCGGTGTGAGATTAAGCCAAGAGACTCTACCTGGAAGCTCTGTTTATTTGTAGCTAGGTGTCTTTTTTTGGCAAGCTATTTTGGGCTAGACTTCGTTCCAGGCTTGCCAGCGTTTGAAAGTGGACCTAGCATGCTGTGTTTGATCTTGAATGCTGTAATTTTGCTTGCTATCAAAGCTTCAGCCCACCAGGAGTCTTCATTTACAGCAGTCACTCTGCTAGAGCTGTTTTTCACCGTCCATCCCTTACCTCTCTCTCCTTCTCTTCTCCCTTCTCCCATGTTTCCCATATTTCCTTTGCAGCGTGTTTTGGAGAATCGCCAGTTTCGTGATTTGTGCCAGTAACTTGCCATTACCTTGATTTGTGTACTGTATTGTAAGCTTGAGTAAGTAAGCATCTGTCGAGAACGTAAATGTATGTAAATGTGAAACACCCGAATCAGTCCTCGCTTCAGGTTGGCTGTGATTCCTGGCTGATGAACCGACAGAAGAGGGGTGAGAGGTCAGTCGTGGTGATTAAGCAATGAAAACATTACTGGACCGTATAAGGCAGCGAGACTCTTAATGGCATATCTCTTCAGACCTCATTGGCTTAAATGATGTATAACTACAGCACTGCTGATCCCTCAGCGTTAAGTGCTATAAGCGCTAATGTTGTGCTCTATGGACAGATGAGCACTGACAGGAGAACAGGCGATATGTTTGACAAAGCACTCCAGATTTGCTGTCAAATACCCTTCTTTCCATCAAAATGCTGCTGATTCTTGTGGCTTTGCTCAGGGATCTATGAACCATAAATCTGTGAGTCTTATGGGCTTTATGACAACTTTAACATCCAAAGTAATTTGATACGGCTTCTTTAAAGAATTGTGAGCTGCTCTTGATGCAGTGGTCAAATTAAAATGAATAAAATTCAAAGCAATCAATTCATAAACAGTGACCTCAAAAGTAATTGTGTGTTAGATAACAAAATATCAAACGAAGTGGCACCATAAACAGCATTGGTGACAAGTGTACATTGATCACTTCACATGAAGTAGAGAGGGAAATTTACTTGAGTACTTGAATTATGACTAAAATTAATGTGGTGGAAAGGTAACAAATTATTTAGTAAATTAATATTTTTTTATGTAGTTTAATTCATGTCAAGTGTGGTTCCTACACAGTTGTTTGCGGACATAAAATGCATGAAATGAGATTGTTATGGCATAGTTATTAACAGGGTTCCCACGGGTCATGGAATTTCTGGAATGTCATGGAATTTTAAAAGGTCTATTCTAGACATTGAAAGTCAGGGAATTTTATATATTTTTTGTCCAAGTCATGGAATATCAGGGAATTGAGTTTGTTGCTTTAAATTTTAGTTTCCATTTATCAAAATTTGATAATTTTTTTTATCGCGCTGTTTCACACATCTTTCTGTATTGTTGTGCTTAGCCTATTTTGAGCGCCATATTTATTCCCTTGCCGCCCAATTGGAAATCACTTAGTTAACAGGTACAGGTGACTGCATTCGACTAAGGCAAACATGCCAGGAAAATGTAAATTTCAAGAGCTTTGGCTACAAAATGAACAATTTAAAGACTGGGTGTTAAAAGTAGATGACAGAAAAGCTAAATGTAAAAATTGTAAAACTACTATTGAGCTATCAAATATGGGTGAGGGTGCACTTCACAGCCGTTCACATTTTGCCGTTCATTATAGGTCATAGAAATTCATCTTTTTAGTCAGTGAAAGTCAGGGAAAAGTCAGGGAATTTGACACTTGGTTTAGAGTGGGAACCCTGTATTAAGTTAATTGGACTTTCAGTATAACCAAATCATGTTTACTTCAGAAATGTATGACTCAGTTTAGGTGTTTTGAGAATGGCAAGTTATATTATTTAAATATGCAATATGGTACACTGTAAACCCTAACACTCAAAATAATTAAATGGTTTGAGTAGGACAAACTTAAATTAAACTAATTAGTTCAGTCAAATTAACTTTTATGAGTATTTAGCGCTTTCTTTTTCTTTCAAGTTCACAGAACTGATATATTTTAAGTAAACTGAACTGTTTCATTGTTTTGAGTTTTATGAAACTATTTCTTTTAATTTAGGCAAACTTAAGTTTAACTGAAACGGCTGGGATGTCTATTTCCCAGCATGCTCTGCCGATGGCACTCAAAAGGGAGAGTAAATGCTAAAATTAAGTGTAATATACACTTTTTACTTTACATTTTTTTTGTTTTTGTTTTTTGTGCAAGATTAATGATAAGTGGGAGATTTAGTAGTGATTAATGTTTTGTTATGCTAATTAAGAAGAATTTCTGTTAATGTTGGTTTAAGGATAGTTACCATCATGGTGACAAGTGGTGCATGCAGCTTGATTTGAGAGCAACTAAAACCTTTATATTGCTGCACTCATACAGCAAGTGCGACTGTATAACATACTATTGTTAACATGTTAACAAATTAGTATGTTAGCAAACTAGCTTGTTAATAGTAATTATTAACTTTATTAGTAAAGTTTATACAAATAAAAGTGTTCACATTGAGATTACATGAAAGTTTTAAGTTTAATGTATGAATTAGTGTTCTCAAACATTTCAAGTTAAGAACAATTAAATGTATAAGTACAAAATAAAAATTTGCCAGTTTTGCTTACTTAAACTTTGAATTTCTTAACTTAAAAAATTTGAGGCAACTAATTTAAATGAGATTTATACATTCCCTGTGTATTTACACATATTCCACATATTACTGTATGTATGTATGTCACCCTTCTCAAAATCCCTAATCTGTGCAATTTTTTTCTATAGACTTACTCAGTGTGTTGGGAGCAGTGTGCACTGCACAGGGACTCTGTGAATCAGAACGCAGCTTGCGTGAACTTGAAAGAAACTGACCTCTTACATCTCCTAAAAATGACCTTGGAACAAGATAGTTAAAAGTAACTGAAAATGTCTCCGAAATGTTATGTTATGCTGCTTTTAGTGCTATTGAAAATATCTTAAATACGAGTTTCCTAGTCGTAATTTAAAATGCCCTCTTAAGTCACTGAGTTTCTGAGTTAGGCGGGCCATAAACTTTAAACATGGTGAAGGGGAGAACGATTGCTGCTGTGTTTGGTATTCTTCATTAGTTTTTTCCACAACAGCTACATCGCCTTGTCTTGTCGTTAAAGTACTGAATATTAACAAATATGAATAACCATTTGAAGAAATGTTTTATACAGAGTGAAAATACAATGCATTTGATCTAAATTCCAGAATAGTCAGCAAGCTGACTATCTAGATGCCGCGGTGAATGTTTATATGTTTGTCAACAAGTGGGACGCTACATTTTATTCAAAATGAAATATCTTCAATACATTTAGGCTTTAATAATATTTCCCCAAGAAAAAGGCAAGAATAAACCTGGTGTCCTCCATGATCTTATTCTTTCCTATAACCAAGCACTTAGGAAGTATGAAATTTCCAAAAGCACATGAATGCAGCATTAGTCACACTAGTTAGGAAAAATGCAGCATGTCATTGGGGTAGTACCTTTAAAGGGTAAACTTTGTAACTTATCCACCCCTAGAAAGTGAATAATAGTACATTCGGGTAGTAATATGTACCCTAATATGTACCTTTCAGGTCTAAAAAAATTTGTAATGTATATGTACTGTAAAGAACTAACTGGCAAAAAATCATCAAAACATCCGCATATTGCATTGGACATTTTAATTGTGTAACTGTGTTGATTATGTATACCTTTGTGCAGTCTACTTTTGAGTTGCTCTTCTTTCATCGGTGTGGACATTATAACGGTCCCAACCGATTGTGGAAACGCACGGAAAGGTTCCAGATTGGCACCAGCAGCGAGTCGTTGGAAAAAGGCTAAAAAGTCCCTCTGGTACTGTCACGAAGGGGGAGGAGGTGACATTTCCAGAAGTGAGGGCCTTGTGAAAGTGGATGATTGTGTCTCTTCTTTCGTCATGCAAACAAAACACAGGTGCTGCGTCCTCATTCTTCTGATGATAATTAGGGTAACACAGCTGTCGGCGGCACCTCTGCTCACCTCTCTTTTGCTGTGCAATTGATCTGTCACGCTGAGGGACACCAGCGCAACTGAATTTACACCAGCCGACCTGAGTTCTCTTTATTCCTTGCTAAATGGATGTGCGCAGTGGCACTATGCCACTCAAGACCCCTCCTGGCTTCTTTCAAAGCCTTTTCAAATTCAATTCATCCTTTTGTTTCTAATATGATTAATGTGCAAAAGATACTCGACCAGTATTCCATTGTCTCTTTGTTCTGTGGTCATCCATGGTGCAGTGTTGTCTTTTTGTGGAGGTGTGAATGGATCAGGCTTTTCCGCCCCAGCTGAGCCCATCGGCACCGCAGAGTGGAATTATTCATGGGCTTCATCAAGTCTGCAAACAAATCCCTGGGCAGCCATGAGCGCTCTCTTAACGAGTCATGCATTTTGTTGTGTGTTATTACAGCACATATCCCTGCTAAATATTTAAGTGTTCACAATGTGCTCTAATTTGTGGAAGCCTGTTTCTGACTCAGATTAAAGAAGTAAAAAGGTAATTGTGACTTGTATTTCTCACAGTTTGCAATTGTGAATTTTTCTTGTAATTGTGATTTTCTTTCTCTCAATTGCACATTTATTTCTCTCATGATTGTGTTTTTGTCCCCATCCCTTTTTGTGACTTTATAGTTTACAATTTTGACTATATCTCTGAATTGCAGTATATTTAACTCTTAAAAGGGTCGTGAATTGAAAAACCAAATTTTCCTTGATCTTTTGGCATAAAAGTTGTCACGTACTAAACTGTACTCACTGTACTGTACTCAAGTTTCAGAACTCAAAACTTCCTCGTCATGGGTTGCTGTCTATAAATTACAATTACGAAATCGTGTGAACACACCATAAGCTTTTGCGGCGCTATATGACTGTCAACCATAATAACAAAAAATACTTTTGAAAAAAATTGCCTACCCTACCTTTAATTTTGATAAATTTCACAGATAAAAAGACTTAAGTTCATATACATGCCATGTATCTCCAGTAAATGCATCTTGATTTAAAAATCTTTTGACATTTGCACTGGAAAACAAGACTAAAATACTGAAGAACATAACTTACATTTTTTGTTGTGCGATCAGACGGTTCAGACGTTTTTTTTTTCCATATTTATTCCATATTCCATACTTTTTTGCTAAATGAAATAAAAAGTAATGGATATCTGTTGAAAATTGTATTTTCAAACTCTGAAGTGTTGCTAATACAATTCATTGAGCCCTATCTTACACCCGGCGCAATGCAGCGCCAAGCGCGATGCAAGTGTTTTTTGCTAGTTTCAGTCCGACGCAGTTATCATTTTAACGTCCTGTGCCACGTTGTTTAAATAGCAAATGCATTTGCGCCCATTTGTGCGCCAATGGCGTGCTGGTCTGAAAACGAGGTGTGTTCTGGCGCATTGTTGGCACGTTGCTATTTTGAGGCAACAGAAATAGACTGCGCCATTGACCAACTGAAACCTGGTCTAAAGTCAATGACGCAATATTTTTTTTTGTTATTTAAAGAGCACGTTAGTAATGTGCGCCTATAGGCAGCTCCACAATGCGTGTACATTCTGCTTATTAAACGCACAGGGATGCACAGCAGCACACAAACATGCCGAATATTTTAAAGGTCCCGTTATATGCCCCTTTTCACAAGATGTAAAATAAGTCTCTGATGTCCCCAGAGTGTGTATGTGAAGTTTGAGCTCAAAATACCCAACAGATAATTTTTTACAGCATGTTTAAATTGACATTTTTTGGGGCTCAGAAAAACGAGCTGTTTCAGTGTGTGCCCTTTAAATGCAAATGAGCTGCTGCTGGACGGCACAGGGGGCGGAGCTTCATGAGCTCGCGCTCAGTCTGTCAGGACAAATTCATCTCACGGAATGATGATAATATCAGAAACTCTCAGTAACGGCGTTCATTTCGAGTCGGACAATAATGCCTACAGAGTCAGAGTGCTGTATAGAGATGAAACAGGTATGGTTTAGTAGTTTAATTACGGTTATTATAACGTATTTGTCATCTGCTTGTATGTATCCATTATTTATTAACAGCCTACAAGTCTGCTGTTTCGGACCAGGTCCGAATGATGATCAAACATGTACTGATGAGTTTAATAAAGTTTATTGTACATCACACAAAAGATGAAGCGTCAGTTTTACTTCAGAAAATCACCGTAAGAGCTGAGTAAACACAGTAGCCTAAGTTATAAGAAGTGCGCAAGTAGCCAGTAGAGTTGAGGGAGCATTCCTGTGGGCGGAGGTTAGTCTAAACACGGTTCTGGTGATGTCACTAATGAAGGAAGTAGAGGGGTGTAGTCCAATCGAGCCGTTTTATGTAGTCAACTTCTGTTAAATAAAATATCTCGCTTGGCATTGAATTTTGAGCTTTATAATTTTACAGATATTATTTATACTCTAACAACAACATTACACGCTAACTAAAGTTTGAAACATGGGATCACGTAGAACGCGACCTTTAATTAAAAGGATTACGATGTAAAAAATTATTATTGTCTGCATAAAGATATGGTGGAATCCCGTAGATGGTCTGTTTGAGCACTTTTACCTCGCACACTAGCAGTTCCGTTTGCGCTCTGGAGACGCGTTCGGTCTTTTCACTTTCAAATTCCGTCATGTAAATAGCGAATCTTCCATGGCATGAGCGCAACTGGCATTTAAAGGGAATGGGAGATGAGACTCTGATTGGTTTTACCCAATTTTCTGATTGGCCCAAAACACACCCATTACTCATTAAGAGAATAGGGACAACCCTTTTAGACCATGCGCCTGGTGCTCCGACCATTTTTCCCGTCGTTAAACTAGCAAAAGTGGATTCGGACACGCCCTACAGTAAGTCAACTTGCGCCCTGCGCTTTAGACCATGCGCTTAGATCGTTAAAATAGGGCCCATTGTGTTTCTCCCTAGACAGTGACATTTAGAAAACATATTGATGTATTGTGTTCCCTTCAATTTATTTCTTAATTTTCCTTTATTATGGTCTTAAAAAGGTCTTTAAAAAGTCTTAAATTTACCTTCATAAAACCTGCAAAAACCCTGATATTACTTATAATTAGGATGTTTTTTGATAGAAAAATCTTGCTAACATTAAAAGTGGGACTAAAAGACCATTATACCGTAAAAAAAAAAAAAAATGCTGTTCATGATCCCTTTAGTTGACTTTTTATCTCTCACTTGTAACTTTATTTCTCACATTTGTGGTTTTCCTATAATTGCTTTTTATATATCACATTTGTAACTTGTAACTATCATAACTTTATCTCTGTTGCAAATGCAAACTTTTCTCATTACTGTGACTTTATATCTCACAAATGTGACTCATAATTATGGCTTTCTTATTAATGATGTTACTTATTTAACTTTATCTTATAATTACCTTTTTTATTTTAACTTTATCCCACAATTACAAGCTCCATCTTTTAGGTGATTTGAAATTTGAAATTCACCAAAGATGACTTCATCTCTGTTCACCACTGCTTCACCTTTCCACCTGCACCACCGCTGGTAGCCACAGTGCAGTCTAAAAGGGCACCCACAGCTTTAAAACGATAGGGACTTTTTTTTTTTTGAAGATTTCTGCTCTGCGGAACCAGCAGCAATGCTTGTGATGCCATTTTGCCATTTTTTTCTTCTTTTTTTCTCAAGCATGGTGATCAATGAGATTGTGGTCAATGCTGAGCTTTCTCTAAAGGCCTCAGTGGCCTTTTCTTTCCTTTGCTCTCCCCACCAGAGACTCTTGACACTCACATAGCCTCCAAAACATGATTACTCCACCTAGTGCTTGAGTGTGTGTTTTTTTCCCCAAGCAGCTGACTTCCCATGGTCCATTGCACCACATTAGAGAGGTGTGCAATGTCACGATCATTCACAGTACCCCTCCAGCCACTCTGCCATCCCCATATGGCTGATCTCCATGTCTTTGAGTAATGGCACAGCTTTCTGCCTGCGTCCACCCCCACCAACCTGTGAGGCAACCTAGCGTGGTTTTGTCACTCGTTGCCAATCTTGAGTGAGACAAATATGGCCGACTTTATTGTACAGCAGTGTGTCCAGCTGTATCATTTGACACTGTGGCCCAGGTAAAAGTTTTGTGATCTTTTATTAAACATGATTTTGCTCCTCTGGTACGTAAGGGAACAGATGTAAGATCTCATTATACTTTACCTTGCCATATGGCATTAAATCCCCTGAGACCGTCTACTCTTATGGATGTTTTTTTCATTCAGAGCTACAGGTAGAAAGCAGTTGGACGGCCGTAGAGAGTAAAACCAGGTCTATCTTTCATACAGGATGGTAAAAAAAAGCCAAGGTGGGAGTTTTAAAAGGCGTTCCCTGCACATTTTTTTTTTTTCAGCACAGCATCACAACAATCTGCACAATTTCATGGTTAAGTGAGAAAAACGTATTTGTGCCAAATGACTTCACAAATGGCACTTTGTGAAAGCAACAAATTTCCCTATGAGGTTTAAATTGATTATTTAAATAAGCCAAGAAACGTTTTAAGTAACGTTCATGATGTCGCAACAGCTTTTGTTATTCAGAGAAGCCCGATTAAGATTACTTCGCAAAAATTATTGGTTACTTTAACTAAACATTTTGGGAATGTCCATTTAGATATAAATACTGACAAAGAGCTCAGTTTGCTAAAAGACTGTTTACTAGCATACTAATTCAATAAACTGAATTGTCAGACAAAACAGTTACATTATAATTCACAAGATATTTATTACAAAACCATTATACTACAAATGTCCAAAATGTAGCATCTGTTTAGTGCCTCGATATTCATTTGTACCAGGTCAGCATGTTCCCGCTGATTTAAATGAAATGTTGGGCATATGTACTTATACTGCAGTGTTGCATGGCTGTTTGCCTGACTTCAGTGAGCTGCTTTTGGCCTGCACCAGGCCCCTCATTAAAAGCCTGTCGGCAGTGCATCTGTAGGCCTGATAGCCACTCTGTCAACCTGCAGGAGCAGACAGCACACGAACAGACAGATATTACTCTCCCTCTGGCTCACAATTCCAATGCTGAAGCCCAGATTGGCTCCACCAGGGCAAGAGTTTCTGTTTACGTCCTGGAAATGATGCATATAGTGTGCTGTAACCACAAGAAAAATGGCTTTCAAACCCCTTTCAGCGTTATTCTCCATTTCCTGTCCATACATCATGGATATTCACTATGTATATTTGAGCATGCAATGAGACAGTAGATTATGACATCTGTCCAAATGTGAGTCTTAAAAGGATAGTTCACACAAAAAAATAAAATACTGCCATTATTTACTCAACCTATTGTTGTTCCAGACATGCAGGACTTTATTTATTAAGTCAAAAACAAAAAGGAGGATTTTGAAGAATACTCTGATCAACCTTGTTTTCCCAAATGCCGTTACAACGAACAGGAACTAAGGTTTTCCAACATTAAAGGGGTCCATACGACATTTACATTCCAAGTCATGAAGTAGCTTTGCGTGCTGAACAGACTGCAATTTTAAGTTGTTAGTCTCTAAAAATCCTGGCATCCATTGCTCTCCATGGCACTTTACAAGATATTATGAAAATGTGGTGTTATGCAGTATGTAAACGAACAAACTAAGAAATATTTTTTCAGTTAATCTATTGATCTAATTCAAAACATCAGTCTGAATGATTTGTTCATGTTCTCAAGTTGAACTCAAGCACTCTAATATTAATTACTTTTTACAGTGCTTTTCTACAGGTATTCAAGATAATAATGACTGGTTCCTCAGTGTAAACCCGCCTAACTTCCTCTTCTTCTTCTTTTTTTTTTTACCTACCTCCCACTCTAACTATTAAGAGCCTTGGCATAAAATCTTTAGGTTTGCTGGAGTCTGCATGTGTTCTGTATGAAAGGGAAGCTCATTTAACCTTTGTGAAAACATTTTAACATTTTGCTGCCCAGCATTGTTACCCAGAAGCTTCGCTTGAAGCTTCATTTGAACCATTAATTACTTTAAGGATTCAAATCTCATGCTAGATAATCTTGAAAAATCCAAAGGTGTCTATTTGTACTATCTATAAATGTTGTTTGTCTTTCCTGGCTGAGCCGGATGTCACTCTGTTGAATTCACTCGGAATAATGAGCTTATGCACATAGGAGGAAGTCAGATTGTAGCCGCTATTTACAAGTTAGCACAGGGGCTTTGGACAGATGGGATGTTGTCTGGAAGCCGGCATGGGGAATAAAGGAAATAATCTTCTCCAAGAAAGAGAGAGAAGGTCGGAGACTTGTACATGTCTCCCCACTGCAGCGAGCCCATTAACGGCCTCTCTCCGAACCCTCCATCTCCAAGAATCCCAGTTGTCCCCCGAGTGTCGGAGAGCCTGTGCTCCCCATCCATCCACGCTGGCGGGGACTCCATTACGCCCTGATGGAAAGCGATGGAAAACCAATTGGGGATACAGGGTCGTGCAAGTACGATGCATGGTCACACGGCCCGCCGCAGACAAGCAATCTGCTGTGATGAAGAGGCCCTTTACACAGCCCGCCTGCGTCCTCTAGGATCCCCTTCAAGCCCAACCAAGCCCAACACCCACTTTTCCCGAGCCTGACGCGTCCACACATCGGAACACATCAAATTAGAGAGCAGCCAATGCTGAGGTCTCCATGGATATGGAGATGTTTTGCGTTGTGTGCTACTTCTGTTCAAAGACTGTTCGAGATGTCAAAGGTCAATGCACACATGCCCTCTGCGTGAAAAAACATCTCACTTGCCATTTATATGCATAGAAACTTTTCCTCAATCATCGCTGGGGTTCATAAAAATCTGTTTTTATTTAATCTAATGCAGTGGATTTTTCATTGTTAATTTACATGCCTTCAGAGAGGAGAAATTATTCTTTTGAAATTATTCAAATGAGTTTGTATTAGTTTTAGGCGTAAAGTGGATCTAATTAGTCTGATGAGAATGCCGTGATTCTGTTGCACAGCCACTCTTGAGACCCGCATCACAGTGCAGTAAACAAAACGCCCTCCTGCAATTTTCTTTCATTCAATTTACCTGCGGTATCCGCCTAACAAGAGGGGTCCTGCAGGGCTGATTTTTTTTCTGTCCTGTTATGCATCCCTGTGCAGGTGCCGTACGTGAAGGTGGCTCCGGAAGACATACTGAAGGTCCAGTTTCCTCGCTTTACCACTCTGGACCTCAGGCCCACTAACACAGACATCAGCATGGCTGTAGCCGGACTGCTAACGTTCTTTAACAGCAGCACATCGTGTCTCATATGTTCTCAGGCCGATTGTGAGTATCTCATGTTTTCTATTGTAATGAGGCTTTTATTTAACTTCTTGTATTGTGTGTGTGTGTGTGTGTGTGTGTGTGTGTGTGTGTGTGTGTGTGTGTGTGTGTGTGTGTGTGTGTGTGTGTGTGTGTGTGTGTGTGTGTGTGTGTGTGTGTGTGTGTGTTTTGTTTTTTTGTTTTTTTTATCAAAAATTCAGTTAAAAACAGTGAAACTCTGAAATATTATTACAATTTAAAATCTGTGGTGGCAACGCTTCATTGACTCTAGTCTTCAGTGTTACATGATCCTTAAGAAATCATATTAATGTGCTGATTTTGTGTTCAAGAATCCTTTCTTATTATTAGTAGTAGTAGAAAATGGTTGTGTTACTTAATGAAGTGTGGGGGAGCTTTTTTGCTGGATTCTTTGATGGCAAGGCAAGGCAAGGCAAGTTTATTTATATAGCACATTTCATACACAATGGCAATTCAAAGGGCTTTACATAGAAGAAATTAAAATAATAAAAAGAAATAAGAATAATTAAAACAGTTTAGAAAAATAAAAAATAAAATACAGTACAGTACAGATAGTCGGACGAGCATTGGCACAGTGCTCATTCATTAAATGCATAGCTAAACAGATGTGTTTATGCATAGCTAAACAGATGTGTTCTCTAACTTTGATGAACAAAGTTAGAGAAACAAAAAAAAATCTTTATATGTTTATTCATATAAATTGTTTATTATATGTTTATGTTTGTAATGTAAAATATATATACAGCTCTAACTATATTTAAGATGTGAGGGACTTCAACAATTCCGAAATAAACAACTAAATTAATACCTTTAATTTATCTCCCTCGCCTCGGTTGGGGAGCCCTGCATTAGAGCCAAAATAACATGTAATTATATGTTCTGCTCTACTCTTTCCTGAATGGCACATATAGAATTGCCTGCATCTGTCAAGCAGCAGATGTCGTCTTGTATAGATTGTTGCAGCTGCATTCTGACATATGCATTCCCTACAAAGAAAACATAGCGTTTCATAGTGGTACATGTTGTCTCTGCACTCTCTTTACCATTGTACTGTATGCCTTTGTACACGTTCACAGACTCAAATAGGCAACTCAAATACTCCATTACACTCTGCTGATTATTTGGCAATAACAACTGCTTATTGAACCTAACATGTCCACACTGTTTTTGATGATGACATTGAATTAATTTCATGCTGTTTGACTGTACTGCACTGTTAGATAAATACAAATGTGTTGTTCATTCTTTCTCTTGTCCATCTGTGTCCTTCAGGTATTCATCATTTGTCATGTCCCATTCATTCACCATCAAACATCCACCCTGCCGCTCATGTCAGCGCACCGTGCAGAAACAGAGATGTCCATGGAAATGAATGACTGAAGGTTTAAATCAAACCCACTGTAGTCAAAGAAATGGTGACTGACGGATGACCCTTCGCAAGTCTCCTTATTAGACACACATTGAGTTCAGCTTGGCAGAGGATTAAAGTTTAGTATTCTGCCTTTCCATCTCAGAGCAAGGATGCCACAAATTACCCAGAGAATCCAAACAAAGTCACATTGCCCCTTCAGACAGTGGCTTTCTTTCTCCCTAATCAGCTTAAGGCCTTCCAGTGGAACAGCTATAATTCCCACTAAGACGTCAGAGAGGGGTGTAGAGAGATGGCAAACTACCAATATGGACTTGAGAACAGGGTCAAAACTGACCAAACCAATAATTAAAATAGCTTTCGTGCAGTTCTAAAATCACATTTAAAAAAAAATGACATGGGCAAAATTCAGGATTTAAGAATTTGATCCCTTTCAGTTTATGAGTTGGTTTTTGAATTCAATTGACAATACCCTAAAGGATGCTGAATTGAAATTTGATTTTACTGAACTGCAATTCAGTGAAATGATACACAATCACACAAAACTTTTGTGACAAAACGTAAATAATGAAAATTTCACAGTTGAATGTTGAGACAACATGATTGCAGATATTTTAAAATATCTAAATTAGAAAAGTTCAGTCCTGTCAAAAAAAAAATAATTACGTTTTCCATACACTACCAAAAATGTTTACATATTAAATATTGTATACATTACCTTTCAAAAGTTTGGGGTCAATATTATGTTCTTGAAAATTTCCTTATACTCACCAAGGCTGCATTTTTAATATTTAAATGTTTAATTTTAGCAGCTAAAAAATAACTGTTTTATATTTGAATATATTTTAAAATGTAATTTATTCCTGTGATGGCAAAGCTGAATTTTCAGCATCATTACTCCACTCTTCAGTGTCACATGATCCTTCAGAAATCATTCATTCAATACAATTACAATTCAGAATCCTGTTTAGGAATTCTAATTCAGTTCTGAATGGTGCACAACCCTGGAACTCCGAAAGACTCTTTCGATACTTTTGTGTGAATGATCTGTATGCCATTGTGATCCAATTGCTAAATCTGATGTTTATCTCAGTCCTGAGTCCTAAAAAGACCCCAATGTTTTCCTTATTCTACCACAAAAAGCTAAAAGCAGACAGTGTTGCAGGTAACTTGGAAAGTTTGACTTGTGGTAGACTCTAAAGTTAACCATTTCACACTCATGCCAACTCTATTCCTCAAATGTTTTTCCCTTTGTACCTTTGGAGCACAAGCGCAGTTTTCTACACAGAGATGGTTGGAAATGGGAAAAACAAAATAACATTGTTTTTCAGCTAATAATGAGTGCATGCGCTCCCTGAAGATTTCTGTTGGAAAATAAAGGAGATTCACAGCAGCGACAGGCAAAACTTAAAATACTTTGTGACAGAAAACTTTTATAAAACTGTACTAAGGTGCTTTTGTCTCCCATAAGAAATCCCTTAGAGCAATTCTAAACTTAGCAAGCTTTCAGAATAGCCTAAATTAAATAATATTTCATCTCACTCAGTCAGTGCATGTGTATATGGGAGTAAATGTTTTATTTTAATTTTAAAAGTTATACTTGCATTTAGATTCTTGACATACACCTTTTTCCCATACACAGAATGCAATGATTGGTCGAAACAATTTTAGGTCCTGAGAGGTCCATAGACGATATATATATGTATACATTTTTAAATATTTAGACCACTATTTATTACCAAACCTATTATTGTTTGCTATCAATTTCAACCAGTTTCAACCAACATTTCCATTTCCTTCCCTAGCATTAAGGCCCGTTTACACAAAGAACGATAACTGTAATGATAACTACTGTATAATGATAACCATATTAACACCTACACCGATAGTGTTGTTTATTCTAAGCACTCTGTTAACATAATTGCAGCACATGCTTTAAAGTTGAATGGAATTTGATTGGCTTTCAATTATTTTATTATTCATCAGCTGGAAAAATGGCTGTGAAATTGCTGTGCCGTAATCGTTATACTTGTGGTATGGGTTCTTAGACTTACGGGCAGTGCACATCAAGGACGATAACTATAAAGTTTTAATAATCGTTTTAACTCTATGAGAATAGCTAAGTCCATACAACAACTTTAACAATAACAATATTGTTGGAATCACTTTCAAAACAATTTTTTTTTCCTGCTCAATAAAAACAGAGACAAACAATCAGAATCCATATGACTTTAAAGCAGCAGAAGACATAACTGCAGTGCACACTAATAATAACGTAATCGGTGGTAGGCCTAATTATCATTATAGTGTATCATTATGGCTATAGTCAGTGTTGGGGGTAACACATTACAACTAATTTGAGTTATGTAATCAGATTACTTTTAAGTTTAAGTAACTGGTAAAGTAACGCATTACTTTTTAATTTACAACAAAATATGTTACTTTTTCAAGTAACGCAAGTTAATTTGTTTTCCCATGTATTAACTGACAGCTCCCGTGTTGAGAGAAGTCATGAGTAAGTGCAGAGGTGTTGTGTGCACTATGTGTAAATGTGAGCATACATTTACTCATTTACTTCTTCCCCTGCGTCCTATTCTTCTGTATTCCCGAATGGCAGCACAGCTGAAAGGCCTGTTTTTTTGAGCTGCGCCCTCTACTGTACAGGCATGAATTTGCATTTCCTTCAGCCTGAGGCTAAGGGCCTTTACATTTGCCAAAAATAGAACTTTTTTGTTGTTATAAAAACAAACAAACAGCCCAGCCCAGATGAGAAAAAGCAAAAGTAACTTCAAAAGTAACTTCACGCATTATTTTTTTATAAAAAGTAACGCAATTAGTTACTTTTTTAGGGAGTAACGCAATATTGTAATGCAGTAACTTTCCCTAACACGGGCTATAGTTACTTATTTTGGTCTGAGCAAACCTTTAGAATAAAAAAAAAAATCATTTTATGGTTATTGTTGTAGTTATTCTTGGTTTGAACAAACATTTAATTGCATATCATTTCCTTCATTACAATATCACTTCCCCAATTCAGTTTCATTCGTATAATACTCAAGAGAATGTATAAATGCAGTTTTTATTCTTAAAGATCCCCATTCCCATATAAAGTAAATCGTTCTCATGAAATAATATACAACTAATTACCATTTGATAACAATTTCACGGTAGAGTAGCTGATATCAGTAATGCTTGTAATATGAAAATGTATGTGTCAGTAAAACACTTAAGGAGCACATTCGTGCTATTGTCTGGAACAAATATGCATGCACCATTGAATAGCTGCTCCGCACAGTGGCAGGTCTAGGGCCCATTGTGGGCAATAGTCACTTCTGCTTTAGCTGACAAACATTACAGGGTTGCGAAGTGGTTGTGCGAGCCGAAGGGTTGGGAGGAAATGCCACGGGCCATAGCGACTGCCCTTCAAAACATTTCTATAAGAAGCTGATGATGACTCCTTGTGCTGCCAGCGTAATAACCGTGTTCACCTGCGTCTCTGTTTGCTTGTCTTTTTCCGTTACTGTTTCTTTTTCTCTCACGTTCAGTCTCACAGGATGTACAGCTCTCATTAATCACTTAGCACACTGACAGCTTAATAGAGCATGGCCCACTCATGAATACTTCACAGACCTGGCCTGCTGAGATGACACGGTACAAGGACAGTTATTCGTTTGACTAACCTATACAGCACTAATAGCCAGGAGGCCATTGCATATGGTTTTATCTATAAACAACCTTTAGCTATTAGTTTAATGGTATATCCTTTAAATTTCCTATAAAATGGTCTAACTTTTTAACTGAACTGATAAAATGTGTAGCTTAAATGAAATGTCAGTCTGCCAAATGCATAAATGGAAATGTAATTTGGCTAATATTGGAGGCTTTTTGCCTTAATTTGACAGGATACTGGAGAAGCAACAGAAAAGAAAAGGGGAACATGTCTGGAACAAATCCAGGCGGGAATTGCATATATATAGTTCTAAAAATCGTTCTCAATATTAAAGAATAGCAGTGTTAACACCACAACTATAACAATAACGGCACAGAGAAACAATATCATTGGAATCACTTTCAGAACGATTGTATCCAGCTGATGAATGATAAAAACATTGACAGCCAATCAGAATCCATCCTGCTGTAATGAGTCCATTTAAAGTGACTGACAAGCACACGCTTAGAATAAACTGAACTATCACTCTTGGTGTGAACGAGCCTTAACTGTACCAATGCCTGCACCATTTTGAAGACAAAATCAGCATTCTTCATTAGTGGACATTCAAGCGTAGCCATGTAAAAGTAGCATGTCACAGCTAACTGTTTTTATGGTTCGTGTGGCACCATCAGCCAATCAGAGTCATCATGGTGTCATTTGCTTATGGCTCAGGTGACTGGATCTACTTATAACTTTTGCTATTGACAAGAATGGAAATGCTAACCAATAGCTTTTACCACTGAAATGAATAGAAATAGCCTACAAAGAGAGAACTTTTGCGTGACATGAATGAAAAGCAACCGATATCTTTTATCATTTAAATGAATGTAAATGTTAATTAATAGTGTTTTTTTGTTTGTTTGTCTTTTTACTTGAGATGAATGGAAAAGCTGACCAATTTCTTTTTACTTCTGAAATGAATAGAAATGCTAACTGATATTGTTTGCCCTTGAGATGAACGGAAATGCTAACTGATATCTTATGATAGCTCATTCCCTATTCTACAGTATAAACCTCCTTTGGATGAGGCACTAGGTTTCATCTGGCTGCACAGGGCCACACCGTGTAGTGAGGTGCATTAAGGTCTCATTAGTGAACAAAATTACCTGTACTACCGACCTGTACTATCCAGTCAGGAGCCCCAGAAGATCAACCAGACTCTGTCTTCGTCAGGTATTACCCAAATTATTCTGAATGGGGTCAGCCAGGTGAGCGCTACAATCTCTTTCAAGTTTGTCCCCTTGAACTAAAGGAGCTCTCGGATTTAATTGAAAGGAACAGAGCTTTGGTGCCCAGATTGAACACAGTGAATCAAATATACACACTTCAAAGAGGTTTCCCACCTGTCAGATTTGCTGCGCCTCTCCTCTTGGAACAGAAATATTGTACTACTTGTTTGCCCGACATTCTTCTCACTGCTTTGAAGTGATCTGTAATTAAAGATGATTAAATAAGAAACTACGTCCCACAGAGAGACGAGAACTGAAACGTGGGTGAAGTGGGATGATCTAATTCTCCTGCCTCTTCAAGAAGATTATGATAAATGTGTAGATAAAATAAGGATGGTACTGCAAAATCAAACAAAAACACTTCTTTTAGCCCCTGAAATGAAAAGTCAGAGTGATGGAAGTCGTAGAGAAAGGATCGCCTTTCTAGATAGGGCACTTGATATGAAACAGGACGTTGGAAACTCTTTTGTCTGGCTGTGTTTATTTCTGAAGTTCTCTCCTTTGTGCTGGAAGACATTAATTTAATGTGATAAGGAGCGTAATGGGATTCTGACATGCGTTGTTAAAGGAGGAAGACAAAAGCTTTTTTTTTCTGCTCACACCCCTTCAGCTTTCCCTTTTTTCTGTCTAATGAGAAGAAAAGAGGGCACGAATGGTTGTCTGGCCTCGGGCAGGATGAGATCTGACTGAAACTCTTTTTAGCAGGAACTGATAATAAAGGTTTACTGAACTCTTCAACTTGCTTATTTTGAAAAAAACAACCAGATGACCACCAGACAGCAACATAATAAAGCTTGAATCTAAATATTGTATTGCTAGTCTGTACTGACACCCCATATCAAAGAAAGATTAAAAAGGCGCTGTAAGAGAGTCCCTGCAAGGTTGCATTTGTTTTTGAGTGCAAAACCCACATCTCAAAATCAAATCAAAGACTGATGTATAGAACCAAGTCCCCATCTATCTTTCTTTTTTTTGTAAGGAATGTCGCAATATGGAAGAAAAGATGTCGCTACTTCCATTTCATCGCAACTTTAATACAAACAATAAATATACAGTACCTACAAGAGAGCAGGTGTGTGGTTAAAGCAACAAAAACCATCCAAAGCTGGTTTGCTGGTCTTGCTGGTCTTCCAGACTGGCCAAGCTGGTGTTCAGCTGGTTTGGCTTGCTGACAAGTTCCCAAAGACCAGCCGGACAAGGCTGGGAGACTACATTAGATCAGCAAACCAGTTTAGGATGATTTTGTATGTTCGTTCATTTTTTTTTTTTTTTTTGGTTTTGTTTTGTTTTCAGCAGGGACGGTGGCAGTTAATGTCACCATGAAATCAAAATGGTCTTATTTTTAAGAAAATAAATGGTTATTTTTTATGGAATATCACAGTATTTATTAGTATTTATATAATTAGTATTTAGTATAGTATTTATATAAACGATTCATATGTGCACATCATGTTTTTGTTTTTTTTCAAATGCATGTGCCTTCAAAATCATGTTTTTCTGTGCAAGGCAAGGACAAATTGTCACTCACATGAGATCACAGCAGTATCAAACCCCAACCATCCTATCAATTCCCAACAGACAAAATCAAGTCCCGCCCTATATTTTTTCTTGTTCGGGAAGCCTTTTCCCTCGCATATACTAAATAGTAGAGAAAAGACTATCTGGACTTCTGTTTCATGCTGGCTTTAAGCACAAGTCTAGCGGAAGTTAGCCAAACAGGTGACATCGCCTCAGATTTTCATCAAAGTGTTTACGCATTGTACCGTAGTCAGATCTTGCCTCTTGCGTGCATCTGTTATTTACCTGTGCAAATAGTCTTCTGCTATGTTTGATTTGGGCTCCCTAGAGCTTTTACGCATATGTGTATCAGCTGTAGCATATGTCAATGATGAGTGTGTTTTAAGGATAAAGGAACTTCACTTTGCAAAAGCCCAGTGCAAAGTGATAGCTGAGGAAATTACTGGCTGCTCAGAATGAATTGAGGCTAAGTCTTTATCACTGTGGGAAGCTGCTTTGTGCTTTTCTCTTGCCAATGCTAGAACCTTCTCTTTAACACCTTACCCACTGTGCGAACTTAACCCAACTTCTTCCTATATACCTTCCAAGTATCCTCACATTTTGCCCAGTTAGCCAATCCTCCCTAAATCAAAGTACATAAAGCTGAACAGAAAGTTAGCAGAGTTATATCAAAAACTTAAATAGTATGTGTTTTGCTGTTCTCACAAGTTCCTGTCCAGCTTGATTGGCGAAGCCAGTGCATGTGTTAGCTAGCAATGCTGTAGCGCAGTGTTTAATGTAGTGCACTAAATGTGAAATTGCAAGTGATGTGCAGCGAGCGAAAGACAGAAACCGAATGCTTATGGATAATCAAATATACGCTGAGTAACTCGGCAGGAAATGGAGATGACAGCTTTGAGCAATGGCATCGGCCAAGTTATGTGTGAAGTCAGCAGCTGAAGCCTTTTAAATTTAACGAGTCATATCATAATAAACCGATGTCACGTTCTGTTGCGAAACAGTGTTGTGCAATTCGCAAGTCCTGTTTTCCCCTGGGCCTCATAATTGCCTAAGGAACCGAGATTAAACACTTGAATGATTATTATTTTGCTAATTAAATGAGTTGCGGACATATACTGTAGTACAGCAAAAAAAAAAGCTTTGTTGTTGAATTCAATTAAAAAATATTGGCAGATAATTTAGCGGATTTTGTCAGACAAATATAATAGCATTATATTCATGCACAGAAAATCAACCCTTAAAAGGCTTGATCCCATGGTATCGTCATTGCTGTGAAAAGAGAGGGAGGACATTATTTCTTGTTTTGAGAGAGAGAGTGACATAAGTCAGGACGTTGAAGTGTTTTGTGTGTGCCCCTTTTCAACAGGCCTATTAAACCTGGAGGTGTTACTGCGACAGTTTCTCATCTCCAAGGAAACCCTCTCTGTTCGCATGCTGGATGACAGCCAGGATCCCACCCCCCTTCTCAAGGAGATCCGCGATGACAAGACTGCCACCATCATAGTGGATGCCAACGCCACCATGTCTCACGTTATTTTGGAAAGGGTAAATTTATCTTGTTTATAGGCTATATTATTTTACTAGATAACCAAAATACTGATTAAGAAAAAGATTTTTGCTCTGTATCTCTCTCAATCCATTGCTGGATCCGCATACATCCGGGGTTTGAAAAGTTTGCAGAAATAAAAGGGTACATTATGTAATTATAAGCTGAAAATAGTTTGTAAGACTATTTGCATGAGATATATCTAAATGTCAATGGCCATGACCTTGAGTCTCAGAATAAAATTAACAATTGCTCATAAAGATGGATGAATTTAATGATGCCATTAAATATATAAGTGTTCCTCTAGTTTCACAGTGTAGCCTTATTCTCATGACCCTTTTGTCTTTTAAGTGTAAGAGTTAAATGTTGCTCCTCATTTGTAAGATGGACGCGTATGAGCTGTAGTAAATACATTTTAACGTTCAAAGCAAATGAACATACTGCCTCATGACTGAATAATTTGATATAGATGACTGATTGAACATACACACAAACCTCTGCAGCGCATGTGTGAGACATGAAAATCATTTTCAGGAAATAGAAATTAATGTCTCAGCAGGATAGGCTGATTGCAGGAACCGAGGAAAAGAGAGTGAAGGTGATCGATGGAGATGTTTTGCAAATGACACAATGTTCTAAAAATGCAGCTCTCCAGTTAAAAGAAGTTAAACTTTTTTACACAACAGTGCTCCTAATGTACAGTCACAATTACAGTTGTTCAGCGAATTTTCTCTGGCAAAATGTTGTCATTTCAGGGATTCGCGTGATTGGAAATTTTGCATGAGGGCGAAAGAATTCCCCATGCAGATTTTGCAACGGGTTCAAGCTGGAAACGTGAACTTGCCGCTTTGACTAAAAGAAAGCTGCTTGGTTTGAAAGTGTCTTCTGTGTGTGTTGTGCTTCATATATCACTACACTATTGATTGTAGACTTGCAGAATTGTTTTTTGACCGCAACTTAATTTTAATTAAATTGCTTGTGTTGTGAATGTCATCATAACTTATCATAATAACCACCAGCCCATCCCTTCCCTTCCCTTCCTTTCCTTTCCTTTCCTTTCCTTTCCTTTCCTTTCCTTTCCTTTCCTTTCCTTTCCTTTCCTTTCCTTTCCTTTCCTTTCCTTTCCTTTCCTTTCCTTTCCTTTCCTTTCCTTTCCCTTCTGCTTCCTCTTCCCTTCCCTTCCCTTCGCTTCCCTTCCCTTCCCTTCCCTTCCCTTCCCTTCCTACTTGACTCACTTATTCTCATCTTGTCTCATCTCATGTTATCTCATGTTATCTTGACTCTTCTGTGCTCTCACATTTTAGACATTATAGCCAATTGTTATCCACCGTTATTCCTCTCTATTCACTCCATTGCTCTTTAATCAAAGTGTCTCATGACCATCACAGGTCTTTCCTTGGCATTTCCTGTTGCTATGGAGACACAGGGACAAACACCACCACTGTTACACCGGTGGGTTGTGCGGTTCTCAGTGGTTTCTTTGTCTGTTTGTCACCCTTACTGTGATTCCCATACAGTGCCTCTTTCAACCTATTTCTCCCTCTCTCTTTCTGTATATCTTACTGTCTCTTGTTTCATCCACTCACATTTCTTCTTCATGTCTCTCTGTTCCTCTCTCTCTTTGGATCTATTTGGAGCAAGCATGCGGCAGAGCAGTGAAAGTTTGGCACTCGTACAGCTTGTGAGGAGCGAGTGTAGGGCAAGCATGCTAGAGCTGTTTGCCAATGTTCACAGCATGGCTCACACACCAGCTTGAGTTACATGATTCAATTACATGGGCAATTTCAGGGAAAAATCTTTCATTATAAAATACTTAACGCAAGGACAAAGTTATCATAACCTGGAAAAACTCTTTCCTCCATTTTCTCCCTCGCTCTCTTTTCAACACAACACTGGTCAAATGAAATGCGGATGGGTATTATGGGAAGCTAGACAGGCAGTCATGACGATACATGGGTGTATATCTACCAGACAGAGTGTAAGCGCCTTAATACAGATGCTGTTTCAAACCATATTACAATCACAAGAGAACAGGTGCCCAGGAGTGCTGTGTTAGCATGACTTATGCTCTAAAATGTAGGAACAAAGCTGAGAGTTTGGGAAGTTAAAAACTGGTACTTCCGCCACCATCAGCAGATCTGAGGTGCCTACAGATTATGCTTTGCCACATAAGTTGTACGTCACACAGGTCGGAAAGAACACAACTTTGGGGCTGTACAATCAATAATGTTCAAACAAAAAGTGTAGAGGGCACATTTCGAAGTAGGGATGAGAAAAACTGCTTATTTTCAAAGGCTAGAAAAACTGTTCATTGGGTTGCCTGAATGACTAGTCAATTAATCAGCCTTAAGGATGCCATGTTCCACTACTGTTCAAAAGTTTGGGGTCAGTAATACTGTTTAAATGTTTTTGAAAGTCTCTTATGTTCACCTGCATTTATGTGATCAGTCATATAGTAAAAACAGTTATATTGTGAAATATTATTACATTTAAAATAACTGTTTTCTATTTGAATATATTTTAAAATTGTAATTATTCTTGTGGTCGCAAAGTAAAGACTTCTTCCAGTCTTCAGTGTCACATGATCCCTAACAAATCAACCATAATATGCTGATTTCCTGCTCAAGTATTTCTTATTATTTCCAATGTTGAAAACAGTTGTGAATTGACATTTGTGTTTTTCAGGATTCTTTGATCAATATAAAGTTTAAATGATTTGGAATAGAAATCTTTTGTAACATCATGGGCCCTATCTTGCACCCAGCGCAATTGACTTTGTACACCGACGCATGTATCATTCCTATTTTGCACCCACGCACAGCGGAATTTACCCTCCACAGACGCACGTCGGTAAATTAGGAAATTAACTTGCGCTCCCGGGGGTGGTTCAGCGCAAAGAGGAGGCGTGTTCCGGTGCAAACGTTCCCTGGTGCTATTGCGCAGGTTTAGAAAACAATTCCGCCACTGACCAGGAAAAACCTAGTCTAAAGTCAGTGGCGCGTTGCGCATGTTATTCATATGCTATTTTAAGGGCGCATGCTTGGCCATAATCAATGTAGCGTGTGCACAACGCGCATACACTTTGCTTCTCATCTACACACAGACGCAGCAGTTCTCATTTTTAGAAAACCATACATTATTACAAGGAAAAAATATTTACACACGAGGGAAATCATTGTTGTGTCCATGAAGATGTGAAAAAATAGGCATAAATCTAGCTTACACATTACACATTTTTATACGCCTGTTTAACCGAAGCTAATTTGGGTGTGTTTCTCCCATCCCCATACAATGTCACTTCTCTGTGTTTTACGGCCCTGACGAGAACGTCGGTCTCCTCGGCTGTGAACTGCTCCTGGTGTGCGCCTGGCAAATCTGCCGTTATAATAGCAATCCGCCATGGAACAAGCACGCCTGCTCTTAAAGGGAATGTGAGATATCGCTCTGATTGGTTTATTTCACGTTACGCCCAGACCACACTTATGAATAATGAAGCTACTTCAGACCAACCCATTTTAGATTTGCGTTGGGCGCAAGGGTCATTTATTCTGCCGGTATAATAGCAACAGCGCCCAAGACCCACCCACAAAGTTACTTGCGTTTCGCGCTTGATACTTGTTAAAATAGGGCCCGATAAATGTCTTTACTGTCCCTTTAGATCAATTTAATTGATCCTTGCCAAAGAAATGTATTCTTTCTTTCTTACTTTCAAAAAATACTAACACCAAACTTTTGAATGGTAGTATATAATTATTTTATAATTAACTTTCACTACAATGTCAAAAAAAATCTTCATGATGTATCTCACCTGTCAAAGTCATCCATCCAGTTTAATAATAGTAATATACAGTATGTATCTGTTGATTGACTGTTTTTAAGTGACTAGTGGATTACTCAACCATTGTGACTTCCTATTCTGAAGTGCCCAATAACTAAAAATAAATCTCTGTATGTTCTGTAATGGCGAGTTCCCACTGAACGATTTTAGGGTCAATTTTCACTCACCGACAGGTTTTGTGAGATCGCCGACAAATGCCCAAAATCATAGGCAAATCGGTGCTCGTTCACGTGAGTGACAATCACGCGGTGTGAATTATCAAAGAAGCAATCTGAGAGAATCGCAAATGAGTCGCCGACGCCCATGAGATATTTGGCGTGCTAAATATCTGGACCTGTCAGCGATTCAAAATCCTGCTGTGTGAATGTGTTCTGACTGAAAACTACATCGGCAATGACCTATAGCCAATGAGAGAGGGCAAGAAACAGAACAGTGGGATATTCGGGGAGGAGTTATAGACCAGAATATCAGTATTTTAATAGATATATTTACAATTATATCAAACAGAAACAAAGCACAAACATTTGCTTGACCAGAAGCAACAGCAGCACATTGCAAAATTATTTATTTACCCCCAACTCTCTTTGCAGAACATACTGTCCTTGCTCCCCTCATCTTCCCAACCATTTCCTCCTGCATAATCAGTTTTTTTTTTTTTTTTTTTTGCTGCAAATCAGAGCACAGACAATTTGGATCACAAATCTTCTTGCAGGCTATCATTTTTAATACAAATTTTGGTCTCACGCACACGTGATCTTGCGTTATTTCCTTTTCACTTCTCGCGTGTGTTTGGTTGTGAAACGTACAGTAGTTTGTGGACCAGACAGAAGTTGTCGCCGATTCTTTCTTTTGTAAAGTCATCCAGTGTGAAACCCTCCTGTCGCCGATCCATCGTGCAATCTTATTGATTATGGCTGCGCAAGGTTAATGAAAAGATCTGCAAGAGCAGTTTTGGAGAAATTATTTGTGAAACCTATAATAATTACCAAGTTACTTTAGTGTTCTTTTTGCTCTAGGAAATGTGATTTTTCACTGCAGGTTATTTTTGATCAATATGTTTTTAATTTATTATTTAACTAGATGAAATACAACAATGCTGTTCAATCTCTTTCCCTCTTATGCATTTCTTGTACTCTAAACTGTCCCTTTTACTCAGTTTTCTCTCCGCTTCCATAGAAATAATTGTTGAAAGTGTTTTCACCCCTGACATTTGATTGACATATTGTATTTGCTGCTTGGTTTCCTTGGAGACAGTGGAGAATTGATAAATAGAATGGCAATGACAGTCAGAGCGGGAATGCTGTCTGTCTTTTGTTAGCTTTCATCCAACTCTGAACAGGTTTTACAAAGCAGAGAACCTTGCCTTTTTTCTTCTCAATGGCGGCGATGACGTGCACAGATTCAGACTATGTACAGTAACTGTTTAAATTAGCTTAGCATTGTCAAAAATGTTTAATGTACCTCTCTCTTCTCTCTTCTCCAGGCCTCAGAGTTGGGGATGCTGTCAGTTTACTACACCTACATCCTGACTTCCTTGGTGAGAGAATTTATGGGTTATACACTAATGCAGAAGTTCTTCAAGCAAATGCCTGTAAAGTAAAGAAGCTGTTTAATGTTTCCTCCCACATTAAAATACTATCATACAATAGTATATTTATATTATACTCCTGGGGCAAAAAAAATAAATGGCTACAAATTAAGGTTTTAATTGTCTTACTTTTAAAACTGCAAATTATTGGTCAGGAAATAAGCAAATTGTACACAAATGCACTACTTAAAAAGCCATTGCTGTCTCAGAAAACCCATCAAAGACAGAATGATGTTTTTGGCAGAATATGGAAAGTTGTGTGTGGATTAAACACGAGTTTGATGATGCTCCAAAGCGCTGGCTTCAAAAATCTGCTAAGAAATAAAATAATAAATGCATCTCTACCACAGTGAATTATCAATGTCGAAAACAGAGTGCTGCTTAAAAGGTTTCTAAAAACTTTTCTCATAATATTAATGGCACATCACCACATTTTTCAATGATTCTCAAATGACTCGTCGGATGAATCCGTCTCTCTAAATCCCTCCTTTTTGAGAGCTCTGCTCTGATTGGCCAGATGGCCCAGTCTGTTGTGATTGCTCTACCGCTTACAGGGCATGTCGGAAACGAAACAGAATTTTAGCACCGGAGGCTTCCCAAAGCTCAGAGATTGTACACACTGTAAAAACAGTAATAATGGCGTCGATTTTACCATATCAAGCAGAGCGGGCGTTGATGATTAAAACATTGAAAGAACTAGTTATTCAACCCGAACCTCCATCGCAAGAACGACTTGAGCAGTCCTTATCCTTTGGAAGTGTTTACAATATTGTATTTTTGTTCAACACAATTGCTTTTTATTGCATAAAATTGCACAAACAATAATTAGTGTACCCCAAACTTCAGGATTATTTAAATCTGAGAGGAAATGGCTAATGACAAAGCCACCATGTTAAAACCACACTGAAATTGAACGTAAGGTGGTGCTGCACTTGCAATGAAATATTTTTTTTTCTCCAGTTGATTCAAGTATGCTATAAACAGAATCTTTGATGTTTCCGTTTCAATCTTTCTGCTTCACGCTGATGTGTGCTAGAAATAACAAACCAGGATGGATTTTTCTAAACTTTTTCATCCAAAATGGCTTTTAGTTCAGAGCGCTTTAAGAGCAGCCACTCAGTGTGGAACAAACCGACACACTTCAACACACTCCAACTTAATTTAAAGAAGCCACTTCATTTCCCCACACTGCTTTCCTTCACTTATTTAGTCTCTCCTGCCGTCATCGTTCATGCGTCCAACATACCAACTCCGCACCGTCCTCCCATCCGTGTGCTAGTGTTTCATTACGCCTTTATCACAGTGTGAAAAAGGCCTGTCAAAAGCACACTACATCCATCACAAACGCAGTAATCAGTAAATGACTCAGAGAGAGCTTTTTAGCTTCTGCTCTGGCCACGCTCTGGGGAGTAATGAAGCACTTAGTGATGCAGGTACATGGAGGAATTGTTGTAACCCTTTGAATGGTGAGATGAGCTACTTTGGTTATAGCTGCCATGATGAAAAGTGTCTTCTACACCAGCAAGGTGCATGTTGAACAGGTACCAAACCAGAGATGGAGCGCTCATAGAAAAATGGGTGAAATCATATCACTCAATATGGCTGCAACAAGAATGGAAGTCTCGCCTTTCAGTTAAAAGAACCAATATATTGTGTTAACCAGAGCAAGCACATTAACTAGACCAGGCTGAAAAAAAAAACCCAGCATGATTTGAGTTAAAGTCTGCATTAAACTGAAGTTGCGATGGTCTTTTCTTCCCTATTGTGATGTGTATCTAAGTGAAACGGATTCTCAAACAAGAACAAATAGAGCGGTACTTGATTTTGTCCATCGGGGGGTTGATTAGATGGTTGTGGTTTGCTAATGCTGTGATCTCATGTGAGTTACAGGTTGTCCCGCCCTCACGCCAGTAAACGCGTCAGAGAAGAGAAGAGATGTCACTGCAAGAGGGAGAAGCTATTTTGATTAAAGATTACAATGGCACATTCATTCGATGGCACATCACATAAAAAAAAATTATGCACACAGATAGATAATTTATAATAAATACTGCAATATTTCATAAAAAATATAAAAATTGAGAATTAAAAATTAATTTAAAAAAATAAGAATTGTCAATTTTGATTTGAAAGAAGTGAAATATGTGATATTGTTGTTAAATTTTACTGCTGATTCAACTTAAATGTGCTTTCTTTACCATTATCTAAAAAGTAGCTCCCTGGAGCCCTTACCAAGATGGCTGCCAAATTGACTTTCCTCCATTTTTAAACATTCCCGGGAAAGGACCGGATAGATGGATGGATAGATGGCCTCTTTAGATGTAGAGGAGTCCTTGGGCACTTTAAGAGATGGAATCGGTTTGCTGATAAGCGAGTGCAATTTATGACTGTGCTGGGGGCGGGGCATTTTTCAAAGGCAATTTCTGATCGAGCCGTGAGCAGAGGCCAAAACATCACACCCACACATGGATTTACATCTCTGTCATCTCACCTGAATCCATCTGTCATGGCAATAATTCAAGTCCCCATGGGATCTTGGCTCAGATATATTGTTTCTGTACATTACAGCAACTGCAGTGTTTCTCTCGCAGTGAATGTAAATTAGGACTTCACAGCGTCCAAACAAGCTGTGAATCACGCTCACCTGCTGCTTGTGAATCAATTTGAGGAATGAATCATTAGTTGTGACAGCATACATACAAACCTTTTCCTAAAGTGCACTTCTTTAGTGCAGTTATTAAATTCTGCTCTTGTTCCAAACTCGTATGACTTAGATTCTTCTTAAATTGTTTTAATACAAAGTGTTATTTTAATACAATTAAAATTCATGGGCTCAAATGTTGTTTGGTTTCCAACGTTCTTCAAAATCATTTTTGTTCCTAAGAAAAAAACTGAAGTCATATGAGTTTGAAAGGACATGAGGGTGAGGCCAATTGGAGATCTTGGCAACTCCAGGCAGCTATTTTCTTTAGGTATTAGGCAAGTACAGATCCTATATGATGGTAAAAGGACAAAACCTTCAAAACTGTTGGTTAAGAGTATGCTTCAATAATATATTTCAAATCAGCGATAAAATCTGACAACACTGTTTAGGTAAAAAAATAGCTAACGCATGTTCTAGAATAAACTAACACCGTGTCTACAATGGACGCGATACAGTTAAAGCCTGTCTAGACTGAACGTGACATTTATTTTTCCATGCATTTTAGCTACATTCATGCAAAAAAAAAAAAAAATCGAATGCATATTGTAGAGCAGTGATTCTCATTTAATTCTGTTCAGTTACAGAAATCTCTAGAACACACTGTAGATTTCTGCTAAAACTGTAATAATAAAGATGTAAAATGTACCTCGTGTTCTAGAGATTTCTACCACTTTCTTTCAAGTGGTCCGTTACCTCCATCTCAAGCTTTATCCAGTGCAGTTTTTGGTTTGCTCTTTTCAGAAACTTCACTTTTCAGACGTTACATGCCAATTTCAATCTTGTCCTCATTATCACGCAGGAAGAGCAAGAGCTACCGCTGATATGAAACATCCCTGTAATTTGATACAACATCCTTCCCCACCTCCGTTAGAGATCGGGTTCAGTAGGTTAATTGCAATAATGAAAGGAAAAGAGCGTAGCCATTTTGCTCTAATTACTAGATGTATTCTCTCTATTGGTAACTGCTGTACAGGTGAGCAGTAAAGGGATTGTTGCTTTGTGATTTGTGCAGGCAATAACTCCGCTTTGCCGAGTGAAGAACGTTTTCATCTGTGTTTGACTGTCACCCAGGGATTCGGCCTTTGTGCTGCGTTTAAATGAAAGAGGTGTGCCAACGAGACCAGTGTGCCAGAGAGATCTGTTTTTATTGAACAATCTCTGGAGATCAGAAAGTTCACGTTGGCATATCTGATTTTCCTGTGTAAGTTCTCAGTAAACATTGTTTTTCACGAATGCATTGATGCATTCTTGACACATCTGTTGAAACACATGGAACAGATTATGTGCTCTCATCACATGTGTTGCAGAACAAGAGTAGAGCATGTGATCAGAAAATTAAAATTTGATGAGGGTCCCTCAGACTCAGCTCACAGGAGTAATTATAGACTTCCTTATGGAGAAGACGTTAGGAACCTGGGGTTTAGATTAATTGCATATTAACCACAAGAATTACAAAGAAAGATTTTTTGTTCTTGTTTTTTTTTCTGCCTTAACAGGAATTAAGAAGAATATGATTATATAGACTAATATAGTATTTTGTCTGCTCTGGATTTACAAGCCTGTGCTTAAAGTATACAGTAAATATTTTACATATTCTACTGAAATGAGAAGTGAGGGGTCAATAGCACAGGATACATTTTTGTGTCGCGTTTCAATTTAAAAAATTTCGAGGTAAATATGTTTTTGACAGTTTTGATGCATCTCGCTGTTTGTACCATGTGTAGCAACCCCCTTGGATTCCGAAAGCCTCAACGGATGCGTGAAGCATCCTTTAATTCAGCATGCACGACAACAGGATGTATTCAAACTGCATCTTTTTTCCGTACACCAACTCGCATCACAGCATCGTGAAAACTATATTAACACATAAAACAACAAGATCCACAATTCAAACGTATACTCATAACATGACGAATTGCAGAAACATCACAAACATTACATTGCGCAACAAACATTCATTCATAAATTCATTTCTTTAATTACAATCTACATGCCTCGCTATGCTCCTCAAGGAGTGCAAATCAAATTATGATAATCCTTTCGTCAACATCAGATGTGCGTCAAGTTCACTTCAAATGATGCAAAGTATAAAATCCACATTAAAATAACATAGGCTCAACGATCAGCGTCCAACATTTATGTCCGCCCGTCCTCTTATTAAGCTCACTATGCCATCTGATCACTACGTTGTTTGAGAAAAGACAATTTCAGCACAAGTGTTCACGAATTTCCAATTACAATTTATATACACACACACAAGGTACATCGAGGACATTCAAAATACAAGTATCAAATTGCTAAATAATTTACACAAACATCTTCAATGTTTCATAACCCAATCCATACTTATTTGCTTTTGCACTCTTTGTACCACATTAGGAACGTAAATACAGCATTCTAAATGGTCACTTACACCATGAGTGCAGTGTTTTTGAGACAACCTATCAAGTTAAAGAGTTTGTTCAACCAAAAATGACAATTCTGTCATCATTTACTAACCATCACTTTCACAGCCCCCCAATGATTGTTTTTTGTCTATACAATGAGGGGACCAATGGGGACCAGTGTTGTTTTGGACCCCATTGACTTTTTATTGTATGGACAAAAATAGTTGAAACAATCTTCAAAATAACTTTTTTTGTGTGTTCTGCAGGAGAAAGAGAGTTATACAGTTTTGTAACAACATGAAGGTGAGTAAATAATGACAGTATGGGTGTATATGGGGATATATTTAATATCCCGTTAAAAAGAGTTATAAACACATCCGAAGACTGTTTAGTTTACGTTACGCTCCATATAGCTTTTATTAAACTCTAGAGCGTGTCATGTACACTGTAAAAAAAAACTGTAAATTTACAGGAAACGGTCTGTATTTTTTTACAGAATTTTGCCGTTTTGTCATTATACAGTGAATACCTGTTATTTTACAGATATTTGTTGTAATTTAAAGGTCCACTATTAAATTTACAGGTAATTGCTTTTATTTTGGTTTTACATTAATTTTACGTTTTTTAAAGGAAATTCTCTGTAATTTTATATGGTTATGTGTAATTTTACATAAAAAATTAAGTAATATTTTACAGATTATTTCTGTGGAATTAGAAAACAAAGAAAATAAGGTATAACTGCAGAAATCAGCAGTCACTTAACATGTTTTCCTTAAAGATTATTAAGCATGTGGGGGTTAAAGTGAGTTTTAAGATTTGTACACACATTAGGCAAGCCTATTTAATTATTTATAGTCTTTTAATTTTGTCTTGCAAATAGATGTTCATTTTGATCATCATTTGTATTTGCCCGTAAATTTCATTTAGGCCTATATTTTATGTCTTTTATGAATCGTTTTTCCAAATCTGCGTGGCTTTGTGTGCGTTTGTATGTGTGTGTGTGTGTGTGTGTGTGTGTGTGCCCGCGCGCGCGCGCGCAGATTCAAATTATCCGCCATTACGGTTCGTTGCTGCTAGTCCCGCCCACAACAGTTAGCTACAGGTCTGTCTCTGTCGTCGATCTGTGTCAAGGGCAAGCGGGAGATTTGAAGTTTCAGTCTACGCTCGTGAAGTAGTCGTGGATTGTGATCACAGTGGTTCAAAGCTATAATCGTATTCGACAGAAGCAGCCAGCCGTGAGCAGGAGCGCTGAACACATATTAGTTGTTTGTAGTCTGGGTGTCAGTCCAGAAATAACGCGCCCTTTTTCAGTGAGCCTGGTTCGTCGTCACAGCGGACCTCATCCCGACCGATCAACGGCTGAGGTAAGAGTCTCATACTACATGTGTGTACGATATTTTATATTACATTTGTGTTAAGTGGTTAGACAGTTTCCATGCTAACGTTAGCATTCTTAAATGATGTTCAGTTATAACTGGGTCAGGGCAAAACACTGAAAATGCAGCATGCGTTTTTAATTATCGATCTGTGTTAAGAAAGATCAGTTGAACCCAACCCACATCTCTACTTGTTAACTTAAAGACCTAAAACAATCTTTTGTAGACTTGTTATTCATATTAAAGTCCATAATTGTGTATAAAATCTTCGTTATGATAGTCAGTAACATTAAACCAATAAATGGCGGGATATTTTGAAACACTGTCTGGAAGCTGAAAACTTTTCTCTTAAAAAACATACTTTATTTTATTATAATAAAATTGTAGTAAACACGTTTTTAGCTGATTTTTTACCATTGTAACGTTAATAGCCACAGTTTTACTAAAAATAGGCCTACCGTGTTTCTTTTGTTTATTTCGTAATAGTTAACATGACTAACTTTATTAAGACCGTTAAGAAATCGAAATACTGTAACTTAACGTACTTGTTAATGATACAGGAAAGCCTAGAACAGGAAGACTAGAATATGAATACAACATGATGAACCCCTAGGACCTAGGTGTGCAGCTAGGTCACAGTAAATCATATTCATTTAACTTTACTTTCTATAAATGTAACTTAGCTAAAATCACATGGCAGCTCAAAATATTACTGTTAGCCTTTCCAGCTCAGCTTCAAGATCATAGTCATTTGAGTTTTTGCATTGTCCCAATGGAACATATTCTGACATGTGTAAATCTAATACTGAGTTTTAAAATAACTTGTGTGTGTGTGTGTGTGTGTGTGTGATTTCAGGTCACGTGGAAAGCAGATGATCATGGCAAACAAGGTATGGGAAGAATTCACTAAAACATAAAAATCATAACGGTTCTGATTCCATATGTTCATAACAGTCTTCTGATTCCAAATGATTGCACTAAAAGTATGCACAAGGTTTGGATTTGCTACAGCAAGATTACTATTGTGTTAGATTCCACCCATCTTTCTTTCTTTTTTTCATTTTTTTTAACTACCCACTAAGCAAAATGATGTCTGAAAGACTTCTTTTCAATGTCTTTGTTACAAAAATCAGACGTTGAAATGCCGTCCACTGAGGAGCCAGAATGAAAGTTATGACGTCTTTTTTTGATGTGTTCTGCACGTCCGATATAGACGTTCATCGAACCTTCGTACAAGGTTAAAACTAGTTCAGATGTGGCCATTGTGGACATATTTCAACATCATTTATGGTCTCATTTAGACATAATTACTTTGACTATTGCTGTCAGATGATCTTAGTGAGACTTAACAGAGGTTTAGATGTTGATATTCGTTTAATTTGAAGTGTCACCATTGTGGCGATCCGTGTTTGCTTTAGTTGGGCTCTTGGTCCCCGTTCCTTTTATTTTAACTTTTCTTTGGCTGCTGTAACAGTGTGTTTGTGTAACACAATTGTTGTGGCAGAGAAAGCCTAGAAAAAGTATGAGGTGTTATCAGTTCAATGTTGATGATGACATAATTATCACAAAAATGGGCCTTTAATATTGTGTTTAAAGTTTTGTGTTTATATTTGCCGTTAATAACCACCAACCTTTTGGAACTGCATTATTGGTGAAGGTGTATTTATTTGAAGGTGTATAAAAAGCATGTGCATATTATGTTTTGAGCAAGAGTATCATACAGTCACACACAGACATCAAGATTTTGGATATGAATCACAACAACGGTGACAACCAAAAAAAGCTTGGGAATTAAGGATGAGTTTTGTACTATGAAAGCTACCCATCATGCATTGCAGCATGAAGCTTTTTTTTTAAATTGTCACCATTGTTGGAAATCATATGCACAAACTTGATGTCTGTGTGTGACTGTATGATACTCTTGCTCAAAACATCATGTGCACATGCTTTTTATACACCTTCAAATAAGTGATCATTTTAATGTTTTTGGCACCAATAATGCAGTTCCAAAAGGTTGTTGGTTATTAATGGCAAATATAAACACAAAACTTTAAACACAATATTAAAGGCCCATTTTTGTGATAATATGTCATCATCAACATTGAACTGATAACACCTCATACTTTTTCTAGGCTTTCTCTGCCACAACAATTGTGTTACACAAACACACTGTTACAGCAGCCAAAGAAAAGTTAAAATAAAAGGAACGGGGACCAAGAGCCCAACTAAAGCAAACACGGATCGCCACAATGGTGACACTTCAAATTAAACGAATATCAACATCTAAACCTCTGTTCATTCTCACTAAGATCATCTGACAGCAATAATCAAAGTAATTATGTCTAAATGAGACCATAAATGATGTTGAAATATGTCCACAATGGCCACATTTTAACTAGTTTTAACCTTGTACGAAGGTTCGATGAACGTCTATATCGGACGTGCAGAACACGTCAAAAAAAGACGTCATAACTTTCATTCTGGCTCCTCAGTGGACGGCATTTCAACCTTTGATTTTTGTAACAAAGACATTGAAAAGACGTCTTTCGGACATCACTTTGCTTAGTGGGGCTCTTTCATTTAGAAACATGACTTTTCCTATCACTACTATCTTAATGACACATATCTTTTAATCCAGCTAGATGATCTGACGGTTGCTGCTCGCATCTCAGCCTACCTGATGGAAAATTCTTGCTGGATGAATGACCTTCACCTTTAAATCAGCCTTGCCAAGACAGAACTGCTTATGGTTCAGCTTTCAGCCAAAACATACTTGCTGTGATCCTGCTGATTTGCCTTATCATTAGGAGGATCAGGCCCTTCCTATCGGAGCTACACAACTCTCTTGTTCTATCCAGACTGGGCTATTGTAATGCTCTCCTGGCAGCTCTTCCAGTGTCAGTCAAACCTCTGCAACTGATCCAGATGCTGCAGCAAGAGTTGTCTTTAAAGGTAGCCCTATGCCTAAACTCACTACTTCAGATCTGTGTGTCTCCAGAAGCATGTGTTCTGCAAGTGAACGGCGCCTTGTGGTGCCATCATCCCAAAGAGACACAAAACCACTTTCACTGACATTTACCTGGACTGTTTCCTGGTGGTGGAATGACCGGCGCAACGCAACACATTTTCAAGAAACTGCTAAAGATCCATCTTTTTCATAAACACTTCACCCAATAATACTAAATCTTTGTTAAAAAAAAAAAAAACACCTTTCTATGTGTACTGTACTAGACTAACTGGGACTTGTCACTGCACTTGTTGCTTTTTATTATCTTTAATTATTATCTTAATTGGTTAGTCACTTTGGATAAAATGTAATTGTAAATGTTAAAATAAGTTATACTGTAAAGGAATATGGTAATTGCTTTTTATTGTGGATATTTTTACATGTTCTAAATTATATACTAAGCTTCTATTTCCAATCAATCACTTATCTTGATGTTTAGTGTTTGTTCAATTACTAATACTGTAAATATGCAGGTAATTTGTACTCATACATTTAGTTAATTTAAAAGAAATTGACTGTACATTTGCTATTATTTAGAACTTAATTAGAGATGTTGTGAAATTGGATCTGTACAAATAAAAATTAAAACTGTAAATTTACAAACATTTGTATTTGAATTTATGTACTTGTGTGCATTTTTATACATATTTTCATTGTTATTTTACACATAAAAACTATATTAAAAGAAAATTATTGTAGATAGACAGCATTATTATATAAAATAATTTTATAAAACCTTAAATTTACAGTATTTAATTGTTTTAAAGGTGTATATGACTTTTTAAAACATTAAAAATCCCAATAATTACATAAGATTTAATGTAATATTAAAGATATAATCTGTTATTTAATTATGGAAAATTACTGTATTTTAACGAGATTGTTTTTTTCCGTTATTTTACGGTAATTTTCTGGCGCCCCAGCTGCCGGAATAATACCGTTTTTTTACAGGTTTTTTTTTTACAGTGTATATACTTCCCCTAAAAGTGTTAATTTAACAAAGTATGCTACTACCTGTCATGTTAAACCTGCTGTAAGCGATAATTACTGGTTTCCTAAACATTCCCCTCGCCTTTCATTATTCAACCAAATAACCTCACTCACAAGCGTACACCATTGGCAGAGATCACCTATTTCAGTGGTATTTGACAGGCAGTAAGGATGTGTATGTCATTCCAAAAAGATGTTGCTTACTGCAGCTTTAACTTAAAAAAAAAAAAAAAAAAAAAAAAAAACGTACAGCCACAATAAAAGAACAAAAGAGATGTAGCTTAATTAAGCGTATAAAATACACTATCTTTCTGGACCAGGTTTTCGCTGCTGAATGACAAATGATACTGTTTATAGCATTTTCAAACACTGAAGTCTTTGCTAGTCCAACTGTAATTCGCGAGACCAGTTTCCCTTTCAATTATTTGCTCCGCCGTTTACATTCTGGAGCATTAATCTGCAGGAAGGAATTACAGAGAAGGCTTTTTTTTTTTTTTTTTAAGATAAGTGCAGAAAGGGAAGGTTTATTCACGGTTTGTAAACAGCAGGAGCCATTGTTAAAGAGGCTATTGAAGTCGTACGCACGGAGAGCAAACATTGGTGTTCAGAGGTAAAGCAGAGGACACAAGGTAACAGGCTGTGAGCTGGGCTCAGGTGGGACCCGAGACCAGACAGCAGAGAGTGACAGGAAGGAGAAAAAAGGAAGGAAACGAACAAGACCATCTTTGGTTGCTTTTGCATAAGTAGACTGTATAAAGAGTTGGTCAGCATCACCTAGCAGCTGTATGCAGCTTCTATGGAGCATGGTTTTGTCATTACCAGCCGCTCTCGAAGACCTCTCAGCAGGCCCACGAGGCCCAGCCTCACATGACACTGATGAATGGGCTGCCATGCCACTCGCCTGTGTAATTTGTTTTTTAATCATTTCAAGTTGCTGGTAGGGGACAGAAAGAAAAGTCGCATGCATCTTGTCACCAATCTGATATGTCGGTTACCACTGACATTAAACCTTGTTTTCTTAGTATTTACCAAGGTATTTGTTATCTCAGAGTGAGGTAATACAGGGATGCCCAATATAAATCATATGTATATACATGTATAACATGTGGATGAGGTCACTACAGAATTCCCAATTCAGTTTAATTCTGATTGGCGAGCTCTCGATTCTGATTCATTTCAGTATATTTTAGGTAAAATGCTCAATTTGCTTGCATATGATAGAAAGTCAATCTGCTAATGCTGTAAATTATACAGGGCAGTGTTTTAGACAGAATTTAACTGGTAACTCGTCTTTTTGAACTACTCGCTCAAATGAGTCTATCATTGTGTGATTTGTGCTACAGTTTTCTGTTTTTGAAGTACTTCCTCAGAGTAATTTGTTTGTGATTCAGACCACACAGTTCGTGCTAGAGTAAATGTTTTTGATAGAAAGGGCTCATAAGAATCATTTGTTTGTGATGAGTTTTTGATTTTCTAAAAAGTTCAATTTCAGTTGTTAGTTTCAGGAATCAGGCTTCACAAAATGTATTTAATATACGTACATATTCCCCCCAGCCTTAGGTACGGTCACATTAGCTAAATTTTGCATATAAAAGGTTCATTGTATATACACTGTAAAAAGTTTTAACTATTATTTACAAAAAATTTTTGGTGAAACATTTTTACACTCAGAAAAATTGAGTACATTTTAAAGCTGTGAAATCAATAAAATATACTGTATGAATTGAGTAAATGCAAGTAAAAAGATTAAGTAAATCTGAGTAACTGCATCTGGTACATTAACAAATAAAATTGAGTAGAAATAATTTATCATTTAAACATTTAAAAAACTATATTTATGAGTAATATGAACTGTTTTTATTTATGAGTAATATTAACTTTTTTTTATTTTCTCTAAACCTTTGTAAAATAGTAGCCTATTCTATACAACCACCAGTATACATGACATTGGCCTTTATTGTCGATGAGTACAGCTATACAGCACATTTTACACTGTTTTTAACATGTACAGTATACAATATTGCCTACATTTAAACTCATTTAACAAACATTTTAGAAGTAAAAATGAAACATTTAAACATTCAGGTAGCCTAATTCAAGTGTAATCAACCAGTCTGTTATCCAATATCCACCGGATCAGCGCTGGTTCTCGTGCCGGAGACGGACTCGCACTCTGCGGGTGAACTTCGAACTTTAGACCGCCGTCCTGCATTTCACTCATAGCCGAAAGATACTGCGAGCGACTGACTCCATAACCTGCCAATAAACAAAAAGTGACAGTTCTGAGGATATTTTATCATCCAAATTAATTATATTCATTATCATTAGGAATAAAGTCGTGTGTTTATGCAAGGCGTTTCAATCACGCGAAAAGACAGGCACGACTCTCGTTTAGGTGTCGAATGACGCCTCTGTATGTTGTTTTGCATTAAATAAAATTATTTAAAGCACAGTAATGATTTTATAGATAAAATAAAAAAATACACAAACCTGAATTTCACAGAGGAAATGCACCAAATCTGCTTCGCTGAGAAGAGAACTGTTGTTCTGGAGACTGGAGAGAGTTCAAACAGCCCGCGCTCACTCAACCGTTGAGTTGTGTCACGTCAGAGGGTGGGACTGGGGTGCATTGTTGTAATTGAGTAAACTTACTCAATTTCTTAAGAGTGTGTTAAATATATTAATAATATTGATTTGAGTTAAGTAACATTTTTGTTTCTTGAAACAGATCAGTTTAATTCAACATTCTCAAATATGTTTATAGAAATTTCACAAATATATTAAGTGTAGGCTATTATAAAGAAATAATTGGTTAGTCAAATACTAAATCATTTTATTGAAAAAACCTTAAATATATCTGTAAATTTTAGATAAAATTAACTGTTGTATTTTTACTCAATTATTTTGGTATGTTTAACTCAAACAATTAAGTAAACAATATTCAGAGATTTTATTAAGTTAATAAACTATAGTTAAACCAAGTGTAGGTCAATGCGGTGAATTCCCCTGACCAACTTGAAATCTTTTGTTAAGTCATTCTTATTGAAATGGCTTGTTATCGTAAATGTGACCGCACTTTCAGGTTTTTATATCTTTGCAAGGGCCAAATGACTTGACAAGAATAGTAAAACTTTAAATTACTTGCCAACAGCCTATGATAAAAATGGCATAATAAAATGACTAAATAAAGTCTTGATTAGAATCTAAAAAAGCGTTTGTGAAAAGGTTAGGTGATAAAATGCAATTAGCTCAATTGAAAAACAATAGAAGTTAATGGAAAGTACAGAGCATAATATAAAACAAACGTTTGTTGGTGTATGGATATGTGTGTGTGTGTGTGTGTGTGTGTGTGTGTGTGTGTGGCCATCTGCCATTCTTCATTTATTCATGCGCTGTGATCTCCCTCTGCATAAAACAGCCTCATTTTGGAGTGTCCTTTCCACTGAGACTGCTGACTGGCCTTTTATGTGCTGTGTACATTTTTGTTTGTGTGTGTGAGAGAGAGAGAATTATACAGGGTCAGTGGTAAGCCTGCCGGGGTCTCCGCATAGTCAGATCTCCTCACAGTAGCTGATAGAGAGGAAATGAAGAAAGACAGGCCGGACCAGGGCAGCTGACCAAGGCCATCTACTCCCATCAGCCTGTGCCGTCTACACTGTTTACCCCCTATAATTCAGCTCTGCTCCCAGCCCTGGGCCGAGGGGAGAGATGTACAGCTGACCTGGTAAAGAGACCTAATCAGCTGTTCTGCAGCATTAGCTCCCTCCACTCTTCCCATCAGGAAACAGCCTCTTTCTCTTGCCAGCTTGCTTGCTTGTTCTTTCCTCAATGTGTGCTTGCATGTGCCCTACTCACTTTTGATGCACATGTAAGGGTGTCCGCGTGAGGGCCCGCAGACACTAATGAGCAATTATGCTCGTCATTTGGCCATCATTAAATGGATTGCAGGGAGATGCACACAGGCCTCAAGGGACAAATGAATTTCTTCCTTACAAATCTATCTTTACCAGATTTGGCTGATAAGGGCTTATGAGATAGACCATGTGCTCCTCGAAACATTAATTCAGCAAACCAGCTGCAGGGAAGGGCCTTGTCGAGGAGAAGGTCATGAATAATCAAGAAAAAATCGCTCAGTTCGGATAATGGCACTGTCTGAATTAGCCGTGATCGCGCAATCACCGGAAAGACTTTCCGTTTACCGTGAAGCACCACGAGCAGCACCTCTGTTATGATACTCTGTGTCGAGCACCCTACCAATCTGTCCTGTTAGCGAGAGTGGATGTAAATACAGCTATATCAGTTGATATTTATTGAGAAAGGGATGTCATAGGGCTGGATTGATTTGCTAAAGCAAATGTGATATCATATTTGGAGAATTGCTTTAAACGAATAGTTCAACCCAAAATAACAATTTATTTACGCAAGTCGTTCTAAACCTGTATGACTTTCTTTCTTCTTCTGTGAGGCGTTTCATATATTGAACCTATAGAACCGATCATTTTATGGATTTAATTTTAATTAGGGATGCACCGATACCACTTTTCATTTTTGGTACTTCCCGATACCGATACTTGTATTTTCACTGCATTTGTAATTTTTAAATATATTGGATAGAGAAACCAAAAGAATATGAACCATATTAGTTGGCTTAATTTGTTTAGCAAATATATATTTCCTTCAGTTATTTTCATGCAGCCTGCTAAAATGTACTGTATGAGCTTCTGTTACTTTCAGTGTTCATTATATTGCTTTATCATATTTCATCTTTCATTTAATAGCATAGCACATATTTAGAGCTGTCTCAGCAGGGCTCAGAGGTGAGGATTGGGTCAGTGGTTCAAATGTTTACATATTAGTCAAAAATCACAATTCTCTATTCCAATTTTGATACTACAGCAAAACTACTAGCCTAATTAATGTAAATTTAAAACATTATTAAAGACAAGTGAGCAGTCAGTAATAAAATAAACTGTTTCATTTAGGTCTAACAGTATTTTTCAGGTACATAATTTGAATAAAGTTATAAATTAAATATAGATGGATCTTTATAAAGTTACAAAAGTTATTCAGTCAAGAGCAGTGAGTGATTTATCTGTCCTTTGTTTGATTAACATTATGTTAACGTTAATCCTGTCAGATCGTCCATCCATTGAGTGAGCGTGTACGGGTCGGCCAATCTGGTTATGTCCGTTAAAATGAACTTTTGCAAATAACAATCGTGGTCCTGGACATTACACATTAAGATAAAATCTGATTTTCTCCAGTCATTGTTAAAAAACAAGCTAACAAAACTTGCAAACTAGCGTTAGTGAAGCGGCCAGGGGAATCGTTCTGCCTCATCCTAAGCTCCGCCCACAAAAAATGTCAACTGTCAACTGGAAAGGGGTCTATTTAATAAGCATCATTATTTGACACCAGAGTAACTCGCTGAGCAAATTCAACTTGTGCTTTCACGAGAACTCTGGATTACTAGGGTACCGTTCAAGTGCAAGACGTGAAAGAGAATTCCATTCAGTATTTGCGCACTGTCTTTAGACAGCAGCAAACACTGAGAGTGGTTTTCGGGGGGCACACTTTGGATGTTTGCGTTAATTAAACATCTTGACCTGCAACCATCCTGTAATAATGTAAGGGAATCACTCGTTATACATAAATCACATAACAGTTCATGATTTACTCACATATACGATTTAGTTTTAATCCAAATGACGTGTGCTGAGTGAACAATCAGCAATCAAGAGCATGCAACAGAAGTGCACTCTCTCTCCCTAACTCTCTCTCTCTCTCTTTACCATCTGTTAACGTTAATAATACATGCCTCGTTTTACTTTCTTTGCTATTGACATCCGACTGAACTACACACTTTCCACTGATATCTGTGAAAAAGGGATGTGCTCGACAAGCTTGCGCGTCTGTGCTGCTGCGTGCTCAATCCACTTCGCGTTTTCACTCATCAGCTCGCGCACCACAGCTATAGCTTAACATAAGTTACATAAAACAGATATATATTACTACAGTGATATTTAACCAAAGACTCAAGCTTTTAGGGTTATTTGATCTGTTGAAAGTACCTTGTTGATGCTTTTACACTTTTAAATTTTCTTTTAATGTTCGATGGTTGAAGGGTGAGTAGATTAATGTCATCTCATTGTGACACTTTTTTAACATATTGCGTTCATAGAGCGAGCCTTTCACTGATTGTTTACAATTTAATGGAAGTTACACCCATAATTTGCACAAAGCATCATGGGGCGTAGGAATAAGGTGGATATGGGTCATTCTACAGAATTGGTGCAAACTGCTGTGCTATCCCACAACCAAAAAACACATTTAAAAAGCATTTAAGTATTCAAATTTTAGATGTTTACAAAGATCCTTCTATTATCTATTGAATCCTACAATAATATTTAAAATATCAGTAAGCTTAATATATATAAAATCATAATTTATTGGGTACTTTCAATTGGGAGGTGGCTGTCCCGAACCCTAACCCCTAAATTTCAACTTGTGAAAATGATATTGAAATGTTTTTGTTTGTTTTTTCATTGTTATTTTTAGAAATATATTTTTGATTTCTTTTAAAAAGTGAAGTTAATATATCTATATATATCTATATCTATATATCTGTATAGATAGATAGATAGATAGATAGATAGATAGATAGATAGATAGATAGATAGATAGATAGATAGATAGATAGATAGATAGATAGATAGATAGATAGATAGATAGATAGATAGATGTAAACAAAATATATAGGTCAATATAAGCCTTCTTATTAAATTATTTATTATTGTGTTTCAGTAGTGACCAATTTGGGGAGAGGAAAAATATTCCAAAACTTTCTGAAAATTAAATATATGATAATTAACTGCACAATTACTAGAAATGTGTACCTTGGATATTATACAATTTGCATACATACAAAAAAAAAGTTCAAGACGTTTCCAACTCTGACTTTGAACCAATTCTGTAGAATGGCCCATATAAGCATTCCTATATTTTGTTTAATATTCCACTAATTAGATACATTTACTTCATAGACAGCCTTCTTTTTTTTTCCCCATTACACTCTCTGTTGTCAGTGTTTCTTTGTCTGGACACAAACACTGTGCACACGCTGCGTGCATCGGTTGTTGGTATCGTAGCATTTTTATGAGTACGACAAGTACACAAGTGCAGTATCAGGCTGTTAATCTAAACATACTAATGAAAAAAAAACATTAAACATGAAAGTGTTATGCAATCATTTAAGACATTTTTCCTTATATACAGTAGAACCTTTTTGTCATAAATTGCTCTTTAAAATTGAGTGAAGAACCATAGGATTCTATTTACTGTAGAACCTTTTCTTCTAAAAGTGCAGAACACAAAAGAAGATATTTGGAGAATGTTTCAACTGTTTTTGTCCATATTTTGAAAGTCAATGGAACCCAAAACTCTCAAATCAAATCAAATAAAATCATTGGCATGAACTTTAAACATCAACTAAACACAAACCCTGATGTTGCCCCTGTCGTCTTTCAATGTATCTAGCTGGAACGTTTTTCAAAATATCTTCTTTTGCATGTGTAGAATTAAGCATTTTTGAATTATTCCTAATAATTGCAAGTCTTGCACACTATGCAAGATTTGTACCTTAATATAACAGCTTCGAAATCATTTAGATAGTAAACGAACTCGTAGTTGGGGGAATCAACCCGATAGCAAAGCAGGGGGGACGCTCCTGGCAAAACCATCAATGCAGGTTTGAGAGGTGGCGCCCCGCCAAATCTCGCGAGAATCACGACTTGCTTTACGGCACGACGTCACATACATCAACAACATATGAAGCGGCCTCTATGGAAGACACTAGCACGCATTTCAGACGTGAATCATGGCAGAGTCGACGAAGAAAGCGCGGTCGAAAGAGTGCAGAGACGGCTCTGCGTGAGTGGTATTTACAACAGTAACGTTAAATACAACTACTCCGCAGCGACTCTAGGGGTCTCTGTTTGAGAAAAACGGAAACTGCATAGTGTTCCTTTAAAGGAGTAGAGGATTTATGTTTTGTGGTAGCCATTTCGCTTTGAAACATGGCAGAGAGTTTCACATTGTGCAGTATGTCTAAGTGGCACATATTTATTTTGACAGCCATGTTAGCAGGCCACAGCATTCACACTGCCCGCATAAACAGTGCCTATTTTTGCCATCTGTTGGAGTGCTGAATTGAAAATACTGAGTGCATTTATTGACACAAATAACTAACACAATATTTTACAATTCAGGCTTTTGTAAGATATACATTTCTGTGTTTGGCAGACAAAAGTAATTTATTTCATTGCATCAAAGGTATACATTTTATCTGTTTCTTTTTTTTATGGAGCAACATAATAAATGGGCTAAACTACTCAACCATTGTTTGAGAAAAAGACATCTTTTGTGCTTACACATGCTGTCAGAGGCACACAAAAACTATTCAGTAAATCTGACTCAATCCAGACGATTTAAGAAGCTTATAATTGCACTGGGATTTGGGTTCCGTTCTGTGTAGATTAATTACCATTTGAATGTAAATATGACCCCTTCCTCATGTATTATTAGATTTCATTATGATGAAGTTTGTAATAATTCTCAATAGCCAACTGCTGATAACACTCTATATAATTTATGGCTGTTATCAAACATAGTAAGTCAGAAATAATGTTTTTTTTTTCTTTTCTTTTTTCTATTTCTATTTTGCTATGTGAAACAGGCCTGATTTTCTCTCTCTCTCTCTCTCTCTCTCTCTCTCTCTCTCTCTCTCTCTCTCTCTCTCTCTCTCTCTCTCTCTCTCTCTCCACTTCTACTCCTCCGTCATGAATTCCATCAAAGTGATTTGTTCTCCTTAGTTCCAAACTACTCGGCTGGATTAAATAAATCACATCAGTTTAGCTGCTGGGGGGGATCTGATGTCATTTGAAGGTTGTGTGAATGGGAGATCGCCGCTGATTCTCATCAGCGTTCCGTATGCACTGCCTCACGACATATTATGGCCGTCGTCAGCTGCCACTCTGTCTCTCTTTCTCTATTTCTGGCTGTCCTCTGTTTATTTTGTTCTTCGTGTTTAATTTCCCTGCCACGCGGTCCTGATGCGCCTTGTCAGACATGTCATCACCACAGCGCTTCAAGCAGGGATCAGAGCAGAGTCATACATACAGGCACAAGCAGGGCGGTCCAGCCACTGACTGCTGAGGATATTGGGCTGATTCATTCATGTATTATTACCATATTATCTGTTTTTGCTAAGATCACATTGCTCTGCATCATCTGGCCCATAAACATTGCTGTCCTTTATCTACACAGACAGCTTCCTTATACGGCAGCATTATAATTCAACCTCACATTGAATTGATTTAAAATCTCTATATTCTCAGTAACTTGTTGAAACTGGATTACAAAATTCAGAAATGAGTGTGAATTTGCATTGAATTGGTGACACTCAACAGGAAGTTGAATTGGAATGACAAAAAGAGTAATTTACTGAATTCTAGTTCAACGCCGGCAATGCATCCTGGGAAATTGTGTTCTCCACCCTGGTCTACAAAAGTTACTTTATTTAATGTCTATAGTTTTCTATCTATCGTTCTATGGTTCTATCTTTTGATATCTATCTATAGTTCTATTGGTCATTCTGTCTATCGTTGTACATATCTTTTTATCGCTCTATCATTCTGTCATCTCATCTATAACTCATATCCAGTTTCCAGAGTGATCAGGTTCTCGACGAATGAATGAGATCTGAGCAAAGCCAATTGCACTGACTTTTGGAAGCCAATGTCTGTATCATGCTTGTCAATACATAAAAATCATTATTCAGGCATGAGGACCTCTCATGGTTTCTGCCTCTCTGTTTAGATGGGAAGCTTAGCAGTCAATAGAGTGTGTAATGAAAGAAACGCTGTACTAGTACGTGATCAGAAAGACTGTTCATTTGCAGCTTGTACATTTATTGTCTTGCCTTTTTAGCAGAAATGAATGCTTGTGAGCAATGCTATATAATTAGGCGACATTTCAGCATTTCCTATTGCAATCAACTGCGTTAAGCACAGATCCAATGGCCAAATAATTATTATTTTTTTTGCTAAAAATAGTAATTTGGTTTAGCGGCAAACTTTCTCGGCTCTGCTTAACTTTACATTACGTCTAAAGCCTTGTTGCATGTTGATTAGTTTCTGTCAGCTTGATTGCAGTCGTACTTCCTCTGCGGCCTTGATTACTCCCTGTTGACAAATGTATTGAGCTGATAGCACTCTGATGCACAGATAAGCATCATAAGAATGGTCTACATTCATTCTTCCCAGAAACATGTTTGTATGTGTCCCTCAGGCAATAAGAATATGATTTACAACTCCCTTGTTTTATAATTATGTAAAGTGTTTGAGACCTCCTTATCCACGCCTGCACTAATTACACAATTGGGGGATTTATCTCAGTGAAAGTACCAAAAGATCAATCTTTTATTTTTCAGCTGTGAAAAAAATTAAGCAGTGCCTGATCTTTGGCACCTGCTATATTGAGTTCATTAGATGCAAGCAATGCTAGTGCCCGCTCCCCACCATCAATGATTGAGGGTTTGCTCGATTCACTCTGCATGTCCAGTCTTTCCTCAGACGATCTGTAATAAGGATAAATGGATCTGGAATTATATTCCATTACTCTGAAATTATCAATTAGCTGTGCTCAGGCTGCCATCTTAGCTAGTTTTCTTTGATTATTACACACACACAGCCCTTTGAAATACTTGATTATGATTGGTCATGCGTTCCATTATGCAGTCAAATATTTTTGAGTAATGATCGTTTATTTCGTAACTCTGCCTTCTTTAGATTCATTGGAGTTCAAATTTAGTTAAAAAACATAACTTTTTAATCATTATATATGGTGAGACTAAAATATAAATTTGCATAAAATCTTTGATAGAATCTAGCAGCTCAGATGTCCTCAGTTTGAGAGGGAACTTGAAATAGAGAACTACATGTTACAGTATGGCTACATATGTTAGATTGCATGGAATATGTATAAATTAATTTAGTTGCAGTGTTCATGTTTTTTCTTGGCTGATTGTTATCTATAGTACACATTCCATGTTATAATGAACTTATTCTTAGCGAAAAAGCTTAAAAATATAAACATAAAGCAAAAAAGCTTTCATATCCATTTATTTAATGCAATTTATTTATGGTACGGCTGTATTTATTTATGGCAAGTAGCAGTGTAGTAAGTGGCATAATGTACCGACATTATCATTGCACAATCATTGTATTGTTATTTAATTTAATTTTGTAAGATTTGCTTTTTTTGTAAGCAAATGGCCTAATTTGCATACATGACCAAATAAAAATATCTAATGAATATCAAATATAAATTGCACAGTTAACACAGTGTGTGTCAGAGACTAGTGTTGTAAAATAAAAAGTGAGCTCTGCAGAGATCTCCGAGTCGGTCTGCACTTCAGTGGTGAGAGCTTCATGTCTTTGCCATAATGATGGTGAGAGAAAGAGCTGTTCTGTCCAGTTGTGATTTAATCTCAGGTGTTGGACAGCATGCAAGACAGACCATTATTTCTGATGAAAGGTGAGGTGAATCTGGTCCAGCTGCATTAAGAAGAGATTTGGAGATAACAGTGTGGGATCAATCACCGATCCCTGTGGGACCCCATAACAGGTTGACTACTGTTTTCATACAGTATATGACTGGTATAGCGATATTCACCACACTGTGGGAGCGAGACAAAACTAACAATTAACTGCTGTTATTTGCACACAAACCCAATAGCAGAATAATTTGTTTTCCTGTTGTCGTTTCCACCAATTATATTTGCATAATTCCATGGGATCCATCTAATTTTGCAACACCTAAATATCACTGTCAGTTTCACTCCACTGTTCTCATGGAACATCTGTCAACAGATTCGTTTTCGCTTAATAAATGCAGGGAACGTGTAAAATAACCAGCTTGTGCTACTTGAGCTGTCCGTGATGCTGAACGACAGCTCTGTTGTCGATTATAGGCTTGTTTGATAAAGAGACATATGCCAGACCCAGACTCTATTGCTTCAAGACACAATCTATCAGGATGGAATGACAGAAAGCCAGTGGTTTGCCCGAGATATAGGTTTGCAGTTTGCACTTGGAAACTTGATTTGTTTTACACACACACACACACACACACACACACACACACACACACACACACACACACACACACACACACACACACAAAACAACAGCGATAATAATCTGAGGACAAAGAAGTCAACATCTGAGGACAGAGTTGGATTTCTGCCACTTTCTCCTTCTGTGTTGTATTCTTTGTAAACTACATCAAAAATAGTTGCCTTTTTAAGCAAATTACATATAGGGCTACAAAACTTAAGTTTTGTAAAAAATTATCTCTTTAAATTGAATATCATTTGTTTGATGTATATATGCACTCAAGCTTGTTAAATAATGTCTGCATTAAAAGTGGTCTGTAATGTTGACTGCTAGTGGTTAAAATGGGTACTGCACTCTAAATTCAATATATTGGACAGAGTTGTTTGCCCTGCCCCCTCCTCCTCAGATTCGAAGCTCACGCGGGCTGCCAGATTGAGGACACGCAACAGGAATGAGTGCAATTGACAGTTCGCAAAGCCCCGCCCCCTTTAGTTACTGTTGCTATGTCCGACAAGCCACACCGCGCTCATGCCACACCATGTTCTCACGCAGTGAAAAATACATTGCGGAGCAGAGAGGACACTGACAACACGCTGACAGAGAGGACAGACCAGATTACTTTTGATATGAAACAAAGTCTCACCTTTCAAATTTGGTTATTTTTTCATTTTCAAAATGTAAACAATAAATACCGTTTTGTGGCTCTTTAATGTGTCTGACAGATTGCTGTAGAGCCTCAGTTAAAGCTGCTCGTGAACCGATCATCTCTTCCTTCTAGTTAATTTATAGCATCAAATAAACATGAATGAACATAAGAAGGAATGTTGTTTTAACCGCGGAAAGACGTCAGTACCCACCGTTTTTCAAGTTCAAATCCTCCCACGTTAATCTACTAACTCTCCTAAATGCTTTGCCGGACAAAAAAGGCGGATTTGGCGGATGGCGGATTGTGATTGGTCAGATCGCCTGTCAATCAAACTCCCTGCGAAGGGTCAATTGACAATGGAAGGCGACGAGCCTGACAACGTAAGCTGTTGAGTTGATTTTTCCGCGTTTTAATATGCTTCTGGTCATAGAGCTTTTTAGATGGATACTGAGGCTTTTTAGGTTTTGGGTAGAATCTGCAATCTCTGACCCAGTTTGTTTGCTGTCTTCCATAACTGCAATACGTTATGTTTTCCACCAACTGGCAACCCAGGGTGTCGAAATACTATTGCAGGGTTCACCAATCTCGGTCCTGAAGGGCCGCTGTCCTGCAGAGTTTAGCTCCAACCCCAATTAAACACACCTGAACCAGCTAATCAAGGTCTCACTAGGCATACTAGAAACTTTCAAACAGGTGTGTTGGAGCTGGTTGGAGCTAAACTCTGCAGGACAATACACTGGAGAAACCAGCAAACACTTTCCACAGCATATATCAAGTCACTGCTTGAGTTAGTTTGAAGTGCTTAACATAAAGCATTGTCATGTTTTGGATCATGCACTTTCTCACTGTAGCAGCTCACTCTCTTGTAACTGGCACAGACTCAACTAATCAATGATGAATTAGTTGAGGATTATTTTTATGACCGATTGATTAGTTGTTGCAGACATGAGAGAGAGATTACATCATCTGACTTTGGAAAGTTCAAAATTGTGGGGTGGGTTGATGAGTGACAGAGAGTGGCTTGGCCTCTAGAGATTGATAAGAAAATGCCAAGGGCTAACCAAAGTGATAATACCAGGTTCATTTCTGTCAACTCAGACAGATCACCTTCCCTCACAAACCTGCGGCCTTGTCTCATTTCTTCATACACACACACACACACACATACACACACTCATTTTCACACAGCTATACATACATTTTTCAGAGTGCTGACATATTATAAGTGGTTATGCATTCTGATATCATACCTCAGAGCTTTTCCATGCTATCGGAGCTCATTAATTTGTAATTTGTGAATAATTTAAGGCGCAAATGCAATTTTGTTTCCTGTTCCGGTTGGGATTTAAGGCAAGTGCAGACAGAGTTAGCAGTATTTAGGAAGACTTTTGTAGACACTGGATTAATCAAGCACACTAGATTAGTCTGTCGGCAACATCTTTTTTTGGCTGCTACTGTTGTGGCAGGTTGGTCTATAATGTGAGAAATAAAAGTAAAAGCTTATGTGACGTGCTCTATCATTTTGAGTTGTGAGACATGATGATTCGTTTGTAACAAAACAAAAACTTTTAAATTATGTCAATGTTATTGCAAAGTTCAAACAATAAATGTTGTTTTGACTCTCTACAGTGTGAGAGTCAAACAAGATTGTACGTACATCTGAGGGTATACAGTACAACGTACTAAAATGTATTATCTTTCATGTAATCGCACAATCAGTGTTTCAACCACGGAAAATTTTCGATATGTAACATTTACCTAAATAGGAAAATCATTCAGTGACCATAACTTATAAGTCAACTCGAAAAAAAGAAATGAAAAGATAGCATATCGATAAATATATGCAAATATTTAATATATGGATGTTTGAATAGATCTGCTAATTCTGTCAAAAATGTTTGAAAATTGTTTGGAATAGTTAGAGGCCATTTTCTCAAAAGCAAGATTTTTATGACAGCCTCCATTTAAATGACTTCATCTCAGTGATTATGGAGTGTAAACATAATAGGTACAGTATGCAGAGAGCTTCAAAACAAAAGAGAATTTATTCTTAACTTTATGAATATACAAACTGCCGCTGCTAGTTGCATAAACAGCTTAGACAGCTTAGTCAAGCTAGCCATCTAATTTTTTTTCTTTGAGACTGGTCATATTTTTTTCAGTTACATCAAAATGTAGATTGGTCTAATGAGTCTGAAAAGACTGTTTACGCCTTTGGCTAACAGCTAACTGTTATTGATCTCATTATGAACAATTAATCTGTGCTTTGTTTCGCTCAGATATTTGTTACAAGAATCTATTGCTACTTTTGTTTCATTGCGACTTTAAGACAATCTTAACAGTGGCTGTGTTAATGTGGTGCTGCATTGTAGAACAATGTCATTTTTGTCTAGATGTAAGTGACAGTGCAATATTCCATGGGATATATATGTTTGGTGTGTATGTGTATATTTTATATTGCATAGATTTGTTGTGAATGTCAGTGTGCAATGAGATGACTGCAAAATAAAGGCTCACATATAGTAGTCCTATCACATGTTCAGCTAGTGTGTGAGAGCGAGAGAGATGGAGGAAGAGAGGGAGAACTTTCCAGAAAACACTGTCAACAGCTATAGTCATTAGTAGTCAGCAGGGATCCCTTTCTCTGATTCATGCCATGAATTTACATGCCAGTTAATACAAGTGTAAAATTACTTATATCTGCCAAAAACACTATGAACAATTCAGCTGTTCAGATAATCACTCTCAGAGATTTTAAATCGGCGTTCATTACCTCTTTATTTCAGGAGTAAAAAGATGCTGCTTAACTGATGTTATCATTGAGAAAATCGATATCCTATTCATTAGTTTGTAGCTCAAGCCTAGAGTACAGTTCTCTATAGAGCCTGAAGTGTTGCTTTTTTGCTCTTTATATGTTGATAGTTATTCATATGAGATAGTTCACCCCAAAATGAAAATTCAACTTTTGTCAATTCAAACTTGGATGACTTTCTTTCCTCTGTGCAGAACAAAAGTATATACAAAGTGTTGATCACTCTTTTTCATGCAATTACAAAGAACGTGTACTGGAGCTTTAAAGCATTAAAAAAGAACAAAAACCCCAATAAAGGTAGTTAAATGAATATGAAAGAAAAATGAAAATTCTGTCAACATTTTCTCACCCTCTAGTTGTTTCAAACCTGTATGAATTTCTTCCTTCTGCTGAACACAAAGGAAGATATTTTGAAGAATGTCAGTAACCAGACAGTTGTACCAGATGTACCCCATTGACTTCCATAGTCTTTTTTTCCTACTATGGAAGTCAATGGGGCACGTGAACTGTTTGTTTACCGACATTCTTCAAAAGACCTTGCTTTGTGTTCAGGTTTGAAACAACTTGAGGGTGAGTAAATGATGACAGAATTTTCATTTTTAAGTGATAGCTAAATTTTGCATGTGAAATTGTCTTCTCTCAGAAGACATTTTGTAAGTGTCTTTTCTTAGGTTTTCTTTGACACGTAGTAATTACTAAGCCAGTTTGTGCTGTAAATGGAGTGTATTCGCCAAAAATCTGAAGAATTTATCTAAAGTTTGGGTAGAAAAATAATGATTAAAAATTGTAGTTTATATTATGCCTGAATGCTCAGTTCAATTGAGCAGGTGCATTAGTGAGCGAACGATCTAATGTCAGTAATTCTGTGCATCAGTGAGTAAATCACTGAATGAATGAATGATTCATTGAGTGAAAGATACTGTCTCCTCTTGTCTGTGAAAAAAAAGTCTGTTTTATTCACTCTTGGCATTTTTCCACCGACACCGTGAAGGATGTTCACAGCAAGCAACTCTGAACATCATAACACCAGCCTCTTCTACATAATCACAACACACAGCTCTAAGAATCAGTTAACACCCACAACCAAACACCTAAATCACAGTTTACACAGGAAATTTGAGTAAAGCACATCAGTGAGTCACTTAATAGTTGAGATGGCTTAAGTTCCAGAGGTTTTAGAGTTCCTGAACCATAACATTGGTCAGAAGAGAGAGATGTCAAATTTGCAGACACTGTTGTATTACTCACACATCAGCATTTACCTTTTCTGTGGTTTAATGCCAAGGTATTATAACGCATAGTCACTTTGTGTGAAACTGGACGTAATACTCTTTTCACATACTATTTTTCACCTACTATATCTAAGGAATATGGATGTTTGGACGGAGCCATGGAGTTACTTTTGATTTATTCGTTTTTGTTGTGTTGTGTTGTGTTGTTATTGTATTTGTGTCATGTTAGTTTTAGCTTCTTTTTTTTCTGATTCTCATTTGTCCTCTATAGACTGTCAAATAAAAACAAAAAAACAATGTTTTTAGAGTTTGATTTGGTTTGGTTTGGAGGCCAGACCTGTGGTTCAGACCCTCTACTGCTGTACCACCTATCAGGGTTTAGTATTTCTCCCGAGAGCTAATTATTCCACAACAAACAATATGCATGCGTGTATGCCTGTATACAGTGTGTGTGTGTGTGTGTGTGTGTGTGTGTGTGTGTGTGTGTGTGTGTGTGTGTGTGTGTGTGTGTGTGTGTGACAGTGTGTGTGTGAAAGTGTGTGTGTGTGTGTGTGTGTGTGTGTGTGTGTGTGTGTGTGTGTGTGTGTGTGTGTGTGTGTGTGTGTGTGTGTGTGTGTGTGTGTGTGTGTGTGTGTGTGTGTGAGAAAGAGAGAGAGAAAGAGAGAGAGAGTCTGCCAGTGGTGAAGCGGCAAGCTGGCCCAGGTTCTGCTTTTCTGATTGATCTTCAGGTGACAGGCTGTGTCATGGGGCTCATTGCCAGCCTGTCAGCACCTCACCTCTCTTCTCTCTCCTCTATCCAGTCTCTTTCCTTCTTGTCCTCCCTCTCTCTCTCTCTCTCTCTCTTTCTTGTCCTCACTTTTCCTCTCTCTTCTGTCATCCTGCCAGAGATCAGGAGCAGCTGTTGTCCCAGGGGTCCCAACTGTCTCCTAGATACTTCTTCTCTTACACTGGCCAAACACTTAAAAACTGTTTGTGTGCATGTGGTTATGTAATATGTGGCATTTTGGTTCAAAAACCTGCGTCCCGTTCCCTTACTCCTCATAACCCAGTTTAGCCAGGTGTTAAAGATGCAGTAAGCGATTTCTGGTAAACACTGTTGATATTTGAAATCACCAAAACAAACGATCACTAAGAGGGGAACCAAAAGAAAAAACATATTGGAGTATGTTATCTCACTTTTTGAAAACACTTTGGGAGCTGATGCTTGAAACGGGCGGTGGAGGAAGTTTAGACGTTCCGGGCTTATGAAAATAATAATAAAGCAAATGAACAATCAAGCGAAGATGACACACGAGTATATTTATGCAAAAGACAGCATATTAGTTTGGTGAAACACAGCAAAATCAACGTTACTCACTTATCGTGAAGAGACGAAATAAAGCGACCTGTCTGTTTTCAGGCCTTTGCTTAGGTCTCTCCAACGCTGGAAAGCTTCTTCAATATTAACGCGGGTCCTACAGTACCTCTTGTCTGATTGTAACCTTTCAAAGTAAGTTCCCCTGGCATTTTCCTCTTTTGAATTTTCTCTGCCATCTCTCTCTTTCTATAGTTGTTCTGCCAATGTCTGTCTTGTGCACTGAGCTCTTTCTCCTTGCCCATCATGAGTGGACACGCCCCTTACTGCTGATTGGCTACAAGTGTGTTTTGGTGCTCGGTCCCGATCCACTTTTTAACAGCGTTTTTCAAAAATCATTTACTGCATAAGTGTGCAGAAATAGCACTGCACTGTGAATATTTAAATGAAGTCATTATCAGCCTCCTTTCTATGCAAATTAGGCTCATATGATTAATGCCTTAGTCATCCATATTTGCCTAGTTCGTTTAACATTATGCTATTAAAATGAATTAAAATATATTTTTGTGTAAATTTTTTATTGATTGTGGCAGCAGTACTTGGTGAAGTAAATGATGCAGCAGTAGTTTAAAAAATACTACTGTAAAAATGATGGTCCTTATGACAGTAATTGTAGACATTTCGCAAATTTGTAGATTTTGTTTGTTATTTTATTTAAACATTGTTAATGACATTGAATGAAATTAAACTACTTTACAAATAAATAAATATGAAATAATTTTACACTAGTTTTATTATTAATTTTTATTGTGAAATATAATATAATATGAATATATCATCATTATCGATTAAAACTATCAGTAAGTGAATCAAATATTCAGTAACCACTCAGGGGTGCGTTTCCCGAAAGCATCGTTAGCCAACTATGGTCGCAAGTTCTGTCATTATTCAATGAGTCAGTTCAACGAGTCAGTGTTTCCCGAAACCATCGTTTTAACGAACATTTGCAAACAGCATCGCAAAGTTGTGTAGTTGAAATGACAGTTCTCGACCTGTGGTTAGAAGCATAGTTTCTTGTTTGCATGACATGTGGACTTAATAAATCCTTATCTTGAGCAAAATAATCAAGCTGACATTCATTACAATCTGAATCTTTTATTTAGAATACATACAAAAGTAATTTACGTCTTTTAGTTTTTTTAAGAGTGCGCATGTGCGAACGTGCTCTAGTATGTAAGAACGAGCCTAAGATTGAATCTGGAAATAGAGCAAAATAACTGAGAAAAATTAGAAATATTCCTCAGATGCCATGTTCATAATTTAGAGCAAAGCATCTAACATTAATTCAATCTCAAACAGATTTATTAAAAGTAGTTATATTACTCCACCACCTGCGTGACTTCATTAACCAACGTGTTTGAACGACCAATTTGTGACAGTACGGTTTTGGGAAACAGTCGTGACTAGCTATAGTTGATTTCTTCAACAATGTATCGTACTATGGTAGTGAACCAGCGAGTTACGTCGTTGTACGGGAAACACACCATTGATCGATTCAGTGAGTTCATTATACGAATGATATCATTAGATTCATCAGATCGTGAGTCTTTTGAATGATTTATTGAAAGAACTGGTTCAAGTTACTCTATTGTTCGTGAATTGTAAAGTCAATAAAGATACCCTAAAGCTACACTGTGTCATTTTTTAAGTTGATTCTTTGCAAATAAACACTTTGTTCTTTCAAAATGATATGTACTCATTAATGTGTAATTACTTCTCGTAAGCGTAGAATCTGCCATTTAGAATAGATACGAGCGAGCCGCTCGAATGGCGGCAGCCATGTTGCGCCTCCATCTTGAAAATACATTAGCCAAAGAGGGACAATTCAAGGAAATTCAATCTTCGCCTTTCGCATTTTGACTCTCAGTGGCACTGTGACGAATGCGAGGGGGAGATTACTCGCGACTGTCGGCAGATTTGAAATAACACGGCCACCGTAGGAGTTAAAACGCCCTCAGAATGGGAGGGGCTAGAAAGTAATATTCAGTTGGTAGTCATAAACAATTTCAGAGAAAATCCTACACAGTGTAGCTTTAACTGTCTTTTTGTCTCATAACAGAGAGAAAGATTTTCAGATTGCAAACTGACATTCATTACATGGCCACTGTTATTTTAGTATTATTTACCGTACTTTTATAATATTTATCGATAATTTGAATTACATTTTTTTTATTCGTTTTTTTATTATTTATTTTTAATGTCTATTTAGCTGTAATGTATATTTAGTAATATTTAGTCATTTTTTTATTCGTTTTTTTTATATATATTTATATATATAATGTCTATTTAGCTGTAATTTATATTTAGTAATATTAGTGCTTCAACTTAAACCTATTTTATTTCAGTTAGTTACCAAGGCAACATTTCTAATTTCCGTTGTGTTTTTTTCATATAATATTTTATTTTATTTCAGCTTTATTTCAATTAAAAAAAAAATAATTGTTAATAGTTTTAATTAAGTTTAACAACACTACAACACGCAAATTGTGTTCATAACTCGTTTGTGCTGTTATTTGATTTGCATAATTTCTTTAGTAAATTAGGCGCTAAAACAGACTGCGCGAGCAAATGAACGGTGCTATTAGTGGACACAGTTCATTTTTAGTAAATGCTGAAGTATCTGCTCAATCACACATGCACACACTCCACACATGCTGTGGGATATTCGATGACCTTCCGTGTCATGTATGAGTGGCCCAAAGTGCGCCACAGTTAATGACTGGCTCATTTACACTGTCTCTGTTTTAATGAAGTATTAACATGCGCTCGGAGAGTAATTACAGGTCCGTTCCCGTTGGGCTTGTCAGACTGCACCAGGGAGTGCAGATGGAGGAAGGGTCAACTGTTCACACACTCTTATATGTTAATCAATATGAGACCATTCATTTGCAAAGCGGCATTATGATTTGACAGCAGCATTACTCTGATGTTTTTTTTTTGTTTTTGTTTTATATTTATTTTTTGATGTACACCAGCAACAGACTGTAGCTTGCGGCATGTAACATATTAAATATGTCTAAAAAATTGCTTGCTAATGAAATGTATTTTATTAATCACTTTTTTTTAATTAAGTTTAAAGTTTGAAGCTTTGTGGTGAGTGTGAGAGTTTTAAATAAAAGTTTTAGTGCTGGAGGGGCTAGATTTACATATTTTGATATGTCGTTTTGATATTTTTCATTTGTATTGAATCAGCCTTGCGTCTGTGTGCTTGTTTGGACAGGGTTTTGCAGCATTGTGGTTGCCATCAAAGTAGAAGACGGGCTTTTATTTCAATCAAAAGCAGACATGGTCATCCTTTAATGGATCAGAGAGCCCGTCCCACCTGCAAAATAAGAAAAAAGGAGCTTCTGTTATCTACAGGAAGATTCAGCAGTCTTTCTCCCTCGAGTTTCCTCTGAAACAAATGTTCCTGAAGCACTGCAGTTCATTTTTGTCTCTGCACTCCCATGAAACTGTGCCCCCTTCCTTTTCTTCCTGTCCTCTCGGCAAAGGCTTTAATCCCATGCAGTGTGTGCTACCCATGGCCTGGGTGTCTGTCCTCCTCTGGCTTTGTGTTTGTAATGAGAGGGCAAGATTGTGTTGTCTTTGATCTGAGGTGCTCCGGTCTTGCTGCATGCTACCTCATGTAAGGCTGGGGATTTGCTATTGTGTTCCGGAATCATTCACTCACCTTCCGTGACCTCTTCTGCACACACAGCTTCCTTGTCTTTTTTTAATCATTCTTTCTCAGCCTCATTGCAGTTTTTTTTTTTTTTTTTTTTTTTTTTTTTTCTCACTTAGTCTAACCTCATCTCATTCTCTTCTCTGTCTTCGAGTCTCAACTAATCCTGTGTCTTCTCATCGAGTCCTATTGTGCGACTGTCTTTTTCACTTCTATTTTCTTTACGTTTTAGCTCATCATGTCTCTTCTCATCAAGTCTCGTTTCATCTCATCTGTCGTATCTTGTTATCTAGTATCTTCTCATCACGTTCTGTCACCTGTCTTCTCTTCTAGTCTCTGCTCTTGTCTTCTCACGTGGAGCTGTGTTCTCCTGTTCTGTCTTATCTTCTTCTCTGTCTTCTGTTTTCACCTTGTCCTATCTTTTCTCATCTAGTCTCCTCTTCTCTGTTGTCTATTCTATTTATTCCGTTTCATCTCATTTCATTTAATATTTTCTCTTTTCTGTCATCTAGTTTCAGTTGATCTTGTCTCGTCTTATCTAGTCTCACCTCTTTCCATGTAGTCTCACCTGTTTGTCATATAGTCTTTTCATTTATGTAGTCTCATCTCATTTTATCTACTCATTTCTCATCTAATCTTCTTTTCTTTGTTGTCTAGTCTCAGTTCATCCTTTCTCTTCTCATCTGATCTGATCTCGTTTCATCTCATCTTTTCTCATTTAGTCATCTGTCATCTTTCAGTCCATTCTGTCAGTTAATCTTATCTCTTCCCACAGTGTCCTCTCTTCTTTGTTGTCTACTCTCAGTTTATCCATTCTCTTCTCATCTAGTCTCATCTTTTCACATTAAGTCTTCTCATCTGTCATGTAGTGTAGTTCATGCTGTCTCGTCTCAGTCTCATTTCATCTAATTGCATCTCATCTCTTCTCATGTAGTCTCCTCTCTTCTTTATTTGTTGTCTAGTCTAAGTTCATCCTTTCACTTCTCATCTAATTTAATTTCAGACCATCTTTTCTCATTTAGTCCTCTTTTCTCAGCATCTAATCTGTTCGTTCTGTCTCATCTAGTCTTGTTTCTTCTCATTTCATCTTATGTTGTCTTCATGTAGTCCTCTTGCTTTTTGTTTTCTACTCTCAGTTCATCCTTTCTCCTGTCATCTAGTCACATCTCATTTAATCTGATATTTTTTCATTTATTTCCCTAACTTCTGTTATCTAGGCTCACTTCATTATGTATCGTCCCATCTAGTCCCAAGGTATTTCCTTCTCTTCTTTGTTGTATCAGTTCATCCTTTCTCTTCTCATAGAGAAGTCTCATCTGGTCACTGAGTCTCAGTCTTGTCTCATTTCATTTCATCTAATCTCATCTCTTCTCATCTAGTCTCCTCTTCTTTGTCATCTAGTTTCAGTTCATCCTGTCTCTTCTTATTTAGTGCCATCTCATTTTATTTTATTATTTTTACTCTAATTATTTTTAAGTAATCTTGACGGTAATCGCAAGAAAGTGGATCAGTGAGTCCCAATTCGCATACTATCCATCCTAAATAGTATTCGAAGATGGAATTAGTACGTCCCAAATCGTAGTATGTTGAAATGAGTATTCCAAAGATACCCGGATGGTCTACTTCTTCCGGTCAGAATCCGAAGTGCAGATCCGTGAACTCTAATATTGCCCACAACCCATCGTGCGTTGGACGAGGATTCGATTAGAACTACAAACACGAGTGAAAAGTGTTAAAAAACTACAGACATGGAGTCCAGCGGTTATGTAGAGAGGTTTAGATAAGGGGGTTTGAGTGATTAGCCTAATTATCAGTATCTAACCTGACGAAAATGTATTTATTCAATGTTGTCCACATTATATTACATCTGCAGCAGCATTGTGAACTTTTGTAAATATGTTTAACCATAAACTTTTAAATGCATCATTATATTTAAATTGCAAATACATGAGGAGAGTCTCCGCATGAAAGACCCATGACTGGCAGATCAGCGTGCTACAACATTTCTCTCTGAAACATCAGAAAATTAAATTAGATTGAATGGAGGATTTTAACTGTGACAAGATGATTGACAGGGCAGTTTACGGTGACAGGATGCACGCGACAGAGCTGTCCGTTAAAGATGACGAAGTAGTTTGTCCCAAGGCTTGCCTACTCTTTTGCTACACACTCAAAAGTATGTACTTTTTCTTCACAAAAAGAGTACATAGGGCGTAGTATAAGTAGGCGAATTGAGATGCAGCAGATAAGTATAGGCTACATAATCAAATTCACAAATATTACACCATTTAAACATTATTCAGATATATAGGCTACTGAGTTACTAAAACTGTCTTTGTCAAATAATACACTTGTTTTTTCACAGTTTGAACGTTCTTGTTTCCATTTGTTTAATTTCAAGATCTGAGGTGAATTATCCATTGTTGCTTTTACAGCTACAAAGCTGAGAGCACTAAATGATATTCAGTCACATTACACGCCTTTAACATTAAATAAAGCGCACAAACAGTACCTGAGATTATCATTGCCACACTTTGTGTTTGTTGTTCCACGTCGCAGAAAAATAGAAACCGTTTCTAAAATAGAATCGTCGCATGTCGTCGTCGCGGCTGGTTAGGACAAAAACACTGATTAACATGGAAAAGATACCTTTTATCGCGGCGTCGCGTCTAGTTAGCACACGGTGTCAGGGACATCTCTATTAACCTTCATCTGATGTACTACATGCACCGGGACGCAGACTGACAACACCGCGGACCTTTTTTCACCCTCTTTCCCACAATCTCAAAAGTTGCCCTCATGGGATCTGAAGCACAATAGCTGCTGGGATTTGCTCTCCTAAGCATTAACTTTTGCTGAATTGAATTACTTGTCCCAGGAATTGGCAGAATTACCTCAGTGCTTGTTAATGAGCCTGACGATATTGTTTTACTTCCTATGGGCATCATTAGGTTGTTTAGATTCGACAGGGGACCTGAGCTTGGCAATTTGATAAGAAGCACTCATGTTGGTGAATTAACTTGAACATTTTCTCTACCCTTGCAGGAATTCTCTCTGCTACGATTGGACGATTTAGCTGATCAGCGAGTCAACATCGTCGGGTTTTCAGTCTTCAACAAGACACATCCCTTCTTTCAGGACTTCGTCCTCAGCCTCAATCGATCCTGGCAGGAGAACTGTGATCATGCTCCTTTTGCTGGAACACCAGTAAGACAGAGGAACTCTCAGCTTTTGAATATGCATGGTTAAATCAATTTAAAGGGATAGTTCACCTAAAAATTCAATCTTGTTGTCATTTTCTTAATTGCTTTCTTTCGTGAAACACGAAAAGAGATGTTAGGCAGATGTCCAAGCAGCCTATTTCCATATGATAAAAGTATAGGGGAGCAACAGATCGCAGTTGATCCGTGATCCGTACGGACCAGGCCCCACGGATTCGCGGATTAACTGCTAAATTTAACCATCATAGAGTGAAAGTTTATAATTTTTATGTGTTTTGCCAATTTACAGATTAAAACAATTTTAAACGCAGAATAAGAAATCGGGACTCGCACGTTATCTGTGCGCACAGCCGCACACACCAAAGCGCACGCATAGAGAGAGGCACGTTTCAGACAGCGCTCGAACACCGAATTGATTCCTCTTTCGCGTTTCGTTGCGGTTGAACAGACAAATACAAACAAAATTATGTCAAAATACCCATCTCGTCAAGTATTTTCTCGGTTATGTCATAAGTGAACAGATTTTTAGGTCCGTGCATTCGGTCTTAAAGTGACTACTGTTGTCTGTGTCATTAATGTTAATAAAACAACAAATACAGCTTTAACAAAGATGAAACTATATTTAATTTCTACAGTGAACAAATAGTGTTATTTTGCATTTAGGCTTAATTATTCATTTCTGTACCTGAATACTACTGTTAAGGTCTACTGGCTAAAATACTACTGAAAAAGCATTTCACATGTTGTACACAAACAGAACTTGCATGAGAGCGCCACAATGAGTTTAACAACACTGTTTCAAGTTTTTATGCACATATTTCATATACTCTTTAAAGTCTGTAAATGAACAAATTAAAACAGTTGTACTATAAAATAATTTTATTTTTATTAAATACTCGATTTCTGTCATATCAAACTTATGATCAAGATTAAATTTACTGTAATGTTAATTGTTTTCTAGATTATATTCCTGGAATGGGAAAGTTTGGGAACCCCTGATCTAGTCCATGTTCTGAAAAAAAGTAATTTATTTGTAACTCAAAGATGCTCTGTTAATTAATTTGGTACAGCCTTCTACTCATGTCCTCTTGCTTACCTTGAAACCGAGGCTATGGCTCTATAATTCATCACACACAGTCACACACTCCCTCTGAGGAGGACACACACCCTGTATGTTCATGTCAGCCCAGTTATTTCCGTCACTTTGGAAATGAAAACATCTGTATAATGTATTATTCCTCATCTCAGTCTCAATCAAACATCTAGGGAAGCTTAAAAAAGATATCAAAGATCGGTCTGTAACACTTTTCTTTATCTGATATACACAAGTAAGTTGTAATAATTCATTTTACATTTTTGTGTTCTAATTAAAGCTGCAGGGGGGACGATTTTTTGAAAAAGAAATGCCTACTGCTTTTAGAAACTAGTTCTGGTTGCATTTCTCATTTAATTAGGTCTAATCTTTAATTAATCAGAAGATGGTTTGTAGTTTGGCAGACAGATGAGAGACAGGTCTAAACCCCACAGTGAGACTCAGCTCTGTGTTACACAATGGCCTAGAAATGCAAAGCCTAAACTAGCTTATTCTAATGTGCTTGATATGGAAGGCAATAACCAAACAGATATTTAAGCCCTGGACTTCATTAGCAAAAGACTAGAATGGCTGGTCTGTGAGATTAACCAGTGAACCTGCATATCTGCCTCAGTCGCCAGCGCACACATATTGTCATTCGGCATTCGCCTAATGAGAGCAGCCAGGACATTTCCCTGTATGTGACCAGAATAGTTACTGTGTTTTTTTTTTTCTACAGAAAGGAGAGAAACGTAGGCAACAGCATTTACACAGACAGCTATTTTTGTCACAAACTCATTCAACCGTCCCTCACCACACACATATCCCCAACTCCTCTAAGCTGCTGTGCTGTTCCATAATGCAGCACAACATATCTCATATATATACTGTATATATATTTCAGAAAGCTTTAGCACCATAGTGATGTCAGAGGAAAAGGAAACTCCACAGCCTTTGCTGCAGTATATTAACACACCATCTGATGTAATTAAAGTGGTCAGTAATTCAGTTCCAGGGGGCTGAGGGGGCAAAGTGGTGGCTGTATCACAATAATCAACGATGAAGCATCCAAATGGCCAAACGTACGCGGACACCCAAAGACCCCTATTCATGTGTGCTTTTAAATGCCATCATAATGTGCTTTAAAGCTAGGGTAGGTAATCCTGTTTAGAAACACTTTTTTTTATACTGGGTGAAATGGTCCTTCCATCCTGAGAGTAGTCAATACATTATGTGTTCAGAAAAAGGAATGAAAACAATCAGACCTCTTTAGCAGCTGCAGGACAGTAAAAACTCTGACCAATCACTGCCACTCGGTCCGAGTGTAAAGAACCAATCAGATGCCTTCAGAGCCAGGAGGCGTGTCTTAGCAGTGTCAATCAAGTTCGCGTACGCGCTGATCGCCCCTCTCTTGCACAGCGCGTACCGTCATTCAAAATCAAGATTGCCGGTGTGCTGAGCAGCTGTGTTAATGGCGGACAAACAACCAAAACTACCAATTTCTCGAGTGGAACCTGCTCAAACAACAAAGACAGGTAAACGGAAAAAGACCGATGACGATAAACAAGCCCGTCGGAGCCCATTGACTCAGTGTTAAAACTCTAGCCGCATAACATACAGATAAAATGCCACGCACTGTGCAAAGCAACAATTGAAACCTGCTAATTCTCTGGCTTGTCATGTTGCTAAAATAATGTACTAGCAAACCTTATTTAGCATTTATATCGCTAGAATAATTATTTACATAGCCTACTGCAACGTTAGTTACCGTTATATTATCTTACTAGCTATTTATAACTCATAGAAAGAGTGCAACATTATAAAGTTACATTACATGTATTGCATATTACGTAATGATTTGAGGACTAAGTTTGTAGTCAAAGTATGGGCAGGCCAGTCAATGTAAAGCATTTCGTCCCTACCAGTGAATGTGCCATAACTGTTTATCCGTCGTCATCGGTGACCCTGCATGTTTACTAGCCTGCGCGTTCACGGCAGGCTCCGCTGTGGGGGGAACTTTACATAACAAAATACATGTTTAACAGCTAGTAGGCCTAACGTTATATGTTATGAATCTTACACGAAATTCATCTTCATCACAGTGCAACTAATGGAAATGGAAAAACGTGTATCAATGCAACCTGTTTTTAGCTTTGCCTTATAGTTATAACTAGCTCGTTAGCGAATCAAAAAATATATATTTTAAACTTTACCAAAATCGATATGATAGGTTGATAGTGAGTAGGCTACTAAAATACATCTTATTTGTTTATATTCATAATGATAAAGTTAGATTTTTTTATTACATGTGATTCTGACATGATGCTACATGCACTGCGCTCCTTCCTCTCCGCTTGTCTCAGGTAGATAATGCGTCTTCCAGCTCAGCTGTCGGAGTCGCGCGTTCATGTGTTTTGGGGGCGTGGCTTTGGAAGGACCCCAGAAGGGAGAGGGTGGACTGAATGGAAATAATGAGCTGTCTTTAAAACAGTCTTTAGAGGTCTACATACACTCGATTTTTATACTTTCTTTTTCAGAATACTTACATTTTAATTAAGTATTGATATATACATAAAGTTTAAACAAATTTGAAAAATAAGTTTTTTAGACCATTCTTACCTACCCCAGCTTTAAATGCTGATGTGAAATTAAATGCATTGATAGGAAGTAGGTTTTCCATTTGTTTCGTCTTCCACTCTTCATGGAAATCTTTGCAGTAGATATTTAAACATGGTTGCAGGAATGAAGAGTGAGAATGAATGAATTGATGAAGAGCTTCTGTGAGATAATGGATTCACTCCAATTCATTCCAAATGTGTTCAAATTTCAAAATTGCTGGCTGCTTTGAATAGCTCAAATATATCACCGTCTTGTAACAATCAATATTTAAAGTAAAATATCCACTGTATACACAATACATTATAAATAAAGTAATATTATCTAATATATTATTATAATATGTATTATTTAAAATGTAAATGTGTATATATATATATATATATATATATATATATATATATATATATACTTATATAACTATATTATACACATTATGAACTCAAAATGTTAGATAATAAATAATGAAATAAATTAAAATAAAATAAATAATTATATATAATAATATAGTTTACTAGCTGTTAATATATGCCAAATATCCACTGTATTGTGATGTACACTACTATTCAAAAGTTTAGGGTCTATCTTTTTTTTCTGAAGGATCATGTGACACTAAAGAGTAATGATGCTAAAATTTCAGCTTTTTCATCACATGAATAAAATTACATTTCAAAATTATACATTTTAAAAATATATTTTTAAATTGTAATTTTTCAAAGTATTACTGTACAGTGTTTTACTGTATTTTTTATCAAATAACTGCAGCCTTGAAAAGCTTTAGAGGTAGAAATGTTAGAAATCTTACTGACCCCAAACTTTTGAATGGTAATGTATTACATATTATATACTTTATTTAATTAAGTACTAGTTTATTGTCTGTGGGGTTTGTGGTCTATTTTCTTGTAAGTCAACTAGCGATCCCAAGATCATGGGTTTCATTCACATACATATATGTTTTTGCCAGTAAGTCATTTAAATAAAAGTATCTGCCAAATGCATAAATGTATATTCTACCTGAAGTATTTATTTCTATGGCTGAACACTTTGATCATGAAGTGTAGGCTATATCTGTCTAGCATCCTACAGTTGGGCTGTATTGCTTTCTGTTTGCTCTGTCTATGTGTTTACGCTAATGTGTGTGTGTTCCAGCTTTCGTCAGCGCTGATGTTTGATGCGGTACACACAGTGGTGGCAGCCGTGCAGGAGCTCAACCGTAGCCAGAACGTAGGAGCCACTCAGCTCTCCTGCAAGTCCTCAAAGATCTGGGAGCACGGCACAAGTCTGATGAACTACCTGAGGATGGTAAGAGCCGCAGGGATAGCCCACAAGCTGCCAATCATCTCACCTGCTGCTGTTGCAGGCTCATTCATCATTTAGTTTTTGCTCTCTCTACCCACAAACCCTCGTCAGAACTGCATCCTTCAGCAGAATGTGTGAAACGGAGACACTGTGTCTTACTCAGCCATTAAAGATTAACGACCATCAGCTTGTCATTACTGTATCATCCTATGTGTGACGTACAGCGATCTATATATGCTTCCTGCATTGTGCAAACGCTTCCAGTGAGGAGCTCAGGCGTCCATGTATCTCTATAAATCGATACAGCACTGAGGGTTTGTGTGGCTGTGATCTGAGATCACATGACACCCCCAGGCGTTAACATGTCTCTCTCTCTCTCTCTCTCTCTCTCTGGATAGGTAGAGTTGGAAGGTCTAACAGGCCACATCGAGTTCAACAGTAAAGGCCAGCGCTCGAACTATGCCCTCCGGATCATGCAGAACAGCAGGGATGGCCTAAGGCAGGTAAAGTAACTCTCAGCCACACCAGGCCATTAGCAACTTGCCATTTTCTGTGTTTACGCTTCTGTCTGCCAGGAACACAATGAGATCTCCTGTCCGTGGTCACACAGATGTGATGTAAAGGTGAAGAAATCCTCTAAATGCACATTGTTTTTTCCCCCAATCCTCAATCAGAACACTTGAGTGGAAATGTATAGGAAGGAAACTCTGTATTTCATTGCACCCAGCAGGGTCAGCCAGACCAATTGTGATGATGAGATTATTGTTAATTAGCACTTTCGTGCTCTTGTGATTTTCATTGGCGGGTTTGGATGTAGATTGAATTGTTTATGTAGCATGAAGCGGGGGCTCTCGCAGGTGTGCCATCTGCTGTTACGAAACACAGAAAATCAGTGGGAAATTCTGTGGGAAATTTAAAGAAATAGTTCCCATCAAAAAGTACAATTCTGTCATTATTTTCTCACCCTCATGTCATTCAAAACCCATAAGACTTTCGTTCATCTTTGAAACACAAATGAAAATATTTTTAATGAAACCTGAGACATTTCTGACCGTTCATTGAAAGTCCATTCCATCGAAACATTGACATTTAAAAAAAAGACTATCCAAGTCTTCTGAAGAGACATTATTGTTTTGATGAACAGATTTAATTTAATTTACTTTTTATTCAAGTATAAATATTGATCAACACACATATAAACAGAAGCTCCAACGTGTTTGCGTGAAACGTGAGATCAAACCTCATTGGTTCTCCTTCGTCAAACAGGCAAATTTCAAACTAACTTTTTAAAGCATAAAAGGTTGGAGGACTTTCAGTGGAGGGACAGAAATGTCTCAAGTTTCATAAAAAATATCTGCATTTATGTTTCAAAGATGAACAACAGTCTTATGGTTTGGAACGACATGAGGCTGTGTAATAGAATTATACAGGTAGACTACCTGACGAAGACCAAAAAGGTTGAAACGTTGTTAGTCCATTATTAAAATAGAGTTTGACAGCATAGTGGCAGTGTGCTTTTTTAAGGCCTGGGTTAAGGCCTTAAGGCCTACTCTAAAGATTTTTTGGATGTGCATATACCATTTCACTTTGTTTGAGGAACACTGTTTTTGTGTTGCACTCCACCGATGAGATTTGAGTATTCGTTTTTTTAATCAAAGAAGCAACACATTTTTGATTAGGAAGATTATGAAAGATTCATCTTAAAATATTCTCTTTTTGAATATGTACCCTCTCTTTGCTCAGAAAAAGGAGATTCCAGAAAGGACCTGACGAAGACCGAAATAGTCGAGAGCATTGTGACGTGCTGTATTTTGTTCTTATTATTCTAGTAATAGAATTACTCATAGAATATAAATTACTCATAGAGACATTATAGAATAAAAATCTCCTTTCATTTTCACACACAGCAACCTCTGAAGTTAAGTGAGTTTTCTTGTTTTCCCCAGAGCTACGTCCAACAACACGGTTAGATCGCTTTCCAACTTTAAACAGCCATTTAGGATAAACTGAGTTGACGGCTGACTCTTGTTAGCTTTGTCTGTTTCTATACACAGTATGACGGAGAGAGAGAGAGAGAGAGAGAGAGAGAGAGAGAGAGAGAGAGAGAGAGAGAGAGAGAGAGAGAGAGAGAGAGAGAGAGAGAGAGCAGAAGGGTAGCGCTGTCAAACTGCAGGCTGGTTTCTGAGTGACACCACATTTCTTGAGCCTTTGTGACCGTCACCTTGTGTCACTCACACACACTTTTTGTATTGCTCTTTTAACCTTTTGAAACACTGCCAACTTTCTCTGTGGACTGCTCTTGTATGGAGTGCTCTGTGATTTGTAATGGACAGATGGACATTCGAAGGCCACTTTGTTCACTATTCCAGGCATAACTGCAGAGATTGGACTGGCAGCTGGTGCTCACACCCAACCTTATTAGTTTCACAAAGACATCACTATTTTTCTAGAGAATAATATCCGCTGTCTCAATTTGATGTAATGCATCTGTCACTTCCTCGGTCTGGCTCTTTCAGCGTGGCAGTGCGGTCCAGCTGGACAGCAAAGTTCATGCGAATGTCACCTCACTGTCCTAACCTAGCTCCCCCTGCCCATCATTCTTTTGAATTTTTTGTGCACTTGTTGTTGTAAAAGACTTAAAAGCATTAAGGCAGAGCTCACAATATCTGTTTATCTTAACGCACACGTTCTCGTGCATGAAGCAGGTTCGGTTGAGCTTCTGTTTATGTTCGCTGATCAGTGTTTATGTGTGAAATTAAATATGTTCATCATGTAAAGCGATCGAGTCTCTTCAGAAAATTTGTACTAAACCGCTCAATTTTTTTAACCGCAAAAGTTTTACGATCTCTTTATTAAGTTTTTGAAGCGTCAAAGTGGTAGTTCAGTAGCTGTCTGGAGGGACAGAAAGGTCTCAGATTTCATTAAAAAGTTCTTCATTTGTGTTCCGAAGATGAATGAAAGTCTTACAGGTTTGGAACGACATGAGGGTGATTAATTACTGACAGAACTATCCCTTTAATGATAGACATTCACCCACAAATCTAAACAGAGGCTGTTTTCACTAAATGAGTGTCAGTGTGCAAAATACAGCAACTGTGTTTGAATGGAATACTAGTGTAATGCTAATGCTTTCTATTGTATAATGCTACACACATTACACATACTGCACACTGCAAGAATAGTAAGAGTATGCTATTTCAAGCCAAACCAGAAACATACAGTAGCCAGGTACTTGGAATCATTTTGCTTTGTTAAGCCTATAAATTAGAAATTAAAACCTTTAACAGAAAATTTAAAATATGAAGCAGCACAACTGTTTTTAACATTGATAATAATACTAAATGTTTTTGAGCACCAAATCAGCATATTAGAATGATTTCTGAAAGATCACGTGACACTGAATACTAGAGTAACGATGCTGAAAATTCAGCTTTGCCATCACAGGAATAAATTACATTTTAAAAATATGTTCAAATATTATTATTTTTTCAAATATTTCACAATATTACTGTTTTTTCTTTATTTTTGATCACATAAATGCATTCTTGTAGCCTAGAAATCTAGACGCACCCTAGCGGCAGCAAAATGTATTTTGCAGCCAGGGTAGTCTAGAAACTCTCCATAGACTTTCGAGCTGCAAAAACCTAAATTGGGTCAGGCCAGTCACGTCGCTTATAGAGTAGGCGGGGCGGGCTTAACATATGACGACAAAGTTGCGACGGTTACCTGGCTGCGGCTTGAAAACAAAGAATGGCTGCTGCTGCTGGAGAACAGTCTTTCGAATCGGCTTTGTCCACGACTCTGGAGGACTTGGAGTTAAGTTTTTCTTTGAGAAAAGAGCAAAGAACGGCACTCGAGTTATTCTTAAAAAAAGGAAGATGTGTTCGTCGGTTTGCCGGCCAGATATGGCAAAAGTTGAATCTATCAACTAAGCTCCGCTGTTGGGAAAACGCTCTGGTTGGTTGAAGCGCTGTCCTATTGCGTGCAGAGGGAATTTGAAAGACATCCGTTTATCCCGCCCCTCGGATTGAGCCGTGTCTATGGTGAGTTTCCAGACCTAACATCTTGATGTAGGTCTGGCTTGCCAGGCTAGCATTCTTGGTGAGCATAAGAAACTTTCCCTAATCTTTGAAACTGTAGTATCTAAAATACACTTCCATATGCTTCTGTTTTTTAAACAGCTTCCATTTTAATCATAATGATAATGCTAAATTAAATACAGTATAATATGAATTAAAAGTAATATTTCTGGTTTGGTGTCAATGAAGGGGTTTTTGAACTGTACTGTGCTAACCGTGGAAAAACCACAGCAATGTACATAAATTAAATGAGAATGCTAATGTCCATGAGACAGTATTATGTTTGTTTTTTTGTGTGATTTATGCCATGAATATACTGAGATATTTAAAGCAGAATGCTCCCTCAACGCTCTGTCTCAGATTAACAGCTAGTAGAGGTATACGGATGCCTTGGCAACAAGTCTTGAGTGAAGCTGCCAGGATTTATACAAAGACATGTGCACACATGCACACATCCATGAAGGCACATGCTTTCCCTTTTCCACATCATATATTGACAGATGCTTGGGGCTCATATCAGTTTCGGAAGCTACATCAACACCCTCTCTACTGAGAATCCATGAATCTTCACTGAATCGCAGGATAAACAGAAAAATGATGGGACGTTGTGGCTAAAAGGAGAGTGGGGCGGAAAGTAGTACAGCACTGAGAGCCGTTTAAGTCTAGATTTATCCGTCATGTCCTGGAGCAGTTGGCAGAGCTGATCCTAACCAGTGGACAATGGACAGATTGGCCCACATGTGTACTTACGTTTTCCTTCTGGATGGTGGTATGGAGGGAGGAGAGGGAGGTGGACATATGAGGCTGACCACCACACACTATTGGCACATCTAAATTAAATTTATCTGGCAAGCAACTCACATATGTGAACTATGCCGCACTCAACCAGCACTGCAATTTCACATCAGTTTCTGCTTGAAAGATGCGTATCAAACCCAGCCTGAATGACAAGATGGCTGCACTGCTTTTCCTGCAGGTGTCATTAAACCAAGCATGCCAATCCTATCTGTGTGCCAGTGCTTAAGGTAGACTGGTTAATGAGAGCTTATATAACATTTCCACACTTCGCTGATGATTTTACACACTGCCAACACTCTCCAAGATGTTTTTGAGGCACATGGGTGGAAGATGATATGCTTCTGTGTTTTATAAAATACTCTAAACTAATTATTCAGTGAATATCACAAAATTATTTTAATCGAGAAAGCCCTTAAAATTGCAGGCATGTTTAGTATATGTACATCCAGCCATCAGCCATCATTCACTTGTTCTATGTATGGTTTGTTCTATCGTTCGATCTGTTGATCTATCTATCTATCTATCTATCTATCTATCTATCTATCTGTTCATCCATCCATCCATCCATCTATTATTCTATCTTTCTGTCTGTATATCTCTCATTCTTTCATTCTGTCTTTTGTTCTTTCTTTCTGTATATGCTTCTTTATTCTATCCTTTCTTTATGTCTATACTTTCTATCTTGCTTTTGTTTTTTGTTAATTCTATCTATCTGTTGTTAAATTGTTTTATCTACTGTTCTGTCTATCATGCTATTGACCTTATTCACAGCAGTGCCATCTTTTTAATGGGAATGAAAGCTAGGCTATGAGGGACAGACATGCATCTCTTCAATGAGCTGTATTGTTATTTAATGTGTTTTTGGAATGTTCTACTCATGAAACACTGGAAAAATATCTTTCCAAGAAATTTCAGTTGACAAAAAACTCCCGACAATATAAGCTATGGAAAATTGTAAGTAATCTAGGAGATTTATACAGCTTTTTACAGCAGATGCCATTGGAAACATGACAAGTCTATCCCTCACAGCCTCACTTTCATACCTGTCATGGCGCTGCTCTGAATAAGGTCTATGGTTCTGTCTCTCTCTTGGTGTATTTAAATATTTTAGTGAATAAAAGTGGAGTTCAAGTAGAGGTTTTTCTCAGTGTTTCTGCATGAATATGTTTAGATATCAGTGGATGCATGGCCCATAGAACCTTTTTGAAACTGTGTATCTGAGGAAATCGGTGTATGTGACTGGCAGAATTCCAAATGTAAAACCACTGCTGTCGAAATCAGAGCGTTCATGCAGCCTTAAATACACAAAGTTACTGAAATCTGTCATAACAGATTTATTTTAGCTTTCATAAAGCAGTTTTTGCCCGTTAGCTTTTTTAAACATTCCACTTCAGAGCTTGGCCAATTATTTAAGGAATTTCAGTATTTAGTGCATGGTTGTTACTTATCTTAAAAAGTAGTAAAGGGAGGTTGTGATGTCACAAAAATGGCGAAGATTGAGCTCATGAGTATTTAGTTGTGCAAAAATAATAGTTAAAAAAAAAATTTTTTTACTCATAGGCTATATATTCTATATGTGATATTTAATGTATGTGATAGTCAGCAGTTTATTTCAGTTTTGCTTTTGTCAAAAGTGAAATTTAAACACTAACATTGGATATTAAAAATGTCCAAAATCATTTCATCTGCATCTTTCAATAGCACAATGACTGCCTGTTTTTCTACGAAACAAGTTCTAATGAACTCGTTACACTGCGATTTGAGGGAGCGATCATACTTGATAGCTAATTCAAGTGCTCAAATGAACTTAATTTGATAAGAATTTTGGAGGACAGTGAATGAAACCAAGCATGACTTGTTGGTCAGGTACTAATTTTGCTTTTGAGTGTGAGAGGATATGGGTTCTAATCTATTTATTTTTATCTTATTTATTTTTATTTTATTTAATCAAAATTGCAGCTGTATATCTGTAGATGTACAACAGTGGGAATTCATCTATTTGCATTTTCCTTTTAGGTTTTATTAGAATGGATAGCGAAGTTTCTGGCCGTTTGGAAAAGGAATAGATTGGAGCATGTGCTGGGGAGAACATTTCTTGTTGTTTTCTGCCACTAATACCAACCGCAACAACTGCAGAGCAAAACAATATAACGAATTCCTCTCATTATTACACACACAAATAAATAAACTCCTACTCAACAACTAGAGTGTTTTCTTGTGTTTTAGACCGTAATCGACTCATCCCCATGTGAGCTATTGAATGAAATGGCCTGTCTTCCACCTGTTCCCACTCCCCATATGATGCATATGGTTTATTAGTAGCTTTTGGGAGCAGTGACTTGAACATTTGTCTTAGTGCTGTCTAAAGTAGTTAGCCCACTCAGCATATCATTGAAAGCCAGAAGATGTGCGCCATTAAGAAGGTCACCTCAGACTCGCTGTATTCCTCAGTTTCAGCAACACGTTCCCTGTGGCTTCTCTTGTCTGATCTGGCATGTTCTCTCCCACTGCTCTGCCATAAGCTCCACCAGTCATCTCCATAAAAAGACCCCATTAAACATGTCCACACCACACAGCGATCAGCTTAGCAGCCTTCGCCTGGCATTCTCACCCACGCGTTTCCTCTCTCTCCGCTAAACGAGTGATGAAAAGACTAGTTCATATTTTCAAGAGAATGCGCTTTAATTCAGGACACTGTATGTTTATCTTTTCATGAGGTAATGAGCAATATCAACCAAGCTAATAAGGAGTCAGTGCTTTGCAGTCGTGGGCAGATGTTGTCCTCCAATGGCCTGTGATGTTTTCACTAAATGGACGATTTAATTCAGCCAGTTCTGGGATGAAGATGTTGTACAGAATGGAACGGACAGAATTATGATGGGACACCTTTTCAATCTAAAATGGGCTCTGGCCAAGGACACGGTATAGAGAGTATTTGTCTATTGTGCGCTTCAGAGATGATGTGGCGTGATCTCATTGACTTTGCCGTGCTCCGTACACTAGATAGCGTAGCCGCTGTGTCCCAGAGCGCAAGCCGAGCGGAAATGCCCTTCAGGATCCATGAGAAAGGCGGCTGGTTTGTTTGGGCACCCCGCCAGCCTGTGTGCCCTTAGAGCAGCGATGCAGCGAAAGCATGTTTGCAGCGTTGATGCAGCTTTTTTAAAACCACCCACATAATTTTATGCATAAACACACACTCACCTCTAGCCCATTTTCCCAGCAGGTCTCAGCCTTGCATCTTTCTCCCTGGGTTTGCAAGAGGCGATTGTCAATTGTCTTTTTTTCCCCCATCGATAGCATTGCAGGCTATTAATTAGCCTGAGCTCTGTGGAGCCTAATAGCAGTCAGAAGCTGGCTGTCAGAGCCGTGCTGCTGTTTATTTGTTTGTCTCTCTTGCTGCGGGGGGTTGGTCTGCTCACACCAGCGCAGGCCACTCTTGACGATTTAGTAATTAAGTTTGGTAATAGAAGTAGTTAATCAAGGCCTGAGATTATACCACCTGCAGCGGAGGCCTGCCAGCAGGGAGGATAAGCTCCTCTTCCCTGAAGGAGAGGCTTCAACTGTTGGATTTTTCTCCTGCCGGGTGCAGGCCACGTCTCCCACCTCGCATTTGTCCCACTTTGATTCTCCTCTCAGCGGCAGAGCTCATCTTCTGATTAGACAGCATCAGGCCCTGGACTTATCTCACACTCCCTTCACATTGTGCGCATCAGTTTTAGGGAAGCTAATTTGAAAATGTAGCTTTTTTTTTTTTTTTTTTGTTTTTTTTGTTTTTTTTACTTAGGTAATATTATTTGATGTTGGCACGTTTGAACGATTGGTTACTTTTTATTGTGTATTTTTTGTGTAGTATACTTTTTATTATGTATTTTTTATATAATTTATGTTGCTGACTTAAATTAAAAGTCTTGAACCAAAATAAAATGAACTGTCCAATTAAACCCATACAATGAACTGAATGTATTTAAGTCAGATCTATAAATTTAGTTTAATGTTGGAAAGTTCATTTTAATTAAAAGCTTTAAGGCTTTTCATTTGTATGTTTTCAAGACAGCAGAGAGACTAACAAGTTAGTAACATGAATAATGTTAGAATGATGACACTAATAATAGACTGACAACATCTGATATGACAGAAGATACTGAATCAGGCAACGCGTTTTTCTCAAGCGCAATTTTATCTTAACTGTGTCTGACAGACGTCAACAACTAGAGTCAACAACTTTCACGCACGCCTTTCAAAATATAAAGACTTGCAACAGTTAGAAACGTTTTATTGTTATGGTTGTTGTTGTTCCTTGGACTACACACTCCATGACCCACTCAAAACGGTCTTGCGACCTAGCAGTTGAGAAACACTGATTTAAATCATCAAATCGAATTTGTCTGAAAGAACTGAATCACTTTGATTATTACTTCAATTTGTTTGGCTCTAAAGCTGTGTGTAGAGAACATTTTGGCAATTTTGTCGCATATTTAATGAAATATTGCACTTAATAAAGATAATGGACAAGACTTATATGCACAGGTCAGCTGAATGAACTGATTGTGTCTGATTATTGTAAAACTGTATTCGCCATACAGTGAAAAACATTAACATAGCACTTTGCAGTGCTTTACTGCTTTTTGCTTGAAAGGTTAGCTTGCTACAGTTTACATTTTTAAGAAACCAAGCACTGTCATGCTTTTGATGAATGTAACTGGTAGCACTGCTAATCTTAGTTTAGTTTCTCCCCAACGCTGATACACACTCACAGCAGGTTGTTTTAACATACACACAGCTATTTGAATTCGATTATGTTCGCCTGGCTCTGTTAGCTTGCTCTTCCTTTTAACTGATTTATTTTTTTTATCCTCCCAGCACGAGACCTCATTTATTAGGCCCGTCTGTGTCTTATGTGTGTGTTTATCAGAGTGGCTGAAGACAACAGTAGTCGCTAAGCTCTGTCAAGTTTGCACCCCACGTAGAACATTGGAGAGGAGTCAACACTTCCAGACACACGCTGGGAGTTAAACTATGAATTCGCTCCTTGTCTTGAAAGATATCATGCCATACCAGCTGGTTTGGCAACAGCCTTGCAAATCAGCTTAAGAGCCGTCGATTTAGACCATAAGGCACAAGTTCCTCACATTTTAAAGCATTTAAAGAGCTTCTTAGGGTGACATTTTTATTTCCAAAGTACCCATTTCTCACATACTATACAGTTTGGTGCCAATATAAAAACATGTTTCTGACAGAATTTGGAGAAATGGAAGTTGAGGAGCATTTTGAGGACTTCAGCATTATCTCAGATAGAAATCATGAATTACCCGTTTATGTCTTCATCCGAGCGGCAATAAAACTGTCACAGCAGCCATAACATTCCTTTGTAATGTACGCAATTTGTGTCAGTGCGTGAGCCTGCCTGGGGAGAGCAATAACATGTGATGAAATATGAAGGAGAGGGCTTGCGAAGGCCGAATGATCAAAACTCTAGTACTGTAGGAGGTAAACGAATGAGAGGTATTTGTGAGTAAAAACACATGTGATGTCAGGTCTCTTAAAGGCCCCGATTTACTTCAAGCGAAATTGAAGAACGAACTAGTGTGATGTAATTTCAAACAAAATAAAGAAGTTTGTCTGGAATTGGTTTCTGGAGTTCAAAAGCGAAAATTTCGGAAAACTACAATTGGTCCATGGTGGTTATGTAATAGGTAGGTGTGCTCTGAGACTACACAATCTTTGACGTGGAAATCTTTTCCAGTTAATATCTTCTGTTCAGTCCATTGAGGTCAGACTCAAGTAAAAACATGAACACGCTGGGCCCTATTTTAACCATCTGAAATGCAAGTGTCAAGCGCAAAGCGCAAGTAACTTTGTGGGCGGGTCTTGGGCGCTGTTGCTATTTTCCCGGCGGGATAAATTACTCATGCGCCCGGCGCAAATCTAAAAGGGGTTGGTCTGAAGTAGCTTCATTATTCATAGGTGTGGTTTGGGCGTAACGTGAAATAAACCAATCAGGGGTGCGTTTCCCGAAAGCATCGTTGGCCAATTATGGTCGCAAGTTCATCGCAATGTCCATTGGACTCTATTGGTAATGACGGAACTTGCGACCATAGTTGGCCAACGATGCTTTCGGGAAACGCACCCCAGAGCGTCATCTCACATTCCCTTTAAGAGCAGACGCGCTTTTTCCATGGCGGATTGCTATTGTAACGGCGGATTTGCCAGGTGTGCGCCAGGAGCGGTTCACAGCCAAGGAGAGCAACGCTCTCGTCACGGCCGTAAAAGAGAGAAGTTACATTGAAATGGAGAAACCTACCCAAATTAACTTCGGTTAAACAGGCGTATAATAAATTGAGTAAATGTGTAAGCTAGATGTATGCTTTTATAATAAATTGTCTATCTGTCTATCTATCTATCTATCTATCTATCTATCTATCTATCTATCTATCTATCTATCTATCTATCTATCTATCTATCTATCTGTCTATCTATCTACATATCTATCTATCGTTCGTAGTATTGTATGATTTGCAAAAATGAAAACTGCTGCTTCTGTGTAGATGAGAGAATCAAAGTGTATGCGCGTTGTGCACACGCTACATTGAAGCATGCGCCCTTAAAATAGCATATGAATAACATGCGCAACGCGCCACTGACTTTAAAGTATTTTTTTCCTGGTTAGTGGCGCAATTGTTTTCTAAACCTGCAAAATAGCATGAAGGAACGTTTGCGCCGGAACACGCCTCCTCTTTGCGCTGAACCGCCCTGGGGAGCGCAAGTGTATTTCCTAACTTACCGACGTGCGTCTGTGGAGGGAAAAGTCCGCTTTGCGTGGGTGCAAAATAGGAATGATACATGCGTTGGTGTACAAAGTCAATTGCGCTGGGTGCAAGATAGGGCCCGCTGTGTGTTTATAGTAGAAATTGAAGTTGTACTTCTAATTAAAACCTACATTAACACTGTTTTTCATATTTAACTCTTTCCCCGCCATTGACGTAAATTTTCGTCATTTGTGAGAAAACACCTCCCCGCCATTGACGGAATTTTCTGGTTTTCTGTGTTTGCACTGTTATACGGTAGGGGCGCTATGACACATCTTCTGAAAGAGTACCGAATCTCCTGATCAAAACACACACTCTCAGAAAAAGAGGTAAAAAAGCTGTCACTGGGACAGTACCCTTCAAAAGGGTACTAATATGTACCATTTAGGTACTAATATGTACACTTTTGGTACCAATATGTACCTTTGAGGGACTGATATGCACTCTTTAGGTACAAAGGTGTACCTTTTGAAAAGGTATTGCCACAGTGACAGCTTTTGTACCTTTTTTTCTGAGAGTGCACAAGAAGATGCAAAAACAAGCAATATCAAATGTCATATCAAAGCTATAGGACTGTGCAAGCTTTGGGGATGTTGATGGACTCGATCTACTCCATCTATGTTTTAATCATCGTTCTGAATCTAATCTGGATGTATTCTTTGACAAAAATGTGATTTTCTCAGCTTTTTGCTCAATATATATATATATATATATATATACATATATATATATATATTTTTTTTAAGTTTGCCCACATTCAAGTGTTGATAAAAAAAACAATGCATGAAGCTAGAATAAAACAGATTTTTTTTTTCTGTTCTTTCTTTTGATATATTGCATGTTCAAGAATTTAATACTGTAAAGTGGCTTGCTTTAATTAGGGCTTGCATAGACTAGTCGAGTAGTCGATAGATTGACTACTTCAACCACTAGTCGACGCTGTCGGAAACAATCGACTACTCGAGCGTCCATTAACCATAAATGAATTAAAAATGTCGAACGTCACCAACAGACACCACACGTCAGATGTGTGGAAGTATTTCATCAAGGATGACAAAAATATTGTAATTGGCCAACTCTGCAAGAGGCCGTTCACATATTGCGTCTAAAAACGTGTGGAAAGCGTGGCCGTGCCGCTGTCTCCTACAAGCGCTTGCGCTCCCATGGTGTCTGTCGTTGCTATGCAACCATGAACTGCGCTCTCCATGATGACAACGAAGAAGTATCAGGAAAGGATTAATTGATTTCTAGCCCTTGCATTAGCTTTACTACTAGATATATTTCTGGAGATGAGAAGGAAAAACCCGCCCTGTACAGCTACGATCAGCTGTTCGGCCGAGCTTTCGATGATGTTACGGAAAGGCCGAAGCTGATTTGTTTTTGTCACATGACCTGCGGTGCGCTTGAGGCATTCTGAAAAGTTGAGATGTTTTCATCTCGCCGCGGCATTGGCGCGCCTGGAAAAACTAGCGCACCACGTTGCTTCCATTATGAGCGCGCTCGCCGCCCGCCTACATTTGAAATAACGAACTTGAGCGCGAAAAAGACGCGATATGTGACGGCCCCTAGAAGCAGAGGTCTGAAATGAAAGGCAAGAACGGCTATTTATTTGGCTTTAGACTGTTACATGAAAATTTAAAAATGAAATGTCATAATTATAATGTTTTGAGAGTTTACTTATGTAATTGTTGCATTAGGCTATGAATTAATAAATGTTTATTGATAAGATCTAGCTATTTCATGTCTTTTCATTTACAGTAGCATGAACCACGAGTAGTCGAGTAACTCGAGTATTGTTTTGATAAGAAATCGACTAGCAGAAATCAGTAGTCATGCAACCCCTAGCTTTAATGCAGTCTATTTTACAAAGTGGTTTATAAATAAACGTGATTTGAGATTATGATCAGATGCTTTCTTAACTGCTGTTTTCTCACTATTGTTGTTCACATATTTACATATTCCTCTAAACGCTACACCCAGCAATGTGGGCGACGTCGGGATGTTCACTAACAGTATATTGCTGCAAGGGTATTTCAAACTTCTTTTTACCCCTAAGCAAATAACATAAAAGAACTTCACCTTGAGTATATAAGAGTATATAAGGGCATTCAGAGTGTGTTTTTTCTCTTTGAGCTTTTACCTGGTCCATCATCTGGCCTACGAATCATCCTCTGACCTTGTTTTTATGGCTAATTGCTCAACACAGGCTACATTTTTAACACTGCAGATGCTGTGTTCTGCTCCTGAGAAAATGAAGAGTGAAAGAAAAACAGATAAAGAGAGATGAGAGTCTGAAAAAGTCCAGAGGTCATGAGAGCCAGTAACTACGCTTACTTGAAAAGAAGCTGGAGAGGCACGCAAGACTTGTCTGCTTTTAGCAATGGACATTAAAGCCAATATGTTTGTATTCAGTGAGTGTTTTGGGTAATTAAAGTGAGGGGGGTTGTGTGAACGTGGTCTTTCAGAGGACAGATAAAGACTGTTTGATTGTAGACCACAGGGGAGTCCTTTATGTGTCTTTGCTTTTCTGTGTGGACTTAGTCTTGACTGTATAGATTGGAGGGATAAATCAAAAGTAGTACGAGAAGCTACTTTGTCCAATTAAGTACAGTTCTTTTATATTGTTAAAGTTTCCAGAAACAAAAAATGTTGGGAAATTTTACATTTATTCATTTAGTCGCTTTTATCCTAATCAACTTTTGAGGAATGCAAACAAGCGATCATCTAAAGCAGGGGTGCCCAATCCTGCTCCTGCCGATCGACTGTCCTGCACAGTTCATCTCCAACCCTAATCAAACACACCTGAACCAATTAACGTATTCAGGATCACTTGAAAATTAAAGGCAGGTGTGTTTGATTAGGGTTGGAGATGAACTGTGCAGGACTGTCGATCGCCGGGAGCAGAATTGGGCACCCCTGATCTAAAGAGTCAATACGAGAAATGCTATTAATACATAGTTTCAGAATACCATCCTTCAGGATAGTAAAAGGTAGAATAGGAAGGAATTAAGGATTAGTGAGAGCATTGGTGAATGAATAGTAAAAACATTTTTTTTAATTCAGCAGGCTGCAGTTAAGTCCTCATGAAGAGAGGATTTTCAGCTGTTTCTTGAAAATTGTCAGGGATTTGGCTCTCCGGAGAGGGTTGGGAGGACATTCCACCAGCAAGGAACAGTGAACGAAAATGTTCTTGAGAGTGATTTTATGCCTTTCGGAGGCTCTTTGAGGGCACGTAAACTTGTAAGAGAGAGGGTAGGTAGGAGGGTGCGTAGCCCGTGGTCAGCCTGTTCCATTTTCTACTCTCTCTCTTAACTTATTGTTGTTGTCCTAACCAGCTGCAAAGGCAACAAACGACAGGGGATTCTATTCTATTCTTATCTTAGGGCGTTTTTCCACTGGGTTCGTTTGCTGCAGTCCGAACCCGAGTGCGCTAGTTCCCGGCGCCCCCCGCAGCGTTGGTCTGGTTTCACACTCAATTAGTTGTATCGAACCCAGGTGCGTTTGCAGTGATCTTACGTCATCGCAAACGCACACGGAAAACACATGGAGAATACAACTCGACTGAGCATAGCTGTAATTTGTCGGGTTTTTTTGGTGCTGCACAACATAGTGAGAGACAACTACGTTTATGTGCATTACATGGTGTAATTCAGCACATATCCAGGGAACGCCGTGTTTCTGCTGCTCGTAGAAGATTTTTTTGAATGAGGAATGTTTTTTGAATGAGATTTGTATGAATTTGAATGAGGCACCTCACCTCTTCAGTGTCCCACAATGTTTCCCTGCCACTCATTTAAAAAATAAAAACATGACTGTGATAGCCTTTAAAGGAGAACTTGGTAGCTTTTTTAACTTAATAAAACTGTCTAGAAATCATTTGGATGGTTAAACAACCTGTTCTGGTGATATTGGTGACTTTCCCCGCTCCCCCCAGCGTTCCCAGGCGGAAAACCAACCTTGCAACTTGTTCACTACCGTCCCGGCAAGATAGAAATTGGAAGTCTCGTGAGAAGCGAAAGCGAGAACGAGAACGAGCGCGAAACACAAATTGCTTTACGGCAATTCGACATAAACACACACGCATTTATGATGTATTACCAGATTACCCACCTCAGTAGACATAGCTCCACGCGATACAGTTGGCTTGCTCCGATCAAAACAAACGCACATGAGCAGCGGTAGAGAGGGGGAGGAGGCTGCCGCAAGTGAGTTTTTTACGACTGTGTTGTGAAATATACGCCCCACCACAGCTGTAGGGGGAGCTCGTGGGGAAAACATGCGACAACAAAAGGGAAAATCAGCGAAGAAGTGACTAGAGTTCGCTAGAGTTGCCGAGTTCTCCTTTAAGATTGGTCTGATTTCTTCAAGCGTTCGCTATGTTTTTTTTTTATATGCGTATCTTCAAGCGTTTACTATGTTTACTATGGTAACGGTTAGCGCGCATAGTCTTTTGCATCACAAACAGAAGGCATTCAAACATGAACGCGATTTAAATTATTTTATTTTGGTTGTCTTGTGTGAGGAAACAATGATATCGACAGTGATACGCATGCGCGGGATACTATACTTCCTGAACAAGCGCGCACCCGAGTCCGTGTTGCTTGCACATTAACGCGAACCACACCACGGTTCGGGAGCAACCGAGCTCAGACCACCTCCTCCAGGTAGTCTCGGGTTCGGTACTCTAGTGCGCACCCGGGTCCGATGACAGCGTTCACATTAGCGATTTTTCATGCGAACCGTTCCCCGGTCCGCACTAAACTGCCAGTGTGAAAGCGCCCTTATACATATCTTATTCCATTGTGCATGAGAGAGGGAGTCTGCCCACATGCTGTTCTGATTGGCTGTGATTTGTCATTGATTTTGTCACATCTTGTAGCCCTGTCATGTCTGGTGTGGACAGACAATTTGCTTGTCACTGGAATCTTGTCACATCAAGTCTGGTTATGACACAATGTTAGATCTAAACAGGTTTTTTTTTTGCTTCTGCACCTTTAATATGTCTTGAAAAATGATGCTTGTTATGATTGGCTAATCATTTTGTATGTAAAATGCTGTAGTAAGATGTGATATTGCCATCCTATTAAGTGCTGATGGTTGTGAAATTGATAGCATGACACATTTGTGCGTCTATATAGATGCAGGATTGGTTTTCAGGACATATTTTAATTTTACTAACTTCCTTCTTTTAACTTAATCTCTTTTCTCAGCTTTAGTCTTAAAATGACTGTAAATGTACTTTTCTGTTTTTACTACCCCATACAAATCATCCAAAACCGATATAAATCCAATTTACTACATATAAATTATCCCAAAGGCATTACATAGTCCTCTCCCTCTCTTTTCATGGGTAAAATCTAATATGCATTAAAGAACTCTATGAAATTCTAGTTCAATAACTCTTAAATGAACTGTATTATAATCAAGGCCATGACACCGACATGCAGCATCTTTACAGTATAAAGAGTGCTCTGGGTGACAAAAACGCGTTAATCCGTTGTCGCTCCGAGAAGTTGTAAAGCAAATCTTTTTTATCTTCTAGGCTGTCTTCTCACTGACTAACGTCAACTTGAGCCACGTGGAGAACCTGATGTACAGGTTAAAGGCTAGACATAAGTGTAAATTCAAAGCTTTTTTCAAGGACTGTTTTGTAGTTATTTTTCAAAGCAATCTTAAAGTAAATTACATTGTAATCTGAAATGCATAGTCTGTAAAAAATCGAAGGAAAATTACTGACATGGCCAATTCAGGCGGGATTAAAAATGACAAAAAGCGCTGGTAATTATTACATCACCCCACCTCTGAGAAGGGCTTACGTTTCCATAAATGGGCAACGTGGTATGAAGAGGGAGCTTTGCTTTATGAATGTCAGAGTATCTCTATATAGTGCAGTGAAAAGAGCAAGGAAAATCCTGTTTTCTCCTATGCCCTTCAAGGATATATTGAGACATAAGTCGAGTCTGTTTTTGCATTTTCTGGATCCTCCTGGTAGAGCAGCTAAGTATCACATGTGCTGGGTACATTTTTTTTTTTTTTTTTTATAGATATAGATAGATAGATAGATAGATAGATAGATAGATAGATAGATAGATATACACATACATATATATATTCATTTTTAATATTATTTGATTTATTAATTTTCCTTTTTTACGTTAATTTTATGAATTGATTTATATATTTTATTTTGTAAATTATTACTATTCATTACCATTACTGACACCTTATCTTATTTTTTTAATACTTTTAATTAAAATAAAATTATCATCTAATTATCATTTAATACTTTTTTTCTGTTTCTTTCTTTACTTGTAACTGGTTTTATATAACATTTTTTTTTTACTTTTTTTATATATATATATTTGTTTTGTATAATATTGTTGTTATTATATTTGTACACCTTTTAAAATGTTTTGTTATTATTAATACTTTTTTCTTTTCTTTACTTGTCACTGCTTTTGTTGTGTGTATTGATGCCTTGCCAATATTGTACATATAACAATCATGCTGATAAAGTGCTTTGAAATTGATTTCTCCATTCGCCATTACCCATGCACAGCCAGTCAGGACCTTTATTGAGTTGGAGGAGGAAAGAGCTAAAGTAGAGATAGAGGATGAATGAGGAATGATAAAAAGGCAGTATGCAGGATTTGGTCCCAGCATATCTTCCCTCCTCTCTTTTCAGTGTTAGTATCCGGACAGTGTGAGCTTCTTCTGAGCATTGTTAAGTATGTGTGGGGGGGCGTCTGTAGAAAGCTTTGATGTGAGCTGTGCTTTGGGTGGAGCTTGACGGGCTCTGATCTCCAGTGTCTCCTCATTATGGCAGTGGCCCTGCAGCAAGCGGATAATGTCAAATAATGAATGTTGAAATTGGCTCAGCTATTTGGGAATAACAAGAAATGTTTTTCTTTTGGTGGTTATGTGCTGCAAATTGAAATTTTGATTGTAGTAAAAGGTCAGATTTTGAAAGGGAGTATACCCGCCTGACCTTTCCATCCAGCTTTTAACTCTTTATATGTCGGCGTATGTTTCCCGCTAATGACTGCAGGTGTGACATTCTCCTCGTTCAACATGAGAGGAGGGAATTCTGGCCTCTGAATAAACGGCATTGGACAGCCATCAAACGAGGCGATGTGGACTTGTTTTTGAGTTGCGGGTCGCAGGGTCACCCGGTTTGTGAAGAACACTCACAGATTGGTGCGATGACACTTTGTAGTGTGGCAGCTTGGCAGAGCTCCACACAAAGATTGTGTCATTCAACCACTGTATACACCCACTTCACGTTCAAACACATTTCTGAGACCCTGGACTCATACACTGATAGTTTGATAGCAGGTTGACAAGTCACACACAGATACAGTTCCCTTTTTGTCCTTGTTCTCCATTCGAGAACTGACTGAATGGTTTTGGCAGCACACAATAGGCATTCATGTTATCTTTGGAGCTGCAGTGCTTTCTAAGGTTTATCCGTCGCCCCTTCTTCCTCTCCTCCGTCTTTCCCACACTACTGTATTGATCTGTGTCGACTTATTCATGCCTCCATTCACAGAATATACAGTACTAGACTCTGCCTGCCTGTTCCAGCCACCCCACTGGTTTCCATTATTGGGCAGATTTATAGCGAAGCAGAATAGGAAAAGTAAAAAAAAGAGAGAGAGAGAGAGAGAGAGATGAGATGAGAGACAGATAAAGCGTGAAGGAGTTTGTCGGCACAGCTGAGGTGATAATTGCATGTGTAGAAGCCAGGTATAGAGCTCTATGATTATTGCTGACAATCACTAACCTGACATTATCAGAAAGCTAAAACGCATTCAGGGTTGTACATTTGTACTTCTTCTTTACTTTTATCCTCTGCAACCTTCCACAGAACTTTCTTTTTAGCATTACAGTGGAAAAAACCTACAACACCTCTGCAGACTGACTGATGTTGAACTTGAGATGTCTGTCCCTGAGTACATTACAGGCTTTGATCAGGCATACAAGATGCTGTAAGTACCGTTTGTACAAGCAGTGGAGCTCAAATTTGACTTTGATATTGTGTACCTGTCAGCGGTAATTAATGACAAGCACTCAAAGCTCTTGATTAATCGCGACTCGTTTGAATGAACAGGATATGGGTCCTGCTCAGCCAGTTACTCCCATTTACCTTGGCTTGTTGCTCTCATTTTACACACTTAATTACCACAACTGCTCCCTTATAGCCTCTTAGGGACCCAGTGTAGAAAATGAGTCACTTGCTGGGCCTTTGTTGTGATTATTTATACCAAAGGCATGAAGCGGACTAAAGACCTTTAAGGGTATTAAACTGTGCAATCAATTCACCTTTAAATCAGAGGGAATCATGGTCAAACGCTCAAATGGTGCCACTGAACTTTAGGCCGTTTTCATTAGATTCTCTTGGGAAAAGCATGCTTTTTTTGCACAAGTACTATCTCTCATACTTAAGGAGTAAAGTATACTACTTTAAAGGCCCGTTTACACCAAGAACGATATTGATAATAATAAAACTAATCATTTTTATTTATATAGCACCTTTCCATTGCTCAAGGACGCTTTACAATGTAGATTCAATAAAGAAAACATAGTACCAGTAGTGTAGACAAAGATGGCAGACAATAGTACAAGAAATAGTAATAGAATATTATAGGTGGTAGATACGAACAAAGAAAATACAAAGCCATAGAAAGGGTGTCACATAGCAAAATTGATTTAATCACATAAACAAAATACAGAATATTACATACAGTAGGAATGATAACATTTAGAAAACAAATAGGTTGTAAAATGCGATTTGAAGTCAGAAATATTATTAAACAAACAAAGTTAAACTATATTAGCCGCTATGGATGGTAATTTTCTGTTAATTACAAGCATGTGCTGCAGTTATGTCGTCTGCCGCCTTAAACGCTTAAGATCTTTAAAGTCAGATGGATTACGATTGGCTGTCAATGTTTTTTTTTATCACTCATCAGCTGGAAAAATCATTCTGAAAGTGTGCGTGCATGCGTGCTTTTGTATCTGCTCTAGTTTGCCACTCTGGGCATGTTTTGTTCTTCATGTTTGTCAGAGCTGTTTGTGTTGAGTAGATGGCTACTCTCAGAGCAGTTCCTCCCTATTGGACGATATCCAGACTCTCTTCTGCCCACAGCTTTACTGCACAGTCCCTCACTGTCCCTGACTGCACTCACTGCCTACACATCCTCCTCCTCTCTTTGCTTAATGTCTCTCCTAATAAATCCTAATTGTTGTTGAAATCGCACCCTCTCTCAGTTGAAATTGTTTGGAGCTGTGGTTTCTTTTCAGCTCTGCTCCTCATCTCAGCCATGTGTTTCTTATTCCACAGAGCCATCAAGGCTGTTTGGCTGCCGCTGGATTTCATTTGTGAGAGTAAGGTTGTATTTCTACCACAGAGGCGAGGAAGGAACGAAATAGAAAGCAGGATCTTTTGATCATATTCTCAGAGGAAATCTTTGATTCCAGGTGTTCTTGCATTCTTACTTTCTCCTTTCTTCATCTCTTACAATGTTTACTGCAAAACTTTTTTTTTCCCTAATTCTATACACAAGATTAATTTACTTGCAAAACTGTTTATTATTATTATAATTATGACATTAAGACTTGTTTTCAAAAAATATATTAATTTCATTTTTATTATCTCATTGGCAAATTGGTATTTTTTAAAATTGATATTTTTATTGTTTTTACTTATTTATATATGTATTTGTTTTATTTTAAAGGTGAAATATCATGAAAATCTGACTTTTTCCATGTTTAAGTGCTATAATTGGTCCCAGGTGCATCTAGCAACCCAGAAAACGTGAAAAATGACAATCCAGTAACTTTGTTTTAGTAAGCCTTTCTCTGCAGGCATGTCAAAAAATAAGCCGATCAGATTTCGCTCCCCTTCTGACGTAGGAAGGGAATTTTATTATAATGTTACCGCCCCTTAATCTACACGTTTCCACCCACGGCGCCTTAAGTGACAACAGTGTAACCAGTTCTATCACAATGGCAAAAGTTCGAGCAAAGCATGTAATCTGTTCTGTCATTGGCTGCACAGACGAGCATGGAACAGTATTTAGAGCCCCAGATCAGATGATACAAGAGAGCAGTGGATTAACTTTATTTTCAACGGAAATCCCCAAGAAACAGATGAATCAATGTAACTCCACAACAAACATAAATGTATTCACTAACCATTCAGAAACGTCCAGGTGCGTCTAAAAGTTGCAACCTCTTCCTGAGTCTCTCCGTAAGGCTTCACTCCGCTATTGGTTATTTCTGAGATTTTGAATGAGTGAGATTATTTGCGTGTTTTGTTATTGTATCCGAAGCTCGTGTATAGGATCGACCGTCTTCTGAACGGAGGTGGGCAGCAGCAGCTCCTTTGCATTTAAAGGGACACACACAAAAACGGAGCATTTTTGCTCACACCCAAAAAGGGGGAAATTTGACAATCTTGTGAAAAGGGGCATAATATGTCACCTTTAATGTTACAGAATTTTGTTAGATTTATGCTTAACCCTTAAATGATACATATTTGGGTCTTTAGTATCCCGGATCTATATCTAACACGGATGGATCTCTACCTGTCGTGATAATATAAAACTCTCCTGATATTAGAGTAACGATTACAGAAGAATAAAATAAATCATATTTTGTTACCTTTTGGAGCTTAGAAGGGTTCAGTTTGAGCAGATGTTTTATACCACCATCACTGTCCTTGTCAGAGCTCATTTCCCATTACATTCAGCATCTGGCTCATATTCTCCATCTCAAGCATATTCTCAAAACTATCATTTTCAACATCTTCAAAATCAATATTTTGATTCAACTGAAATTCAACTGGAAAACAAGACAAAAGTAATAATTACGGGGTTTTTTTCGCAATGTGCTTTGAGAAACAGGTTTACAGTTGAAAGAATGTTGAGCTATTTACAAAAGGATTATCCTCAGCATTTTGGGAACTCATGAGGATCTCGAGCAGCTGATCTTCTTTGCAACATAAAAGTCAAGCTAGAGCAGATGTATTTTGCCCTTGATTTTTGGAATGTTTCATGCAAGGTGACCCATGCATGTAGGATCTGGGGAATTGTTCCTGGTTCTCTGGCTATAGTATCCATAAAGTCCTTAACTACACTACTAGGTTGTTTTTTGTTTCTATACATTCACTTTGTACAAATAAAAAACTTTCTCCCCTCTTTGTGGCCCTTGACACCTTGGTATCTCAGAGAGCAGGTAATTTTAGATCCAGTGCAGTGCTGCAGCATCCTCTCCTGTGTCTACAGAAACGCTGGGGATCAGGTAGCGAAGGGAAGATAAATAGAACAGCACCTCTGCAGAACACTTTAAGCAGGAGACCCAATGAACCATGCAGCTTCGTAATTATAATAAAAAATAAAAATTATGGGTTATTTGGGACTGCCATGTGTGTTGGGTGGAGACTCAGCCTCCCATTAAAGGCAGTGTGGCCCCCATATAGGCGGTCTAGCAGAGGGGTGCCAGCCAAAACCGGAATGATAATGAGGACATTGGCTCGCTTCAGAGAATTGGGGTGTAATTGAGTTAATGAATGCATTCTGTTGCATCTCTGATTGAGCGCATGTCCCTTCACCACTTCCTTTAAAGTGTTCCGTGTGTGTGTGTGTGTGTGTGTGTGTGTGTGTGTGTGTGTGTGTGTGTGTGTGTGTGTGTGTGTGTGTCGTAAGCTTTCTTCCGCATTCTCCTCCACCTGACATTGAGCCTTAAAGGAATAGTTCTTGCAGGAATTAAAATGGTCATTATTTTTTCCTCCATTTGTGTCGTTGTTTCTTACCTGTATGACTTTATTTCTTCTGTGGAACACAAACAAGTGATTTTTTTATTTACCATATCCTGGTCACTCTTTTTAATATGAAAGTAAATAGGAACTGGGAATGTTATGCTTCAGAATGACAAAAAATATATATTTTTTTTGGGGCTTTTTTGGCTTGGGGTAAAAATGCCACAAAAATGCCCCCAAATGAAATTGAACAAGTTTGTCGTAAAGGTTACACCATGCAATGAAAAGCTTACATTTGAAGAAATAAAAAGGAAAAAAAAGATACATCAATTAAAAAATCTAAATATCAAAAAAAAAAAAAAACTCAATTTTTTTTTAAATGTATGATAAAAAGTGAAATGTAAATCAAATACAGCATAAATAATTGCAATTACAATGCGATTGTGGCATTACATTTAGATTGGCTCAGTTTACATCCAATTTCGTTTTTTTTTTTTTTTTTTTTTTCTTTTTTTTTTGCAGCATTGAGCATTATAACCAATCACACATGTTTCTGTTGAGCTAATGAATGCAATGGCCAATCAGAGGCATTTAAATTAATCACTTCTGAAAACGCTGGAGATTTGTTTAGTGTGTACGCTCACTCTTACAAATTCTTATAAACAACAAATACAGATACAATGTAAGCAATATTTTCATTTTACAATGTAGAGAGCATCAGTGATTATAAAGGGTGTTTTGTTTTGTTTTTCAAACACAATTTCGAACTGGGAATAAATTATAATACACAAAGCTTGCAAAGATTGTTACCCATCACTAAAGAGATCCATGTCTTCAGTCTTGTGCAAGTTGTGCACTCTCGCTTGACTGAAGTCATCTATCGCTTTAATGATGGGGAACATTCATGGCTTGCTTTCTGTATATAATTTATTCCCAGTTTGAATATCTGTTTTGTTTTTCATGCTACCAAAATAACCCATGTTAAGTCTTGATTTTCAAATTCGTAAATGGTTGTTAGCTTGTTTTGTCTGTGCAGCCTACAAGAATATGACGTGCCATATCTGCTATTAATAGTCATCATGTGCCTCAACAAGTAAAGTCATAACATGATGATACATTTGCAAATCATTAGCTAATGATTAAAGCTCCAATATGTAAAAAAATTTGACCACAAGAGGGCGCAGTTTGCAACAATAACAAAGGCGAAGCTTGATGACGCTATGAAGGAGGTGACGATGGGAGATGTCGTTTTTAATGCGTTTTCACCATCTAGCGATGTATCTAAATGGAATTAATGAATCATGATCACGGATAAGGTAATTTATTCGTTTTTGTATTACCTGTATGTCTGATCGTATTATTTTATGTCAGCATAATTAATGAACTGCAAGGAACGTGAAATGTTATGCTATATTATCCCGTTACAACTTACAGCTATTTGTCATTAATTCATCTATTAAAATCATCTTTACTGTAACTATTACGTTACTTGTACAATAAAAATTTTTTTTTGATTTGCTTACCTGTCTATCAATACACTCACGAGAGCAGAGTCTCTGTCAAGTCCAAGATTGTCGCGCAGCTCTCTCCATCTCGAAAATGCCTGGCCGATATTTATCCGGGTTTTATTCCTCCGTTTGTCACACGGTCTGCGTGTATCCGAATATGGACGCTTTCGTTTTGTTGGCACTTCAATACTCGCCAAAGAGTAATCGTGATCCATAACAGCTATAACCATACAGTCTATGGCTATAATGCTATAACCACCACTTCCGTATTTGACCATGTGATATTCCGGTGTGGTGGAATATCACATGGTCCACACCGGAAAAAAAGGATAGTGCGGACATTGCGTCACTGAGAGGCGACATTTCTTTTCCGGGACGGACAGTTATTTAAAATCGGAATTTCTCTGAAATAAAAAATCTTTGGAGACTTTTGAGATACACAACTGGAGGAAATATATCACACTGTGCAAGTTATTTTCGGAAATTTTATTACAAAATTGTTACATATTGGAGCTTTAATTAAAGCAGACAATTCGAAGTTGAAGTACTTGATTTCAACCCATTAATTAACACATTAATATACACTATTAGTTAATAAAATATGTTATTAAGGAATTAATACATTATGACACATTTAATTAATAACAATTCATATATTACTTAATCTATTAATTATTTAGAATCTTTATTTGTTACTGATGCAGTAATCATTAATTAATGGTTTAGTTCTTCATGAGTCATATTATCTGTGCATTAGTTAAGCATGAACTAATGCATATTAGTGCACCCGTATTGTAAAGTGTTACCAAACTTTTTTATGTATTCTATTAATCAACATTAATAATCTTTATTACAATATCAAAAACAATAATCAAATTTGCCCTTGCAAAAGGTTAAAAAAAGCCAGTGTAAATCAAATATTGCCCATTAATGATAAAATAAAATTTTGTGCCTCACACAAAGTGTGAATCTATGGTTTCAGAAGACATGGAATATAATGCATGGGTCATATGGACTTATTTTGTGATACTTTCATTGGGCTTTTTGGTTATTTTGGGATCTTGGCAGTCTGACATCTCTTTCTGAAACAACTTGACGGTGAGTCAATTATGACAGAACTCTCACTTTGGGTGAACTATCCCTTTAAGGCTAAATGGTTGCTCTCTTTGTGTTATTGGATCTTCTACTACACACAGCTGGCTTGAAGGCTTAGTATAACTCTCAGTGTGTTTCTCCTACAGATCGGTCAGTGGCATTCAGAGCAGGGACTGTCTATGGAGAGGAAGCTTCCATCACCTAACGTGACAGACACGCTGTTCAACACCACTCTTACCATAACTACCATCCTGGTAAGTCCTGTTTTCCACTCTGGTTCACGTTCCTCAGTAGAGGACACACCCTAATGATTTAGCCAAGAGATTTACACACACCCTCTGGGAATGACATACAGTCTCTCTTTAGCTTCAAGAAAATGTCTGTCTATTCTCTAATCACCTCAGGGTTCAGCACTGATCTAAATAAAGACGCTTCTCCTCTGAGATGAGTGGAAACTAACAAGTATGTGGTTGATAGCATGTCCTGGAGCAGCAACCCCCAATTGAAGATGTAATCCGCTAGGCTGTTATCTGGGGGCAATTTTCTCATCTTCTCATACACTGTATAGTGATGAGAAAAAAGATGCTCTCCATAGCCTTTGGCTGGATGTTGCATATATGGCTGGGTCATCCCTCACTAGAAAAGAGAGAGAAATAAAGCGACTGAGAATGAGAGGTGAATAAAGCACTCGGAAAACCAACAAATAGGTGGTGTAAAGTGGCCTTGTTTAGTATAGATGGGGAAATCTTCTTAAGTCACAATTTATACCTGATGAATGATATGATAAGAACTGCTGAACTGCAGAAAAGAGCATAATCATGCTGTCCACCAGCAAAACTTCGCTAGTGGGATTGGTCACAGTCTCAGATCAAGTAGCAAACAATAACGATCCAGCAATATCAATCAACTTCCGATGGACAAAATCAAGTCCCTCCCTACATTTCGTCTTGTTCGAGAAGCCATTTCACTTGGATATACATCTCAATAGGGAAGAAAAGATGATCACAATTTTCGTTTCATGCCGACTTGAAGTACTCAGAATATTCCTTAGTTACAGTTTGTTTAAAAGTCTGGTGGGAACATCAGCACACCAGTGTAGCAAATTAGCTCTAAAGAAATATGAATAATCAATCATAACTTGTTATAATTGATTAAGAATATTTGGATCAGTTAATAGAATTAACTTCTATTTTGTATAAAAAATTATATTACAATCAATTAACCTGTTTGTGCTGTGAACACTCAGTGTCAAATGTTTATTTATTCTAAGAAATGTGCATTTCCGGGGTATGGGAAATGTCTTTCTTACTTTACAGTACTACTAAGAGCAAGTAGTCAAAATCTGCATGATTAGGGACTCCAGTATATATGAGCTTGAAACACGGACAACTCTACGTGTTACATGAACAAGAATTTTATTAACTAGACTAAACACTCAACTACTCTAACATACACATACATATATGCATACAGTTTACCAAGGGAAAGAGAGCTGAAGCAGAATACAGGAAAGCAAGAAGTTATAGCATTGAAATTCAGCAGATCAACAGCCTTGAGCAAACCATCAGTTTAGTTCTAACATGCCCTTCTTTAAAAGGGGTAAGGATACTTAATGTATCAAATAATGAGACTAAGTTTGATACTTGCATGTCTCGCCCATTTGAATTAAACTGTCCTGATTCAATTTGTTGAGGCTCCAGTTGATCTTTGCTGATGTGGTCTTGATGAGAGAGAACCAGTGTGAGTCAGAGGATCTTTGGTGAATGGAAAGACAAGGCCGCAGCCTGGCACAAGCTTGGGGGTCCTTAGAAAACTTCTAGTTCAGCATCATCTTCACATCAGAATTTCAGAAAGGAACTAAGAGAGTAAGAGCCTAAGAGAGTAAGAGACCAAAGAGGGCGTGATCTGGTGATCAGTGATTTTTAAAGCGTGAAGATGTCACACCCTCTGGAGGGTTGTGAGCCAAAAAGAAGTTGTTCCCTTTGGAGGGAATTTCTTTACGACCTTTTGTTCAAGCAGGCCTTTGAACATGTAATTTGATTGGGTGTTTAACTAAAGAATCTTCAAGATTCTTATAATACAAATGCGTCACAAAGTTAGCAAAATGTAATGTAAATTAACAAATGGGGAACGAAGATTGGAGTTTATAGAGACTAAACATGCTACCCATATGATTTTGGTTAACCATAGAATGCAAGTCTGAAACATTAATCCAAAGAGTTAAAAAGAGAAAATGAATACATAGGCCAAACCACATAAAAAGAAAATCATGAGATGAGAAAATTAGATACATGTATAACATTTCTCACGTGGTTATATATAGAATATAGGATTAAAAGGGTTTATTTCTCCTTCTCAGCAATTAAGTGAGAGTCACAAGTCTCTTCAAATTCCTTTTGGGGTCGTAAAAAGTCTTGTCAGTCTTGATGTGTCCTGTAACAGGACACCGGGTTCTGCCAGTGTGTTAGATTCATTTGGGATGTTAGTTTTGGGGGAAGTTTCATCGACCTTTGTTGGGAGAGTGAGTTTGCTGGACTATTCATTAAATATAATTAATAATTTGTGTGTGTCTGATTGGTCCAGATGCTACACCAGCATCCTACACAACATATGCTGGTGTTTTCAGCAGGTTTTTGAAAACAAACTGCCGTGCAGTGAGTGAAATAGAGATGATTATGTCAGGGAGGGTGTGCGTGGGTGTCTCAATAAAGGAACGAGTGGAATACAGGTGGAACTATTAGTTTCTCTCAGATCTTTTATTGTTAATGTGCTTGATGTAGCAGCTAGGAGAACTGGGGAAAAGTTTGCACCATGTGTTTATTACTCTTTAAAGATATTCAAAGACTTTGGCCACATTAAAGAGCCACCGAAGAGCAATTTCAGCTCTATCACGGCCCATTCATCACCGGCTGATTGCAAAGTCTGTTTTATCTCAGTAAACGCAGCACAGTTGAAAACATGCTGCAGAACTCAGCACCTGTGGACCATTCCACCACTGTTTTCATTACTGCTCTGAGCTTTCTGTCATTGCTGGAGTTACAGCACACACACAAACACACAGATTGAATTTTACCCTTGTGATATGGGCTAGATCTAACATTTTTGTAAGGATAGACAGTATATTAGAGCTGGTTCGCTTGCAGTGGTAAAGCTGTCTAAACTGAACAAACAGTTCTGTGGCTTTTTGTAGTTGCTCTTGATGTCTCTGGCATTATGTAATGTGCAGAGGGAGCCAGAGCTTCAGTGCTTTGATTGAGAACACAAAAAAACTCATGTTTGTTTGTAACATTTTTACATTGCTTTCATAACTCACAGACTTCTACAAATCTGTCTTTTGATTGAGTAATTATTCTTCCATTGATAGACTGGCCAATGGCCATTGGTAGACTTGGTAAAGACATAATATTAAATTTATATGATATAAAATGAACTCACTTTACCTCGCATATGCTAGAGAACTCCTCAGAATAATATTACTCATTTAATACCTATTAATAATGCTAAATAATTTCTGACCTTTATATAGCAATAATTCTTTTAGCTGTAAGAAATAATGGGCCCTATCTTGCACCCAGCGCAATTGACTTTGTACACCGACGCATGTATCATTCCTATTTTGCACCCACGCATAGCGGACTTTTCCCTCCACAGACGCACGTAGGTCGATTAAGAAGTGAACTTAGCTCCCGGGGGCGGTTCAGCGCAAAGAGGAGGCGTGTTCCGGTGCAAACGTTCCCTGGTGCTGTTTTGCAGGTTTAGAAAACAATTCAGCCACTGACCAGGAAAAACCTAGTCTAAAGTCAGTGGCGCATTGCGCATGTTATTCATATGCTATTTTAAGGGCACATGCTTGGCCATAATCAATGTAGCGTGTGCACAACGCGCATACTTTGCTTATCTCATCTACACACAGACGCAGCAGTTCTCATTTTTAGAAAACCATACATTATGACAAGGAAAAATATTAACACACGAGGGAAATCATTGTTGTGTCCATGAACATATGAAAAAATAGGCATAAATCTAGCTTACACAATTACCCAAATTTTTATACGCCTGTTTAACCGAAGCTAATTTGGGTGGGTTTCTCACATCCCCATACAATGTCACTTCTCTGTCTTTTACGGCCCTGACGAGAACGTCGGTCTCCTCGGCTGTGAACCGCTCCTGGCAAATCCGCCTTTATAATTGCAATCCGCTATGGAACAAGCGCACCTGCTCTTAAAGGGAATGTGAGATGTTGCTCTGATTGGTTTATTTCACGTTACGCCCAGACCACACCTATGAATAATGAAGCTACTTCAGACCAACCCATTTTAGATTTGCATCGGGCGCAAGAGTCATTTATCCCGCCGGTATAATAGCAACAGCGCCCAAGACCCGCCCACAAAGTTACTTGCGTTTCGCGCTTGATACTTGTGTTTCAGATCGTTAAAATAGGGCCCAATGTGTGTTTAAATGGGTCATGAATTATTTTATAATGTTGAAGTCCACTTTTAATGTTAGTAGGATTATTACATTAAAAACGGCCTTAATTTATAAAAATAAAAACCCATTTTGTAGGCTGACTTTAGCTCGCTGTTTATATATATTATTCTTTTTATACTAAGTATAAATAAGTTCCTATGACTAGGAACATGAAATTGTCCAGCTATGACTTCTTGTTTCACAGGAGTTTAAAAATGAGTAAACACAAAGGCCAAATTCCCTTAATCATCCATCACAATGAGTAAAACCAAAGAATATAGTTCTGATGTACATCAAAAGATTGTTGAGCATCACAAAATAGAAAGTGGCTGTAAGAAAATTGCTAAAGAATTGAAAATCCCCATTTTGACCATTAGGGCAATCAGGTTGATTGGACCATCAGTTCCAATCAACTAAAGATGTTACGAATCTGCCAGGAAGAGGATGTGTGTCTATATTGTCTTAATGCATGGTGAGGAGGAAAGATTGAGTGGCCAAAGACTATTCAAGGATCACAGATGGAGAATTAGTTGGGGTCTTGGGGTCAGAAGCCTACCAAAAAAATAAAACAACCCCAACATCTCCACATGTTGTTTGGGAGGGTTTCAAGAAAATTTATCCTCGCTCATCCAAAAACAAGCTCCAGCATATTCAGTTGTCAGACACGACTGGAACTTCAAACGGCACAGGGTTCTGTGGTCAGCTTTTTTGCAGTAAACACGCTAGATGGGTTTGGTGCACACAAGGATAAAAAGTACCCCATGTGTACAATTTAATATACCGTTGGATCTTTAATGTTGTGGGCATATTTTTCTGCTGGAGGTCCTGGACATCTTGTTCAGATACATGGCATCATGGATTCTATCAAATATCAACAGATAAAAAATCTAAACCTGACGGCTTCTGCTAGAAATCTTATAATGGGCCGTGGTTGGATCTTCCATCAGGACAACGATCCAAAGCAAACATCAAAATCAACACAAAAATGTGTTTCGAAGCACAAAATGAAGCTTCTGCCATGACCGTCACAGTTCCCTGACCTGATGAGTGGAGTGAACTGAAGAGAAGAAGCGCCAACATGGATCTGGGAATCTGAAGGATCTAGAGAGATTCTGTATGAAGGAATGGTCTCTGATCTCTTGTCAGGTGATCTCCAAACTCATCTGGCATTATGAGAAAACTCAGAGCTGTTATCTTGGCAAAAAGAGATTGTCCCGTACTTGCTCTGCCGCAGCAGCAGCAGCAGCAATAAAAGCAGCAGCAGCAGCGTAGCAGATCTATTCCACCAAGACCAAACATACAACATTGTCATGCCCATTACCATGCCAATCACTCCGAGAGTTGTCATGACAGAAATATGTATGTATATTAGGGCTGGGCGATAAAACGATAACGATAATTATCGCGATATAATTTTTCTCGATAAAACGATATCAAGAGTTCGATAAATGTTCGATAATGTTTATGCGCCAACAGCGGAACAAAACTCATTTGAACCGCGCGCCACACGGACCGTTTATCCGCTCGGCACAAAGTCCAAACGGCGGCGCAGTGCGAGTTCACTAGAGCCGATCATAGACAGTATACAAACTGAGCCGATGCGTTTACTCTGATCGCTCTCGTCACGAGATCCAGTGAGAAGCGCTTGAATTCAGCGAAAAACACAATGTCTCCGTGATTTAAACCAGTTTAAAGGCAGATGAAACAGCGCTGACAAACAGGAGAAACACTGTGCGCAACAATACAGTCAGAAGGCTTTTCCGGCTACAAATTCCCATCATTTACCATGGATTTACTGTGACGTTAGCCTAGTAATATTAACCGCACCATGAAATGTGGGATATACATATTGAATTGTATTATATTATTAATGTAGACGATGTATTAAAGGACTGATGGAATAATTACAGTATTTAATCATGTATTTAGGCTACTGTTTTTCATTCAAATACCATAGAAACCATAAAGTTACATTTTGCCATGATAGTGAGGTTATCATGATCTAAATGCATGATACTGGATGACCAATGGTTAAGTTTAATAAAACTCAAACAGTCAGAATATTACATTTTACCAAATAAAAATTAGCACATGCAGAAACTAAGAAATTAATTGTCCAATAAAGATATTTATTTTGTAAAGGAAAAATGACAAATGTTGAATGTTCTACCTCAGATTTGTGAAATGTTCACCAGTTTGGCAAGTGTTTGTCCTGATATGTTCTGACAATAAAGAGTAGTTTAAAACCACAATTAACGCTCTGGTTTCTACAACTTTCACTTAGGAGCAAAAATCTGCCTTTAAACTTGAAATAAATAAAGATTTGACTTTTATCGTGATAATTATCGATATCGACTGATATAAAAAAATTATCGTGATATTTTTTTTTGGCCATATCGCCCAGCCCTAATGTATATATATATATATATAGATAGATTGATAGATAGATAGATATAGATATAGAGATATAGATATAGATATAGATATATATATAGATAGATTAGATAGACGTATCATTATAATTTTAAAATAATTATAAATGTTTTCTATAATTATTCTCACAAAGTGAAACAATCGCACTCCTTTTCTCTAGCAGAGAGAACTCTACTAAGCACATGCTGAGCGCTAGCTTGTCTGGGATTGAATACATTTAGTGTGTTACAATTGGCCACAGTTTCCCCTGTAGTTGTAATTGGTTCAAAAACTTTGGTGTGTTGCCAACCAGTGGGTACTGGGGCCAGAGGTGAACTCACAGTTGCACCACTTTGGCTTGTGGTAATTCAGATGCTTTTTTTTCACATAACTCCCGCCGCACATCTCAACCATTAGCTGATACTAAATTAGCTGGTATATAGGTTTTACTCTGTGTACCTGACACAGTTAATGCCTGATTTGCATAATTCCCTTAAACAACACAGACGGTGTGTGCAAATATAGGAGGCTGTTATTGTTTTATTTGTGTTTAATATTTTTTCAACCTTTGTTTGCTGTCATTTGATGCGGATTTGATATGCTTTCCCTGCAGAAACCCTTTTTCTTTCTCAGATAAAGCTCAAATACATATTCGTTTGCCTCTGAAACTGGGTTCACTTTCCGTTCACTCTATAAAATCGTCTTTCTGTGATGCTATCTGCAGTGTTTTTCAAAAGCCACATTATGCTTGAATTGAATCCTTGAGAAAAGTCATGTTAGCCTTTACCAACCCATATTGTCTCTAAGAGCCCATCTTAGAAAAAAGGAAGAGCAAAGTATTATTAATCTATATGGGTGCAATATCAGTATGATATGGAGTGGATACTGTATCACTGCATCTTAAAGAAAAGAGAGTCCTCACATTCAGCAGCTGAATTTATGCTCACTGTAATCAATGATGGCGATAAAGTGCTTTTTCAGAAACATGGAGAAATAAGATTGCAGAAACAGTTTCATGATGAAACCTCAGACACGCCATCTTCTGCGGACAGACCACTTTTATTGTGTTCAAGAAGAAGCAAATAGCCTTTATTCGTACAGCAATTGGAAATGTTCATAAATATAAAATGTGAGGCGCTATCCTCATGTAATGTGCAGCCTCTGTGAACAATTTCTGTGACCGCTATCAGGCAGAGCTGGTTCTGTCTGGACTATCTTAAGGCTCATTCACCCCCTGTAAGCCATACAAAAATCAAGAGAGACATAAGAGGGAGTAGTGGACCAATCAGTTACCAAACTCACTTTTTGGGATTGTCTGATAAATGCCAACACACAATTCCAATTTTTCTTCACTTTCTGAACAAAAAGCTTTGAGATTTGATTTGAAGTAAGATTGACTTCAATGTGTTTGCTTTCCAAACGCACCAAACCAGACTGCCGCCATGCTATATTTGTAAAATGGATTTCATCAGCTGACAGCCTTCCAAGAAAACAAATAGAATCAAATCTGCCACAGATCCCAGACTGGTGAGGAATGTTGCATTTGGCAGGCTTGACACTCAAAGTGCCCTTAATCTCACTGTCTGCGCTATTAAACGGAAAGTTTCTTTCTCTGATGTGACCCGCAGATTTTATGGAATCATTCAAGCTCAGAAGAGAGGATTGCTTGGCCTGATAACAGCACTCACTCAGATGATTGATGCCCGAGCTCCATTTCTGAGATTGATGGCGATACGCCAGGACCGGTTCTGTGTGTTCACATTAACCTCGCTCCTCATCCTCAATCGCTTCCTCCCTCTTTCCAGAAGTTTTGCTAATAATGAATTATTAAATGTAAATATGTAGTCGCTCCATTTTCTGTCACTCAATCAAGAAGACTAGAGGCTAGCTGAAAAGAAATTGTTTAAATCACAATTTTATTTATTGCTCATTTGTAGTTTCTACATTATGTGATATGTGATCTAATGATTTTTTCTCAAAGTTCTGGAGGAGCATGTTCAGATAATTAACCTAATTAACATGGGAAGAACACATTACAGTATACAGCAGACTTACCTCTGTTCTATGACAGTTTTCCAGCATCCCTCCACCACCTCATCTCCTCACTTCTAACTATTCCTATCCCAACCTGGGATGGGGGGAGTACTCTGGGTTCAGGCCAAATTCAGAGCTCGGAGCCCTCTCCTCAGACAAGCACGCCAAATACGCATAACCTTTACTCTGTTTAATTATATGTAAGTGTGAACTCATGAAAAAGACTAAGATGTTACCTTGACAACTAAAGGTTAACTGAAAACAAAGAAAGCAGAGATGTTTTATTTGCCCATTTTAACTTTGGTAATGTTAAGTTATATGTAAATTAAAAGGCTTTGCGATGTTAACTGAAAACAATCTGGTTCAATTTGACTATTTTGTAGCTTCTGTAATATTACATGATATGTAATTTTAAATATGTGAGCTTACTTAATGAAGTTAACTGAAAACAAATTAAAGTGAAAATGTTTTATTTGGCCATTTTAAGCTTTGGTATTGTAAGCTGGCATATGTAATTTAAAAGGTTAAGCTATATCTTGCTAACTGAAAACGCAAAAGAAAAATGTTTCATTTGATCATTTTGTAGCTTTTGTAATATTATGTGATAAGTAATTTAAAAGGCTAAGCTGTTAGCTTGCTAACCAAAGACTAGCTGAAAATGTTTATTTTGACCATGTTTAACTGTAATGCGACATCATTTAAACAGCTAAACTGTTTACTTTCTAAGTGAAAACATAAAGAATGAGAAATGTTTAACTTGACCATTATAGCTTCAGTATAATATTGTGATTTATGCCAGAGCTTCTTTTCTCATATAGATGACGATGACCGGTCCTGTGTGTGCACAATTAACTTTCTCTTCCACAATTCCTTTTCCTCCATCTTTTCATAGATTCTGCTAATAATGGATTATGAAGCATAATGTGTAATCACTCCTTTTTCCTTGACTCAACCATCAATCAGACCAGAGGCTAGCTATGGGCGACACGTAATGACCCAAAACCATTGACTTCTCTTGCCCAGTGTGTAGACCTATTAATTGAATCCAGAAGGTTTGTTTATTACCTTGCTTCCGTTCTTTGAAACCGTCTGTCTAATATGCAACTGGCCCATGAAATGCTGCTCTTTAATAAGCCTAGTTTGAGAAAAAGTGTCTGGCTGCAATACTTGAGTGCCTCCAGCAGGCTGTAAGCGATGGAAATTTGCATTTATATTGTGCCTTTCTGCATAACCACCGCAGCGGTGTCAGAGCGGGGCATGACGGTAACATGCGTGGATGATTCAACCAGTTAATGAACAAAATGGAAGGATTTGCATTTATAGAGTGTCAGACTCTGGGCCAAAACGGTTGCTCTTTGTGCCATGGCTTCGTCAGGTCCAAGGTGCGAACATCCATCAGCAAATACAGCTTGTGGCTTTTATGGACATACAAATGAGGTGAAGGACGCTTATCGTGTTATTTGGATGCATATGAGCGGCTCGCATTAATAGGGTTCAGGTTTATTTGAAGTGTCGGAACATGGCCATTGACGTTCCCCCTCGTCTGACAGGCCGCAAGACCCAGCTGTTGCTGTACTCAGGCCAGCTGGAGCGTGGCCACTGGGCACATCAAAAATCAGGGATGCAGGACCAGACAAGCAGGTAAAAAAAGAGAAGAAAGTGTTGCCATGGCAATGCAAAAGACTGAAAAGTATCGTCAGCTCTTCAGACTGCCACTCAAAGCATCGGAGTGGAGCGAGTCAGATTTACTGGTGAAAATGAAACACTCTCTCCAGTCAACCAGTCTGCGCTAAACAAATCATAAGTACAACAGACCCACTTTAGTGTCTGTCTTGCCACAACGCGTTTTTTTTTTTTTTGTTTTTTTTTTGCAGTTTTAACAAAAAGTGATTTTGAAAAGCTTTTTTTATGGCTGGTTTCATTCTGCAGTGACTGGTTATGTATGAGGTGACACTGTTCTGTTAAATGTATGCAAAGTGTTTGAAAATGGCAGTAACATACTTGACCAACATGCCCACCAGCAAATCTGTATCTCAGTGGATAATAGTGAGCACTGCAAATGTTTATTGAATTATGGTGGGATGAAATGTTTACGAAGCCTTTATTTTGACCACAGATTGCCTCTTAAATCTTTTCAATCTTTGGGCAGCATGAGAAAACAAACCGATAAATTTGGAACTTGGTATTTTGGAGGGCTCACATTAGTCACAGATCCCCATGTGTCCAAACTGTGTTTCTTTCCAATTTTGGAATATCGCATTAAAAGACGCTGGATGAAAATAGCAAGATGCGTATAAAATCTTAAAACGTACATAAAAATAGTTTTCGCTCAAGTGAGGAGGATAATTTTTTGTTGTAGTGTAAAGGCCCAACCATGGACTGGAGTTGAAAATTAGCACTAGCTATAAACTCTTTTTGCATAGCATCAGTTACAAACTTGTTTTGTACTATGTTTAATTGCAATGTCCATGTCAATAAATGAAAAAAAAAATGCACATAAACTACAGTTTTCCAGATAAATTCCTCATGTTGCAACAAAAAAACATCAAACAATCAAATGATTGGATAACTGGACTGTCCAGCGGACTGCACGCCATCTCAAATGTAGTTTTAGTCATTCTGAAAGGCCTGAGCCAAAGTCAGTCCTCAAATTCATTTGGTATTACGAGAGCATTCCCAAATATCAGGCATCCACCCCCGAACACAAGATAACATGACAGCGTTTGTAATTGCAATTCGTCTGCACGCTGGCGCAACTCATTTATTGTGTAGGAAAAAGGTTGCAGCAACTTCCATGTTTATTATTAACACTTTCTTAATTATTATTAATAAGTAACAGTTTCTCAAGAAGTGATAATTTTGTTCTCTTGAACACATGGGATGGAAATGGTGCTTTATTCACAAATGATTCATGTAATATTCTAGTTTTTCACAATTAAGTTAAATTGTTAATTTCACAACTTTGGATGGAAACATAGCTCGGGTGACTTGCCAACTCAAACAATCTTTTGTCACACTTTTGAAAATTGTGTGTCGAATGATATAGAAGTGCTCTGAGAGGGTGTTTAGATGCATGTGCCGATGGTGATGCCAATGATATCTTCACAGGAGAATCCGTATGTAATGCTGAGAGCCAATCACCAGGAACTAGAAGGGAACGAGCGCTACGAGGGCTTCTGTGTGGACATGCTGAAGGAGTTGGCAGATATCCTGAAGTTCAAGTACCGTATCCGGCTAGTTGGGGATGGCGTTTACGGGGTGCCGGGCGCCAATGGCACCTGGACGGGCATGGTAGGAGAGCTCATCAGCAGGGTGAGTGACATCACAAGGAAATATGTTATACTGAGGGGTTAAATTGGATTCCAGTGTCATGCATTACCCCCCTTCTTTGCTGCCTAATCAAAATCAGTGTGTTATTGTAAAATATTGTTATAGCTAAACAAAAAAGCTTTTCTTACTTGTGCACCATTCTATGATGTTTTGTAGTATAAATAGTGTGAGTACTGAAAATTCTAAAAAGAAAAATTTATTTCACAATAATAATTGTGATGCACTTAAAGGGATACTTCAGAATTTAGCATTAAGCTTTATATTAGTAGAAAACCTGTAGTATTTGAATTACAGTGCTTTCCACCCTCATATACCACTGAGACGAGAGATTTATGTATTTTTTGTCTGGAAAAATCCTCCAATGACGCAAAAATTGTCATTTTGCGTCATGGGAGGATTTTTTGGCCAGAGGCTAAAGACTACAGCCAGTAGGAGGGGCTGTCCCGCATGTTTTCAACCCACCCATAGGAGGTGCGATCTCACTCACAGAATGTACACATAGTATCAGCCATCTTTCTTTGGAAGCTAAACTATCAGGCTCTTGTTCTGTAGAGAAAGCTGAGTAGTAGGGGTTACCATCATCTTTTTCCCGGACATTTCCGGCCTTCGAGATCGTCCAAAATGTCCGGGATGTGGCTTTTGCGTTCTGCAGTCTCCATTCATTGTTTACATGCAAACCTTTTGTTTCAGTCTAACTGAATTCATTCCGATTGGTGAATCTGAATGTAGTGTTTACATGAACGCTAAAAAAGTGATCGTTGATGTGCGTTTTAACATTGCTAAGAAAATTCCCGCTCCTCCGTGAGAGATACGAGACCGGCGTGTCTCAGTAATGACGCCACCGGCCTTGCGCCGTTCTCCCGCACCCCTCAGTCTCGTCCTGCTCGCCACAGTAAACATGATGAATGGCGACTGTAGAACGCAAAAGCCGAATCCCTGACATTTTGGGCGATTTCGAAATCCCGGGCAAACTCATCACGGAGTCTCACTAGTAGCCTAGCCTTGTTGTTTTCAACTGCACTCTCTTATCGTTAGGTGTGGCTTGGGAGTGGCCTCATAGGGCAGCGAAGCAAGTGCATTCTGGGAGTTGTTGTCTTTCATCCACATAAGCCGAAAATACATTTTCTGGATTTTCTCAGTCTAGAAAGCTCCAAATTCAAAAATAATTTCACATTTCTTCTACATAAATGACCTATTTTAAATACACATTCATCTTTCCAGAGGTGAAGTACCCCTTTAATTAACCAAAAAAAAAACAAAGTGTGGAATGTTGGACTCTTCATGCACTCAACTGTTGCAGCTTTAATTACATAGCAGAAGGGGAGGGGATGATCAGACTCCAATGATGAATGACAAAATCAAAATTCATACACTACAGTACATGGTTGAGTGCATAAGTACATAATGTATAAGCGCATAGTGTAAAGTGCGTCATTTAGGACATAACTAAAGTAAGGGAAATGTTTAATTTTACCATTTTTAACTGGTCATATGATTTATGATGATAACATACACAAATTAACATATCATGATTCTAAACTTCATGATCAAATATTATGTAATATATAATTTAAAAGGATAAGCTAAGCTGGAAACCAAAGGATTAAAACACCAAGAATGGGAAAATTTGACAAATTTGGGGTAATTTGAAAAGCTAAATTAGGCTAAACTATTAGCTTGCTAATTGTAGGATAGTAAAAAAAAATAAAAGGCATAACAGTTTAAGGTGACCATTTTTTAGCTTTTGACCATTTTTAGATTTGTTATTTAAATTAATTTGGGGTCTGTGCATGAAATGTGCATGCGTTCCAGGTCGGAATGCCTGTTTTTGTTTTGGTCTGCGTGATCTGCCTATTTACCCAATATTATTTTGACACCCTGGGTTGCCAGTTGGCAGAAAGCCTTAAAAGCCAGCAAATGAACTGGTTCAGAGATCACAGATTCTGCCTGACCTAAATAGCCTCAGCATTTCCTCTCATTCCTTACATATTCAAAACATATATATTAGCTGATCAACTTACAGTGTAAGGCTCGTCGCTTTCCACTTTCAATTGCACTCATTCCTTTTGCTTGGCCTCAATCTGGCAACTCGCGTGAGAGCAGAGCCTGAGGAGGAGGTGGCGAAGGAAACAACTATCTCCAATATTTTGAATTTGGACTGCAGTACCACAGCTAGCTGTAAAATTTCCTACAGTACTGCGCCTTAAACTTATTTTCATGATTAAGAATAAATACAGTTTAAGGCGATTTACTGTTATTTCTAATCTGGCAATTTATACAATACACATAAAAAGATGCTTCAGCCAGTTGAATGGCTTTGCTGAGAAACAGGGATAAATCATTATTGCCACTTTGTTTGTCCTAGTGGCTTGTCATATTTTACCTGGGGAACCAGAATCACCACCATTTTAAAAGGTTCCCCTACCCCAAAAGGCCAGTTTAACTTCTGGATATACTGTCACCTGAAACAGGCATTTCCATTGAATTACATTCAAAGTTGCTGAGAATACATAGAACGAAACAATCTGCTTCCTCTTGTTTTATCCTGGAATTATTAATTCTCAAATGCTCATTTCAATAATTCATTAAAGAAAGGAATGAATTATAAGAAACTAAAAATTATTTTACTTGCATCCAAACAGGTGATGCAGATTAACCAACAATAATCATGTTTATCCCTCCAACCCATTTACAGTTCTCTCGTACTAATGAATTTCAATTAGCCCATCTGATCCCATAACAGACACTCATAGATGTGTTTAAAAAGACTCTGTGAAGCGGGAAAGTATAAGTCCTATTCTGACAGCCACTAACAGTTGATGAGATGGAAATCTTGCATGCTGCAAATTCTGTTTAGCTACGAACGCTTGCCCTTTTCAGCGGAAATGTTATTTATTTAAAAACAGTTGCAGCTTTACGCCGTGCTGCTGATTTATTTGTCCGTTTTTTGGCAGGCACCGCAGGGAGCAAAGTACATTTTCCAAAATGAACAAAAAGGCCACAGTGATATTCATATATTTCCACGGGAAAGGGTCATAAACCAGAGCACTTGTCTGCAGCCTATGTTCTCGCTACAAAAACGAGAACGCTTTGAGAAGTTATCTGTCTTAATTCCACAAGCTAATGGAGGGCAAAGCCATTAGGGAAATAAAGAAAGAAGTGCCTAATCTTATTATTGTCTCAATTTGTTCTCTCAAAGTATGCTCTATACAGCTGACCTTGAGAGTGGCCAATGAGTCTAATTGTATGCTATAGTGTCTGTAGACAGTAGAGGGTGATGGGGGGCAATCGAAGGAGATGAAGCGCTACCCCGTTCTGACAGCACGCTCTTTACCTCTTTGGTTCTCATGAGGGACTTTTTGTAATGCTTTATCCTGTTATTTATTTCATAAAAACATGGGTGTAAATTTCAGTACTTATTCAGTAAGCATTTTTACTTGTTTACTGTAGTAAAGTTTTTTTTTTTTTTTTGGGAAACTGAACCTGATTAATTGGTTCACAAAACACACTGAACGATTCATTTGTGAATCGGACAGATCCGATTGCAGCTGTTCTCGAGTCAACAACTTCAATTATCCGGACAAAATGAGCCAAGAAACTAAAAATCGTCAGAGCTTGAATGTGCTTATGACACTAATGCGGAATTTTTAGTATTGATTATTGTAAATGAAAATCATATTTAGGTCACGACTGTCAGTTATTTGTGAAGTAAATCCGTCTGTATGGTGATTTTAGGTAAAATAATCTGAATTAATATCCATCAATCTTACCCGCTGCTGTAGAAGTTTCAAATGATATAAAACGATATATGTTTGCAATATATATTTATAAAGTTTGCTTATTTGCATATTAAATGTCTCCACTTAAATGTTTGCTTATAGTCCCCAAGCTCAGCCGGCATGTTTTGCAGTTCACCCCGGTGAACGAGAGGGTCGGTTCCCTGCGCCTTCGGGTCGGGGACAGGTCTCTCACTGTTGTGTGTACCTACGGGCCGAACGGCAGTGCAGACTACCCGGCCCTCTTGGTGTCTCTGGGAGGGGTGCTGGAAAGTGCTCCGTCGTTCTACTGGGGGACTTCACACCAACGTGGGCAGCGACAGTGACACCTGGAGGGGCGTGATTGGGAGGAACGGCCCCCCTCATCTGAACCCGAGTGGTATTCTGTTATTGGACTTCTGTGCTTCTCACAGCTTGTCCATAACAAACACCATGTTCAAGCATAAGGGTGTCCATCAGTGCACATGGCACCAGGTCGGAGGTCGATGATCGACTTTGTGGTCATTTCATCCGACCTCCGGTCTTATGTCTTAGACACTCGGGTGAAGAGAGGGGCGGAGCTGTCAACTGATCACCACCTGGTGGTGAGTTGGATCCGATCGCGGGGGATGAAGCTGGACTCACACTACGTTTGGGTCTGTTGGGAACGTTTGGCCGAGTCCCCTGTCAGAGAGATCTTCAACTCCCACCTCTGGCGGAGCTTCGACCGGATTCCAAGGGAGTTTGGAGACACTGAGTCCAAGTGGACCATGTTCTCCACCTCCATTGCCGACGCGGCCGCTCTGAGCTGTGGCCGTAAGGTCTCCGGTGCCTGTCGAGGTGGCAATCCCAGAACCCGGTGGTGGACACCGGAAGTAAAGGATGCCGTCAAGCTGAAGAAGAAGTCCTATCAGGCCTGGCTGGCTTGTCGGACTCCTGAGGCAGCTGATGGTTACCGGCAGGCTAAGCGGACTGCAGCCCGAGTGGTTGTGGAGAAAAAAAATCTGGGGAAAAAAATATATAAATCTAACACTCAGGGCCCTATCTTGCACCCAGCGCAATTTACTTTGTACACTGACACATGTATCATTCCTATTTTGCACCCGCACATAGGGGACTTTTCCCTCCACAGACGCACATCGGTAGATTAGGAAATGAACTTGCGCTCCCAGGGGTGGTTCAGCGCAAAGAGGAGGCGTGTTCCAGTGCAAACGTTCCCTGGTGCTATTTTGCAGGTTTACAAAACAATTACACCACTGACCAGGAAAAACCTAGTCTAAAGTGGCGCATTGCGCATGTTATTCATATGCTATTTTAAGGGCGCATGCTTGGCCATAATTAATGTAGCGTGTGCACAACGTGCATACCCTTTATTTCTCATCTACACAAAGACGCAGCAGTTCTCATTTTTAGAAAACCACAAATTATTACAAGGAAAAATATTAACACACGAGGGAAATCATTGTTGTGTCCATGAAGATGTGAAAAAATAGGCATAAATCTAGCTTACACATTTACCCAAGTTTTTATACTCCTGTTTAACCGAAGCTAATTTGGGTGGGTTTCTCACATCCCCATACAATGTCACTTCTCTGTCTTTTACGGCCCTGACGAGAACGTCGGTCTCCTCGGCTGTGAACCGCTCCTGGCAAATCCGCCTTTATAATTGCAATCCGCTATGGAACAAGCGCACCTGCTCTTAAAGGGAATGTGAGATGTTGCTCTGATTGGTTTATTTCACGTTACGCCCAAACCACACCTATGAATAATGAAGCTACTTCAGACCAACCCATTTTAGATTTGCGTCGGGCGCAAGAGTCATTTATCCCGCCGGTATAATAGCAACAGCGCCCAAGACCCACCCACAAAGTTACTTGCGTTTTGCGCTTGATACTTGCGTTTCAGATCGTTAAAATAGGGCCCTCAAAGTCTTTAATTATATGTAGTAACATTTATTTGGTATGCTATTTTAGTCAGCTTGTCTGTTTACATGCTAACTGTAAGTTAAAAAAAATTACTTGAATATGTGCATCTTAACATATACATAGTCAAGTCAAGTCAAGAATATTTGTATAGCGCTTTTCACAATACAGATTGTATCAAAGCAGCTTCACAGTATTAAATTAAAATAATACAACAAGGTTTGTTTCTAGTGGAATTTATTGATTGATAAATAAAATAAAATTTAAATTAAATATCCCCAAAATATCCCCAACTGAGCAAGCCAAAGGCAACAGTGGCAAGGAACCGAAAAACTCCATCAAGTGACCTAATGGTGTCCTAAAACTCAATCAGGTGACCTAATGGAGAAGAAAAAAAACTTGGGAGAACCCAGGCTCAGTCGGGGGCCAGTTCTCCTCTGGCATTTATGAACTAGAGGCCGGATTGTAGTTTGAACTGTAAGATTAAAAATATTATATGAATGCCTGGCAGAAAAGATGCGTCTTTAATCTAGATTTAAACTGGGAGAGTGAGTCTGAGCAACGAACAGTATCAGGAAGGCTATTCCAGAGTTTTGGAGCTAAATGTGAAAATGCTCTCCCTCCTTTGGTGGATCTGGATATCCTAGGTATGACCAAAAGCCTCGAATTTATTGATCTTAAAGAGCGCAATGGATTATAGGGCGATAGAAGATCCGTTAAATAGACTGGAGCTAAGCCGTTTAGGGCTTTATAAGTCAGTAGCAATACCTTGTAAATAATACGGAACTTTATAGGTAACCAATGCAGTGATGATAAAATCGGTGTTATATGATCATATTTTCTTGATCTAGTAAGAACTCTAGCGGCTGCATTTTGGACTAACTGTAGCTTGTTTATTGAGGATGCAGGACAACCAGCTAATAAAGCATTAAAGTAATCTAGTCTCGAGGTCATGAATGCATGAACTAGCTTTTCTGCATCAGAAAACACATAGTGTTATGTAATTTAAAATTTTGTTTGATTTATGTATTATGCAGGTTATTTATTCTAATCTTATCTAATCATTTGGTGGTCCTTCCATGTGGTTAAAATTTTAATGAAGGATGGGATTTTGCACAAAAGCAGCTCACTTTCTGCCTGAAATATGGACTCTTAATCCCAAAGGGGTCATGGTGGTCTTGCATTATAATGTTCTTGAAACTCTTGTAAAACTAAAACCAGTGCAGTAGTACACAAAGGTGGCAAAGGAGCCGAGCTGTCAGGCTTTTCTAGCGCGTCAGATGAAGAATACGCCTCAGAGGGAATTTGAAATGCCACACTGGGAACTTAAGTCAATGTTTTATTCAGTAGTGATAGAGTTGACATTGCCGCCTTCTCTCATTTTTTGGGGGCATCACTTTTTGATTGAGTCAAAGCTGAAGGGAAGGATGGAGCGCAGGAAGAATATCATACTGCATTATTTATTATTTAGAGTCTCTGTCTCATAATTTTCCTCTATGTGCAGTCCAGTCATCAATATTAATATGTAACGAGATGTCAAATATTTGAGCGGCAGTTATTGTCCTTGTTTCTGTTACGAACGACATCTGTTTAAGGGATCTCTGTTCAGCGGGGACCGCGTAATTTCCTTGTTTGTGTGTCAGCGTGATGTTTTGTTGTGTGAAGTGAAGTGTGCATGAGTTTGTGAAGAGCTGTGGGCCACAACTGAACTATGGAGAGCACTTGAAGATTAGTGCATCTGCAAGCTGTTATTGTAGAAAGAATCTTCAGGGAACGTGTGCGAGAGTTTGTCACTTTTGCTACAGTGAATGTGAAGTACATGACGAGATAACTGGCTTTATAATCAGGTGAGAGGAAGTAGACTGTTGCAATGTTATTGTAGTGAACTAAAGCTAAAACCATAAAATACCTGATACTTGAAATAAATTGCTCAATGATCTCAATGATACTAAAATAACACTGGACTGTTGGGAGGTTTTTTTTTTTTCCTCTGCTTTCCTCCTCTTCTAATCCGTTCTCTCATTAGCTGTGTGCTGAAAGATCTGGGCAAGCAACAGATCCGATCGCCATCGCGCTAATGGCTGATAAATCTCACCCCTCTCGGATCTCGAATCACGTGTCTGACATTCCTAATTCGGCTTTCGGGTTAACAAGCCTCTCCTGCCACTTTCAAGGTTTCAGGCTAGAGGCTTAAACATCACATTATAACCTGGTATCTGTTCTCCGGAGATTCTCTCTCATTTAAAGCAGAGCTCCAATATCCCATCATTCCTCCTCCTGGAGAGGACAAAGAGCAGTGGAGGGTAAGAGTGTGTCCCGCAGGACCGAAAAATTCCTTGCAGATGCACTTTTCAGTGTTGTTTGATTAGTGGGATCCGGCCACAGCATCATGCCCGGCAGCACTGGATGCTGTGTCAAGTGATTTGTCATGACAGTCTTCCCGGTTTCTGTGTACATGTTCCATCACACACACACAACTCGGCTTTGCCCTTCAGTATTCCCCAAAATACAGGTATTTGGACTGCAAGCAGTTGTTACCAGTTGTATGAAGACATGTCATAGCTTAAGGTGGTTAAGCTGGTTTGTTGCTGGTTTGAGGTCTACCTGCTCTATTCATCTTAATTAACATGGGCTACAGGGTTGTCATTCAGGTCCTCATACTGGATATATTTTGATAAATAAAATAAGGGGGGGGGGGGGGGGAATCAGTGACAGGAGGCTTTTTTATTTTAGAAATAACATTAACCTAAAGTTCTAATAATTATATTACAATTATAACATTATTTTTTGTCCCAGAAACGCACTGACGGCTGCAATTATTTTGCATGTGTTTCAGAAGGCTGACTTGGCTGTGGCCGCCCTGACCATCACGGCTGAGAGGGAGAAGGTCATTGATTTCTCCAAACCCTTCATGACTCTGGGAATCAGCATCATGTACCGAGTACACATAGTAAGTTCCTCCTCCATCCACTACTTCCCTGACCTCGCAGCATTAAAGATCAACAATCGGCATCCTCTAATGGCCTGTGAGGGAGCGCGTGGGAAATAAATAGAGAAATACTTTGGGGCAGAGAGCTCTGAGCGTTAGCCTTGCTGTAGCAGATGGTGTGCTGTGGTGTGAAAAGCTGATAAATGTAGTGCTTTCCTTCCCAATTTCAGATTCTCCTTATTGTGACTTGTATCTAATTCACACCAATAACACCCCGAGCTCTTGCACACAGCAACACTGAAAATCCAATAGCTCTTTTATTTTTAAAGGCCTGTGCGCCATTAATCAAAGCCCCTCCCCAAACCCAAGGTGACATGCTGATCTCTTTGTTGGCTAAGTGCCGGATGAAGCCGCTCTGTGCAGCGTGTGCAAACATTAATGTGGTTACCCAATAGGGCATTTATACACACACACACACCATCACACCCCTCCCCCCGTTTCTGCTCGTGCTGCTAATAGTTGCTCCTGTGTGTCTGTAGCATTATTTTATTCTTTGTCCATTTATAAAACTTAGTTAAAGTTAATCTGTGAAAATATGACTAATTTAAAGTTGCATTCCGTAACTTTCTTGGGTTAAAAATGATCCAAAATAAATTTTTGAGTAAGTACATAACCAGCCAGTGTTCAAAACTATCTGCTTGCCTTAGCACAATTCAAAACGGTAAGCTTGTAATAATGTTTTTAATTCCAGTGATACTGGTGGATTTCCTCGGGAAATTCGAGCATGTCTTTGCGTCATTACGTCACATCTGTACACATAAAGAAGGTGTCTCGGCTAGTAGGCTATATTGCGTGTGAGGATGTTGGAGGTGGAGATTTATAGCCTTTTCTCACAGCACTTGATATAATTAAACTTATCAATTTGATGGCGGATCCAGAAAGGTTTAAACGACAATCAGCAGTGACAACTGGAGATTCGCCCATTGTAAAATGCAAAAGACTTCGTTCGGACTTCGGAGTGGCCACAGAAAAAAAGAGACTGTAACCAGGCCCATGCGAAAACCAGGATAAATATCGGGAGATCATTAAATGTAGTCACACAATGCTGATGTTGTTAACATTAACAATTTGAGAACAAAGTATAATTTGCACGGTTTGACGTGATATGATAAGCGATCGTTAGAGTTAATCAGCGCGATTTACTGCAATGCTTTTTTTTCCTTAGTTGGTCAGTAAATTTAATGTCCCAAACTAAGCAAGCCAAGCCAATGACAACAAAGGTGGAAAAAGGCGACAGTGGCAAGGATCCAAAACTCCATCATGTGGCAGAATCGAGAAAAAATAAACTTGGGAAAACCCAAGCTCATCCTCTGGCCAATGAACGAACAGTGTATTATTATGATTCAGGCAGCATTATAGGTCAGAAGTCAGATTGGTTTGGAACAATCAGAATACTATCCAGTTCCATCTGGTTGAAGATCTAAGTCACGCCGGTATGGAGGCGGGTTTGTTGAGGATTAGTGTTGATGGCTGTCGTGTCGAAAAGGCCTTCACAGGGGAGAGTCTAGTTGACACAATCTCTGCTGACACTTCAGGGATGCATTGTGGTCATGTCTAGGTGCAGGACCTCCATCTGGTCTGGATAAGGCCTGGATCCAGCTGATTACAGCAAACTTTGGAATAAGCAGGAAGACTAACATTAGTGTAGATGCCATTCTTCTTATGATGTAACACGTACATCAGGTGTTATAGGAAGTGTTCCCGGTTCCGGCTGACCTAATTTATGCTGCCTAATAATCATTTAACTGATTTGAATAATAGGAATGTATAATTTTTTATGTGTATGCCAGGTTAAAGAGATGTGTTTTTAGTCTAGATTTAAACTGACAGAGTGTGTCTGCTTCCCGGACAATGTTAGGAAGACTGTTCCAGAGTTTAGGTGCTAAATAGGAAAAGGATCTACCGCCAGCAGTCGATTTTGATATTCTAGGTATTATCAATTGGCCAGAATTTTGAGATCGTAATAGCTCGCTCAAGTACTGGGGAGCTAAACCATTTAGTACTTTGTAAGTAATCAGCAATATTTTAAAATGTATACAATGTTTAATAGGGAGCCAATGCAGTGTTGACAGAACCGGGCTAATATGGTCATACTACCTGGTTCTAGTAAGAACTCTAGCTGCTGCGTTTTGGACCAGCAGTTTGTTTATTATGCATGCAGGGCAACCACCCATAAGAGCATTACAATAATCTAGCCTTGACGTCATGAACGCATGAACTAACTGTTCCGCATTTCTAATTGAAAGCGTATGTCGTACTTTAGATACATTTTTAAGATGGAATGCGGTTTTACAGATGCTAGAAACGTGGCTTTCAAATGAAAGATTGCTATCAAAGAGCACACCCAGGTTCCTAACCAAAACTTGACAGAGCAGCCATCAATTGTTAGACAGTATTCTAGGTTAGTATGTGTGGAAGTTTTTGGTCCAATCATTAAAAACTCAGTTTTTTTAGAATTAAGTGAGAGGAAATTACTAGTCATCTAAATTTTTATATCAGCTATGCTTTCCGTTAATTTCTTCAATTGGCAAGTTTCATCGGGGTCCGAAGTATCTTTGACAAAAAGGGTAGATTTGAGATCGGCCTGTAATTGACCAATTCTCTAGGATCAAGTTGCATTTTTTTAATAAGAGTTTTAATAATAGCCAGCTTAAAAGTTTTCGGTACGTATACTAGTGACAAAGATGAATTAATGATATTAAGAAGAGGATCTATGACCTCTGAAAGCATTTATTTCAGTAGCTTAGTCTGTATAGGGTGTAACATGCATGTTGTTGATTTAGATGATTTAACGAATTTAGACAATTTTTCCTCTCCTACTGCAACCAATGAATAGAAATTTTACTCAGGGACACTACAATGCACTGCCTGATGCAATACTGTAGTAGATGGTTGCATAGTTATAATTTTCTCTCTAATATTATCAATCTTGTAAGTAAAGAACTTCATAAAGTCATTACTGCTATGCTCTTTGGAAACTTCAAAAGTAGAAGCTTTATTTCTTGTTAATTTAGCCACTGTGTCAAATAAATACCTAGGGTTGTGTTTGTTTTCTTCTAAGAGAGTCGAAAAATAAGCAGATCTAGCTGTTTTAAAGGCTTTTCTGTACGTAATCGTGCTCTTTCTCCATGAAATTTGAAAAATATTTAGTTTTGTTTTCCTCCAGTTGCGCTCCATTTTTCTGGCTGCTCTCTTAAGAGCACGAGTGTACTCGTTGTACCACAGCGTTGGACTATTTTCTTTAATCTTCTTTAAGCGCTAAGGAGCAACTGTGTCTAAAGTGCTGGAAAAGCACTCGCACTATCAAGTTTTTCTAAGCTATCTGGGATGCTGAGGTGATGAAACTGATCAGGAATATTATACTTTAAATAAAGCAATCTTTAGTGGCAGAAGGGATAGTTCTAACATATTTGTAACATGGAGTCGGCTTTGCAACCTTGGCTAAATACACAAGACTAGATAATGATCTGAGATGTCATCACTCTGCTGCAGAATTTCAACGTCATTAACATTGATTCCATGTGACAATATTAGATCTAAAGTATGATTGTGACAATGAGTGGGTCCTGACACGTGTCTAACTCCAATAGAGTTCAGAATGTCTCTAAATGCCAATCCCAATGCGTCTTTTTCGTTATCTATGTGTATATTAAAATCACCAACAATTAGGACTTTATCTGCAGCCAGTACTAACTCCAATAAAAAATCTGCAAATTCTTTGATAAAGTCTGTATGGTGCCCTGGTGGCCTGTATACAGTAGCTAGGACAAATGTCAAGTGCGATTTATCATTTACACTAGATAGTGTTACATTAAGCACCAACACTTCAAAAGAATTATATTTGAAACTAGACTTTTCAGTAATTCTGAAGATATTACTTTAGATTACAGCAACACCAGCCCCTTTTCCTTTCAGACGTGGCTCGTTTTTATAACAGTAATCTTGGGGAGTGGGCTCATTTAAAGTAATGTAATTGTCTGGTTTTAGCCAGGTTTCTGTCAGACACAACACGTCTAGTTTATAATCTGTAATCATATCATTAACAATAAGTGCTTTTGAAGTAAAGGATAGAATATTCAGCAACCGGATGTCTGCGTCTGTAACGTAAGAAGGCAGTAGGATCCAAATGCGAGTGAATGAAACAGTTTATTAGACAACAGTTCAGAAACAGAGTAGAAGATGCAGGTCAGACACGTCCAGTTGGTACTCCAGAGGCATAGAAAACGAGATACAAAACGAGCCAGGAAACGGTGAACCAGAGAAGCACAGAAACTCTCGATGTGATCCCAGGAGAGCCTCAAACGATCTGACAAAGACAGGACGAAATCACAGACAATAAATAGGACGCTACATGAGAAACAGCTGGCGCCGATCAGCTCATCAGCAGCAAGAACAAGCCACGCCCACACACACATACTCATACACACACAGTGGGAGGGCGAGTCAGTGAACCCATGAACTGTGACACCCGAGGTTTATCATTTGTTCATCTGTATAATATCTATTTTTTATTTGTTGAACATCGATTACATTTTTACCCCAAAATGGGTTTGGGAGTTTTTTGTATTTCCTAATTCAGGGAACAGACACAGTCTCTGTATGAGGATATCTAGGTGAAAGAGTCTCTACAGTATGTGATGGGATTTATCTTACCTCAGTGACGAAAGAGAGCTAGCAGACAGTCGGTTTAGCCAGTCTGTCTGCTTCCTGACCTGAGTCCCAATTCATGTTTGAGCTCTAAGACTATGTGCCATATTACTAACTAGAGAGAAGAGCGGCACCATCCCAGAAGGGATGAATACCATCTCTTTTCAATAGGTCAGGTCTGCCCCAAAAATGTTTCCAATTGTCTATGAACCCTATATTATTTTGCGGACACCACTTAGACAGCCAGCCATTGAGTGAGGACAGTCTACTAAGTATCTCATCACTCCGGCGAACAGGAAGGGGGCCAGAGCAAATTACAGTGCCTGACATCATACTTAAGAGTTCACACACCTCTTTACGTAAATTTTAGTGATCTCCAACTGGCGAAGTCAAGCATCATTAGTGCTGACGTGAATAATAATCTAATTACCATTATTAAATTTGCTTTGATGTCAGGCACTCTGGCTCCAGGCAAACATGTGACTATGGTGGCTGGTGTCTTTATTTTCACGTTCCGTGTAATAGAATCACCAATAACTAGGGCACATTCAGCAGGATTCTCAGTGGGTGTTTCACTGAGTGGAGAGAACCTGTTTAATGTTGTAATCTGAACGGAAGAGTGGTGTTTTGTCCCATGACTACAGTGTCTCACGGTCACCCAGTTGCCCTGCTGCACAGGCTCTACTTCAGCCGGAACCGATCAACAATGTAGAGTTCACTAAGCTAATCGCATCCAAAGCAGTATCTAAAGCCCTTGCATTCTTACTATCCTCGATTAAAGTTTGGATGTGTGTCTCTAGTTCTGAAATATTCTCCGTCAGCCTGACTATCTACATGCATTTATCACATGTGTAGTCCTCACCACTGACAGAGTATGCTATACATGTGACACAAAGTGCAAGTGACAGTAACAGGAGAAGACATTACTCACTGTGTTTGTTGACTGATCCTACTCACCACAGTTGTTTGATGGACTCGTAAAAGGCGTGAGCGCGCACGAGACGGCAAGCACGGATGGCAGGTTAACAGGTTAGCGAGATACTAGCATGTTGTGCTAGCGATAACGATTTAGATAAAAGCTAGCGATATTAGATATTGTGATAGGCAATATTAGACAATATCTAATATATGTTGATGAGTAAGTTATATTTGTTATACACTGCTGTGTCAGCCCACAACTGACACAGCAGTGATGGTGGACTCATCAGAGAACAAGACACATTTTACATTGTCTACAGCCAAAGATTTGCACTGTTGGTACCCAGCGAAACCGACATTTTGTATTGACATGAGTGACCAAAGGTCTGTCTATAGCAGCCCAACCATGAATATCGACACTGTGAAGCTCCCGACAAATTGTTTTGGTGGAAACGAGGCGAGTCGAGGTGTGTATTTAATTCTGCAGTGAGTTGGGCAGCTGTGGTTTTAGTTTTTTTGGATACAATCTGGCGTAATACCTGGACATCCCTTTGAGACAGCTTTCTCTTGTGTCGACAGTAATACTCCTGTTGGATGTAGTTTGCCCTACGTGGTTGTATGCCGACATTACCCTGGATACCGTGGCTCTCACCACAAAGACTTGCTGTCCTGGTCACAGATGTGCCAGCGAGACGCGCACTAAAAAATTCCTTTAAAAATGTCCTCTTTTGAACTCTGAAATGTCTCCAATTATGTTGTGTGGATTGCAATATTTTATGCACAATGTGTGCTATTGCTCTGCTAATTCAACTTTCACACTCTGCTCTTACTGATGGAATTTAGTGGACCGCGAATATATGTGTGAAACATCCAACATTATAATGGCCAGTGTTTCAGTTTCAGTTGAGCTGACTAAAGTTCCGGTGCTCCTACCCAGAATAATCTCTTCTCACTCCATACCCCACAGCCATGACGCTCTCAATATTTGGATGCTTGTGCATGCACTTGTTTAGGTTTAATCTACTTACTATTGATCCAGCAGGCTTTGATTTCTACAAGGACCCCCATAGCTTATTTCAAACTTTAAATGAAATCCTCTGCTTGATCAATAGCAATGGCAAATGGAATAAAATGTGGCCTTCAGCCCTGTTTTAATTACATGTTTGGAGGTACAGTGGGTTATCCATTGCAGCGTGTAATTGGACACAGTGGTAGATATGAACGTATGGAACGTGTCCTTTTGTTTGTGTATAAAATGTGAGTGCAGCGAGTTGGAAGAGTTGGAATAAACAAACAAATGCATTCAAATCTTTCTCTCCTCGTCTTGTGTGGTGTATGCAGGGAGGGAGAGAGTCTAGGTGTGGTTGAGGATGAAATAACTAATTCGTGCAACAAGTTAATTAGATAGCACTGGCAAGATAATCCGCTGCCCCAAAGGAGCAGCACTCCGTTGTGTGCATTATGAGATGAAGGGTATGCATGTGTGTATATGGAGAGAGAGAAAAAAGAGCCACTGAGAAGAGTCATAACATAAAGAAGTCAATGCACTTTTTTTCACTGAAGCATTCCAGCTGTGACAAGACCATATTCCCACTGGCCACATGTTTTTCAAGTTGTGAGCGGCTGTGAAGAACCTCTGTGCCTCTACGGCATTGAGACCTCTTGACTCACGACTGAGCGTTTGTCTTGCAGCAGTTTGCTTGGTTTCATGACGTACTTTAGATTTAAAATAATGCATCTTGCTGTTTCCAGTTATGTGTGTTTACAATCCGCCATGGTTGCATAGTTCTGCTTAAAATGAGTCTACAGCAGGACGATTTTTAAATCTGGACATTTTCGGTGACAGATGATGAAATATTGTGAATGTTACCGCGCAGAGCGTCTTTCAGCGGAATTCAATGGAACATTAAGTTTTCAAATCTTTTCAGCCCAAGTCGATCTGACAGTGGCTGGTAAACATGCGCTGACAGTATATCACTGTTTCTCTTCCTGTAGCAGACGCTTCACTAAAGCAAACAGCAAATCACAAGAGAGACTATTTAAGAGTTTATGATCAGGACACCGCACTTAGGTGTGTGGGACAGAAAAGAGAGACCTGATGAACCCGTGTATAACCATTTACATGTTTTTATTAAATGCATGTTTAATCACCATTTTATGGAAGTCCATTTCAGTCTTAGAGTAAATCCTTGTATCTAACAATGTAACTTTCTTTTTTCTTACAGTGTAACTTTTGACTTAATTTGTGACTTTATTATAGTTGTAACATCTTACAATGTAACTCACATTTTCTGACTTTGTATCTTTATATTTCATTGTAATTGTATCTTTATATTTCATAATGTGACTGTCCTTTTCATAATTTCATAATTTGATTTTATATCTTGCAACTTTATTTCTTTGTGTGACTTATTTTAAGCTTGATCTCACAATGACCTGTTTTATTTTTTACTTTGAGGCAGAAACAAGCTTCCATACTATTTTGTGTCATTGTTTCTTGGAAATTTTATTTTGTTTAGTATTTGATATTGGCTTCGACACCATATACTTGAGCTGATCATGTTCTCCAGAATGGTTTGAAAATAATCCAAATAGCATTTTGTGCTTCAGTGGAAGCAAGAACATCTTCCCATCACATGGTCAAGGTCTTGACATTTCTTCTTATTATCAATGTTAAACAGTTGTGTTGCTTAATATTTTTGTGGATACCATGATGATTTGTTTCAGGATTCTTAGATGAATACAAAGTTCAAAAGAACATTTATTTAATAGAGAAAAGTTTACAGTCATGTTTGATTAATCCAAAGCATCTTTGCTGAAAGAAATGTATTAATTTCTTTCAGATAAAAATGTCTGACCCCAAACTTTTGAATGGTAATGTATTTGATCTTGAAGTTCAGAATCTCAAATAGCGTTTCTTTGTTTTACACCCTTTCGAAATCCTAAAATGGCAAAATTACAAAATCAAACCCGTATGAGGTGTTAAAAGTAAAATCAATTTGCAGTCATTGAATGGTGAAATGTAATTATCATTAAAGTATGAAACATCACCGATGAATGAAACGCCGCGAATGAGAAAGCCAGCAGTGGTTTTATTTATTATTCAGGAAGTGAATGCCCTACATTTGGAAAATGAAGAAAAAAAAATCAGAAAATTCAAACTCAAGATCAATCACTTTACAGCCAAAAGGCATGTTTAATTGTTTTAATAAACTGACAGCTTTAAAAAGTAGAGAGAGGTAATCTCTCTTCCCATGAACAACTCTCTGTGCTGAACATTGTTACCAGAAGCAGTGATAAGTACAAATGCTGAATATCTTAGGAGCAACATTTTAATTTTAACATTTTAGCAATTTAATATGTTGTGTAGTGCAAAATGTTAATGAGGACCTGGTTAACTAAATACAAGGGAACCCTGGTGAGAGAGGCTGGTTGAGGTGGCATGACTGCAGGTTTCTGCGGCTGCTTCTGCATGGTTTTATTTTGACAGCCGGAGCAGCAGCACTTCTCAAAGACAAAACCTTTAGTGCAGCAGTGAGAGAAATTATTTCTTACCTCAAATTCAACAAGCCAGAAGTAAGAAATTACATAACACCACAGAGACACACCAGAGCCTATGGGGACCCACTAGAGTCGAGCAAGAACTGCCCTATTGCACTGCTGTTCAGTCAATCTGGGGGAGGATTTATCTGTGCTCATTTGTTAAGATTCGCTCTAGAGGGTGTTACATGTTCGAAAGGCTGTTAAACTGCGTGTATAACCTGTGTAGCTCACCTCTGAGACAGATGCGCACTAGTAACGTATTTTCTCACTTGTTTTCCAGCAGGTTTTTGCATTGCACAATGTTTGTTGTGCTTTTGTTTAAACCTTAAAATTTAATTTAGAGACTGTAAACAAAGCAAGTTGCTTCAGCTGGAAGCAGACTGCAGAAACCCAACATCACAGTTAACGTACCCCCCTCCCCGTGAGCTCTATCCACAAGTCCCCTTCGCTGTAAGTCACGATACAATTATCCCCTCAGATCTAACACAAGCTCAGTCTGGCACATACAGGCTCCAGGCACGGCCCAATTTTGCCATCCTTCGATGCCAGTTTCCGTAAGTAAGTTTAAAGCAACCTGACTAAGAATAAAACACCTGAACCAGCTTTTTCATGGAGAGCCCATCAGTTTTCTTGTATATCTACCATAAACATGCTTGGCTTATTTATTGCTGTATAATTACAGCTTTTAGTGTCCAGCTCAACAGCAATGCCATTCAATTACACTAATATGGAGATGATTGCAGGCACATTAATGAATTTTCAGCCTGGTGTGGAATAGATAGTGGAATAATTACTCATTTCAGCACTATAGTAAACCTGGCTTTTGTAGTCTCAGAAAAAAAAAAAAAACAGCCCAAATGATTTGTTTTTGCGAGTGTATCCATCGCTGGCACAATTTAGATTCGCCATCTGTAAGACATCTATGCCGTGTAGATAGATTAGCCTTGGTGCTTTCACACTCAGTTTCTTGCTGATAAGAGACTGTTAAGTTGTTGCTGACCATGCACCGATTGTCAAAGTACCTCTTGGAGAGATAATTGGATTTGACTATTGTGTACAGAATCGGCTCCCTAGTTCTGTTCCAGCGGTTATTGGATCTTCTGAGTGTGCCAAAATGGTTAGGAGACAGAAAATCAAGCACTTTGTTTGGATCAAGCCAATCAACCGTAAAAGCTTTTAAATGTCTTTAACTTGAAATCTCCTGAATGTTTACTTACTGGAATTGAATGATAAGGCTTATAGGATCTTTGTGATGTTAGTTTTAGAAGTCTTGATGTTGCCTGTGTGTTTTTATAGGGAAGAAGACCGGGGTATTTCTCCTTTTTGGATCCGTTCTCTCCTGGGGTTTGGCTTTTCATGTTGCTGGCGTACCTGGCAGTCAGCTGCGTGCTCTTTTTGGTTGCGAGGTAAATACTCAGCTCCACACTGACACCTGCAGGATCTTAATAGCACCGACACTGTCCTTAAAGGGGTAGCACAGCTAAAAATGGAAAAGAGGCCATCATTATTTACTTTATTTATCCTCATGTCGCTCCTAACCTGAATGACAAGAGTTTGAAGAACTTTTAGTCTGCAGTCTTGCATACAATGAATGTGGATGGAGACTTGGGCTGTCATGCCCCATAAAAGCAACATAAAAGTGGTCTGTATGAATCATGCACAAGTCTTAAGTTATACGGTAGCTTTATGTTAGAAACAGACTGAAATTTAATTAATCATTCACTAAAAGCTTGACTGCTCTGGTCAAGTCACCTTAATTTATTTAGCGCTTTTAACAATATAGATTGTTTCAAAGCAGCTTTACAGTGATAATAGGAAATTAAAGTAACAGAGATTGTTTGGCTTTACAGCAGCTCTAGAAAAAAACGTTCTCTTCATTCTCACCATTTTCTTTCATTGTATGGAAACGAGTAGCTTGGATATTCTGCTAAGCCTCTCCTTTTGAAAGTCATACAGATTTCAAACAACATGTAGTGCACCTAAAAAAAAAAAAAAAATCTGACATTTTTTAATCATAATCGTGTCTTTCAAAACCTGTATGACTTTATTTTTTAGTGGAAACAGTTTAAAGATTTTTCACAGCTGTTTTCTATACAATGAAAGTCAATGGGGACTGGGCCTGTCACCACTCAAAATGGACAAAAAAGCTCAGTAAAAGCAACATAATTGTGAGTCATGCTCTATATTCCAAGTCTTCTGTTGTCAAATAGTAGCTTTATGTCAGAAACAGTCTACTCACTAAAAGTCTTCCTTGAATACACCATTCACTTTCATTGTATGGAAACAAGTAGCTTGGACATTTTGTGTGTGTATGTGAGAGCTTGCTTTAACACCAAACCATACATTATCCATACAGTAAAACCCTCTGCTAAAACTGGAGGGAAAAGATTAGTTGTTAGGAATTTGGAATATTCCTACTATAAGAACTAAACTTTGCACTCTGATTTTGGGAAGAGATTAGGATTGTTGGATAATAGGAATGTGGTTGTTCCAGGATCAATATCCTTTGTTGGTCCAATGAAACAGTCCTAAACTTAACCCTGAAATCTGATGGTTTGTTCGGAATGCTGTTCTAGGACAAAAAAAAGGTGTTTTTGTAGATATTTAATTTTAAACTCACATTTTATTCCAGCTTTGCATCGGATCAAAAAAGAAATGACATGTTTTATACTCTTTCACAGTAGCCTGCTGATTTTCCCAGCATTCTGCTGGACGACGGGGGTGTTTTGTGTTTTTATTTACTAAAAATATTACCTGTCAGGACATTTTATATAAATTCATCATTGGAGATTTTGTGCATGTGTGTTTTTCTTTGTTTGCATCTCTATAATGTGTATATTTTTTGACATTTTTATTGAATTCTGACCTGTGTTAGCTTTTCTGCATTGCTTGTGTTCGGCATTTCAACAGAGCTGTAATGTGAGGTTGTCGCTGCAGTGCAGTGCATTTTTATTAGTGTCCTGTCAGTCACGGCTAAAGCTTGCATAGCCCCTTCAGGGAACAAAAACCAGGTTACGTGGCCAACAGGGAGCTCTGGTGACTTCATGCTTTGCCAACTGTTAAAATTGTTCTTGGCTCATTTATGTTTACTCATTTTTATCCTTTCTTTTTTGTCGCTCCTTGTGGCACACAGGCTAACACCCTACGAATGGTACAACCCGCACCCCTGCCTGAAGGGGCGCTGTAACCTGCTAATTAACCAGTATTCTCTGGGCAACAGTTTCTGGTTTCCTGTGGGGGGTTTCATGCAGCAAGGCTCCACCATCGCCCCCAGAGCCCTGTCCACTCGCTGCGTCAGTGGAGTATGGTAAGAGCGCACAATAAACAAGTTCTCTCTTCTGAAAAGACTTGCGTTGATGGTCAACAACATATGTTGTGTTTGGATCCAGAGGCCCGTTTCAGAAAGGAGGTTAAGTGAAAACTCTGAGTATGTTAACTCTGAAATGAGGGAAACTCTGGGGTTTTTCGTTTCAGAATGGGGAGGTATGCCAAAACCGAGAAAGCAGGGTATGTCGAGCCAAAAGAGAGGTAACTTATACTAGAGTCAGTAACTTACTCTGTGAACCTAACCTGGTCGGAAGCAGTTTTTTTCGGTAAACCCAGTTTCTTCCGGTCTCCTCTCCCTTTTTAAAGTGAAATCGATGTTTAATACTTCATTCATATATTCATTCATGCTGCAGAAATGCTTTTCTTACTGAGTATATTTGGCTTATTTCAAGTACAAATATTTATAATAGAATTATATTATATAATATAATAATTATGTTTCTTTCCCCATTGGCAGATAATTAGCAAAAAGAAAAATGCACTTTAATTATTTTTTTCTTCTTCCAGGAAACAAGACTAAATACCTTATGTCATTTTTCTTATGTAGAAAATGTATCTTGATTTAAGAATCTTTAGTGATTTTGACTGGAAACAACAAGACAGCATTTTTTGCAGTCCAAGTACATTCATTCATTACGCATTTTTCCCTGTTGGATTTTAATATTGGCAATGGCAACGGCAATTTATTTATATAGCACAATTAAATACAACCCACATTGTCCAATGTGCTTTACAATAACTAAAAACACAAAAACTAACAACAATAAAATCAATTAAAAAAAATGTAAATAAAATACCATAAAATAAGCGCTTCAACATTTTAAAATAACAATGAAGTACAATGGAAGGGTGCTTCAACATGTATTAAATGCTTTATCAAACAATTTTTTTTAACTTAGATTTAAAACCAGATAAAGATGAAGCCAGTCTAAACGAAATGGGCAAGTCATTCCAGATTCTGGGTACCCTGGTAATCAAGAGTTCTCGCGAGAGCACAAGTTGAATTTGCTCAGCGAGTTACTCTGGTGTTGAGTAATGATGCTCATTAAATATGCCCCTCGATCTGAGCTGCACCAATCACATCGGGTTATCTGATGTAGGCGGGCCAGAGGCGAGCTAAACAGAAGACGACAGCGCTGTGACGTCGAAGTCATTAGTAAACATTGCAAGATGGCTATGGATGAACACCAGTTGTTTGAAACGGCTTTGGCCGCTACAATAAACGATTTAGACTTGGCTTTTTATCTAAAACAGGAACAGAAGACGCCACTCGAATTGTTCCTTTGCAAGAAGGGTGTTTTTCTTGGATACAGTAAGAGTATAATCTACCGGTTAGCTCCCCTGGTAGCTAAGCGTATGGGGCTTGTTGTTGTGATTGGTCGTAGTGTTATCCAATTGCGTGCAGTGAGATTTTCAAATGCATGCTTGGTGCCGCCCCTCGAGCTGGGCGATTTTCTTTTACTGTCTATTGATTTTCATTAGTTGACGCCAGACCATTAATCTTTTAGATTTAGGTCTGGATTTCCAGGCTAGATTCTGGGGGCAACTTCAGAAAATGCATGGTCCCCCCTACACTTCATTGTAGGGGGGACCATTCCGTCATTTCCGGAAAGACAGGAGTCTCTGATTGGATGACCAGAGTGATCTAATTGGATGGTGCTCAGTCAATAGGGTGGCTGGAGCCATACCATTTAAAGATTTTAAAACTTTAAAATCCACTCTGTATCGCACTGGCAACCAGTGTAAGGAACATAAGATAGGAGTGGTATGATCCCGTTTTTTTTGCACCCGTCAGAAGTCTTGCTGCCGCATTTTGGACTAACTGTAATCGTAACATAGCTGAATGACTAATCCCAACATAAAGACAATTACAGTAATCCAGCCTCGAAGAAATAAATGCATGGATTACTTTTTCGCAAAATTTTAAAAGAAAGAAATGTCTTTATTTTTGATAGCAGTCAGAGCTGGAAAAAGCAGGATTTCACTGCTAAATTTATCTGCCTGTCAAATTTCAGAGATTCATCAAACACCACACCCACATTTCTCACCCAGGGCTTCATACAAGAGATGAAACCATCAAAATTTAGTTTAGGAGTGATAGAGGAATCGGACGGTCCAAATATAACAATTTCCGTTTTACTCTCATTAAAATTCAGAACGTTTAAAGACAACGAGGTCTTTACATTAGTCAAACAGGCCATAAGCGTGTCCAGACCATCTGAAAACCGTTTTAAGGGCAGATAAATACATTTACAGAGTGTCGTCCGTGTAACAATGGAATGACAGCCCATGTTTTCTAATATTAAAACCAAGTGGAAGCATGTATAAAGAAAAAAGAATGGGGGCCAAAATGGACCCTTGAGGAACCCCACAAGATAACACAGCATTACTAGAGGTATGTTCTCCAATCTTCACTGAGAAGCTTCTGTTAGTAAGATAAGATTTAAACCAGTCCAGTGCACTACCTGTAATGCCTGTATAATGTTCCAAATGGGCAATAAGAACAGCATGATCTACTGTATCAAATGCAGCAGTTAAATCTAAAAGCACAAGAACAGCATAGTCGCCAGATTCACAGGTTATAAGTACATCATTAAAAACCTTCAACAATGCAGTCTCTGATGTTTTCTAAACCCAGATTGAACATTTTCAAAAATATCGCTTTATTAGCTAGGAAGCTTTGCAGTTGTTGCAGGACTATTTTCTCCCAAATCTTAGTAATAAAAGACAAGTTGGAGATGGGTCTAAAATTGGCTAACACTGTGGGGTCTAGGTTCTGTTTTTTAAGCAAGGGGTTGACTGATGCATGTTTTAGCAGATCAGGTATAATACCAGTTTCTAAACAGCGATTTAACATGACCAGAAGAAGAGAACCAACAACATCAAGGACTTGTTTGAGTAAAAAAAAGGAGGGATAACATCAGTAGAAGAGCCTGAAGGCTTAAGGTGCTCTACTATTTCTTGAAGACGAGTGCCAGTAATAGGGCTAAACTGACTAAAAACAGCAGTACAACTAGGGGGAGTTGAGGGATCAGAAGAAAAGGGAGTGATTCCCAATCTCTGATCACTTATCTTAACAAAAAACTTCAGAAAGTCCTCACACATAGATGAAGACACATCAGCTAGCGAGCAGACAGGAGGGTTGATAGTGGCATTGATAATATTAAAAAGAGTTTTCGGTCTATGATAGTTTTTATTAATAATTTCAGTAAAATACCTTGATTTGGCTGCTTTTACCGATTTCTGATATTGAGATAGCGAATCTCTTAACATTTCAAAAGAGACCTGAAGTTTATCCCTTTTCCATTTATGCTCAGCTCTTCTACAAATCTGTCTAAGAGAGCATATTGTATCATCTCGCCAAGGCTCAGTTCTTGGTTTAAGATTTAGTGCCTTTAGCGGTGCAACGGAGTCTAAAACGTTTTCACAGATAAAATTAAACCTAGACAGAAGCTCTTCAGATCACAATGACCATCTTCCATTGATAGAGTAACGTCATGGAATGCTAAAGAAAAGCCATTTCTGGCAGTAGACGTAGTAAGCCAGAAACGGCGAGCATAAGTAATAGATTTTGGAGCATTAAATGCAAAAGGAACAGAAAACTTTGACTTAAACAAAAAATTGACTTATGATCAGAAAAACACCTCAAGATTGCAGAGGGAAAAACCATGAGATAACACTCATAACACAAGTCAAGTGTATGTCCATGATGATGAGTGGGAACATTAGCTAACAGGTCAGCAGCACAACAAATATGAACATTAAAATCTCCTAATATCAAAAGTTTGTCATATTTCGGTACGAATTCTCACAGGAAGTCTGCAAACTCAGTAAAAAATTTCTTGTGTTTAGGAGGACGATAAATCACTGCAATCAGAAGAGGCTTATAAAGTTCCAGCGTAAACAGCTGCAATTCAAAGCTGTTAAACTCATTAGATGCAACAGAGCGGCAAGAAAACACGTCCTTGTAAATGGAGGCCATTCCTCCACCTCGACCAGTCAAAATTGAAAAAAATTGAAAAATACGCAGCCATTCCTCCACCTCGACCAGTCAAAATTGAAAAAAATTGAAAAATACGCAGTTTGACGGTAGCACGTAGCAGTTCAGAAAAAGGACTTGAATCCCCAGCAGAAAGCCACGTTTCAGTTATAAATAAAAAATCCAAGTCTAGAGAAGAAAAGAAATCATTCATGATGAAAGTCTTGTTTACCATAGATCTGGTGTTGATCAGGGCCATTTTTTGCCGTGGCAGGTGCTCGGTGGATACCTTAGGCTGCTTAGCCCTAGGTAGCGTGCGATGATGGTCCATGCAGACTCCTCCATGGTAAAAGCGAGGAGAGCAGAAACCAGGAAGCTCTAGAGATCGCCATTGGATGAAGTGGTCTCGCGATGGGTTTTTACTATGGAATTTTTATAATGTTTTTTGTCATATTGTTACATCAGATTTTGTGATATGTTTTATTTCAATAGATATGTTTCCATCCACTTGTTTTTATGCGCTTTTTTGGGGTATTGCATAAAAAACAGCTGGATGGAATCGTCAAGATGCCCATAAATGAAAGATGCGCATAAAAAACGTATGCATTCAGTTGAAGTGGATACATTTTTTATCCAATAAGCATATGTATAAACATATGCATAAACTATGATGGAAACACATTTACCAAATAAATCATTCAATGTGCAACAAAAAACTCACATGGCTTAACTGGACTAACCTGCAGACCAATTTCATTACACAGCATCTAAAATGTTGGTTTGGTCATTCTGAAATGCCTGAGCCAAAGTCATCAGAATGATGTGGGCTGCATCTGAAAGCTTAAAAATTCCAAGGTTGCAAGGCATCAAGGCACGTCCGAATCCAATGTTAGTGTCACTTCCTGTCTCCTGAGATTCCTTCATCTGATCGATTTTTGAAGGCAGCATAGAGAGTCTGTGATGAAATCAGTTTCGTGAGGTACCTTCATGCACAAACACTGCCTACAAAGTCATTGCCGGATAAGGCAGTAAGGCAACAAGTCAGCTGCCTATGTTTTCAGACGCAGCCTTGATATAATGACCTCCTAGAAATGTGTAACACAATTGCATTCCTTCCTAACATCAGGCATCCAAACACAAGATAACATGACAGCATTTTTTTGCAGACGAGTTTTGTCTGTGTGCTCTGAGATGCAAGTAATTTTTCATGGAGGAAAAAAGAGCCACAGTGGCTTCCCAGATGTATTTTGCGTCAATTTCCTAAGAAGTGACGATTTTGTTCTCTTAAACACATGGGATGGAAATGCTGCTTTATTCGCAAATGTTTTATGTGTTATTCCAATTTTGTGCAAGATAAACTCTGGATGGAAACATAGCTAAAATTATTATTTAATTTGTTAACATTGGATTACTAAAACATTTTGGTTTGTGATTGTCAATTTTCATATTTTGTGACAGAAAGGTACACACTCTTGAGAAGTAATTGCCAAGGGTCATGGCTAAATAATCTGCAAAAATTGCCAGCAAATTAAAAATTCTAACACAAGTTAGTTATACAAATACGTTTATCCAAAGTGACGTTACATTGCATCAAGCTATAGACATTTCTATCAGTTCTTGCATTTCATGTGAATCGAACTGATGAACTTGGTTTTGCTAGCAACATTCTTTTCTGATTGATCTAAAAGAATGCTTATTGAATATTTTTGTTACACTTTTTATACATTTGTGTATGATCAAATTCTTAAAAAAAAATAATAATAATAATTTGAAAAAACAAACATTGAATCCAGTACAGGTCATTTTGCCCCTCATTATGCATTTATGTTGGTTTTTGGAGTCTTTAAGCTCAGCTAGCTTAACCAGCAAAGAAACTGGTTTTGCATGCTTACACTGAATTACCAGCTCAACCAGCACCAAACCAGCATTAACCAGCTGTTTTTTCAGCGTATTTTTCAGAGTATTGCATTCTTCTATACCCTGATCTCATTGTCAGCTGCTGGATATAGCAGATAAAAGTGCTACTCTCACTTGGCCTCTGTTTTTCTGCTGCGTTATTATACTGTCATTTTTCGAGGCCTTGCCGACTGCAGCACACTGAGGTCAGTGGAGAATAAAAGCAAGCTATTTTTGAGTATTCAGAACAGGCATACAGTATTCAGAGAAGCCTTTCAACTTCTCATTCGGATGCCAAGCTCACAGTAGCTCCAAGCTCTTTTGATGTTGGGTCAGAGCTGCTTCTACGTTGTGTTCCTCGTGCCTAAAACTGGTTTGTCATTCCAGGTGGGCCTTCACCTTGATCATCATCTCTTCCTACACAGCCAACCTGGCGGCCTTTCTCACTGTGCAGAGGATGGAGGTGCCCATCGAGTCGGTGGACGATCTGGCTGACCAGACGGCCATCGAATATGGCACAATGCACGGAGGGTCCACCATGACCTTCTTCCAGGTGAGATCTTCAAGGACAGAATGAAAGAGAACTCCACCCAAAAATCAATGGCCTGTTGGCACGTTTATTGACCATGTCGCTAGCGCTCTTCCCTACTTTGGGATTTATCTGTTTGCTGTCTTAATGTCAATCCCCCTCGATATCTTTCCCTCTCCAGAGGGCTGCCCAGACTAATTCACACATTTTTATGCTTCCGAGGGGCCGTTTCTTGACCCGTCTCTCAGCAAGCACAGGCTGTTTCACATATTCAGTTGTCACATCAACATGTCAAACTGTCAGCTTATCAACCACCAAGTCCTTGGTTAACACAGTCAGTCTAGCCTTCTCAAATCTCTAGTGACTGGCTGTCAGGACTCCAGATGAATGTTGAGGAGCAAGCAAGAATGCGCATAATGATCCTAATATTTCCTGTTCTTCGGTTAGAACTCCCGCTACCAGACGTACCAGCGCATGTGGAACTTCATGTACTCCAAGCAACCCAGTGTGTTCGTGAAGAGCACAGAGGAGGGCATTGCCCGAGTGCTCAACTCCAATTACGCCTACCTGCTGGAAAGCACCATGAACGAGTACTACCGCCAGCGCAACTGCAACCTCACCCAGATCGGAGGCCTGCTGGACACCAAGGGCTATGGCATTGGCATGCCTCTGGGTGAGAAATGAGTTTCTGTTGGAGAAACAACAATGACTAGAGTTTATGTGGAGTTAGCAGGTCTTGTATTGATTAAAATGCAACTAATTCAAATCTGCATAGAAATGTACCAGGGAGTCTTGCACACTGCAAATTGTTTTGTTTTTTTATGGTGGTTGCTTGTCATATTGTATAATATGATCTCAGTGAGATCTTTTGTAAAAGCCGATGCAGTCTGTGCAACTTCAGCTTTATTTTTGTCACCGTACGATTGACAGCGTTGACTGGCTGATCAATCTTGTCAAAATCTGACATTCTCATTAACATAGGAAATTGAAATGGTACCACACACACCATGTTTATGTTTTACCTGAAAGAAAAAGAAAAATTCTGTTGAGGCTTCACAAAAAAAAAAGGGAAAAAAATATTTTTCCAGAGCAAACTCAATGTAGTATGATCATAACATGAAGGGAATGCTAATGAAAGGTTTGGAGTCAGTAAGATTAAATTATAATGTTTTAAAACGTATTCTCTTATGCTCACCAAGGCTGCATTTTTTTTTATTCAAATACAGTAAAACAGTAATATTGTCAAATATTCTTACAAATTAAAGTTGTCTATTTGAATATATTATAAAATGTCATTTATTTCTGGGATGCATCATTACTCCAGTCTTCAGTGTCACATGATCCTTCAGAAATCATTCTAAGCAGCTGATTTTCTGCTCAAGAAACTTTCTTATTTTTATTAACAATGTTAAAAACAGTTGTGCTGCTTAATAGTTTTGTGAAAACTATGATATATTTTTTTCAGGATTCTTAGATGAATAGAAAGTTCAAAAGAACAGCATTTATTTGTAATCGAAATCTTAGTATTTATCCTTGCTGAATAAAGTATTAATTTCTTTGTAAAAAAATTTGAAGGGTAGTTTAAATAATTTTAATTATATATATATTTATAATAATTATTATTATTATTATTATTTTCTATTTTTCATTTTATTTTATTTTCACATCACCACTAATATAAATGGACACTGTCCATTAACTAATTGGTTGCAAGTGAGCATGCTACAATAAGTGATGCAAGATTGCCAAATTTACCCTATAATGAAAGAAATCTTTTTATATTTAGCCAAAATTGCACAGTGCACACCAGGCTTTAATCGGATCGCTGAAGTTAAACTAATCCATTGACTGAATATAAATTGCACTAAATTGATTTTAACCTATGTTAACCAAGGATTTATGCCCAACAGATGCTTAATCAACATGATTAATGAAAGGGCTTAGGATACGATAAGCTAAAAGAACAGAGTCAGCAGAGCAGACATGATACATCCAGCTCTGACTTTTGACTTCTCTAAGATGGATATTTATGACTGTTTGTTTCAGGCTCTGTCTACAGAGATGAGTTTGACCTGGCCATACTCAAACTACAGGAGGAAAACCGCTTAGAGATCCTGAAGAGGAAATGGTGGGATGGTGGCAAGTGTCCGAAAGAGGAGGATCATCGAGCGAAAGGTAAACCACCTGTCACTCAACTACTGGTCCAAACAGAATCTGTCATTAGACGTTTATCTTGTTGTGTATTTCTGTGTAGGTCTGGGCATGGAGAACATTGGTGGGATCTTCGTGGTGCTTGTGTGTGGTCTGCTGGTGGCCATCTTCATGGCAGTGTTGGAGTTTGTGTGGATGCTGCATCATACGCCAGGAACAGAGGTGAGAGAGGGCTATTTTACCTGCCTCTGCTTTCTGTCCTTCTCCCCGCCCTCGCGCCTCCCTCCCTGAACCACCCCACACCCCATCCCGCACCTCACAAAGAGTATACCTCAAACTCATCTACACGGGTCTTCACTGTCACAACCAACACGGCCTAAAGATTTTTAACGTTTGAATGAAATGAAGTTCCTTCTGTTTTGTCTTTTATTTTCCTCCCTGAAGCAGATTGATGGCTGTGTGTGTCAGACTGCATTGTTTCAAATGAAACACTGTGATTTTCACTAAATAAACACATCAGCATGTTTCAGTAGAACCCCAAGACGTGACTTTTTTTTTGGAGGGTACAAATGCATGAGTGTTTGTTTATGTCTTCATGACTTACTGTATTATGGACCCTTTTCACATTTTTGGGGTTCTCAGAAGCAGAAGTCGTCATAGTTGGATAAACTTCTGTAGTGGTGAATGGGAGACGACAGCAAATGAAGACTTCAGATGCAAAAGCCTCTAAGTCCGTCTAAAGTTTTTGTTCAATATTAAACATTTTTATCAGGCTCCTATGTATAGGTTTCTACCCAAGCACCGGCATTTCTGAATGGGCTGAGGCTGGGATTTAGTGAGTTTGAAGTGAAAGTATTTGATGAACGTATACTATGTGCGGAGAGCATTCACTCAATATTATTATCTCATTTTTGACAGAGGTTGCTTTTAGAGACTTTTGCATCGGAGGTCTTCAAACTAGAATTTTTGTATTTTCTCCAATAGCAAAAGAAAAAATACATGATAGCGTTTCTATGACTTTTCCCAAAAGAGGGGAAAATGTAGAGAGATTGATTACAACGGTTAGAAGAGAGAATTATGTCAAATGTGCCGTCGTTGTATTAGAAACGCCCTCGCAGAAGCGTTAATTTGTTTTTTGTAATTTACTACCTGCCAAGGTAACATGCCAAAAAAATTTTTTAATTAAAATATGAAAAACTACACTAGATTTGCAATTTTAATAACTGTGAACACAGTCTGTGAAAAGGATCCATTGATTGCCCATATTCATAGACTGAGCATTGTGTATAAATATTCACAGAAAAATAATGTGTTTGTCTAGATGTGGGTGAGTGTAAAGTGAGGCTAAACTAAATTCTAATTGAAAAATGTGTGTTTGTTTGTGCACTTAAGTTTTATGTGTCAACATCAAGTGACTAGTTGAGCCAGTGCAGTTTCGACCCTATTTTTGATAAATAAGCTAAATACTTGCATTACCCTTTGGGTAGCTTTGTGTATTAGCATTATGTAGTGTGTGTTTGTGTGTGTGAGGTGCATTTATGCATGCAAGTGTATAATTAGGGCCCTGCACTGGTATGCCTCATAGTCCAAAGGGTAACACGTTCTACCTGTCCTGTATATATCTCTTCATCCACACCACATCACATTGATCCAACACCAAGATGACCCCTCCAACCAAAGTATGGAGCGAAATATGTGCCATAATTTAACAAACAAATCCAGCATTTTGCAAACAAACTCAATCTACTTTGCAAAGGAAAACTCGACTCGCAAACAAACTCAATCTACTTCGCAAAGGAAAAAACAAACAGAAAGCAATGTGCAAGCACAAAGGTCACAAATGCGTGCAGGCAGATTTTCTCACAAATGCGTCCAGGCAGATTTTCTCACAAATGCGTGCAGGCAGATTTTCTCACAAATGCGTCCAGGCAGATTTTCTCACAAATGCGTGCAGGCAGATTTTCTCACAAATGCGTCCAGGCAGATTTTCTCACAAATGCGTCCAGGCAGATTTTCTCACAAATGCGTCCAGGCAGATTTTCTCACAAATGCGTCCAGGCAGATTTTCTCACAAATGCGTGCAGGCAGATTTTCTCACAAATGCAGTTGAGCAACTTCCTCCTCTAAAACAGTAGATGGCGCTAAACTATAGGCTAATTTAGCGCTAGTCTCCCAGGAGAAGCTCTGATTTGAAACTTGCATTTGCCTACAGCTGAGGAAAATGACCGGTGAACGGGTGTGTTTCTGTCTTATTTGATCTATAATTAACCTTTTTGAGGTTTTCTCTTGCCAAACGTTTATTGCATATCTAGACAGAAATCCACATTAGCACCATAAATTAGTGATTATGTCTACACTTGAACGAATCTATTTCTTTCGTTCTCCATAAATGAATGAGAACATTTCATTTAATTGAGCAGCGGGTTTCATTTGTGTGTCCAAAATAATAATTTGGGCACTGCATAGGCTACGTCACAGGCAAGATAAGAAACAATTGTATATTGTTTTTTTTTTTTTTTTTTTTTTTTTTTGCATTAATTATTTTTTTACATTAATTGTTAAGCTGACTGAATTCCAACTAGGCTAAATAAATAAATAAGTGGGAGCCTCCTTTCAATTAAATTAAATGTTCTCATTACTTTATAGAGAACGAAAGAAATAGATTCATTCAAGTGTAGACATAATCACTAATTTAGTAATTTCGCATGAGTCCGATGCAGAAAAAAATGACAAAAAGCAACAAGATGGCAGAGCTTTCAGCTTATAGATTCCCCGATCCTAGAGAGTGAAGTGCTACTAAGTGCTAATGTGGATTTCTGTCTAGATATGCAATAAACGTTTGGCAAGAGAAAACCTCAAAAAGGTTAATTATAGATCAAATAAGACAGAAACACCCCCTTTCCCCGGTCATTTTCCTCAGCTGTAGGCAAAGGCAATTTTCAAATCAGTGCTTCTCCTGGGAGACTAGCGCTAAATTAGCCTATAGTTTAGCGCCATCTACTGTTTTAGAAGAGGAAGTTGCTCAACTGCATTTGTGAGAAAATCTGCCAGGACGCATTTGTGAGAAAATCTGCCTGGACACATTTGTGAGAAAATCTGCCTGCACGCATTTGTGAGAAAATCTGCCTGGACGTATTTGTGAGAAAATCTGCCTGGACGCATTTGTGAGAAAATCTGCCTGGACGTATTTGTGAGAAAATCTGCCTGGACGCATTTGTGACCTTTGTGCTTACACATTGGTTTCTTTTTGTTTGCGAGTTGAGATTTCCTTTGCAAAGTGGATCGAGTTTGTTTGCGAGTCGAGTTTTCCTTTGCGAAGTAGATTGAGTTTGTTTGCGAGTCGAGTTTTCCTTTGCAAAGTAGATTGAGTTTGTTTGCAAAATGCTGGATTTGTTTGTTAAATTATGGCACATATTTCGCTCCATACCAAAGGCCCACTAACATTACAGCTCCCAGAATCACATCATTGTTTGTGTGCAGTGCCTTTTCAAACTCATGACAATCCTTTTTTTTAATTTGCATCGAGTATGTTGATATTTTTCAGAAAACTTGTTGAGTTCTGGATTTGATCAGCTAAGATGAAATGAATGCTAATGGGATGTGGCATAATTGGGTGGAAGTAACATCAAATTTCTGTATAAATTCATCACAAGCAGCTTTTTTGTTTTATTCGTGTCAAATTAAAAGAAGTTCAACTTTTATATATAGTTCACACCAAAATGAAAGTTTTGTCCTCATTTCCTCACCCTCATGTCATTCCAAACTTGTTTGACTTTCTTTGTTTTGCGGAACATAGAAGATATTTAGAAAATTGTTTTCATTTCTCATAATATCTTATTTTATGTATGAAAAAAAACGACACAAGGGTGAGTAAATGATGACAGAACTTTAATTTTTGGGTGAACTTTCACTTTAAAAATGTGTCTCGAGACTTTGCCTTCCTTTCTGTTCATCAGCGATGAGGCTCTGCAGTTGGGTAATGTTGTGCAGCGTCTCCCGTTTTTAAAGGCAAAAATATGTTCTGTATGAACGGCCCCTAATAGTGTTTTTTTCCTCTGTTAGACATATTCTACCTTGTAGTATAAAGGTGTGGCCAAATTAATCATTGTTCTGTGAATTTTCATGGGCAAAATTCAGCCATTTCAATAATAATTCGTGTAATCTGTAATTTATCTTGAGGGCAATTTCCCTGTGCAGTTTTGCAGCAGGTTCAAGTTTGTGTTGACCAACAGAAAGCTGCTTGGTTTGAGAGTGACTTGTGCATGAGCTATGCTTCACACAACACTACACTTTTGAAAATAGATAATGGATTTCTATTGTGACCACACCTTAACTGAACAGGATGGAAACATTAAGGCTAGATCATCAATGATATTGTGCTGGAGACATTGGCTGATACATATTTGTCACATATTAAAAAAAAAAAAATTTTTGTCTAGGAATGAGTGGTTTAGTTTAAGTGGATATGCATAGTATTCCCCTTCAAATTTGATGTCACCCCAGGAAATTAAGGTCTACTCAAACTACTTAAAACGCTACTTGAAGACAAGAGGAAAATACTCCTGTAAAACAACCATTAAGACAAATGAACAATTCAAGGAAATATTAATTAATTTAACAGTCTTTAATCAAGACATTCTTTTTGTAATATTGTGCAATAATATTTAATTCATGACAGAATTTCATTAAGATGACATAGGAAAACACGACACCTCTGTTGTAAAGTGATGAAAATTTTGTGTAAATAACCATTGAAACATAAATCATATTCCTCAAGGGAGCAATTTCAGCCCAATTTTGAAGCATTAAAGGCACCGTATACAAAAAATGACCCAAACACAACAGCTCCACTCACTTATCATGTCTTTTTGAAATGCAAATCTAACAATATACATTTAAAAGTGAACTTGTTGAGAATGTAATGAGCACGTGCAGAGATCACCAAGCGCTTCGGGACGTTTTCTCTGATCTCTCTGCGGTGATTTATCAGTCCAGATAAACAGCCAGCGCCCCCTGTATAGTCCAGTGTTATTTTGATCAATGCTCTGGCTGTGCTGCCTTCCACCCCCTGTGTGCAGCGTGTCAGTGAGACCCCCTGGCCTCTCTCTCTCTCTCTCTCTCTCTTCCTCTCCCTCTGTCTCCGTGTTTGTGCCTCACAGCTGTCCATGTGCGAGGAGATGCTACGAGAGCTGCAGGGCATCGTGCTGTGTCAGGACAGCCTGCAGGTACGGCGCAGGCGCGGAGCCAGTGTTCTGCGACCGCAGCCTCTGCCCCTGGACGACCGGCGGGCGCGGGCCACAGCAGCGAGCCTCAGCAACGGCAAGCTGTGCACAGGCACCGGCCTGCCCGAACCCCTCTCCCACAGACTGGCGCAGGAGGCCGCCCTGGTGGCGCGAGGGTGCAGTCACATTCGCATCTGCCCGGAGTGCCGGCGCTTCCAGGGCATTCGAGTGCGCCCCGCTGGCCCACCAGGAGCTTCACCCACCCACAGCGAGGAGAGTATAGAGTGGGAAAAAGGCACCAACAACAGTGAACACGAATAACCTCTCTTACATGTGTCGGATAGACGTTAAACGACGGCTTTGCTGGACCCAGGGATTATGGGAACATAGGCTCCGGGAGAAGGAGCTATAGGAGATGCTGTCCGTGCTGCTCAATTCGGCCCAGGAGCTGCTTCTGGTTTCTGTACACTGTCCTTACAGCCCTCTGCTTTTGGGGGACACAGCAGAGGGGCTTTGTACTATGCAGTATGTTTGTCTTACTGTGCTGTTGATTTATTTTTAAATTATTCCTCTTTTGTTGTGAAACCACTATATTGCTATTATCTCCTTCTGACGACACCCGTTTAGTTTCGTTTTTCACACAGCGGACGACTACAGACTCGATCCACTATCGCTCAACCTTTTTTAGAGTGGCAAAATACTTTGCATTAATTTTGTGCTGTCGCCGCCTCATGGCGGCCCCTGGCGGAGTAAAAATTAAGAGAACTGAACACAAAAACAACTGCGATCTGTTTTTATTATTAGTCATATTCTATTAAAAAGGTTTTTGGGATGTTTCTGAATGTTTGATGTGCATGTATGAGGGTTTTAGATGCTACTGAATCGAGAAAAACAAGAATTTTATTTTATTTTTTCTGGTTAAAGACACTTTTTACACTTTGCTTTTCATACTTTTGAGTTAGATTCATATTGTTGCACTCTTTGGATATGAAAATTGCACATAGTTGTGGAAAAGTGGATGCTCCCATTTAAGAAATTTGCATTAGGAATTGATACAGATTCCCATTGACCTTTTTGTTGTCATTCTAGCAGGATTCTAGGAAGTATCAAGTGTGTTCGCTTTCAAAAAACTTGTCATGGAAGTGAGTTGATTGATTTTTGTTCCTGCCGTGGTCTTACATTCATCTGTACCACTCAATACATGATGAAATCAACAGGGTCATTCCGTTTAGACATCTGTGTGATGAGACATTGGAGATTGTGGGCCTGTGTACATCAGGTATTTCTTTATATCACATAACAGCTCATAAAGGTTTTTTTTTCTAGTTTGATACCAGAAACATCCATTTGTTCATGTGATGTCTTTGGTTCATCCTTCTTGTTTTCCAAGAGAGACATCTGGTGAACAACCTTTTAAAAATGGATTCCACCCATCGGTTTTTATCAACTCACCACAGCTGATGCAGAATTTACATACCAAAATGAAATTATTTTATTAGGCATGATGGTATCCTCAACTTGCAGAGCCAAATTGTAATAAATTGCCTTCACGTTTTGGAGAGCCATTAGAGGTTACTTATACCCATGTTGATTTTTCTGTGCATTTCTATTGAACTGAATCCATTTCTAAATGATATTTCAATACGGTGTTAGTGCCTGACGAAAATAAATGGCATTGTGTTCAGTTCTGTGAAAGTTTTTGTCTCTTGGATCTTTTGGCTCACTCTGTAAACATTTGCTTTTCTTGGTGCACAAATACAGCTCCATTCATTTACAGGTTGGAATGGCTGTGCATGTGTGTTTCAGGCATCTGATGAACAATGGCAAAGCTGTATGTGCAGGTGGGTTTTAACTAGACTTGCAGACAACTCTATGGGGGCAACCTCTCAAGATGTGAGACATTTACTATGTGGGGCATGAGCACACCTGCTTTAGACTCAGAGACATTTGAGCTGGTTGAAAGAGTGTTGAACACACAAGCAAAATGACTGACTGCTCTCATAGGAAGGTTAAATCAAGCAGTTTAAGTCTACAAAAGCAAAAAAAATATTGGCAAAAACTGCACATGCAGCAATTAATCAAATCTGTCGCAACAAATGTAGCATCATGCAAAACTTATCTGAAATGCTCAATTTACACTCAAACACAACTCATTTATTCCATGAGCAAAAGTGACCAATAATAGGGGGTTAACAAGACAAACTGAATAGTATTCGGCTAGTCATGTCACCTCAAAATGGCTGCCACCATGAGGTGACCCGCTCCATGTTTTGACAGGTTTTGTTTGGTTATTAATATGACTGGGGTCTTCATCTCATGTGAGTGTATACATTGCTTTTATCATGTATAAAAAGTGCTATTTATCCTCATACGAATTAGCCACAATTTCAGCAAAACATAAAATAGTTACAAACTGCCATGTGAGTGTGTATTTCCCTCAATCCTGAGTATTTTCAAACTGAAGAAATATCTACAGATGTCTAAATGATAGAAATCCTTTTAAATTCCAGGGTTCAGACACTAAGTTGTCCAATGCTATGATGGTTTGATAGTAATGAGTGTGAATTGTTCAGAGACCAAAATGTCATGGCTGAAGACAAAACTCATTAGTGAGACTTGCAAAGCTCACAGCCCAATCAGTCCAGATGCATTCCCGAGGGCCGGGCCTCTATTTCTGTCAGCATACTGCCCTTCTCCAAGCCATTTATTTCTTCATTCAGCTCTGACCTGTTTCCACAGGATGAAATTGCATCTCTAGCTTTAATTCCTTCTGGTGTTGTAAGTGGTTTGGGTCAGACAGCAAGAAATATGACTTTCTGCCGATTGACACTGAATGACATCAGCAAACTCGGTTTCACGTGTTGTTGCGTTGTGTTGCCACATGGGGCGCTATATAGTTAAATTAGTTAAAAGTAGTTTTAACAAAACAAAAAAACGATTCTCTAAATGCATGATATTCCACTGACCTGCATCTTGCATTTTAACTGCAAAATGCTCTCTGTGTGAATGGGCCCTTAGGGGCGACAATGGAGCTTTTCCATTGTTTTTCCTATGTGCTATGGATGTGTTGGACACTGATTCTTTTACAGCGTCTTGCACATAAAAGGGCATTATTAAAAAATGTTGCGTTCATGGTAAAAATAAAAAAAAGTTACATCTCTAGGGCTTTTTTGTTTTGTTTTTATCCTGCGTCTCACATTTTTAAAAGCATTGAATGGCTCCTATAAGTTAGTTGAAGTCAGTATATTTATAGCAACATACCTTAATAATAGCTCATCCAATTCCATGTCAGATGCATTTGAATGCAACTGTTTTAGCATAGTGTTATCTTGCTGTTTTTCACAGTTTCACAAATGATTTAAGATCAAAAGCAGTATATATTAAAACAGCCTGAGCCCATTCTTCTAAATGTTTTCAAATGCAGTCTCATTGCTACAAATCTTTTTCAGGTCACTGGTTTGTCACCTACAGCTGAATTTCTAGCTATAGACTCTCTTTAATGTTCAGACACATCAGAGGTAAGTAACAGCACAGGTCATAATGCTCTTTGTCTTCTTCTTTCCACAATGAAAGTGTTGTTAACATCCCTGTGAGTGCAGGTATAATGTCATGTTCATTTTGCTGCCTTTTGTTCCCTGGCAGTGCTTGAATAAGCAGGACAACCATCTCACCATTACAGATATAATGAAATAAAAGTCTTTGTTTGCTTTCCTTTCCTTTCCATTTATTCACGTTGCGATGGATTGATCTCGGATTGGGAGACATTGATCATCTGCCTGCCAGATCAGACGTAATGCTGGTACATAGAAAATGATGATTGCAGTGCCACGTGTCTTTCCATGAATGTTAAATTCATGACATAACAAGGTCAGTTACTTAATATGTAACTGCATTAACTCAAGATGTTTATACTGAGATGATGTTTGCAGAGTTTATTCCAGACAGCCAGTTCTCCTGGGGAATCTCACATCTGTAAATCAACAGCTGGCGTCTGTCAGGGGCATTAGAGCATTACTCTTGGAATCATATTAAGAAGAAAACAACAGGTAAACACATCTTATACATTCTATAGGGAGAAAAATAAATCAGAAAAGGTTTATTTCATTATTTTATTAAAATCAATTTAAATTTATACATGTAAACGATGAAGGACATTGCTATTGGAAGAGCGACAGAAAATTAGGCCAACAGAGACACTAGCTGGTGACAGAATGAACTGCACTGTCTGCTGGATACTATTGAAACGATTCAGATCAAATGCATACATTTTACATATAACCATTTTTCTGCATAAATTGTCCCATTCTATTCAGTGGGACAATATACATGCAAATAGATGGATGGATGGATGAATTGCTTGCATAGAAATTCATTCTGCTTGTTTCATGAAGAAGGCCCAAACACAAGTTTAAACACAATGTACAAACTGCTTTCTCAAATTACACTAATACCTGGTATGTTAAAATTGATAATTATATTTCATAATTTAAAACGTGAACAGTATTGAAAACTATATAATAATTTTATTGAAAGAAGCCTCTTATGCTCACCAAGGCTGCAGTTAGTTGATTTAAAACACAACAAAACAGTAATATATATATATATATATATATATTTTTTTTTTTTTTTATGTAATTTATTCCTGTGACGGCAAAGCTGAATTTTCATCATCATTACTCCAGTCTTCACTGTCACATGATCCTTTAGAAATCATTATAGTATGCTTATTTTCCTACTCGAGAAACATTGAAAACTGCTGTGGTGCTTTTCTTGAAACCATATTACATTTTTCAGCAATATTTTATAAATAGAAAGTTCAAAAGTTACTCACATTATAAATGTATTGACTGTCACTTTTGATCAATTTAGTGCATCTTTGCTGAATAAAACTATTCATTTCTTTCACACTATTTATATATATATGTATACATCTAAATCCCTGGAGCCCAGTATGAAAAGCCCTGGCTTATGCATTATGCATGTCATTTCTTAGATGTCAGAGGTCTTGGTCTTGTTCTGTTCACAGTGCTCAACTAAAGATGTCCTCATATGTGAAGCGGGTTTATCCCAAAGTCACTGAGCATGTCCTTGACTTCCTGATGAAGGACTGTGCTCTGTTCTTCCCACTGCAGCCGCGTCTCAGCCAGGTGAGAGAGCAAACTGTCCAGACAGCCCTGTACCAAGCCAATAGACACCAATTAATAAAAAACAACTCAATTTAAAATGAAAAGTAGCTTATTAAATGGGGCATGTCTCGCCATCTGGCACAAGCATTTAGAGGTGCAGATGGTCTCTACTTTTCTAAAATACTAAATGCTGAAATAGATAACCTTTTGGATGGCAATCATAGTTGGTAACACTTTAATTAACCGTCCATTCAATTTGTTTGACTATAGCATTAATTATACCTCATTTAGTCAAGTAGATTATTCAGTCACACTTTGAAATGCCACCAAGCAATTTTAAGCTTTGTGTAGTGCTAATAAAATGTCATCCTTTCAAGCGCTGATATTTCACTTAATCACTTATAGAGCAGTGCCTCTGACTTACGTGCAGTATCTTCTCACACTCACTCTCCATGCGGTCCAGTTTGCTCTGGAGTTCAGAAATGATGGCGTCTTTTTCTGCTTCTGTCTTCTCTCGCCGCTCTCTTTCCGATTTTAATTTAACCTGACACTCGGCTAATCAAACAGAGGCCTGTCATCAGCATGTGTTTGGTTAAAGCACACTGCCTTTGATAAGCACAAGAATTTGAATATGTTAACGGCTGAACTCACCGAGCTGCGTCTCAAGCAAGTCCACGCTCACTTCAAGCCTGTTCATTTTAGTCTGCAGGTCTGTTTCCATAGACCTATATTGACGGTTGAGATCTGTTCTCAAAGGTAAATACAATACATATTGTGTTAGAAATCAATGACAATGTAGCTTCTTACAGAAACATACTGTAAATCACACACAAGTTATTCACACTACCATTCGGAAAGTTTTTTTTTGTATAATGACATTTTTAATTTCACAAAAGATTTCTATTACAAATAAATGCTGTAGTTTATATTCATCGAAGACTCTTGAAAAACAAATCTATCACTGTTTTTCACAAAAATATTAAGCAGCACAACTGTTTTCAAGAAATGTTTATTGAGCACCAAATCAGCATATTACAATGATTTCTAAAGGATCATGCGACACTAATGACTCAAATGTCTCCAAAGCAGTACAACATTAAACATCATCGGGCGGTTTCCCAGTCCTCGGCCCTGCTAACATTGATCTGAAGTTAAACCTGCCTCCTGGTAGGTTTAATTTAAGCCTCAATTTAGTCCTGAAAGTAGCTTTAGTCTCCCTCCTGGAAATCATGGTCATCATCTATGTTATCCAAAGGTTGCTGGCTCTCAATTAGGCTATTCCTGTCAGTAATTCATCCAAGTGGCCATATCTTTATTTGCAGGTCTTCCGCCAGTCTTAAACCTCTCTCTTCAGGCATCAGCAGCAGTTTCTTCCACAACATCTCTATTGATTATATCAACCCACAGGTTTCACAAAACAGTGATGTAATAAAGCTGATGATTCAGTCTTTTCTGAAGTTGTTGTATTGTTCTTGTAGATGTGTGTCCATTTGCATTTAATTAATGACAAATAGATTTCCAGGCATTCCTTTTCCTAGATTCCACAGCTGATGTGTAGGCTAAGGTTTTGTTTTTTGTTTTTTTGCGTTGTTCAAGTTTTCTTTTTTTTATTGCAGTCTTTTTTCTGATGCCATTGTTTTCCTTGGATTTGCTTCTCAGTTACATACAATTTTAAGCTTTTCTTGGTTCATTCCAAATAGGAAACCTCTGTCATACTAATTCAGATTAGCTCAGTTGGTTTTAAATTAATTTTGTTTAGTTAAGTTCAGGAATTCATAGTCCAGGTGTTAGTAATCTGTATACTTAATCTGTGTTTTAGAAAGCCATTTTTAAGCCAGCATTAAGGTTTACTCCTGTCTTAATTTAAGACCTGTCCGGGAAACCGGCCGTATATTAAGAAGAATGAAGGTGTACTACAGTATATCAATAAACCTGCAATAAAGCAATATAATTTTATACAGACCTGCAGTGATGTCCTTCATGTCTGATCTTTCCTGACTGAGCTCGTGCTCCAGATCTCTGATTTGACATTTCAAGTCATCTCTCACCACTGTAGCCTGACGCGCTACACTGCTCCTCAGTGCTGACAAGGGTTGTAGAGACGTTACTTTCTTAATGTTTTACTTTAATTGAACATCAACCAACAGAGAAAAAATCTGAGAACAGTCCATTTAAAAAAATTATAGCCATTTGCCTTACCCAGATGCTCTTTTAAAACAGCCACGTCTAAGGCACTTCTCCGGTACTTCTCTGAAAGTCCATCATCTGAGAAATAAAGGAAATATATCATGCTAATCAAATATCACTTAAGTCTTTATTGTAAGAATTATATTATTTCGTGTTTATAAAAGCAACAAACAAAAAAATACCTTTTTCTGGCGTGCTCTTTTTGGACTTTTCCTTTTTGCTGTTTCCTTTCCCTTTCTTCTTGGGTGGCATAGTGTACAGAGACTCTAGGTCTGCATCTATCGAGCAGAAGGAAAAGTTTCATTGTGTCTTTAGTGTGTATACAGAGCCGCCTGGTAGCGTGGGCGTGGCCAGAGAGAGACGTAAGCCAATCACCTTTCCAGAATGCCAATTATAGTTGTTCTACGTAACCGCATTGTACCGCGTCGCCGGCTGGTTGCCTGGAGCTGTGTATAAAGTTGCCAAGCCCGTCGTGTTGTTTTATGGACAATAAAGTAATTTTAGGTATTTCTAAATTAAAGAGAATCTCCTTTATTCGTTTGAAATAGCCTAACGGACGTGGAGCTCTATCACAAGTGTGTTTACTTTTCATTCAATTCAGTAAAGTTAATGACATTTGTAATGTGAATGTGAAATGAAATGATGAGAGAAGTTCAACGAACCAAGCATCATACAGCGGTGAATTTACAAAAACAAAATAGTTCACCTCAAAAAAATATCTGCATAATTCATCTTTTTAACCCCGAGAGCGGCGAAAGTACAATACAAGCACTTCTACTACCAATGCTTAGCTCATGAATATTAACTACGTCACATTAACGTTGCTTGGTAACCTTCCTAGTGCTCCGGTTACGTGCCTTAATTAATATTTACATGCTTTTCACCATAGTAGGATTCGTACATTCACACGAAGAGCAAGAAGGGAGGCGGGGAAAATTTGAGACACGAAAGAGGGCGAGGTCTCACAAGGCGGAACAGGAAGAGCAATCATAAAAGTACGGGAGGGGGAGGTAGAAGGCGGTGTTTTTTTTTATTGACTTCAATAGGATATTTTCCGCAATCCAGTATTGCATTTTCATATGAAGAAAGACGATGTGTGCTGATTTTATAATAAACATGAGCGCCTCTCCTTCATAGGTTTTGCTCGCAAGGGCTCTTGTCTTGCTTAGCCTGAACTTCCCGTTGCAAAAGTAGTGATAGGAAGTACGATTCATTCAAGCGAATCGGTTCTTTCGAACACGTCCCTTCAAAGAATCGATTCCACTATTTTGCACGTCACTTCTCTGACTAACACATGGTCCCACACACTCCGGTGTTGAAATTACATGCTTGAAAAAAGTTCAGATAAAAAAATTTCCCTGCTTGATGTATATCTGTTAAAACGTGTTTAAATATGCAAATAATTCTTGCCAAGTTTATTGATTATAATTTGACTGGCAATAAAAAAGAATTAGGCATTCCATTCCATTAGTCGTGTTTATTGTGTTTACATTCTTACGGTGTTTATTAAGCCTATAAATTCATGTGTCATGCCCATGAGTTTTTGTATACTGCTCAAGTGCTCATAAAAACATAGTCATTTAGAACCTGAATATTATGCATGTTCATTAAACCAATTTGCTTTACATCTAGACTGCTTCAGTCCGACCAGTTTAGTGAACCGATTTAACTGATTGAAAAGATCCGACTCAACAGAACGGTTCGATCACATTCACGAATCGGACATCGCTCTGCAGAAGCGCACAGATAGAGAGAGAGAGAGAGAGAGCTGCAGGAAAAGGGAACATCACGCTCGCACGGGGTGTCGTTGTGAAAGCAGTTGTTCCTCAACGTCCAGACATCCATCAAAACTTATTTTTACGCGTTATTTTTGACGGGATTCGCCGCACTACCCGAGCGTATTAAATACAGCGTGAAACGGTGGTTTCCTGCAAGGGGGATTTAATGGGAGTCTTTCATCGATAAAGCGCTTCTTCCCCCCACCCCCCTTGACGGACCTTCGCTCGAACCGAACTGGACTCGGGCGCTGTCCTCACCGGGGGGTATCCGATCCCAGTTATATTTTGACTGCGAAACCAACACTCCAAAGTCCGAATATGGCAGGAAATCTGAAGAAAGGTGGGGGGCTTATTGGCATGATGAAGGACGCTTTTCAGCCTCACCATCACCTCCACCACTCCCATCACCAGCCCGGGGCCGTGGACAAAAAGACGGTGGAGAAATGCTGGAAATTCATGGATAAGGTGGGTGACTATCAAGCAAAAACACAAAAGATAGATACCAGAGAGAGACGTTGTAGCTAGCAGCCTCGGTCTCTTGTTAGCTTAGCCGGATGGCCTGCACCGAGGAGTCCTAATGCAATATGGCAGGGCTGCTCTGCTAAGGCAATTAGCTGAATGGTTTGCTGGCTAATAAACTATATTCAGCCAGTCAAATACTTTGGGAATATCCAGCTTTAGAGAGTAACGTTAGGTCATTTTTCGGTAGCCGTCCACCCCCAGCTTGCCTAGCAGGACTTCTGAATACGGCATAGGGTCCTGTGCTAAGTTAGTTGTCCTAGCTTAATAGCTTGTGGTATTACTTAATTGGTCAATGTTGTTTATATTGTGAGAAGAGTAGGAATTGTTTTGACCTATCTGGACAAATGTGACTCCTCCTGGAGGTGAACGGTGTGAAAATCACAAAGTTGGTTTTAGCAACCAATATCTGACGTCCCTAGTCCTGTTGCTGGTCATTTAATTGGTTAAATTGTGTTAACTTTTAGTGTAGACGTGGATAATGGGCAGTTTATATGTCCTCTCAAACACTACTTGCTTCTCTTGTTCCTGTTTCTGTGTAATTTTTTGGATAAACAGGAAGCGTCACATCAGCTTTTTATTATTTTATTAAGTATCGTTACTTGCAATTGGTTTTAAGTGAAGTGTAGACTATTCTTTTCTATTCTGAAGCATTCTACCTTAATTCAAGTCATACACAACTTAGACATCTAAGTATCCAGCTGTATTTAAAGCTGGTTGTTTTTGTTTAATGGAGATCTATCCAAGCATGGTTTGTCTTATGATCAGGTATTATCAGATTTTAGGCACACTTGGCCTTATCTAATACCTGATTAACCCTATAAAACCTACTGTATCATATCTGACACATGAATTTTAAGGCCTCTAAATTATCAAGATAATCAAAACTTTGTACACAATCTAGGCTACTGCATGCCCTCTGATTGATAGTTCACACGTTCTTTTAGTATCATTTTAAAAATGTCCTCCTTCAGGTCGTGGTACACATGTCTTTTTGTATTTTTTATAAAGTAAACATAATAACTTTTGTATTGTTAGTTATATTTTAAGATGTACCTTTACTGGACTGAAACTTGGGTTTACTTGATATTCCATACATCATTTTTAAGAAAGAGCTTGTTAAAAGAGTCTGATGTATCAAATATGATGCAAAACAAAACATATTTTGTTTAAAGGTTCAATAAACTGTTCAATTTCATATGTCAGGCTTTACAGGGGTAATGTACTACGAATTTAAACATCTGATAAGAAATTGTGTAGTAAAATAGTAAAAAAAAAAAAACAAAAAAAAAAAATTTAAAACGTTAGACGAACATCTGTCTACCAGAGTGGTTTCTTTTGTTGAATTTGCTTCCTCACAATAGAAAAGTTTAAGCTGCAGTTCATGGAAAAAAGTTGTGGTTACTGACCTCACACTTCCTGTGATGTTAACACTGATACATAAGCGAAACGGTGCATCTTTCACAGGGGACTAGTTTTTAACTTATCCTGTTAAAATGGGAAACCACTTAGATACTAAAGAGGCCATTTACTTAGTAAGTTTTGTGATGTAGGCCTATGTTTCAAAGGAAAACTATTTAATTGTCTCTGAGAAGAGAAACGGTTAATGCTTTCTGACTGAGAACTTTGCAACTTCCTATTTGCTCAGTTTCACACTGGGTAGTTTGGTTAGTGCACATGTGACATATCACATTTTCTTCATAAGCAAATCTTCTCATTTTTGCAATTTTAACATTGTAAATTTCCACTTTATGTTAACTTGTGATTATGAAACCCTTAATAGAAAGTTTAGTATAAATGTCAGGATCAGTGATTCAGGATACTTTGTCAGGAGGAGTTCAGCTTGCAAAGCAGACCTTTCTGAAAGAAAAGTTTCTTCATAGGATTTAAACATTTATAAGTCTATCCTGACTTGGCTATTTATTATCCAAATTAAACTTTTTCATGTTATATTCGCTCAATCCCCTGTAAATATTCAACCTCTTACAAACTCCACAAGAACACAATGGTTGTTCTTCCCAGTTTGACCTTTAGTATGAAAAAAACTTTGAATATTCAAATAAGAATAAACACAAATGAAGTTCTGTATTTCCCCTACATATACATTCATATTGACCTTGATTACAAACACAAATTATCTACACTTTGATTTCCTCATAGGGTTTCGTAATTATGAAACCACAGGCCAATTAAGAACATTTTATTTGTAGATGTTGATGGTAGGATTTGCGTAGTATAATGTGGTCAATCATGAATACAAATTTAACACCATAAATAGGACTTGCATTTTTGATTGCGTAAATATATTGGTGCATATTTAATGATTTCTATTTTAATTGACTTCCGGGCGACGTTTTGCATGCTTGAGACCAAGCAGATGCTTCACTGGCCTTTTGGACTATTTTTCTTAATTCACATTATCACTGGAAGCCATAATGAACGCACGTCTGCATATGAACACGTAGACGAATGCATGTTTGCTGATAATTCTTAGGACGTCCTGTCGCCACAGTCTTATCTCTTGGCTGTCAGGACTAGGGGTGCATGAGAGCCAGAAGTTTTGGAGCACAAGTCAGACTGGATGGTGAACCCCCCTCCTGTGATGTCATCAGCTCCCCCACCCCCCAATCACAGCTGGTCCTGTGCTGGAGACAAAATAGATAAGAGAGGCTGCAAGCCCTCAGAGCAGCTGCACGCAGCGCCAGCCTCTTATTGCCCAAACGTGTGCTTGCGATACGCCGCTTCTCCAACTGCTGGGGTGGTGACATTTGAGCAGCTTCCCGTTTCCTCAAATTTCCCACCCACGTCTTAATCAATAGTTCAGAAGGTGATGATGCGTGGCTTTAGTCCAGACAGAGGAGAGCCACTATGTCTTGATTTAAGCAAAGGCTATTGGACCATCAGTATAGCCATTAAGTCGTTTGGCTAATGAAGTGGTTTGAGGGCATGCACTTAATCATGATGATTTATTGTCTAGAATGGATGTTTTTTGTTTGAATATATATATATATATATATATATATATATATATATATATATATATATATATATATATATATATATATATATATATATATATATATATATGTGTATATATTAGTCAGATAGCTATTGCAGATTGCAATATCTGTATAGATATTGCTATACAGTTATAATAATAATAATAATAATAAACTTTATTTTATAAAGCGCCTTTAAAAGCAACTTCTCAAAGCGCTGTACACAAAATAAGCAATACAAAGCTCAAATAATAAAAGTAACATCAACAATCAAATGCTAATTAAAAAAAAAAAGTCTTAAGTCTACCTTTAAAAATTTCATAATTCTGAGCTTCCCTAAGATCAGAGAATTCCAAAGGACAGGAGCATATGAAGAAAAAGCCCTGTCTCAGGGCATGTATGAGGAACAACCAACAAGTTGGATTGTGAAGATCGCAGTCTCCGTTGATGGATATAACATGTGAAATACACCACTGTACTAATTCTGTGGTCAGTATGATAAAAAAAAAAAAAAGAATAGTTTTATTCAGCAAGGATGCATTAAATCAATCAAAACTTTGTCGTATTAATAGTATGATCACTGGTGAGCTTATATAATCTATTTTATGACCGCGAACACGTCTCATCTAATCAGAATTTGGAGTTGGAATTACTAGTATGTTTTTAATGTTAGTTTTCACTGTCTTTTCAATTTAGTGTTAAATAATGTATAGCTTGCCCTGATGTCAGGCATATTCATTTGTTATGAATCTTTTATATAAATCAGAAATTTATTAAAAATAGAAAATAATAAAAACTTTATTGTTTTAGAGGTTATGAAACTTATTTTTAAATTGATACATTAGCTATATTTGTAAAGTATTCAATTCACTCGATTATGTAAATTAATTAATATAGGCCTACTAATTTCCCATTTTGACTTACGACAAAAAAAACACCTAAAATGATATACAATACCATGATAAAAAGCTGTGATGGATGATTTTGGTCATTCCGCCCAACCCTAATCTCAAGCATTAGATTTCTGTAGCTGCAAAGTGAACACGGTGTCATTCCCAGTCACCAGCTATAAATGTTGCAGAAATTGAGATGCAGAGTGCTGTAGATTGCAGAACCGTGTCTTTTGTGCAAACACGGTTGTCCCCGTATGTAGTTCACAAAAATTCTTCTCTGGAATGTTCTTGTTGTGTGACCTGACAAGTTTTGTGTGTGTATTTTCAGTTCAGTTAACAGTTTTAAAGCCCTTGTCAGTGTAGTGTTTATTTTTATCTTACACATATTAGGCTATACTGCAAGAGAAAACTTTAGCCCACAGAGGATATGATGAGGTTAAGTTTGCAGTTCTGTTTTCTTGATCGATAGTTAACTTTATGTGCCTTTAGAGAATTGTACTGAATTTTTGTACACAAATATTTTAACAGAGCTTGTTGGCTGCTTTGTTAACAGACAAATATACACAAACATATCCAAACATGTATGTTTTTTCTATAAAGCTGCTTTGAAACCATTTGTGAGTGAAAAGCACTATACATATAAAAGTGAATTGAATTGAATTGAACATGGATATGAGTATATGTGTGTGTGTGTGTGTGTGTGTGTGTAATATTATTGTATAAAACATTTTTTGAGTTTATGAGCAAATAATATTGATTCTGTCTCAATCTTTTGTGTACACTACTGTTCAAGAGTTTGGAAAGAAATTAATACTTTGGTGGTCACACTTTATTTTAAGGTTACATAGTTACATTGTACTTCCTCAAATAAGTATAGAGTAATATTAATTTACTACATGTACTTACTATAGAGTTATGTTAGGGTTTGGTTTAGGGTTAGCTAGTTACTTGTAATTATGCACAATTTACTGTAGTTAGTACACATATAGTAACATGTAACTATTTATTCAGCAAGAATGCATTAACATTTCAACTTTAAAAATGATACAAAAATAAAGCTTTCTTGGGCACCAAATCAGCATATTAGAATGAATTTCAGTGTCACAGGATCATGTGAATATGGGATAAATTACAAGAATAAATTGCATTTTAAAATATACTAAAATAGAAAACCGTTATTTTTAAATTGTAATAATATTTAACAATGTTTTTTAGTTTTTACTGTAGTTTTGACTATCAAATAAATGCCACCTTAGTGAACATACAACAAAGCATGCATACTTCTTTTAAAAGCATTCAAAATATTACCCACCCCAAGCTTTTAAACAGTAGCCTATAATTTGTCTTTGTTTTACGTCTCTTTCCTTGTATTTAGAGTAGCTGTTAAGTATTTTAAATTAATTTCCGTGGGCTGATGTAATAAAAAAAACTGCAGTCATTTCAGGGTGATTTTTCAAAGCCATTTTCATAGCTTATATTGTTGTTTCTAGCATCGTAGCGACACGCCATTTTCATTGGATTCTCAGTTTGCTTCTCAGTGTTTTGAAAAGATGCCATACATGGTCTGATTTTTCTCTGCTCTGCAGGTGGTACGGTTATGCCAGAACCCCAAGCTGGCCTTGAAGAACAGTCCTCCGTACATCCTGGACCTGTTGCCAGACACCTACCAGCATCTCCGCACTATCCTGTCCCGCTATGAAGGCAAGATGGAAACGCTGGGCGACAATGAGTACTTTCGCGTTTTCATGGAGAACTTGACTAAGAAGACCAAACAGACCATAAGCCTGTTCAAAGACGGCAAAGAACGAATGTTTGAGGAGAACTCTCAGCCCAGGTGAGCACAGATGAGTTTCTGTAAACACCATCTTTAATTACAACATTTCAGGTCACCAAATTTCTGCTCTTAGTGGCTTCATAGGCTGCAAATGTTCAAAAAGATGTTCGTTACGGTCTGTAGTGACCAAATAAAGGTTTCAACTTTTTCCATTTGACGAAGGCGTTGGGTTGGGTGTGAAAGCCGACATCAGAGCTCTCAGGCCACCTCAGTGCAGACGTTTCCTGAGCTACTTCATGTTTTTTGGAATGCTCTGCAACTTGGGTTGGTGTGGGAGGCAAAAGCAGAAGCAGTGAAACATGGTTTGTCAGTCCTTGAATCATGTGAAACCGGTTTCTTGAAAAATTTGAGTAGAGGTTACGTTGAGTTAAGCTGAAGCCCAAGTCATATATCAAAGATGCAAATGAAGTCGAGCATGCAAGCGCTCATGGATCAGCCAGTGGACTGAGATCGTATCAGTCCTGTGGTTCTTCTGCTTCTGGAAACTCTTGACTTGGGGGGTGTGTGTGTGCGGACGGACGGATGGACGGACAGATGAGGAATGTGTAATGCAAATAAGACCAGTCACAAGAGGAAGAGCTTAGCTGAGGCCCAGACCTTACAACTAACAGTTTGGTTTTAGAGTTTCCTGATGCAACCTTCGTTAAACCCACATATCATTTGTAATTCATCCTGACTGTCTTGTTTGTAAGTTGCCTAAAAGCACTGAAGACTGTTATTTCTTTCACATAGCACTCATTCTTCCAGCCCATAAATGCCAGTTTATGTCATATACAATAATAAATGCAGTACGATTTTCATACATGAAAATTATGTTTAACGGCCTAGCTGAGCCATTGAACCCAATGTGATGTCATATATTTGGCTTAGAGTTTGATCTAAAATGACATTTTGATCTAAAATGACAAGTCCCAGACATTTTCCCTCAGGAACCGCAACTTGTTTAGTTGATTGTAAACATCTTATTTATGTCCATACTTCATTTCTATCATTCTTATAATCACACTTCCTGTTGTACAGAGACTTCTCATATCAAAGCCCAGTCATCGAAAAATTTTCATATTATTTTACTTCTCTGAAACTAGAAAATAATGAATCTAAACATTTAGAGGTTTGGCACCTTAAGAGCTTTCATACGAAATCGTTTTGCATGACGAGGGCCTCTTTTTGAGCCGCTTTGGTGGCAAATTCTCGAATCTTAGCTAAAGCTTTTTTTGTGTCATTAGACGCTGAAGCTTTACTTAGTGTGGCTGAGGGGGCGAAGTGTGCGTATTGAGTGAGAAGAGTTTAATGATTAACTCTGACACATAAGTCATGCTCTGCACCATGCAGACACTGCTCTTCCTGTTAACGCATTCACTTCCCCTTCCTGTTTCTCCTAAGCCCCCATCAGCATGCACTGCTGAGGCTAGCTAAAATCTGCTACTTATTACACTGACTGTCAGTGACAATTCAAGCTTTATAGGATCCTTTTCAGCACATTTTGGTTGTTAGTAGTACTGAAGACTGTCATAGATCTCCTACATTCAAATTCATGCACTCCATGTCCAAATCAGAAGAACTGATCTTCTCCTCTATTGCTGCCTAGCATTGGCTGCTCTAGAGGTAGAGCAAAATTTTGGCTTCAGTCCCTGGAACCTTGATATTGGCCCTGAATTGATACCTTGAAGCAAATCGACAGTAGACTGGTGAAAATGTGCAGTTGGTTTGCATATCATAAAACCGAAACACATGAAAAATAATAATTGACGCATACTTGAAATCTTGTACTGACAGTTAAGACCTTTAATTCAATCTGAGTCGTAAAATTAGCAAGTAGGCTATCTATTAGTTGTGTATAAAACTTTCACAAATGTTCTTTGCAATGACATAACAATCACAGTCTTGGCATTTTTCCAATTTTGTTTCCAGATAAATTTTCCAAATATTCCTGAAAGTAAACGCATCATAAGCCCTATTCGGACGGGACTAGTTTCACAGGGGGACGTTAGAGAAATATCTGTTTCACAGACGTACTTTGAGATTTTAATCCTGTCCGAATCTGCCATGTCTGTCTTTTTCTCACACGACCTCTGTAAAAATTCCAGAGCAAATTACCTACTGTTTTTCGTCAAACTCGGCGGTCCTCAGAGAAATCTAATCCCGTCCGAATGCGAATGTCTGTGATTACCGGACATTTTTTTTCCAAAACGCTTTTTCTTATGTGTTTTGGTCAACGTGAACTGCCATACAATCTCTCGCTATCGCGCCAGTATTCAAGTTTCTGCTTTTTGCGCACCGATAATGGATGTAAATGTGTTTGGTAGCCTACACTGCGAAGAAAAAATAAAATAAAAAATGAAATCAACAAGAAGAGCCAAATCACGTAAACAGTTAAGACTGGCTACTGCAATATCAGTTTCAGGTAAGATTACTTTCATTTCTGCACTTAATTACATAACGTGTAAATTATATAAGTTAAAACTTTTTATTCCGGTGGGTTTATTATAAGAACCCAGTTCTATAAAATCATGATGATAAATCTGTTTAGTTTTTTTTTTTATACTACAATTTTTATAAAAGGTTTACAAAACACTAAATACGTTAGGACGTTTTACTTTATATTTCAAAGTGTTTAATTTTAAAAGTACTTAATTTCAAATGACCATACGCAATCCACGGATTCTGAACACGTGATCTTCTGCAATGCCCACATGTAAAACAGACACTCCTACCTCGGTAATAAACACAGAGATGTTAGTCCCGTCCGAATCCATACATGAAATCACAGACGTAGGTTGATAAGAATTGTAACTCAAACGTCGTTTGGAAAACTAGTCCCGTCCGAATAGGGCTATAGTTAAGCATGAAAATGACAGCAATTAACTTGTTTTGCTCAAATTGCCGAATATGAATAATGACACAAAGTGATTTTCTTGAAGACATGTATATAATCTAGGACAGCCTCTGCAACATTGGATATGATTGTAATTACTATAATCAATTATTAAAATAAATTATTGATGCATTAAATTGTGCATTGATGCATTTTTGAACCCTTCATTATTTAATTTTGCTTTCATGCGTCACTTTACTCTTGCTTGCCTACCAAACCGAACAGCAGGACAATTTGATCAATCCTGAAATTGCTATTGCACACTTTTCCAGTATTCCTTGCCCGATTGGGTCAGTAAATGTTAAAATGCCCGTCTTGGCGAGTATTTACTCAAACAATCAGTTATGTCTTAACTAAATGTAGCCTAAACGAATGACAAAGAAAATGCATGTGTAAGTGTAACAGTATATTGGATTTGTGCATTAGGTCTTAGTCACAGCAGCCTTAAATACATTTGGCCGTCTGTGACAGTTAATCAAACAACAAAAGATGAAGAGAAAATCACTCAGTGCTCTTGACTGAGCAACCTTTGTAACTTCAATAAAATTAAATGTATGTTAAATTTACAAAAAACTCCTGAACATGCAGATTTCATTGAAATTTCAATAGATTCTATTGTAACTGGACACTAAATTTCGCTGAGCAATAGTAAAGGTTAGCAACCTTTATAGCCTACCTCTTTTTAGGTTTAAGAGGTAGTAGGGGTGGGCGATTTATACCGGTAGATACAGTGTGTTTCACATTCACACGAAACATAGCACGGTTCGGGAGCAACCGAACTCAGACCACCTCCTCCAGGTAGTCTCGGGTTCAGTACCCCAGTGCGCACCCGGGTCCGCATATGACAGCGTTCATGTTGCCGACTTTTAGCTTTCCGAACTAAACTGCCAGTGTGAAAGCACCCAAACTGTTGTACTGATGTTTTATGCGGATGCTATGCTGTCCGTGAGATATTTACAGTGAATAATTTGTGGTTCACTGTATTTTCACACAGTTGACTGTTTCAGCATGCTGTTGAAACTTCTACCACATATTTATATTCCATAGTAGGGTTTCCTTGTGAAGAAATACGTATTGCATAGTGACCTGATATCCATCTCTGTAAAATTGCATGTGCTCTCAATTTAGGTAACCTGGCATTAGTGTGTGTCATACAGCTGTTGTCAATTAAGCCAACTAATTCTGAATAGACTTTCTGACAGATGTTGCATCCTGAATTATTGTAGTTGTATTATCTTATTGTGATTATGCGTCCATACTCTATTGTTCTGATCGCTAAATTTGGACCATGCTTGACTTGGTACTCATGTTTCCCTCTCTGGTTTATTTGGTTATCTTTTCATCTTATCTGCATGTTGTAGGTCTGCATGAAAGGGCCAATTTTAGCAACAGGGAAATGAACAGCAGATATATGAAGTCAGATGCATGTGTGTCTGCCAGTTTTATTACGGTAAGGCATTATAAAGTTGTGTGGTGTAACAGAAATTTGTCAGCTTGGTGGAATTTTACTGCGTCCAATTTCCATCTTGTTGTAGTCACAGCTCTGTCATAAGATGAGTTAAGTCTTAACATCCTTTTACATGCGCATTCATTCTTTCTGTGAGTTGTTATGAACTTAAGTATAAATTAGATGTTTCCTCTGTACTGGTCCACATTTCAGACTACATAGATGTAGTCAGCAGGGAGAGGACAGCCCATTCATGGAAGAAAATGAACGTTTACTGCAATAACTACAGTTTCCTAGTTTTGTTTTTGTTTTGTTTGTTATGCCATGTTTTGTTGTTGTTTTATTTGTGAACATTTTTGCCTGTATATAAATGCTAAAAGTTGACTTCAGTGTATTCAAGAAATTCAGCATCAAGATTGTAAACGATCGAAACGCATCATGTCTGCAAAAATTTTTTACAGTCAAATAAGTTAGTAAAAAATCCTTTTCTCAGTTTTTCATATTTTGCATGCCACAAAATACTGTTTTGACTCAAATTTGGCAAAATCCCAGCTGATGGCCATCAATTCAGTCTTATATAGGCTATAGTTGTCACATTAAACAGCACATTCAGATGTGCGATTCAACTGGCATCTCTTATCTCCTATTTTGTCGCTTGCATCCACTGTAATGATTTTAGAGGCTTGTTTTTTCACAAGCCTAAAAGGCAAAAAAAAATTCACGACAAAACTTTTAGCCAATGATCTGTTAACCCATGTTTTGAGGTTTAGGACTATTAATTTAAAAAATCAAACAAGCAACACTATCAAATGATGGTCCAACAAGCAGTTTTGTAGAAGCAGATATGTTTGATAGTAAAAGTCCTTGGGCAAAGCCTTATTCTTTATATTTAAACTTATACTTAAAGTCTTTATATTTCATGCAGAAAGTACAGTGCCAGGCTCACATCTGTGGGGTGTTAATTGGGCTTTATTTGTATTACAGTTTTTCTCAATTGCTAACACACTATTCATGAAACAATTCACTATTTTCTCAAAACTATAAACAGTCTTGTAACTACTCCTTCTTGCACGTCAAACTCAAATATTTCAGTCAAAAACATCATAAAACAAAAAACAAAATCAAACTTTGACCTCAGATGACACACAAACCCAATTCTTCACTGCCAGAGAACACCAGTGCAATTAGTTCAAAACTCTTACAACCCTACGCACACCTTGATAATAGAGAACTTAATTAGAACAAAAACGTGGTGTAACAGTGTATTAATGAAAATATATGAGTACATATTTGCATATGCTTAAAATCTAAAAAGAAATGGAATTTTGAAGGAAATTCTAGGTCTAATTCTAGTTGGGAAATCATTTTCAACTATTCGTAAATAATATTTCCTTGGTTACCTGACAAAAGACAACCCCCTTAGGCAATCCCCCCTTAGGTTGCCTCACGGTTCTTCAAAAACATGGTACATGTAAGTAGTACTTGGCCACAAATCAGTTTGGCAGTTATAAGTTTGAGGAGAACATGTGCTACAGTGAAAGTTATCTTATCTAAAGTAGTGTACTATGTACTGTAATTATACTCTGTGTACGCAGTGTAAAAAAAAAAAAAAAAAAACTATTTTAGATCAGTGGCATTCAAATGATGGACCGCCTTCCGGTTCTGGACTCCCGCTTGGTTTTATCGGGACCATTTCTACAGTTTAAAGTGAGCAGCTCATCAGAACAACCGATCGGTTCACACCACAAGTGCTCAGGGTCATTTATGGTAACGATCTTTTAGTGCTACATCCTTTATTTTTATCTAGAGCAAAACGCACCTCATTCAAGTCCTTTCTGCTTCGTGCTCGTTGCTTCTCTCTCTCTCTCTCTCTCTCTCTCTCTCTCTCTCTCTCTCTCTCGAGATGTAAAGCGCAACATTAAGGGCTGCAGATGTCGCGGTTGTTTTAACAATATAGCAGATACACTGTGAGATGGAAAAATAGTTTTTTTTTTTCTTTTCTAAAACACTGCAGAAAACGAGAATACAGCAAATACAATTATTTATATCTCAGACATTTAACTAAACCAGGTTTGTGGTAAGTTAACCCTTGGTGCCTTTAGATGTTTTTTTTGTTTTCTTCTTCTCCCCATTTAGCATTACTATTAGGCATATTATAAAGCGATGTTATAATTTGGAAAATGATTTAGAGATAGCGAAGGAAGACAAATTTTTTTTTAAATTACTAATTAACTTTGTTTTGTGTTCATAATTAGAGATTTGATTATAGATTATGTATGTTGTTTGTTTTTAGTAGTTTATTACTTTGAGCAAAATATAAAAATGGTTCATTCTTTTCTTAAGAGGTAAACCCTGCACCCCCAGTATGTATTATTTTTTTTATATATGTCTAAATAAAAAATAAAAAAATAAAAAAAAGAGTTCACATTATTAGTTAATTATATTCTACACTATATTCTATGAATGCGAACATGGTTAAACTTAGGGTAAATAATTCAGGTTTTTTTTTTGTGTGAGGTTTTTCAGAAAACAGAGAAAATTGCAATGTGTGTAAAAACGGATTAAATAGTTTTAAGAAGTGTGTCATAGTATTGAGAACTGAATTAATGGTTTGGGAAATTGGGCCAAATAAATCTGTTACAGTATGTTAGCAATTGAGAAAAACTCTTATCGTTCATTGTTTAGCGAGTTATATTGTTCTCGAGATTGCAGGAACCAAGTTACCCTGAAATTAATGGAGCTGAGCAACCAATGATTCGGTTTTGTGTATAAATCGGTAAACGTGTCTGAACTTCCATCAAAAGGATTGTTTTGTCAGTTTTTCATGAGTTTGTTCACACAGGGAGCGCTTCGGATGGAAACACTGTTAACACGTCCGAGGATTGTATTGCAGCTCGAGTTACTACGTCCTGCATCTCGCTCCGCATAGAGCCAAGCCGAGCCCAGCTAAGCACGGTCGAGAGACACACTCAAGCAGTGGGACGTTGTATTTATTTATGGCCTACTGAGCACTAACAGATAATGCAGCTCTCATACTCTTGCTATATTACTCTCCACTTATATTATACACTCCAGACTAAGCACACAACAGACATGCTTTCCCATCTCTTTTGCTTTCAAAGTCACAGTTCTCCTGTTTCCCAGTCAAGGGTTATGTTGAGCTGGCATTCAGTCTGTTCTTTAGTTCTTCCTCTGAAACACTGCTCTTTAAAGTGATAGTTCGCCTGAAAATGACAGTTGTGTTATTCATTCTCACCTTCATATCATTCCAAACCAGTCTGACCCCCAACAGAGACATTCTTCAAAATATATAGCATGAAAAAAACGTATCACACGTTTTTACAAAAAGATTAAGCAGCACAACTATTAATATGAAATGTTTCTTGAGCATCAAGCATCAGCATATTAGGATGATTTCTGAGTAATGTAATGGAGTAATGTTGCTGAAAATTCTGCTCTGCTGTGACAGGAATAAATTCCCTTTTTAAAATATATTCAAGTAGAAAAGTTATTTTAAAGCAGCAGTCCGTAACTTTTTGTGTTCAAAATCAAAAGAGAGTACATCATGAATCCATTTACCAAACTGTGTTTTTGTCTTATCCTGAATCACTACGGTACACCTATAATAAGTGTTTATATTCAGACTATTTTAGACTGGTTCGGGTCGGTACCGTTGTGGAGTAGCCCAGTACCTGCGTGACTCGTCATAGACATAAACGCAGAGAAGTAGCTCTGGCTACAATGTTCTTCCATAAGACACATGCGGTTCTGTTTATTAATCGCTAGAGCACCAAAAGTTACGGACTACAGCTTTAAATTATATTTCACAATATTACTGTTTTCAGATCCCAAACTTCTTTTGTAGTGTATTTAAAATGAACATAAAACATTATTTACATAAATTAATATTATTAACATAAAATAGGCTAAATAGCAAAATCGAAAAAAATTGGTTTTGAAACGTCTCTACATATTTACTCTGGTTTTGTTTTGGGAATGATGACATGTCACACAACCTGTCCATGTTGGCTTCTGCTTCATTTGATTAGCTTCTACCAAGTGACAGATGAGGCCTTTTTAAGCCTATTTATTTTGCTATCTCAGCTATGCGTGATTAGATGATTACTGGTTAGTTAGTTTATTTGCATTTTCAGAACAGACCACACTTCAGAGGACAACTTCTCTATAAATCACCTGACACAGTGGATAAGAATAGATGGTGTCAGATCGTTAAACAAAATTTGTTTGTGTGAGTGCATTGAATCTCACTGGGCACCTTGTTCGTGTATTTTATGTAAAGGGGTGTGTGTGTGTGTGTGTGTGTGTGTGTGTGTGTGTGTGTGTGTGTGTTTGCTTGAGTGTATGACTGCTGTCACCACCACTTCCTGACAGAGATCCGGTGTGAAGCCAGTTCTGGACAGTTAAATTTGTCTGGGGTGGCTGCGTTGACAAGACAACACAGAATCCATGATCTGTTCAAGTATTCTCATGAACACATTGTTTAGACACAGTTTCCAGTTGCACAAGTCTGATATTTGAGGAAATGCTAAATGTTTTAGGGAAGTTGGCTGTTGAAATGTGCATTAGTTGAGCAATTGAAATCATGTTATTTAGTGCATACTGGCTCTGGTGTTTTTGTGTGTGTGGACAAATGAAGGCAGGCGCTAAAGAGAGACTGTAGGTGTGACTTCTGAACTGTAGACTCTTTGATAATCAGCCGTGGGCATGAGCGGACCGCTCTCGCTTTCTCCAGTTGGCTTGGCTGTTTTATCACGGAAAACAGGAAACAGGAAGGGAGCAGCCAGCTGCAGGTCAAAGGTCAGGCCAAAAGAGGAGGAAAGCTGACAAAAGCACAGTATCTAGGCAGGGCTTGGCCTACAGCAACAGCAAGGAGAGGCCGGCCAACCGAGAGATTGGGGAGGAGGAGCAGGCAGTCATGAAACAGCAATAATGAAGCACTCTGTCCGGCACTATGCCTGTGCCTATATTGAGAATTACGTTTTTTTTTTGTTTTAAAATAGAGATCACGATTCTCCTACGATTCTGAACTGACAGCAAAACAAAATAACATGTAATTTTACTACGGATTCTGACAAAATGTTAATTGTTCCAGTCTATTTAAAACATTTAATTAATAAAAAAAAAATATCTAGGCTATTTAAATGAATGATTCGATGACTCCCTCATAAAGACTTCACTCCTTTCATTACTGGATGATTCAGCGGTTTTAAACGAATCACTTGAATTAATGATTTAATGATGCATTTATGACGCATACATTTAAGTCACTGTTGTCGCCACCTACTGGTGTAATGATGTAATTGATACAGTCGTTAATATGCGTCAAGTTGTGTGCAAAAGATCGCTACTATAGACATCAGTGTTTATATCCGAACTGTAAACTTTTATACCAGTACTTCTGTGATAATCTGAATTATTGCAACACAAATATTGGTATGTATTGGTCTCATCTTTCTAAAATGAATTAGCCTGGTCAAATACATCATTAGGCATTAGAAATGTCATTCATTGTGATTGTTTGGGTGCATTTTATTTATTGTTCTGAAGAGTGATGCCTCTGACTGAGAGCTGCTAACAAACGCAGTCCTCAGTACGACAGCTTTAGTGAGTGATTGAGTGGGTCCTGCTGCATGAGCTTTGTCTTTCTGTGCATCTGTGCCCTAGTTAGTTTGAATCTCCTAACGAAAGCCTCTCCTCTCCCTCATGGTCTCAAAGATGAACGTTCGCAAACATTTTGGTTGAAAGTGCCGGTCTTTATAACACCAAAGGCCTGCAGCCTCACCACACGAATGCCATTGCTTTACTTCTCTTATATGTCCTCGTGGAGTGAGTAAGCATGGTACAGCTGGCTTAACCAGAAGGAACATTGGCACTCTTTTGCCACAAACAACAACTGTTCCCAGAGCCATAGATAAAGGAGTATGTAAACCCAGGCGTGAGGACAGTGGGATTTCAAAATGTTGGATAGCATGTACTTCTTTGGTAACTCTTTATTTTAAGTTGGCGTAGTTTACTACACAGGCCAATGTTTTTGCAGGCATGTGTGTTCAAATTAAAGTTTTAAATAGAGCTAGACCTGCTGCACATACAACATTTCTTACGGTACTACTGTATTGATAGCCTGGAAATCCAGACCCAAATCTGAAAGATTAAGAAAGATTTCCGACTAATGGAAACCGTCCAGCTCGAGGGGCGGCACCAAGCATGCGTTTGAAAATCTCACTGCACACAATTAGATTACACTACGACTAGGGCTGGGCGATATGGCAAAAAAAAAAAAAATCACGATAATTTTTTTTATATCAGTCGATATCGATAATTATCGCGATAAGTCAAATCTTTATTTCTTTCAAGTTTAAAGGCAGATTTTTGCTCCTAAGTGAAAGTTGTAGAAACCAGAGCGTTAATTGTGGTTTTAAACTACTCTTTATTGTCAGAACATATCAGGACAAACACTTGCCAAACTGGTGAACATTTCACAAATCTGAGGTAGAACATTCAAACATTTGTCATTTTTCCTTAACAAAATAAATATCTTTATAGGACCATTAATTTCTTAGTTTCTGCATGTGCTAATTTTTATTTGGTAAAATTTAATATTCTGACTGTTTGAGTTTTATTAAACTTAACCATTGGTCATCCAGTATCATGCATTTAGATCATGATAACCTCACTATCATGGCAAAATGTAACTTTGTGGTTTCTATTGTATTTGTATGAAAAACAGTAGCCTAAATACATTATTAAATACTGTAATTATATTCCATCAGTCCTTTAATACATCGTCTACATTAATAATAATACAATTCAATATGTATATCCCACATTTCATGGTGCAGTTAATATTTCTAGGCTAACGTTACAGTAAATCCATGGTAAATGATGGTAATTTGTAGCCGGAAAAGCCTTCTGCGCACAGTGTTTCTCATGTTTGTCAGCTAGGGCTGTATTCTCCTAGTCGATTATTTGGTCGATACGTTCTGGCTCGACCAAAATTCTGATTGGTCGATTTTTTGCCGCGTTCATTTCATTAGTTTTGTCGCGTTCATTTACCTGTAATCAGTTTTGCCGCGTTCATTTCATCAGTTTTGCCGCGTTCATTTCATCAGGTGGAAAGCACTAATTGCTAATGGGGGTGTTTTCAGAGCACCCCTGTTTCACAGGTAACAGTCTGTCTTCAGAACACCCCCCTTGTTTTCACTTCTTTTGGATTAGCCCAACTCACCGGAGAAGACGAGATGGTCCTCACTGCAGAGCATAAAATCCGGGGGGAGGAGTCGGATAAAATCCAACTCCTCCCACCTTACATACCTAAACCTACCAATCTCCACCCCCTGATCCCTAAACCCACCCCTAAACCTACCCATCTCCACCCCTAAACCTACCAATCTCCACCCCTTATATAAGATCCGACTCCTCACCTCAGATCTTGTGTACTGCATTGAGGTGCTACTGGAGAAGACGGACAGATTGAAGAAAGTAGGCTACTAGAAGGTTTGCTGAATATTACTTGATCTGGTTTGTTTAATAAATATTATTTTTTTTATTAAAGTGGACGTGCCTTTTGTGTTTAAGAGTAAAAGCTTTAAGTTAATAGTCTATTCGTGTCTCAGCCGCGAAGCTGAGCTCCTATGTTCAGCCCTTAGACTTTAGAAATTGGTTCAGCCTCACTCTGTGCGAGCTGCACAGAGCGGCTGAAATTATAGTGTCTGTCAGTTGTTATAATACAGAAACAATTGTCTAAATTATGTTACATATTCCTCAAAAGTTCTTGTCATGATATCACTAGTTGACAACATAGTACTATTTTCGGAAATCATAGGCTATGATATTGCGCAGGTGCACGTGATGCAACGCTGTCAGAGCCGACAGACTCGTGTGTCAGACTCATTTCAGTGCAAATTAATTACGTCAAAAACGATTTAATACTGCAAATAGCCTACTAGTTTCTTATGTTTATTTATAATTCAATAGGCAGACAACAAGGCTACCAAGTACTGCGCACAGTGCGCAGCTAATTAACTTAACGTTTTTTTTTCTAACGTCATTTTTAGTCGATTTTTAGTCGAAAACTTCAGGACTTCAGTCGACCAAGATTTTCTTTGGTTGAGTACAGCCCTATTGTCAGCGCTGTTTCATCTTCCTTTTAAACTGGTTTAAATCACTGAGACATTGCGTTCTTCGCTGAGTTCAAGCGCTTCTCACTGGATTTCGTGACCGAGACCGATCAGATTAAACGCATCTCCTCTAGTGAGCTCGCGCTGCCATTTGGACTTTGAGCCGAGCGGATAAATGGTCCGTGTGGCGCGCGGTTCAAATGAGTTTCGTTCCGCTTTTGGCGCATAAACATTTATCGAACTCTTGATATCGTTTTATATCGCTATAATTATCGTTATCGTTTTATCGCCCAGCCCTAACTACGACCAATTACAACAATATGGTCCCATACGCTTAGCTACCAGCGGAGCTAACTGGAAGATTAGACTCTTGCCATATCCGGTCAGCAAAACAGCAAAGGAAGGATTCGAGCGCCGTCTTCTGTTCCTCTTTTAGATAAAAAGCCAAGTCTAACTTGTTGATTGTAGCGGCCAAAGTCGTTTCAAACAACAGGTGTTCATCCATAGCCATCTTGCAATGTTTACTAATGACTTCCTCTTTCGTCTTCTGTTTAGTTCGCCTCTGGCCCGCCTATATCAGATAACCCGATGTGATTGGTGCAGCATGGATACAAGGGCATAGTTAATGAGCATCGACGCTAAAGTAAACTCGCTGAGCAAATTCAATTTGTGCTCTCGCGAGAACTCTGGATTTCCAGGGTACTGTATTGATGATATTACCGTTTCAAAAAATACAATGGCATCGGCAGTATTTTGAAGTTTTAGTATTGCGATACTACCGTTGTACCAGTATACCGTGCAGCCCTTCTCAGTAGTAAGTGAATGTACGTCACCTTAAAATAAAGTGTAACCACTTGTTTTAGTTTACTGTGTAGCAAAAATGCATGCATAGGCTATTTGTATGCATAATTGATTTATTTGTTTTATTTTTATTAATAATAATGGTTATCAAAAAAGCATTGCTTACACGCACCTATTTTTCTTTTTTGCTTACTGTCATTTCTTGACACTCCATTTTTGCAGTTTTTGTAACACCCCTTTTTTCTCTCTCAGTCTTGCTCTCTTTTTTCTCATAGTCCAAGTAAAGATTGAGTTTTTGGAGGCAGCTGCGGCACTGCCACACTCAGACTCTCTCTTGTGCATGTCAATTCCCTAGGCTGGAGAGCTTGTACAATCCCCCACTGTGCTGCCCTGTAAATCATGGCTTTCTTTCCACTTCCTCCCCCTGCCGTGTAGTGCGACCCTCCCTGCTCTCGCATGCCTGTCTTGGGCTTATGTGCCCAGAGTCGGTGGAATCAGAAAAATGCAGCAGGCATTCAGAGCGTCCACCTCAGTCCCTGATACTCCCTCACTATGCCTGCTGGTCACAGAAATACCCAATCACCAGGCCAGACTCCAGAATCTGCTGACGTTTACATGTTTCTGTGCTAATTTGGGGAAAATGACCTCTATTATTGCTTTTGATAAGATCCAGTTATTTCCTGTTAAGATTTGCCAAGTTTGATCAAATATCGTGACATAATTAATCATTATGAAATTACTACGAAATTTGAAATTATGAAAAAAAAAAAATTGGATTATCAAACTTCTCAGTGAAAGTAACTGTTCTCTTTCCTCTTTTTCAGACGGAACCTGACGAAATTGTCGCTGATATTCAGTCATATGCTCGCGGAGCTCAAAGCCATCTTTCCCAACGGCCTGTTTCAAGGGGATAACTTCAGAATCACCAAAGCGGATGCCGCAGAGTTCTGGAGAAAATCCTTCGGGGACAAGTGAGAAGCTTAGTGTGCTCTTTGTTCTCGTAACATATTAACAAGCCATGTTCCATGAAAAAACAAAGGAAGATGGACTTGGAAATTTTTTAGGAAAGCAAAACAGTCTGATTCTGGTAACATAACCTAAATTTCTTTGAATTTCAGGACCATCGTGCCTTGGAAAGTGTTCCGGCAGGCCCTGCATGAGTTTCACCCCATCAGCTCGGGCCTGGAGGCCATGGCACTTAAATCTACCATTGACCTCACCTGCAACGACTACATCTCCGTCTTTGAGTTTGACATCTTCACCAGACTTTTCCAGGTGCGCCGTTCAATCACTTCATCACTTCCTCCAAGCACAAACTAGCTCCATTGTCCCTGAGCTCTGTGTAGAGGAAGGTCTGACAATGACTATTGTTGTGGCCGTGTGCTGTGGGTATGGAGGCGCTGTTTGAGTGTGCGTGTCATGAAGCTTCAGTTCTCATGGCTGAAAGCCAGCCTGAATGGAGGCCTCTTATCGCCTTTTGTAGCTCAAACAGGCTTGTCTGCACTCATCCGAGCACACAATTTCCTGAGAGTAGGGGCGAAAGACAATTTGAACTTGCTTCAGCTTTAGAAGAGAGATCTGTTTGACCTATTTTAATGACAACTTCTGCTAACCTCTGTGGGGGTTTTTGCTCTAATTATATACCCAATGAGAACAATAATGCAGAACAGAGATGTTTGAGGTTTTTCTGTTCTTTTACTTGATTTGATACTTTTTATACTGGCACCACATAATTAGTGGTGCTTGCTTGGGCAAAATCACAATTACTATTTCTCATACTTGGGGTTGGGGTTTGTTCAAATATTTAACTATATGGGTTGACAGATGATATGCAAGATTGACATCTATGTATAAACTACCATTCAAAAGTCTGGGGTCTGTAAGATTTTTAAAATGTTCTACTAATCATTTGTTTGATGAGTGAAATACAGTAAAAACAGCAATATTGCTGTTTTCAATTTAAATATGTATTTAAAATGTGATTTATTCCTGCGATGGAAATGCTGCATTTTCAGCAGCCATTAGTCTTCAGTGTCACATGATTCTTTAGAAATCATTCTAATATGCATTCAAAAAAAAAAAAAAAAGTCTCATTATCAATGTTAAAAACAGGGGTTTTTCAGCATTCTAAGAACAGCCTTTATTTGAAATCTTTCATAACAAAAAATTGATCAAAGGTGAAATTTGTAAATTAATGCATCTTTGCTAAATAAAAGGATTCATTAAATTTTTTTTTTTAAATCTTACTGACCCCAAACTATGAATGTTAGTGTAACGAAACAAATGCATTGCAATGTCCTGGCACCATCCGTAGCATCTTGATGACGAATTTTGCCTTTGTCTTCACATTGTCTTCAGAAAATGTAAAAATCTAGTCATGTTGATTTTTTCCATGGAACAGTGGACTATTGTGATTTATAATAGGAATCTATAATATAGCAGCTGTTGAATGCATCATCTGACGGCTGCTTGGCAGCACAGTGCTGTCTGTGTAATGAGCTCATTATTCAGAGTGCTCCAGCACAGACATCACAGCAGTCCAGGGCTTTCTCATCCTCTCGCTCCTCAACAGGCCATAATCACATCTATCCTTTAATTAGCTTCCCTTACTTCACTTCAGAGCTAATTTGAGGAAAAAGGGGGGTCAAGATCATTTTTATGGCTGATGCAGCCATAATCGAATATGGCCTTTTTGAAACATTCAATAACCGAGCTAACATTGACAGCACATCATAATTCAAGTCGGTATGTTGGTCTGTTAGAGAGCTTAAAACGGCTGTGGCATGGCTGGTCCTGTGCCCGTTTCGGTTGCAGCGTACAGCGCTTGTGCTGCACCGTACCTCTGCTTCATTCAACCAGCCCGGCAGCCAGAAATAGACTGGCTGTTTACAGAGAGCCCGCAAAGCTCTTTGACGAAGCTCCACGTTGCAAGGTCGCGCTTCTCATCAGCATCTGAATGAACCCACCCTGCTGGACAGCCAGTCACAGGCTTTTTTATTCCTTCAATTCAACAGCCTTTTGACTCGGAGGCCCTGTTTACACCTGGTATTAAGATGCGTTTTGGATGGACGACGCTAAATACAGGTTTAAACGGGGTCTAAAACGTCTTGAGCTTGTCCACTTTCGACTACTTTCAGAGGTAGTTGAAAATGCATTCAACCGGATTGCTTTCGTAGTGTAAATGCTCATGTGGTCGAATGTGTTCGAACAGCCGCAAAAGACCGCCTAATCTCCGCCTACTGACCTAGCGCGTAAACATTATGGGAAGCACGCTAGCCAGACGAGATTTTAACTATGTCGGCTGGAGACCCAAGTTTGGTTTGAAGATGAAAAACTTACCAAGCACTTGCGGCTGTCAGAACAGAAACGAAAGCTGATGCTCTTCGTATGTTTTTCCGTCGTCTCCGGGCTTCATATGTAAATTGCGTGAGCTTAATTTGTCCATTATATCGAAAGATCTGAAAAAACACATACATTTACTGGCCCATAGACCCTCCCCTCAAAGAAATCAGGACAGAAGTGGTTGAAAGTGGACAAAAGAGGCAATTTGAAACACCCGACGTAAACTGTATTCATCTACCTTTTCTACTTGTGATCCGATCGACCGAAACCCATCTTAATACCAGGTGTAAACAGGGCCTGAGTGGACCTTTGTGAGACGGATACCTCAGTATGAAAACCGGTTTTGTTTAATGTGTTTGCTCAGCGTACACAAGCATGATTAGGCATCTCGGGTTATGGTAGTAAATACTGAAGATCTTTAATAATGATAATATGTAATCTGAGAGGGGAAAAGTTGTCAGTCCCTACGTGGATTGGTTGATCCATTTTTGCTCTGCAACTACTTGTTTGACATAAGTGTCTGAGGTTGTTTCAGGTGATGCACAAAGCGTTTTGAAAATGTGTGAATGAATGCAGCCAGCTCTGAGGTGTCCGAGACCACTTTTCCACCGAGACCGTGATGATACATAAGTCATTACATAACTGTTCTCAACAAACAAACATGGTGGATCATGGTCTTTTAGTCTTACTGTTCATTTTTAGCTTTAGCATATTTACAGCATATTTTAAATCCATCGTAGTTATGATATTTGTAGATCATTTTATTCCAAACAGTCAGTAAAAATAAAATGGCTGCAGCTCAACCGAAACCAAAATGGTGTATCCGTCGACTGAATGCATACTGCAACACACACTTCAAGTGTAGACGACAGTCCGTCTGTGTCCCAAACTTTCAATTAGAGCTCTGTGATTCTTAGTCGAGCTGATAAAATTACTTTAAAAGAGAAAATAAACTTTTTTTATAGATCGAAAAATGAGTTTTTGCTTGACATCTTTAGACATAGAAATTTGCATACGTAAGCCGTGGGCAAGCTGTCGATCAGTTTCAGCGCACTCAATTTAAAAAGAAAAAGGGAACATGTCTATATTCTATGAAGTGTTTGTCAGTCAGAGGAAGTACCAGTTTTGATGCCATGAACGTGAATGAAGTCCTTTAAAATTGGCTTCTGAGAAATAATACTGTCTCACTGAACTAAAGTATTGTCATCTCCTCCCTTGATGGAATATAGTGACAATTTGTCTCTATTGATAAACTGTGACTGATTGCAACAGTCCTGTGGTTTTAGATGAACTTATGCAAAGGAAGGAAGACTGATGTGTGTTTTAAATTTGTCAGTATGTGTCACTGCACATTTTTATCTCAGTGTTGAGGTGTGGCTTCACATCGGCATCTAATTGGACTGATATTAAGTGATGTTTAGATTCTGCGATCTGAGTTCATTTAGTTTTCTGGTGTCAATTGCATACATAGTGACTCACCACACCATCCCCAAAATGCTCTGTCTCTCTATGACTCAGACTTCTAGTCATCTCTTAAATGGATATTAGAGGTCATCTAAACAGACTAGACTATAAGAAGTATATAAAATATAAGAGTATATTTGCTGTCAGTTATTTACATGCCACTTAATTCACAGTGTGAAAAAAAAAAAAACCTAACTGTGTATCTTCTCTTTTTTTTTCTTCTTTTTTTTTTATGTAGCCATGGTCGTCACTGCTAAGAAACTGGAACAGCCTGGCAGTGACTCATCCGGGGTACATGGCCTTTCTTACCTATGATGAAGTTAAAGCTCGTCTGCAAAAATTCATCCACAAGCCCGGCAGGTAATGCACATACCGTCCGCACCCCTCATCCATGAACACGTCACTGTTAAAGGGGTAGTTCACGCAAAAAAAAAAATCGATTTAGTCATTTCGATAATGACTCCTGTCGTTCCAAACCAGTATTACCTTTTTCTTCAAAACGACTCAAAAAGATGATTATTTTATGATCTTTTTTCTCATTGTTTTTTATTTTTTATATATATTTGCCCACAATATCAAGCAGTATCACATGGCAAAACAACGTTTTTAATTCTTAAGTTTACATTTTTTTGAAACTTTATTTAAAAAAAAAAAAAAAAATTATTAATCAAGTCAAATGGGTGCAGTTGTGGCCTGAATGAAGTTTTCTTCCACTGTCATTACTCACAACTCAGGTGCCTTTGGCTAAGGCACCTTAACCCCCAATCAACCTGCGGCAAAAATGGCTGCCCGCTGCTCCGGGTGTGTGTGTGTGCACTTGGATGGGTGAAATGCAGAGCACAAATTCCAAGTATGGGACACCATGCGTTTGGAACAACAAGATGGGAATGATGGCAGAATAAAACATTTTGGGTGAACTATCCCTTTAATCATTCGATGATCTTGGTGTCTTTGGGCTCCAGCCATTAAGTGTTTTTCATTCAAACGTGTTTGTGGCTTCAGCAGAGTCTCACAGCAGCATTATCTGCGACTCTTACACAAACAGTGACAGGAGTTACATGCACCGTTAGTCGCTTGAATCCCCCCTCTCAGTGGACCGAAGGACAGCGTGGTACCTCCCATCAATAGATGTATTGTAAAAGTACCATGATGTCACAGCACTCTCATTGCAAGGAAAAGCAATCATATGACCAACACTAATGCACTGAGACCAGTTTCTCAGCGATGGCTTGATCTGACACTGTTAGATTGTCCTGTTTCTTTTAACTCATGTCGTAATTGTCTGTTGTAACAGTCACGTTTTACCCTTGGTTACAGCTATATCTTCAGGCTGAGCTGTACGCGGCTCGGCCAGTGGGCTATCGGTTATGTCACGGCTGATGGGAACATCTTGCAGACCATTCCTCATAACAAACCCCTCTTCCAAGCCCTCATCGATGGCTTTAGGGAAGGATTGTAAGTCAAAACACCGGCTCAATCTAAAACTCAGCACAGATCATCCATTCACACATTTAGATGCGTAATGAAGCATTAAATGTCACACCTCTCAGATCTTAAGTGCATATTACACACTGTTTATTCCTATTTAGCTACCTTTTCCCAGATGGCCGCACTCAGAACCCTGACCTCACAGGGCTGTGTGAGCCCTCGCCTCAAGACCATATCAAAGTCACACAGGTCTGTTTTTGTTTTCATTCTATCAGTCAGCCACCTAAATCTTGAATCTTGATTCATTTGGATAATATCCATCATTCATCTCCTACAGGAGCAATATGAACTCTACTGTGAGATGGGCTCCACCTTCCAGCTGTGTAAGATCTGTGCTGAGAATGACAAGGATGTGAAGATCGAGCCCTGTGGCCACCTAATGTGCACTTCCTGTCTCACAGCCTGGCAGGTAAAGCTGAAGAACCTACAGCCATCCATCTGTTTAGACACATGTGCATGTTTTCTTCATTCTCGGTTCTTTTCTCTCATAGGAATCAGAAGGACAGGGTTGCCCGTTCTGTCGCTGTGAAATTAAGGGCACCGAGCCCATCGTTGTTGACCCCTTTGATCCCAAGGACCCCAATAGCGGAGGCTCCTACGGAGGCTGCAGAGGCATGTTTGGAGCCGAGGGAGCCCCTTCGCCTAGCTACGACGACGACGATGATGATCGTTTGGAGGATTCTCCTTTCATGATTAGCAAGCTGGTCGGTTCTAAAGTGAGAATAACTTTCTCTTAATGATATTATGGACCATTCAGCTTTGCTAAACCTGCAAAAAAAGTCACCTTCGACACCTTAACCTGTTTTTCAGTGAACAGAATTGATTTAGCTGTCACCTGCCTCAGTAAATATATATTTTTTTATGTGTTTGATGCTCCTATTTTGAAGTTGAATATAGTAATTCCCACAAATCCAAACCAAATAACTATTCCTCAGCTACAGATCGCTGTAACGGCTCTGAAAGGATGGCTGAAGAATTTCAGCATCAGTAATCCGTATAGATGTATGCTGAATGCTTTGGCTTGTTTCAGGTGGAGAGGCCGCCCTCACCGCTGTCAGTCGCCCCTCAGGCCGTCGTTCCCCCAGTACCTCCTCGGCTGGATCTGTTTCCTCTCAGACCCACCAACCCTCCCGGGGCCTCTAGTCCAGGGGCCACATCCAAGGTAAATGCACTGTGCGGAATGTTTCGCCAAGTGTTTTTTTTTACCCTCTGTACCTCATTTTGGAATGTATTGAGCATTCTTTTTAAACACTTCAGAAGGAAATTTTAGAGGTAGGAGTAGCAGAACGCTGCAGGATGTTCAGGTGCTATTGCAGTTTTGATATCTAGTTTATCATTCACAATCCAGGCCCCATCCCATCACAAGGACAAGCCATTACCGCTGCCCCCGGCTCTAAGGGACCTGCCGCCACCTCCTCCCCCAGACCGACCTCACCCTACCGGCTCCGACAACCGGCTCCCAAGACGCCCTCTCCCCAGTACACCCGGAGAACCTCCTCGCGACAAATTGCCCCCTGCTCCTCCTAACCGCAACATGCCGGACTGGAACTCCCGGCCCGTACCCAAAGCCCCATCACAGCCACCAGCAAGCGGAGAGTCTCGCGGATCTCGAGAACTCTCTAACAGACACTCTCTGCCTCTCCAACTTCCTTCCACGCTCGACGCAAGAACAGAAGGCCCACGAAACAATGGTCCCCCCAGCCTTGACCACCAGCTGGTGAGGACACACATCCCATATTTACACCATGACATGAGCCCAATTAGATTTTATTTATTTATTTATTTATTTATTTATATCTAACCTTCATGTGCTCAATGTGCAGAGTTTCGTATCATCCATTTCTGGGTCGGAGTACGACAACCCGAAAGTAAAGCCATCTGCTTCGGCTAATGCCATCTATTCCTTGGCAATCAGGTAGGTACCACAAACCCAACATAAAAGCTAGGGCTGCATCAAATATATCGAAATAAAACCGAAATCATGATATGGTTAATGCGATTAGTCAATCTCTTGCGCTGCTGGTAATGTTATTTTTGTATTAAAGGCTCAATTTTTCCAAATTGTTCAACCCTAAAAGGAACTCTTCAATGTAAAAAGTTATTTTTCAGCATAAAAAAAAAGAGCTATTGAAGTCACCTGGTGAAATTTACTGTATTTTTTCATATTGCAGTATATATCGCAGACAAAACCCAAATCTTGCCATGTCCTGTAGCAATAATAAAAATGCCCCCTCACTTTCTGCACTATAAACCTGTTAGAAAAAGCGAGCAGTCACATGTATGTGTTGACTCTTCGTCCTGTGCTGACAGGCCTCTTCCAGCAGTTAAGTCGCAGACAGGGGAGGACGCCTCTGAGAACGATGAGGAGTCGGAGTACATGACTCCATCTTCTCGACCAGTGCTGCCCTCTGTTGCAGGGGAGGCTGTTCCCAGACCACCTCCTCCACTTTCTCTCAGTCCCAGGTAAAGTTCATTCATCAGCCATGGACATGCAGAGCACCAAAAGAGGCACCCTGAATAGACTCACAAGCACATTTACAATCTCTGTCAGTGTACTAAAACTCAGCGTTTACTTCTCTAGAAGTTTGCTCTATGATTTGGAGTCAGAAAGCCCACAGATGTATGAAGCCATGTACAATATCCAAGCCCAGGCCCTCACCACCTCTGGACCACAACAGGCCAGAGACTCAGGTACTGTGATGTGTGAAGATCTTCATCTTCATACAGACAGTCTGCCAGTATATTCTGCCATGTGAAATACTGTGTGTCCGTCCTTGTTCAGATTACTCTGAATTGCCTCCTTTGACCTGCTCTAATGGCCTGAGGGATCCTGTTGGTGCATGTGGTGAGGAGGAGGAAGAAGAGGAGGAGGAGGAGGAGAACAGCTATGACTACCCCAAGCCCCATCTACCTGCCAACCTAGCCCGACGCACGCTTTCAGATGTTAACCCTACATCCTCATCCTTCATGCGCCTTTCCATAGACAGCGAGCTTGGCGCAACCGCAAGTAAGTCATGCCCAGTGTTATTTTTATTTATCCGTGTGTGTTTTTGTATATATGGTTTATAAGGACACAAATGTGTATGATGACATGGGTATTACTACATAAACATGATTTATGAGGAGACTTCCTATGTCCTCGTGAACCAAATGGCTTAAAAAACAAACAGTGATTACTAAACAGTGATTTATTTGAAATTCCAAAAATGCCAAAAGTTTTCTGTGATGGGTAGGTTTAGTGTTAGGTGACAGAATATACAGTTTGCACAGTATAAAATCTATTACACCTATGGAGAGTCCCCATAAACCACATGTACGCGTGTGTGTTATTTGTAATAATATTATGAATGTATTCATATTTTGCGTATCTTCCGTTTTCAGTTTAATTTTTTTTTTTTTTTTTTTTTTTGGTGCTACTCAATTTTTTATAAGTGTTTTTTTTTATTATTCAATTAATTATTTTAGTAATGCTTATTTAATTTTTGCCTTTAGATTTTCAAGTAATATATTCCTCTAATATTATTTCGATTTTAAATAATATTTAAATTCTCTTCTATTCTATTCTATTCTATTCTGTTCTATATAATTAACATTTACTGAGAAGGGTCATAGCACTTGCATATTGTTGTCCTACTGTTAGTTTCACTGCTTCTATCGTTCTCATTTGTAAGTCGCTTTGGATAAATGCGTCTGCTAAATGAATACATGTAAAATGTACATTTTATTTTATCAAACTCATCCATTTTCTTTTCATATGTTGGCATAATTTGTTTTTGTCTTCAAAATCGCTTCATGCATTTAAGCATGAAAAGGTTTTTTAGATCTTGAGAAAAGTCATCAGTCAGCTGTGTCCAATCTTTTGTTTTATATTGAGTTTAAATATATTTACAAAGTAAATATAGTACTGTATAATTTCCGTTTTACACCTATATTTATTTTAGATCACATTTCAGCCCCAGGAGAGTGTAATGGTTTGCTTATTTTAGAACAGCAACTGCAATGTGACCATTATCTCAGACTTCAGTGTGTAAATATAGAGACCAATTTGATTGTAAATTGTCTTTGGCAGTCATGGACCCCTCTGAAGCCCCCGAGCGGCCTCCCAAGCCTCTCCCCCGCCGCATCAACTCTGATCGCAGGCCCAGCCCGGTCCCCCCCGGAGCGAGTCCAGGGCCCAGCCAGCAGATCAGCAGCGAGATCGAGCACCTCTTGAGCCAGGGCTACTCCCATCAGGACATCCAAAAAGCCCTTATGATCGCACAGAACAATATCGAGATGGCCAAGAACATCCTGAGGGAGTTTGTGTCCATCCCTTCTACTGCACATATCTTAACATAGCGAAACTTCTCTGAGCACCCTGTCTCGGCCCGGCCACACTCATCTCGCATTCATCTCGGACTCCAGAAGAGACGAGTGCGCACTGGCGCTCTAGCTCTTGTGACCACGAGAGCCCCTTTCTCCGTAACACTTCTCGGATTCTCTGTCCTCCTCCTTTGTGCGTGCGGAAGAGCGAAGGGTTCTTTGCGACCGCTTCTTCAGCCTGACAGCTGGGACAAAAGGACAAAAATAAACAAAAAAGACAAAAATATGTATGTGTTTATATATGATTTAATATATAAATCAGAATATTGAGTATAGTTAATATATACACATGTATTTTGGAGAGGGTCAGCTGCAGAGATCTGGGCGTGTGAAGTATTAGGCCTCGGAGTTCGGATAGCTAAAGGGAGTACTGGTGTGGAAAAATGGCCTTTACTTGCGTTGCTTCGGTACATTTTGTTTTTGAGTGTGTAATTTTCATTTTCCGTCTGTCTAGTAGCATGCCGTACGTGTCGGTCTCCACAGCGCAGCCGCCCGTTTCAGAGATACCGGTCAGCCCAAAGCAACCCGTTCTCCGCCTGACCTTGACCTCCAGGGTACTGTGTGAACAATTTTTTTTTTCTTTTTCTTTTTTTTAAGCACGTAGTGGTGGCTGGCATCGGAAATGGGCTCTCCGTCAGCCTTGATACATCTGTGTAGCATTACTGTAACTGTACTGTACCATTACACTTCCCAAATGTTTAAGGACAGCCAGTCCTTCAGATTCCCTATAGGAACATGCTGATGAAGGGTACACGCATCGGATGTCAGGGGACATGTAACCAAATTGCTCTAATCTGAATGTGTCATTAATATGGTGGTCTCCGACAGACTTTTGTGAAGTAGTGTGTTTACTAAAGATAGTGTTCTCTAACAGAATAAGGGGCGACAGGTTGGACACAAAGTGAAACCGCTTAGTAATAAAAAAAAATAAAATAAAAATAAGTATTTGCTTATAAAGGTCCAAGGCCTGGCCAACTTTCTGTATTTGGTGGGGACTAAAATCACTCTTGGGGAGGTTCGGACTTGTGTATGAAGCTGTTCATCTTAGAAACCATTTCATTTGATCACCTTAATATATTGTTATTATTAATGTTGTTATTATTATTATTATTATTATTTGATTTATTGTTATTAATACAGAAGTGCTTTACTGCTGCTATTATTGTTAGTGCTAAACAATTAAGCCTTAAATGTACATTTGTGAATACTGTGTTTAACCCATTTTAAAGTGACAGTATCGGTTCTGTGTAATTTGGTAATGTAGCATACTTGAAATCAGAAGCAACTTGCGCAGGGGTGAGCCCTGCTGTTTTTTTTGTTTTGTTTTTTTCCAGTCTGTGTGTGTGTGTGTGTGTGTGGGGGTTTGTGTGCACATGGGGCGTCTGTTTTCATCCAGGTACGTCGCGTTTTGCTTGAAATACATGAGTTTTCGTTTATCGAAATGATGAAATGTGTCACGGGGCTCATCGCAGAAGGCCTTATTTATGTTCTTTCCTTGTCCTACGAGGCTGTGGTGTTTACCCTGTCAGCGGTCTTTCAGTGGCAGCCCTGTTCAAGCCATGATCGCAGTGCCCATAGTCCGCCTGCTGTTCGGGAGAAGGTTCTTCCCAATCTCCCCTTTGTACTCAGGAATATAGTATATTTCAACAAAATCTACAGTAGTGACTCCGTACTTTAAACCAGTGCAAGTCTGTCTCGTAATCAGGGTCAAAACAATTCTAGACTACTTTAAAGTCACTCTCAATGACATCTGCATCATTTTCTCACCCTCATGGTTTTGCAAACCTGTTGTTTTTTTGTTTTTATTTTTTTCCTCTGTGGCTGGTTTTTGTCCATACAATAAAAGTCAATGGTGTCCATTATCTTTCATCGTATGGACGAAAAAACACTGAGACGTTCTTAACAATTTCTTATGTTCCACAGAAGAAACTCATACAGGTTTGGAATGACGTGAGGCTGAGTAAATGATGCAATTTTAATTTTTGGGTGAATCATCCATTTCATTTTTCAAGTTATTGCACCAGCACATTTGAATGCACTAGTAATCCGTTGAAGTGAGTCTGAGTCTCTCATGTGGGACTCGAGGATTCATGATTGATGTCACCGACATCAAAACTGGCCCAGTTTATTCCCTACTAGCCCCTAGTGTTCTTGAAAGTGTTGCACTGGCATTGCAGGTACGTCCACGTCTCAATCTTGTAGGTACACACTTAACCTTGAGAGCTTACGGTCAGGCGAGCTGGTTATTTTACGTTGTAGGATGATAACTCTTGGTTTGTAGTTTCTGTTGCCTTGAAGCATATGATGGTTTAATACTGATTTTTTTTTTTTACTGCAACATATGAAGTCTAGAGATGAGATACACTTTTTTTTTTTAATCATTTCATTTTACTGTACTACTATTTCTTGATATTGATGTGTGATGATGGACGTGTGAGTTTGTGTGTACAATATTTGGCACAGTGTACCAATTTGTGCTATGATACTGTCACTTTAAAAGCAAGCGTGTAAAGTTACTTATACATAGAATACGTGGAAATGGCAATGTTTTATTTCATTTTGCATTCCTGTACATGTCAGAATTTTATTTTTGTTTACTGATGTGAATATTACTGTGAGCAGTGCCATATGTTTAGATATGTCTGTAATTTTATTCTGCTACCCAGAAAAAGGCCTTGTTAAAGTGTAAAGAGTGAATGATATCCCTCGTGAATTTTTGGAAAACGTTTCCATTGTCTCTTCTTTGGCTCGGTCAGTGACATAATAGTGAATATCTGTCCGTTTACTAGAATGTCTCTAATCAGACCACAAGAGGGAGCTCTCTCCTCATTTTGCCATAACTTGCCTGAGTATTTCAGGGTTTCTTTCTTTTGTGCTAATTCTCATATCACTTTGGAAGTATGCACAGCGCTATACTGTTAATTAAAACAATAGAACAAATATCATGTTCTCCTGTTTGTTTTTTTCAGTAATACATGGCACAGATCTCTCACTTTCTAATTTGCCTTGCAAAAAATTGTGAACCCCATTATGATTGAAGATCAAATATTAAAGGGATAGTTCACCCAAACATGAAAATGTTGTCATCATTTACTCACCCTCTAGTTGTTCCAAACCTGTACGAGTTTCTTTCTTCTGCTGAACACAAAATAAAATAATTTGAAGAATGTTGATAACCAGACGGTAGCCATTGACTTCTATAGTATTTTTATTTTATTTTTCCTACTATTGAAGTCAATGGGGTCCATCAGCTGTCTGGTTATACCGATATTCTTTGAAATATCATCTTTTGTGTTCAACAGAAGAAAGAAACTCATACAGGTTTGGAACAACACGAGGGTGAGTAAATGATGGCAATTTTCAGTTTTGGCTGAACTATCACTTTTTTAAAAGATGAAAATGATAATAGTTTTGTCAGTTAAGTGAATATAGGGAGGGGTGGAGGTATAAAATAATTTCAGCACTTGGGTTTGGTACTAACTTTTGACGTGAAGAACTGGCAGTTTATTAAGTATTCCAGACATTTCATTTTGTTACAATATTGTTTTAATAATTGATATTAATGAGTTTCCCTGTGTCTCCGATTTCACTTTCCATATGGTTGGACTAATGACATAATGACATGACATGCCCCTGCCCTGTGTATATTGTTTTACTATGGATACGTTGAGCTGTAAAAAGCTTAAATGATGGTTTTCATCATAGTTTTAAAGTGAACATTTTCCAACATGGGCCAACACTATGTTGCTATCTGGGCTGTTTTTTTATTTTATTTTATTTTTTTTATTAACAAAAATAAATTGATACTTTGCACGTGACGTCAGTTGTACTGGCTGGCGGGCAAGAAGTCATTCTCTAGCAACGAAAACCAGTAAACTAATCAAGGATCTTGCCAGGACGTTGCCAGTTTTAATATACAAAAGTTGGTGTTTTGAGGTGTACACGACATGCCAGATAGTTGTTGTGCGATTGGATGCACTAACCGCGTTTGTTGCCCGCCAGATATCACGTGACTGCAAAGTATCAAACAAAAGTGACAAAATTAAGGCTTGAGTAAACCAGCCATTTTAATAGAAATTTAAGGACAATTCAAAAACAAGCATTAACAAAAATACTACTGACAAACAAAAACGGTGTAGCATACCAGAGGAAATGAAATGCATGACAAGAACTGTTGTACAGAGCCTGAGGGTCTGCTTTGGTAACAGTACAGGGTACAAACTGCATAGTTTAAGATGCCTACCATGGTACAACTTCAAAATATGGAACAGAAAAAACCTAATAACATAATACAGATTTTTGACCAAAAAATAAAATAAAAAAATAAAAATTCTACTGTCCCTCCATGTGTTAAATGAAAGAAGACTTCCACATGCATTTTAATATTCCCTCTAAAAAAAAAAAAAGGGAAAGTTGGTCATGTAATCCTTTTAATATTTACATTCAGTGCAAGATGAGGACAGCAGGTCACTGCAGTAAAAAAATAATAATGGCAAAATACAGCTGAACTCTACAGGAAACTTCCATTTCTCTCAGGACATAGGGACAATTTTAGCTCAAACTTTGTCATGAATGTAACTCACTCAGCTCTCACAGTGAACATAAGGAACTTAATTTGATATAGCTAATAATAATAAAAAAACATTGGCATGACATGGACCCAACATTTAGCTTACATATTTGGAAAAAGGTCAAACATGTCAGAGACTTTCCCTGACAAATGTATCTGTCCAGAATCTGCCCTCAAGCTTCATCATTGGGCATTTTTTCAGCGCTGATCCAGAAGAACGTTTACAGTAGTGAAGACGGCTCTTAGTGTTTCAGTGCATGGACTATGATGTGGCAGAGGTGAGAGCAGGTTCAAAACACATTGACAGCACATAGCAAAAAAACTATTCTTCGGCACTTGTAAAATGCCCCTCAACAGTGTGACTTGCATTATCAAAAAGATATTCAGGCACAATCTTTCAAATGTTGTTTCAGGCATTTTAAATAGCTAAATATATACAGTATTTCATATATATATGTACACTTTGTAAATACTGGAGCAACTTGGAGCTCTTTGGGATCGGCTTGCTGTATATTGAATCAGATTCTAGCAGGTCAAATACAAAACATGGGCAGAAACAAGTAGAATTGAATAGAAATGAAAGTAGAGGGGAAAATGTGGACATGTTGTGAGGTCTTTGAGCACTCATGTTGGGGTTGACCCTGAGACGGAGCGCTGTAGGGCACGCTTGTCCGTGTAGTTTTCAGTCTTTGACTCTAATTGAAGGGAAAGATCGTCAGGTTTTCGTGGCACGTTGTGTGTCAGCCTTACAAATCTTGGGTCTTGTTTAAGATTGGATTTGAGTTCAGTGGGCTGTAAAAGAGCTAGTAATGTGAATCTTTGCTCAGAAGCAAGGACCTATTCAGTGGGTGACTTTTTGTCTCCGTTGACTCCCTGTAAAAGCACCGCCTCTTCAGATTTACCGCTCTTCATCTCCATCACGATATCATCCTTGCTGGCCTTTTCTTTCGTGCTGGGGAAAGAAAAGCAACAGATGAGGCATTCATGTTTTCTGTCGAGATGGTATTGGCAAATACTTAAATGTACATCTCTCCAGACACATTTAATGTGGACTAAACATTGGATACTAGGACATTAAGGCGACTACTTTTAGACTATTTAGCTTTATAAGTTTACGTTTTTTTTTTCCGCATATTTATATTTTATTTCAGCTTAAAACTATTTTAATAATAGCTTAAGTTAATAACACTGATTTTAAAGGTACAGTGTGTCATTTCTGCAGCATCAAACAAACCTACAAATTCAAACATATTTCTTATAAATTGCTTTTAATAAAAGCACATACAAATCCTTCTTTCCCGAGCGTCCGCAGGGCAGCCTTCCTTTCTTGTAGAGGAAGTAGAGCACACTGCCCAGTATGGCTATGAGGAGCAGGCAGATGATGATGACCGCGATGGCCACTCCACTGCCACCTGAGGGTCAGAGGGGAATGAGGTCAGTACCTTGACAGATAAGAGGAAAAGCCCACACCTAAAGTAAAGCCTTGGGTGAACATTTCCTACATGTCTAACTGAAATATACAAAGTCTTTGCTGAAACACCTCATTTCCAAAAAGGTTGTGAGTAAAGTGATCTGAATGTGCTGGGTAAAAATAAAGCAGTGATGTGTGTCGTTGTATGAGCAATAATACGAGCAAAGCATTCTGGATTCATTCATTCATTCATTCTAAAAGGTAACACGTACATTTTAGTGTCTTGTCTCTGCTCTCCTTGTTAAGGGTAGACACACATTTTCTGAAAGCATGCCTCATATTCTCAGAACAAGTTACATAAAACATTTATATCATATCATTTAATTTAAAATGTATATATAATATAATTTTCCATATATTTCCTTTCTTTAGGATTTGTTACAATTAAAAATAAAGGTTTATTATTTAACAATTATGTGTAAGAATATGTAATATTTTGGAAATCTTAATAGTCAATTATTTAATTTTGGTCCACATGCATGAAAATATACAGCTACTTCTATATTTTGACAGACACATTATTGCTATTAACTTCTTGTGTTGCATCTGGTTAGAACATGATGCTAGAAGCATCCGCTGACATTGAGACGGGCTCATTTTGCTCTTATAACTGTTTATTTTCCTGACTACAGGCATAAACAGACTCAGAGATAAGGGCTCTGAGGACCGCCATAATAAGGAACTCAAATGTCAGCTGATACCCCAAAGTGAGAGTGGCTGCTTCGCCTCATTTGCCCTGATGCCAAACGCTCTGGTCCCATGAGGTCACAGGCCGTCAGCCAGGCCTGATGCGAAGCCTGCCTTTGTCCACATCAGAGCATTTTCACCATCAACCACCTTCTTCTGTTACAGTAAAACTGCTCTGTGTTCGAACACGCACTGCTTTTGACTGCACCTCCAGAATAAATACCACATTAGCTGCCCTCTCAGATGACGGTTTATACGGCACAGATACTGCTTTTTGTCATCAATTCTCAAGTGCGTGTGTTCTGCTACAGTCTAAATACGGTGACTCGCTGCATTCATGGAAGTAGATGTAGAATTTACAAGTATCTCAAAGTTTTTTCGAGTGAAAGCTTCAGAAACATACCTTTAGGGCTGATGGCTTGGGTTGTCGTTGTCACACGTGCAACTACAAAAGTAAGATGGTAAGAATAAGGTTGTATTTGTTAGCATAATTTAACTCTTAACATAAAATGTACAATACTTTTAAATAAATCGTATACTTTTTTCTGTGCAATACATGTTTTTTTGTCTTGATTTTTTCATTTATAAACTAATACATTTTATATACTAATGCATTCTTAACATTAAAACCAATATGAACTAACAGTGAACTAGCAATTTTAATAGCAAATTAAAGTTAAAATCACATGAATTAAAATATAAATTATATAATGATCAAGAGCGCAAAACACTTCATAATTAATGTTAATGCAATAGCTAACATGAACTAACAATAAATTAATAATTTTATTCAGTGAGGACACAGTAAATTGTTCAAAAGTCACATTAAAGACATGACGATGTTACAAAAGTTTTCTACTTTAAATAAAATTCATCAAAGATTATTCATCAAAGAATCCTGGGGGGAAAAATGTATCATGGTTTCAACAAAAAAAAATTAATCAGCATGACTGTTTTCAACATTGATGATAATACATTTTCTTGAGCACCAAATCAGCATATTAGAATGAATTCTGAAGGATCATGTGACACCGAAGACTGGCGTAATGATGCTAAAAATTCGGCTTTGATCACAGGAATAAATTACATTTTAAAATATGTATTTTAAAATAGAAATGTTTTATTTTAAATGTACGGACACGTAAGGGTGTTTCCAGTTTGAAAACAGTTGAAATGACAATAAACAAGTGTTTGTTGTGAAGAAATAATTTGTAGAGATCTGGCAGAAGATAAACAGCCGATTTGTACGCAGGCATCTGATGACCAACCTACATTGGGATTCGTGAACGAAAAAAAAAATCGAAAAAAAAAAGTGAGCCCAGAGCGGTTTGTGTTCAGATTGCGTATTTTTAGCGAACCGTACCATATATAGAACCGTACTCAGATCACCTCCCAAGATGGTCTCGGTTCGGTTCGCTTTAAAGGGGTCTGAGAGTGTTCACATTTGGACCAAAAATCATGCAAACTGCGCTCAAAAGTGTGAAAACACCCATAATTTTAGTGTATAAACATATTTTTTTAACATTCCAATTCTGTAAAAAGAATATTGTTTGTCCATGATACCGACTGCATGAACTAGAGATAATATGTGACAAAGATTAATCTAGTTTTTTCAAATGTGGTAACAGTATTCATAAACGGAATATGCATTTTAAGTAGAGGAAATCATATAGTCCAAAAACAAAAACTCACTTGCATTAATGCTGAGAGAAAAATCGTCTGTCCCAAACTCATTGTCGGCTCTGCAGTTGGCTGTGAGTGCAGACGTGGCCTTCACAGAGATCATGCTGAAAACACCAGTGTCTGTACTCAGGGTCTCCACATTCAGCACAGGGACAGGCTTGCCAGTCTATATATATATATTGTCAAGGTAATATCCATGTAAAAGAATCTATAAAACTGATTAAGCATGTTTTCACTCACAACTGCACAATAAAATTACAATGAAGCTTACAATGAAACTACCCTTAAATTCTAATGAGTTACAAGCAAAAGATGTTTAGAATTGTCCCTGATTGGTCAGAAACAGAGTGATGTAAGGATACCCATCGCTCAGAGATGGTCCAGGTGATATTGGGGATTGGGTAGCCTTGTGCATAGCAGGTCAGGTTAACAGGACGGTCCGTATTATTGGTCGAACCCACTTCTATCTTAGGCTTTCCTAAAGCAGGTTTAGACATTTTTAGTCATGAAAGCAAACATTGCTGTTTTTTGTTTGTTCTTCTGTAACCCTGATGATGTTTTTATACTGAGCTAATGAAATTTTCTATCCCCAAACCCTGAAAGAAATCTTCCTGAATTTTTAGACTTTCATTAAGATATCCTTAGTATATTTATTGATTAATTCATGTTTATTAGTTGATTTCAGTTTTTACTATCCTTGTATGTGCACTTGGTTAGGGTTAGTAAGCAAAACCTGAGCCACACACAAACCCACCTCGCACAATGATTTGCACAGACTTCTGTTCTCGTAGCTCAGGCAGGGAAGGGACCATCACTTCACACCTATACATCCCAGAGGTGTCATAGGAGGCATTGTGTAACTCCAAAACATGCCCCTTTACCACTTCTGACCAGCCATCCTGTATTGAAATACACCGTCAATTAGATCCATTTACAAACTTGAGCATTTCAAGAGCAAGAAGATTTATTGTATTCATTCTGGATATTATTTATGTTGTAATTTTAATCTAGTGTCTTGGTCTTTTGATCTTTGAAGAACACATAGTAAATGTGCTCTTGGTTTAAAATTGAGTCTTATTATTTAAAGTCTGGGTTTTAAAACTCTTGATTTGAGTCTCGGTGTAATAATCTTAGTAGTCTACACTTTTAAAAGTTTGGGGTCAGTATTTAAAAAAATAAAAAAATTACTTTTATTCAATGATGCACTAAATTGATCAAAAGTGGCAGTAAAGTTTTTTATATTGTTACAAAATAATTCCATTCTAGATAAATGCTGTTCTTTTGAACTGTTCTTATTTATTCATCAAAGAATCATGGAAAAAAATGATCACGGTTTCTTCAAAAATATCAAGCAGCACGACTTTTTTAAACATTTATAAAGAAATGTTTCTTGATCACCAAATCTGCATATCAGAATGATTTCTGAAGGATCATGTTAACATGTGAAGACTGGAGTAACGTCTTTGCCGTAAAAACATTACAATAGAAAAGTTTTTTAAATTGTAATAGTATTTCACAATATTACTATTTTTGATCAAATAAATGAAGCCTTGGAGAGTATTAGAGAAAGATTCTTACTGACTCCAAACATTTGAATGGTAGTGTATTTCCAGCATCCTAAAATAGATAAATGAGATCATTCATGTGATTGTTTTTGAGTCCATCTTATTGTTGTACCTTATGCCATGTTGTGTTTGTGGGTAAAGAAGACAAGGCGTTGCAGGTTAAGGTGAGATCTTGCATCTGGTCCAGAACTGTCTCCTCTGGTGTCACCACAATATGATCCAGATCTAAAAAAAGACAAAAAAAGTGTTGCTCACCATGGAGAGAAAAGCAGACATAATCTCACCAAAATCTGCCATAGCGCAGGAACTGCTGAGGAATGTGCTCTTACAGTGTACTGTGATATTGATGGAGCCCTCAGCTACAAAGTTTGTGTCAAGGTCTAATGACTGGCACTTATACGTCCCGCTGTCTGATCGACTGACGTTTTCCAGAATCAGTATTCCATTCTCTTCAACCTCTATCTGAAATTGACAAGTGAAAATAATTAAAACCGCAATGTACTGTGATCAAATGAACATTTTCAACATGGTTGACACAGATTTCAGAACAGCTGACATTTAAGTTAATTTGTTTGGCGCTTTTCACAATACATTTAGTTTCAAAGCAGCTTCACAGAAAATGCATGTTTCAACATTGACAATCTCGGGGTGATAACAGAATACTTCCTGATTGTAAAGTAATGTCCTTATCCCAGCTAAAAAAAATATGTTCTGGGAACATTTTGCTAATGTTCCCATTAAGTTATGAAAACATTCCTGAATGTTCTCTGAACATTTATAAAATACTTTTTTGAAGAAGTAGTAACATTTAAAAACCGTTAGACGAACGTCCAACTAAAACATTTCAGAAAAAAATCCAACAAACAATGTAAGAATAACGTTTTGAGAACATTATTAAAGACCAGATAAGTTTGAACGATCATTCAATTAACACCAGTGGAAGAATATTTGTTCATGACCTGAAGGGTTAAAAATTTTAAATCTATTTCAAATATGCTTCCATACATAACATCACGGTAAAGAATATTGTATTTAGCGTTTAAGGTTGAGATAATGATTCTGCTCAGCAAAGATGCAATTCCTGTTTTCTCCTTATTGTCTTTAATGGCTTTTGAAAGCCCCGTTTCACTCAGAGCCACAGCCCAGACGTTGAATCGTTGGGCTGATTGGATTAGCACATTTGCGTTTGAATGGTTATGCTGATTGGATTGAGACTGGTAACACGCTGGAGTCGGGCGGGTTCCTTAACCTGTATACTTAATTTGCATGCTTTGTTCAACCTCAATGTAAATCCCTCCCCCTAAATGTCTACAAATTTGCAAGGCAACTGTCTTGAGTCAGACTTAGAAGAACACTACAGACGACACACAGCGAAGATCCCAATAAATCACTTCTGCTTATCCCAACGTCTCCTGGTCTTGCGTCGATGAAAGAAAACTTTCCAACAGATCCCAAGAGAGCCTTGCTAGAACGTTAGCCGAAGTTTGTACACTTCATGTATTCAGTTAGGCAGACATAACATGTATGATTACATCTTGATTTTATATTACCTCTTCATTTTTGAAAGTGAAAGTAAAAATGGGCGGAAGTTTTCCATTTCCCTCACACTGGATCTCCACGGTGTCGCCTTCTTTTATAAGCCCATCGGGTGGATTTCTGGACAGTGTTACCTCTGTTGTAGGGTCTGAAATGATTAAATGAAAATGTAAGTTCCCTTTCGTGGTCACTCCGAGTTACGTCGGATGACGACGATTGGGGTTTCGCTTAGAAGCCTATCACCTTCGAGTATATAAAACGAGCCAATGGCAATGAAATGCCATGGGTCTGCGGAATTTGCATAGCGTAACTCCGCCCGCCGCAGGGGGTATATAAGGAAGTGCGCTGGCAGAATGCAGATATGTTTTCGCTTCGGAGCCGAGAACTTCTCCACTCCTGCAAGCCAAATATTCTGAGTTAGTCTTGTCATTCCTTCGAGACGAGCGAACTCTCCGGTGTTGAAGTGACGGCGATTTCAGCAAGTGCTCACTACCCTGCTGATCTGGTCAGTGATCTGACAGATAGTGTGTTTCTCCCTGTTCGCTTCAACATCCGCAGAGTTTTTCCTCTCACAAAAAGAGCATTGCACGCGGCACGTCTTTTTAAAGATGCCTCGCCCGTGCACTTCTGGTTGCGGTCGCGACATATTTTTTTCTGATGGGCACAATCTCTGCTTAGCGTGTTTGGGCGTTGATCACGCTAAAGCAGCGTTTGTGGATGACTCATGTTCCCATTGCGGGAACATGACCATCTCCATGCTGCGGTCGAGACTCAATGAGCTTGTCAGAGCGAGAGTCCCCTCATCCACACCCCGATCTACGGTCTACCCGAGAGGCTGTACTTCGGCTGGTGGCCAGGGTGACCTGAGGGTGACTGTGTGGGACATACCGCCGACACGTCCACGGTCCACACACCCCTCTTCAGCATCAGTACCCGCGAGTGTCCAAACCGAAACCGCTGGTCCCTCTACAGAGGCCCCGCGCGTTTCGTTTGGCGCTCCAGAGGAGGATACGATGTCGATCGCTGCATCACAAGGTGGGCGTGAGTCCTCGGGAAGTGAGGATTCGGCTGTGTTGCCGCCCTCGGGCGTGTCAGCATTGCCCGAGTCTGATCCCGAGCTGACTGCCATGCTTTCCCGGGCAGCCGCGGCCATTGGGCTACTGAGTGGTCCCCGCCACCCGATCCAGTGCGCTCGCGGCTGGATGATTGGTTTTTGGGAGCGGCCGCTGACACCCGTCACCGCCCAACCCCAATATCATTCTTCCCGGAAGTGCATGAGGAAGTCACGCGGTCCTGGAAGGCTCCCATGTCTTCCCGCGATCGTTCGTCGGCTTTCTCCGCCTTTCCTCCCCTCGATAGAGCTGATGCTTGTGGGTACACTGGGATTCCCACGGTTGAACGTTCTGTCGCGATGCAGCTGTGTCCGGAAAGCGCTTCATCACGTGGTGATCCTAAGCACCCGTCCAAAGCCTGTAGATTCTCGTCTACCATGGTGGCGAAATCCTACAGAGCGGCGGGACAGGCAGCTGCCTCTTTGCATGCCATGGCCATCTTACAGGTCTACCAGGCCAAGATGCTTCGTGACATGCACGAGGGTAGGACAGACCCAGGGCTCTTCGATGAGCTGCGCGCCGCCACCGACCTCGCTCTCCGGGCGACGAAGGTGACCGCGCGCTCCCTGGGTTTGGTGATGTCCACAGCTGTGGTCCAGGAGCGACATCTCTGGCTGAACCTGGCCGATATGCGTGAGCCCGAGCGGACTCGTCTGCTTGACGCTCCCATATCCCAGGCCGGCCTTTTCGGCGGTGCAGTCGAGGACTTTGCCCAACAGTTCTCGACTGCCCAGAAGCAGACTGAGGCGATTAAGCACATTCTGCCCCGACGCTCCACTGCTCAGCCATCGGCACATAATCCTCAGCCTGCTCGCTGCCGAGGGCACCCTCCCGCCCCTCCCGCACGGCCCCAGCAGCAGCCTTCATCTGGGCCGCGTCGTGGAGGAAGCCGTAGGAAGGCGCCACAGCCCTCTCCAGCCCCGCAGCCCGCTAAACGCCAGGCTAAGCGGCGCTCCTGAGACGGGCAGCTCAGGATTGGCATTCTTTTCTGTTCAGGAGCTGGTAGCAGGGCCACTCCTTCCCCGGTGGAGGGCCGGGGGAGAATCTTTTGTTCTCCACTCCCCGCTGCTCGTCCAACGACGAGCAGTACCCTAATGTGGTTAAAGACAGAATCGAATTCCCCAATCCTGAGCCAACAGAGCCCGAGGGCCACAGTGTGCGCCACCCTCGGGTCCCGCCACTGCCGCCCTCCTCTGTTCCAGAGGTGCGGGATGACAGCACGCGCCGCCCACGGGCCACGCTCCTCTCATCCCCCTCTGTCGCCAGACCCCTGCCAGAGCACGCCCCCGTGGGACGCGCGCCCTCCCCTGGCCTCCTCTGGCAGGATGCGGTTAATGACCGTGCCCCCGCACAGGGCCGCTATGCCACCCTCGCCGGTGCCGGTCATTCCGCCTCGCTGCCCCACCGACGGTACGTCTGTGGTTCGTATGACCCCACTGGTGCACTTTCTGGAGGCCTGGCTAGAGCTTCCCAGACTGTCCCGCTGGGTGGCGAGAACCATCAGACTCGGCTACGCGATTCAGTTCGCGATATCTCCTCCCCGCTTCAGGGGAGTCCGCTTCACTATGGTCGGTGGCAATGCCCCTGTCATGAGAGCGGAGATTGCCACCCTACTGGCAAAGGGTGCGATCGAGATTGTCCCTCCAGCCGAGATGAAGTCCGGCTTCTACATCCCTTACTTCATTGTACCCAAGAAGTCCGGTGGGTTACGGCCAATCCTCGACCTGCGCGTCTTAAACCGCTCCCTTCACAGGCTGCCGTTCAAGATGCTAACGGCCAAACACATCCTCCAGTGTGTACGGCCGCAGGATTGGTTTGCAGCGATCGACCTGAAGGACGCCTACTTCCATGTCTCCATTTTACCTCGACACAGACCGTTTCTACGGTTTGCTTTCGAGGGGCAGGCATACCAGTACGCGGTTCTCCCTTTCGGGCTAGCCCTGTCTCCTCGCGTCTTTACGAAGGTCGTCGAGGCAGCCCTTGTTCCCCTCCGGGAACACGGGGTTCGCATCCTGAATTATCTCGACGACTGGCTAATCCTAGCTCACTCTCGAGACCAGGTTTGCGAACACAGGGACCTAGTGCTCCGGCACCTAGCTCGTCTGGGCCTTCGGGTCAACTGGGAGAAGAGCAAACTCTGCCCAGTGCAGAGGATCTCTTTCCTCGGTATGGAGATCGACTCGGTCGCCATGTGCGCGCAGCTTACGAGCGAGCGCGCGCAGTCACTGCTGACTTGTCTTCGCCATTTTGAGGGCAAGAGTGCGGTTCCACTGAAACTATTTCAGAGGCTCCTGGGGCATATGGCATCCGCAGCCGCAGTAACGCCACTGGGATTGCTTCATATGAGACCGCTTCAGCTTTGGCTTCGCGATCGAGTCCCGAGGTGGGCATGGCAACACGGCACGCTTCGAGTCCCAGTGACTCCAGCCTGCTGTCAGACCTTCACCCCGTGGTCGAACCTCAAATTTCTACGGGCCGGAGTGCCCTTAGAACGAGTTTCCCGGCATGTTGTTGTATCAACAGATGCCTCCACCATGGGCTGGGGCGCCATGTGCAATGGTCATGCTGCCACGGGCTCCTGGACAGGACCCCAGCGCCTTTGGCATGTCAATTGCCTCGAGTTGCTGGCTGTACGTCTCGCCCTGCACCGCTTCCGTGCGCTGCTCAGGGGTCAGCACGTACTAGTCCGATCAGACAATACCGCGACAGTAGCGTACATCAACCATCAAGGTGGTCTACGCTCCCGCCGTATGTCGCAACTCGCTCGCCACCTCCTCATATGGAGTCAGAAGCATCTGAGGTCGCTTCAAGCCATTTATATCCCGGGACACCTGAACCAGGCGGCCGACGAGCTGTCTCGAGTTCGGCCTCTCGCTGGAGAATGGCGACTCCATCCCCAGACGGTCCAGCTGATTTGGGATCAGTTTGGCGACGCACAGGTAGACCTGTTTGCCTCCCGCGACTCGTCCCATTGCGACCTGTATTATTCCCTGACCGAGGGCACGCTCGGCACGGATGCACTGGCGCACAGCTGGCCGCGGGGCCTACGCAAGTATGCGTTTCCCCCAGTGAGCCTTCTTGCGCAGACCTTGCACAAGATCAGGGAGGACGAGGAGCAGGTCATTTTGGTTGCCCCGTATTGGCACAACCGGACCTGGTTCTCCGAACTAGTACTCCTCGCGACAGCACCTCCCTGGCCAATTCCTCTGAGGAAGGACCTCCTTTCTCAGGGACGGGGCACCCTTTGGCACCCTCGTCCCGATCTTTGGAACCTCCATGTGTGGCTCCTGGACGGGACGAGGCAGGTTTGAGTACCCTACCACCTGCGGTGGTGGCTACCATCACTTCCGCTAGAGCATCGTCCACGAGACATCTCTATGCGTAAGTGGAACCTCTTCGTCAACTGGTGTTCTTCTAAACATCAAGAACCCACAAAATGCCCCATCAGTGTCGTGCTTTCCTTCCTGCAAGATGGGTTGGAGCGAAGGCTGTCTCCCTCCACCCTGAAGGTGTATGTTGCCGCCATTGCCGCACATCACGAAGCAGTTGATGGTAAGTCTCTGGGGAAGCACGACCTGATCGTCAGGTTCCTGAGGGGAGCGAGAAGATTGAATCCTCCTCGTCCTCCCCTCGTACCCTCTTGGGACCTCTCAGTGGTTCTAACTGCCCTGCAGAGTGCTCCATTTGAGCCTTTGCAATCAGTAGAGCTTAAGTTCCTGTCTATAAAGACGGCGCTCCTGGTTGCACTGGCCTCCATCAAGAGGGTAGGGGACCTGCAGGCATTTTCGGTTGACGAAGCGTGCCTGGAATTCGGGCCGGCTAACTCTCACGTGATCCTGAGACCCTGGCTTGGATACGTGCCCAAGGTTCCTACCACACCCTTTCGAGACCAGGTAGTGAACCTGCAAGCGCTGCCCTTGGAGGAGGCAGACCCAGCCTTGGCACTGCTCTGTCCAGTACGCGCCCTTCGTGCTTACGTAGACAGAACGCGGTGTTTCAGGACCTCAGACCAGCTCTTTGTCTGTTATGGTGGGAAGCTGAAGGGAAAGGCTCTCTCAAAGCAAAGGCTATCTCACTGGATAGTGGATACCATTGCTTTGGCATACCAGCAGCAAGGTCATCAATGCCCCCTTGGTGTGAAAGCCCACTCCACTCGTAGTGTGGCTTCCTCTTGGGCTCTAGCGCATGGCGCCTCGCTAACAGACATTTGTAGAGCTGCAGGCTGGGCGACACCCAACACATTTGCGAGATTCTATAATCTCCGAGTAGAGCCAGTTTCTTCTCATGTACTCGCTTCAGCCAGCCGGTGCTAGATTCTGCTCAGGTGTCTCGCTTGCTCGCCATTCCTCTCCACGGACGGGATACGTGCGACTTTCTTCTCAGGTGAGTCTGATAAGCTCTGAGTTTCCTCCAGCACTGGTTACGTCAACGCCTGACTTATGCCATTTCGCCATAACACAGCTTTTGAGCTTGACTAGGTGCCTCCATGTGCATGGTCCCCCCTCTGGGCGACCCCCACATGTGTATTCCACTGTAAGTCTCTTTGGGAGCGTGTGTCTTTCCCTTGGCAAGCCACCTTGCCACCCCTGGGGTTTAAATATTCCACCTGCGGCTGGACACCCCAGTGTTATTCCATATGCTTCCCTCCGGGTCATATGTGTATTCTAAGTCCCCCCCATCAATGGCTGGGCATGATTGCATATCTCTCTCTCTGGAGATATGCTTCCCAGTGTACCTTGGTATCCCTGTGCTAAGTAGGACTCCTTTGTTCGTGCTAGTCTCACAACAGGGAGCTCAGACTTACGCAGGGCACTGGAAGACAGCCGAGGTGGCGTGATTAGACTGGAACCCCAATCGTCGTCATCCGACGTAACTCAGAGTGACCACGAAAGGGAACGTCTCGGTTACGGATGTAACCCTCGTTCCCTGAGTGGAAACGGAGACGTTACGTCTTCCTGCCACTTCCGCTGTATCGCTGAAAAACGCCTGGGTCCAGTCTCGACTCCTCAGCGAAGACATATCTGCATTCTGCCAGCGTACTTCCTTATATACCCCCTGCGGCGGGCGGAGTTACGCTATGCAAATTCCGCAGACCCATGGCATTTCATTGCCATTGGCTCGTTTTATATACTCGAAGGTGATAGGCTTCTAAGCGAATCCCCAATCGTCGTCATCCGACGTAACGTCTCCGTTCCCACTCAGGGAACGAGGGTTACATCCGTAACCGAGACGACACTGTGCATTGTGCTTGTTATATTCAATAGATGGCAGCACAGAGCACTGTCCACAGAAAAAAATATATAATTCTGCTGTCAATCCACAGGAGAAAGAAAGTAATACAGGTTTGGAATGACATGAGGATGAGTAAATGATGACTATTTAATTGTTTGGGAGAACTAGCTCTTAAAAGTTATTATAGACTAAAAAGATGCTGACTGAAAGAAATCTTCCTGAATTTTTAGACTTTCATTAAGATATCCTTAGCATATTTATTAATTGATTAATTAATGTTTATTAGTTGATTTCAGTTTTTTACTATCCTTGTATGTGCACTTGGTTAGGGTTAGTAAGCAAAACCTGAGCCACACACAAACCCACCTCGCACAATGATTTGCACAGACTTCTGTTCTCGTAGCTCAGGCAGGGAAGGGACCATCACTTCACACCTATACATCCCAGAGGTGTCATAGGAGGCATTGTGTAACTCCAAAACATGCCCCTTTACCACTTCTGACCAGCCATCCTGTATTGAAATACACCGTCAATTAGATCCATTTACAAACTTGAGCATTTCAAGAGCAAGAAGATTTATTGTATTCATTCTGGATATTATTTATGTTGTAATTTTAATCTAGTGTCTTGGTCTTGTGATCTTTGAAGAACACATAGTAAATGTGCTCTTGGTTTAAAATTGAGTCTTATTATTTAAAGTCTGGGTTTTAAAACTCTTGATTTGAGTCTCGGTGTAATAATCTTAGTAGTCTACAATTTTAAAAGTTTGGGGTCAGTATTTAAAAAAAAAAAAAATTACTTTTATTCAATGATGCACTAAATTGATCAAAAGTGGCAGTAAAGTTTTTTATATTGTTACAAAATAATTCCATTCTAGATAAATGCTGTTCTTTTGAACTGTCCTTATTTATTCATCAAAGAATCATGGAAAAAAATTATCACGGTTTCTTCAAAAATATCAAGCAGCACGACTTTTTTAAACATTTATAAAGAAATGTTTCTTGATCACCAAATCTGCATATCAGAATGATTTCTGAAGGATCATGTTAACATGTGAAGACTGGAGTAACGTCTTTGCCGTAAAAACATTACAATAGAAAAGTTTTTTAAATTGTAATAGTATTTCACAATATTACTATTTTTGATCAAATAAATGCAGCCTTGGGGAGTATTAGAGAAAGATTCTTACTGACTCCAAACATTTGAATGGTAGTGTATTTCCAGCATCCTAAAATAGATAAATGAGATCATTCATGTGATTGTTTTTGAGTCCATCTTATTGTTGTACCTTATGCCATGTTGTGTTTGTGGGTAAAGAAGACAAGGCGTTGCAGGTTAAGGTGAGATCTTGCATCTGGTGCAGAACTGTCTCCTCTGGTGTCACCACAATATGATCCAGATCTAAAAAAGACAAAAAAAGTGTTGCTCACCATGGAGAGAAAAGCAGACATAATCTCACCAAAATCTGCCATAGCGCAGGAACTGCTGAGGAATGTGCTCTTACAGTGTACTGTGATATTGATGGAGTCCTCAACTTCAAAGTCTGTGTCAAAGTCTAATGACTGGCACTTATACGTCCCGATGTCTGATCGACTGACGTTTTCCAGAATCAGTATTCCATTCTCTTCAACCTCTATCTGAAATTGACAAGAGAAAATAATTAAAACCGCAATGTACTGTGATCAAATGAATATTTTCACATGGTTGACACAGATTTCAGAACAGCTGACATTTAAGTTAATTTGTTTGGCGCTTTTCACAATACATTTAGTTTCAAAGCAGCTTCACAGAAAATGCATGTTTCAACATTACAATCAGGAAGTATTCTGTTATCAGCCCGAGATTGTCAAAGTAATGTCCATATCCCAGCCAACAAAAATATGTTCTGGGAACATAGGCGTAATTTGCGGGTGGGACGGGTGGGACATGTCCCCACCACTTTTGAAACATCTCGCGGCACGAATGTACCAATACAAATAAATAAAACATCTCCAGTTAACTAGCAGAGCATTCATTTAGATCATTTGTTGATCTTTGAATTTATTCACGTGAAAATAAATAAATCTCACCACTAACAACATATATTAGACCTCATTAAACAACTAATTTAACCCAATGTACTATTTAAATCAATTGCTGGACATCGTAATGTTATTGTACATACCTCTGATTTATGATTTAGCTTTGTGTTAGCAACGCCCCACCCACTTTTTAAAACAAAGTTACGCCCCTGTCTGGGAACATTTTGCTAATGTTCCCATTAAGTTATGAAAACATTTCTGAATGTTCTCTGGACCTTTATAAAATCCTTTTTTGAAGATGTAGTAACATTTAAAAACCGTTAGACGAACGTCCAACTAAAACATTTCAGAAAAAAATCCAACAAACAATGTAAGAATAACGTTTTGAGAACATTATTAAAGTCCCCATGAAATCAAAATTGACCCTATTTACTTTGTTAGCGCATATTACTAGTCTTGTGGTGAACAATTAATCCGTGCAAGAAAATATTAAAAAAAAAATTTTTTTACCATGGTAATCTTTAATCAAAATCTGAAAATGCCCCTCCCCTCTGCATTGGAGGACCTTCTCCGATGACGTAGGTTTGAGGAATTGGTTTGGGCAACGCTTAACCACTCCCTTTAAACCGTTAGTCTGCTATGAGCAGAGATGGAGAGGAGGAGCGCTAGAGTAAAACCCTGCCCTCTGTTCAATATTCCGTTTCACTGGGAAATACGTCATAACACTGGAGAAAAGTCGTTTGCAACTTCCGGTTCACAGGGACTTTAAAGACCAGATAAGTTTGAACGATCATTCTATTAACGTCAGTGGAAGAATATTTGTTTGTGACCCTAAGAGAGCTTTGCTAGAATGTTAGCCGAAGTTTGTACACTTCATGTATTCAGTTAGGCAGACATATGTATGACAGACATAACATGTACATCTTGATTTTATATTACCTCTTCATTTTTGAAAGTGAAAGTTAAAATGGGCTGAGGTTTTCCATTTCCCTCACACTGGATCTCCACGGTGTCGCCTTCTTTTATAAGCCCGTCGGGTAGATTTCTGGTGAGTGTTACCTCTGTTGTAGGGTCTGAAATGATTAAATGAAATAGTAAGACACTGTGCATTGTGCTTGGTAGATTCAATAGATGGCAGCACAGAGCACTATCCACAGAAAAAAAAAATTCTGCTGTCAATCCACAGGAGAAAGAAAGTAATACAGGTTTGGAATGACATGAGGATGAGTAAATGATGACTATTTAATTTTTTGTTAGAACTAGCTCTTAAAAGTTATTATAGGCTAAAAAGATGATGACTTACAAAAAACTGTGATTTTGGTTTGATTGGACTCTGCCATTTTTGATGCACCAGGGACAAAGTATTGGACCTCACAGTAGAAAATGGCATCTTCATCTTCCCTTGTGACCTTCATGAAAAGTTGACTCTCAACTGCAACTAGGCGACTAGTTTTGACTGTCACATACTCCTTGATGTCTATCTCTAAAGGGGATGCAGATGGGTTTTGTCATTGCCAAATAAAATCACATTTTGTTTTGTAGAATGTTGACTGAATGACCCTGTATTTACCACCATCTGAGGGTTGGAGAGGGAATCTGTCCCTGTACCATGTGATGTTGGGTCTAGGATACCCGTCGTCAACTTTACAATTTGCAACCTGAGTAAAAATACCACAATTATGTAAAGTTCATGAAAATGTTCAAAAACAAGCGGTTGTGTTGAGCTCTACCTTTGATGGCTTCTCTTCAGTAACAGAAATCCCTGTGTGTGTAAGTTCAACCACAGGCAGAGATGGCGAGTCTTAAAGAGAGAGAGCGGTTTAGTGTTAGGATAAAGGTAAAAATAGGTCAAGCAGCATATGATGGTGATCCCTCAGCCTGGCCAGGCTCTTCTACAAGGGACAAGCCTGTTTTGTCTTACTGAAAACTTGGAGACGAGTGTGTCCTTCACCACTGTCTTTCAACACATTGTGCACCATGCAGATGAACTCCCTCTGGTCACTCAGTTCCACCGTGTCAATGGTCAGAACGGCGCTTCCGACACCACTCTGAGCGTCATGAGAGTGATTGACTTGAATCCTCCCGGAATAATCACTGCCCTCTTCAATGATCTCAGTCTGATTATCATAGTAGTAGATTCTCATCCTGCTTTGGTCCTTGCCTGGCAATTTCTGTACAAAGTCAAAAATAGTGATGTTCAGATTTCCACATTTATTGTAGGTCTATGGATTTGTTTGTATTTTCTATTGAGGTTATTTGGGTGGAAAAAAATTGCAAAATATATATATATCATTTTTCAACCTAAAATCAAAAGATACGCAGAAATATAATATCTCATTCTCAATGAAAAAGATCATTCTCAATTTACTTTTTTGGAAATATTCTTCATTAATTGTTTTTCTATTTATTGTAAATATTTCATACTATTATGAAAAACAATTTGTAAACAACAATATAAGTATACATTGCATGAGTAATTGTACTGAGTTACTGCATTACAATAACAAGAATAAGAAACTAAGATACTCAGATTTTTTGGGGTGGTAATTGTAAAACAAAAGTTATTGTAAAATGTGAATATGCCTGTTTCTCACCGTAAACCAGACTATCATCATTGCTGGTTCCTTCAGAGTGTACACACAGGGGATCTGGGCCTGGTCTTTTAAATATACATCCACCCTGTCTTCCGTGCTCACATTCACTGCGGCCCATACTAATAAAAAAAATAAAAAAAACATCAAAACACACCGATTTGTCAATAGGCCTAAACTTTGTACTGTCAAAGAAAAGTTAAATCCACAAAATGATGAGGCTCAAAGTCTATTTGTTGGACATTTTTTGTGATCCCTAATCCCTAAGCCCCTTTCATTTGAATGTAGTGACTCCTTAACAGGAAATGGGCCATGGGGAAGACCACTTCTGATTGGACCACGCCACCCATGTTCCCATGTCAAATGTCCGATCTAGTGGGAGCAAAGCAGTTGAGGGAGAAGATATTATGAGTGGAATTTACTGAGCCCACCCATGTACAGATTAATGTGTAGCATTCCCGCATGTCAAGCCTCAGGAGGAAGAAAGACTCGATTTATCTAGAGAATAAGTGACCTACTGTTTGCCAGAAATGAGCCGTTCTCTCCCTTAAAGCATCTTAAAGCTTTCTGAATCATGAGGAGGCTGAAATTATTCATCCTCAAAAACATGATCACTACAAGACCAAAAAAAAACCCATCTTCTAGTTATTCTGGCATGCTGCTTGTTTGTTCTGTGAGGAAATAGGTTTGCTAACTCACCTCACAGTGAAGGTGAATAATCTAGACTTGCATTTCCAATTGATTTTTGCAAATGTTCTTCGATAACCTTTCAAATATATTGTAAATGGCCTTTCTGGCCTCTATGTGGACCTGTGGGCACTACAGGGGGATAATTGAGTATGAAGGATGCTTTCACATTACAGAAATCTGATTAGTTTCTCCCAACAAAGGCATTTCCTGTGCATTAGCGACATTAGCGCAAGACCGACGATCTTTGTTGTGGATATCAAACATTCACCTTGTTCATGGAGTACAAAAGGGAGGACCAAAGTATCTATAATGCCATGTTTCTGAAGTTTCTGAAGAGTAATGTGGTGATGAAACAAATGCTCTTACTTTTCAAACAAACTGAATTAAATCCTTGATATTTTTATATTTATATTGGTGCTGCTCTTGGTTTAGTTAGCATGCTAACGTTGTGCTGTCTCACAACAGCATGCATGCTGTTTTGCACATTGCAATATTAACGTATGTATGTACATTATAAATCTTACAGACCTCAAACGTTTATGGTAAAGTATGACAGTAGACATTTATTAAATTACAAAAGATATCCATTTAAAATAAGTGCTGTTCTTTTGAACTTCTATTCATCATCCTGAAAAAAAAGTAAAACAGATTCCACAAAAATATGTAGCAGTTTTAAAAATTGTATTCAGCATTGATAATAATATGAAATGTTTCTTGAGCAGCAAATCAGCATATTAGAATTATTTCTGAAGGATCATGTGACTGAAGACTGGAGTAATGATGCTGAAAAGTCAGCTTTGCTGTCTCAGGTATTTAAAAAAAAAAAACATTGAAATAGAAAAAATTGTTTACAATATTGGTGTTTATTGTATTTTTCATCAAATGAATGTAGCCTTGGTGAGTATAAGAAGTTTCTTTCAAAAACAAATTCTTTCAGAGCCCAAACTTTTAAATGGTATTGTATATTCAAAAAATGTCAAGATCTGCCTTTCTTAAGTTAAGAATAGAATAAATCTGTAATCATCTATAAGCATAAACACCCAGAACTGGGCGTCATAATGACTGGCATTTCCCTTGATACAACCGTACAGATTACAGAGATAAAATGAAACATAAGAAAGAATAACAGTGTACTCCAATATCTTGCCAAGCTAAAACCGATCTGCAGATAAATGAGTCTGCCAAGATGCCACGACAGCAACCATGCAGAAAAGAACATAACAAGCTTCAATTATAGTTAAGAGATTTAGACACACTTAGTAGTTTGACTGATTAAACATGCCACTCTTTTTAGGCATAGAAAAGCTCTCAGACAAAAAAGAATGACCAAAAAAGGAAGAGAGACATTATAATGTGCCCGTGAGCCACTGTTGACAGCCTGATGTCTCCACAGTCTGGAGTGCAGATAACTGTAACTGATGGGTTGTTTTGTGTGATCAGTTGAGTCAATATTAATAAAAGTTCTCCTTTCAGAACACCAGTACTGGGCAAACAGTATGACAAAAGAACAATGAAGCAGAGGTTTTTGCCTGGGTTTCAAACAAAAGACTGCAGGAAGACACAACTAAAGGTTTCCCAGCAAAGTTGTGAGACATGTAGTCCCAGATGAGCCCAATAGCAGCTGTTCTGCCTCTTTACCTTTATACAAGTTGACAACAAAAATAGCACATCCAGTGACTGTTGGAAGAGAAATAGAGGCAGTCTCAGCGTAAAGAATGATTTTTTTTCTTTTTTAGCATAATAACATACATGTACATTTACATGTAGATACACTAATACACAAGGAAGTCTCAATTTCTAATAGGGATCCACAATATTTTGGTACTATACGAGTTATTAACTGATTTTTTATTTATTTTTAAATCAGTCAATATTGTATATTTAATTGTGCATACATTTCCTTTATTTTTCCATTCAGCCTTTGCCATCATCTAATGCTCACATAACGTAAATCATTAAAAACCCTAATAATTTAATTGCACCGATAAAAGTAATCTTAAGCAAATTTGCCTAGATTCACTTTCTAAGTTCACAGAAATAATGTAAAATTTTAATATCGGACATAAAAAAATATATATATATATATATATATATATATATATATATATATATATATATATATATATATATTGGGCCAGAATTTCATTATCAGTGCATCCCTTATTTTTTAAAGGTACACTATTTAACTTTTTTTTGTTCATAATTAACTCTTTACCCGCCACTGACAGAGTTTTCTGTCATTTATGAGACAACGCTTCCACTGCCATTTATGGAATTTTCCGGGTTACCGTGTTATCACTGTTAAACTGTAGGGGCGCTAGTACACATCTTCTGAAAAAGGCAAAAAAGGAGCAGAAGAAGTGATAAAAACATTGCTTATGCACGTTGTAGAAAAAAAAAACCGATTTTCTCAGCTCTTTGTTCCCCTGAGTTGGCAATCTTTTCAACAAAATCTCAATGACCTGCTGAAAAAAGCCGAGGGGCCTGAGATTCTTCACAGTCTCCTCTAACGGGTTGGTTTTCGTGGCATACGTCACTCGCCCGTGCTTGTCTCGTCATATCCGTAAAAAGAGAAAAGTTGCTCCGGCTACTTTGATGCATGTATATGGAGTGGGAGTGACATAAGTTAGTTGTCACAATGAGCGAAAAAGGTTGACATGAAGTCAAGTCAAGTCATCTTCATTTATATAGCGCTTTTAACAATGTAGATTGTTTCAATGTAGATTGGTTCTTTAATAAAGTTATTTTCCAGCTAAAGTTAGTTTTGATTGATTCGCTTCCGTTGCAACGATCATTTGTTATTAAATTAGGGGCCGCTAAGACGACACCATTCTCTCACAGACTTTAAACGCGAACCTGTGATACACGCTGATGGCGGTCACATTGCGCATTAAGAATTGGTATAGTTATGTGTGTTTGAATATGTGCACAGGTTTGTAATTCCCTACAAACCAAGCCTAAACAAAGTACTGGTCTTTCCTTATAAAATTTGATACAGAATTTTAGTTTATTTTGTCACTTCGGGGTAGGTACGCGAAACGAATTTTGAAGCACACTAAATCTCCAACCTCGCCCATCAATCACCCATTTAAAAAACACAGAACAGAGGAGAGTCTGCTGGCAAAAAAGAGAAGGTAACAGAGCTCGTAATAAAACAAGAATCAACACTGACTTGGCTTCTTGGAGATGGTGAAAACTGATGGTTGTAAAAGCGACACGGAGATGACTTTTATTATTACTCATCAGGTGAGAAAGCTATTTTATTTTAACAGATAAATTACAGTATTTAGCTCTCTAACAGAGTTCATTGTAAAGAATTATCTATTGTGAAGGGTCAGTTCATTATGTTTGTTGTAGTACTGTGCTGAAATTTATTTTCAAGTACCATGTCTATTAAAGTGTATAGCTACAGTAACCTCTTTCCATCTAAACCGGATATATCTCTTAAGCCTAGTAGTATATGTTGTTTTATGAGCAGTAGATATAACTATATTCATCGGCACGGTCGCAGAGACAAAGCACAAACAAAACCACAAAATACATGCAGTTTTGTTTTTTAACCGCTATAGGAACCAAACTAAGTTACATAGTGTACTTTTAAGATTTCTTTAATTAATTTGTGTATCTGGTCATGTGACAAGAATATCAGAAAAAATCCATACAATAGTATTGATATACAGTATGAATATCTTTTGTGCATGATACTCAAGTGCTATATGGGATCTTTGAACTCATCTGACCTTTGTGAAAATTCAACAGTCCAGCATGTATGAGAAGCACACTATACACTGAATCATGCCATATTCTAGTCTGAGCTGCTCATAATGAGCTTATAGAAATCCCTGACAGCCTTTGAGGCCAAGCACAACTGGGCCTCGAAAAGGGAAAAAAACGGGGTGATTTCTTCCTAAACATTCAATTATTAACAAAAAAAATCCCTCATTAATGGGAGTTTGACTCCTTTCTCCAGATTCCATGATTCTGGAATGATCAACGCAACCCTCTGCTTCAGTACAGCCATATGTAGGATCCTATAAATAGTCATTGTTAATGGATAAAGCACCTGTTTTTAAACTGTCTTTAAACTGTGGATTTCAGATATATGTTGTGCTCCTTTTATTATTGAGCATACAAAAACTTCTACAGCTGCATAGTGAAGCAAAGTGCTGGAGCCACTATATCAATCACCGCATGCTTTATTTATAGGACGTTCCACAGAATTACAGCATAAACAAACACCGACGGCCTACAGCAGCTCTGCTGTATAAGCTACCACTTCCTCTGATGAATTTCGTTTTCTTCACAAATTACGCAGATGTTTGTTTATTACCTAATGCTGCACAAGTTGTTTTATTAGGGTTGTTTATTTGGCCATGTAGATTATCTTGTGCTAGTTGAGAACCTGCTGCCAAGGGAGATGACTTGTGTTATGGGACAACAGACAGGAGAATGACTGTGCTTGGCGACAGCAAGCCTGCTTAATAGAGGATATTTCCTTGTGCATCACTTCATGAGGCAAATACAAGCTTTGGTTGACATGTCCTATCACATCTAAGTATAACAGTACCATATCAGGTGTGTTTGGCACTATGAAAAGTTCTCCTATCATGCCAGCGAGGTTGCATGCAATGGACCAAAGACAGACATTCTTTACTAAAATTACAGCACTTCAAAGTAGGCGGATGCAATTATACACAAAAAAGCCTTTTTTCCCCCCAAGATTTACGCATTTAAAATAATAGTAAAATTTGATCAGATTGAATTGAATAATTCTTACATATTCATATTATTTTAATTTTAAATGAGTACAAAGTTTAAGATTTGTACAAAATATTTTATTAAGCGCTAGTTTCTTTTACTCATTTAAAATTCTTAATTCAAAATATGTAAGGATTATTCAATTGAATTTGTTGGAATTTTACTATAAATTGAAATTTGTAAATCTTGAAAAAGGCTTGACATTTTTTTTTTTTTTTGAGTATAGCAATATATTACACTGATTAACAATCACAATAAAAAAACTGTATTTATGTTGATGATTTAAGAAACATTTCACATTAATTAAGTAGGGCCAGGGTTAAGTAGAGTTTGTTTAAATTATTATTAATGTTTAATATAACAAAATAACAAAAAAGAGCTGTGCAACATGTAGGCTATTTTTACTTTCATATTTTTTATTAATTAAAATGTTATTATTATTATTTAGTTAAATATATTGCCTTAAATGCACTATTACTTAACTTTTTGATTTATGTGGCAACTTTTCAGAAAAATCTGGTAATATAAGCCAAAAAAGCATAGAAAAGAATAAACCATCCACTTTTAGCATACCGTTTTCAATGTTAATTTGAGATGCACAAAGGTGAGCTTTTCTTTAGGACAAGCCATAAAAGCAATCTAGCAACTTTTTATTATGAGCATGAATGTCAGGTTGTTGGTGTATATATAGACCTCCGCATGCTGTCAGTCAAACATCAGAGTAAAGAGACAGGTGTGCTCTGAAGAAGAGTACTTCCTATTAAAGCACAAACGGCAGGCACTTCTATGCTTCCCAGCTAATTATTGCCTTGACCTGAGGTTCAGAGTTTCTTTTTAAAAGGCTTTAATGGGTGTAGAGTGAAGTTCCTGTACTTCAGCCTGGGCTGCTAAATGACATGGACAGAGTGTTGGAAAGCCTTAAGAAGAGCAGCCTGAGCCAAATGCGATACAAAGCTTTTTATGTTATCGCAAGATCTTTAAAGCAGTTTATGGTGAGATTAAAGTAATGAGAACATAATCACTATTTATAAGCCCAAAATCTTACAGTGACTAAGCTGGAGCTGATGTGACCTTGGAAAAGCATACCGTACTATAACCGCTGTCTGAGTGTTTTATTATTACTCTCAAGTGGAGAGATAACACACAAAAGCAGCTGTTAAACTCCGTCTCACACTCCCAGTGTCACACGCACACCAGCAACCCACAACACTGAACGTCAGCCTGTCGCCCCCCGCGACAACCTTCAAGATTTATAAGAATAAACGGTGCACTTAAAAATGTTAGTCTTGATTGGTTTACAAAAAGCATCTGTCTGAGCTCACAAACACACAAGCACACAAAACTCAACAATCATAACAAATGGACTTCGTCTCTGGAGTGAATTAGCAATGATCTCTGTGGACTTTTCCCCAAGCATCCTCCCATGAACCTCCACTTCCCCTCCGTCCTTTTTTCCCACGTCTCGGACGAACCATGCTCACTGCATGCTTGGGGAAAGCAAAAATAGCTGCTGATTTCTGGGCTATGGGAACAAGCAGCAGGACATTATTTATGCTGCATTGATTGTGATGACTTGCCCTGAGAAGAATGGGATATGCGATAGAGATCTCTCATTGGTTGAGCAGATGATCTAAAGCTCTAAAGATAGCCGGTATCCCGACGTGATGGAGCACCAGAGAGCAGCCCATTCCTTTTTTGGTGTACTGGAAATTGGCTTCACAAGCTTCCCAGCGTGCCAAAAGACCGGCATTTACCTTGTGACACAAGTATGCGGGACAGAAAATAAAATAGATAAAAAAGAAATGTTTGTTAGGTTAAACATCTTTTAATCTCCAGAAATGGAATGTTGTGATGACAGAAAAAGTGGAAGTCTCATATTCTGAAGGCCAGAATGATCTAAACAGAAGATGAGAGGACTGGACAGTCTGGGAGAAAACTTGCAAAACTTAGATCCTAGTGAGGTGCTTTGAAACAGAAACAGACAACAAATGTCCCAGGGTTTGATTTTGATCAAAACTATGAAAATAAAAAAAAGTGTGACAATATTAATTAGGTGTATTTAGAATAGATGCTATGATGTCATACATCGTACAAAAGAATGTTTCAGTCGCCTTCATTTCCACCACATAATGCTGACATAATTTGAGATGTGGTGGGAATTTTTATTACTTTTAGAAAAAAATACTTCCTGCGAATGGGCACATTAAGTAAACTAGTGAAAAGCGTTTTAACAAAGTTTATTTTCTAAAAGTCTACAGGGCCAAAAGTGCCCATAGTTGAGGAAATGGCCAAATGCTTTCAAAGATATTTGTGTATGTCCCAAGTGGACATATTGGACCCACATTTGTTTAAACACAGAAACCTCAGTTTAATATTGGAGACTGGAGAGTCAAGTATTGGTGGCCTACCGTAATGCAGCAATGCAATAATATAAGAATAACTATGAGCTCTTGCCAAGCCAATGTCAAATTGGTAGTTTGTCCCTTTAAAAAGCTCTCAAATTGGAGGTGATCATGACATCATTCTCTGAAACAGACAATGATTCCACTTCAAGTTTTTCACATTTACATTTGAGTGTTCATGCCAAGCGAACAGCACATTTCTGTTGGCTCAAGACTGAGCTGTTGTGTCTGCCTGAAGAGGAGACGGTCATACAGACCGTAAAAAGCTTCTTAGATGTTTGTGATCAGCAGATATTGGTGTTTCAGGAAACACCATAAATTATTAAGTTGCATAAATGAAGGATGAGAAGAATCCGCTTTTCCTTGTCAACATCAGCTCCCTGAGGAACATCTATCCCTGTTCACTAGCTAATAGCTGAAGGGCTTCAAAGCCCGAGCCAGTGCTTCACTACATGGATGCAAATGGATCCCCTGCAAGACTGTAAAAGGTCCCGGGGGCTACAAGAAGATGGAAGGAAGTCCACAATCACAAACAGGCTTGTATGCGGTGTTTGAACTGAAAAACAAGACGTTTTTATCTTAAAAAGTGCACATTGTATTGACAGCACATTTGCAGCATATTTAATATTATGATGGTAAGATAATCTTTCTTTAAACTACAGTATCAATTAAAACAATGGCATTAAGCTACTGACGCCATAAAGCCAAATTTACAGCACCGCCACAAAAAGACTGTAAGACATTTCACCTGCTTTGATCTAACAAATGGGGTAACATGAGCAGGGGTGAGACCACACAATGGCCAGAGAGGCATTTGCCCACCCAGAAAGATGGCTGCCGTATAATATTGCGTTGCTGAATAAAAGTATTAATTTCTTTAAGAACTTTTTTACGGAATCTAAAACTTGCAGAGGTTACAATGAATTGAAATAAGTTGCAAGACCATCTAAGCCAGCAGTGAATTTCAGAAAACACGTTAATGGTTTTGGTTTACAGCAAAAAGGTGGGAAGGTGCCAGTGGATAAGGATTTTATATGTTATGTCAAGAACTATCTAGAGGGATTTGTGGCGGTGGAGAAAACTTTCACTTATGGCAAAGGTCCAGAACGAAGAACGAGGGACACAAGACTCTATGGGGGAGCAGTAAAACGGTGAGGGAAGTCTCTGAGGAATGTCTGGCATCTCTGGCCATATGATGGCTGGGATAAGATGACTATTATGGAGCACCCTCTGTCCCGCAAGCCAGACGCTCCACAATTCACGCTCTGTCATCAGCCACTAACCCCACAAGTGTCCGTTTCACTTGCAAGTAGGAAAGGAGGCACCATTCTAAAGGAAATTAGGCACGCCTGCACCAAATCAGGATATATGCAGGATCCACAATGACAAAACTATTTCTCAGGTCATGAATCCTGAGCTGAGAACACGGAGGGGTCTGTATGACAAAGGTTACAAGGTTGGGAGCCTCATAAATTACTCTACTGTGCCTGTAAAGAGCCCATGAAATGACTTTATGAATGCAGTTTTCTATCCTGTGTGTTGACGTATTTACAATGAAACAGAACATTTCAGGATATATCAAAGAGCTCATCCATTAAAAAAAGATATAGGCTTTGGTTAACATGATTTGCTATGTGTTAATGCTAGTCAGTGGCAGATATTGGACAGAAGGACATCATTTTAAAGAGCATTTCATTTGTCAAAAATATGTGTAATACAGGATGAGTCATTAATATTTTTGTCCATTTTCCTGGAAGAGAAAGACTCTCAATTTTAAATGCATATATCAGCAAAAAAACAAAAACAAAATTCAATCAACTTATAGGTTATTAAAAATTGAACATGGGAAAAAACAGATGTGACTCAGGGTGACTTTATCAGACTGAAAAATCTTGCTGTTTTTCTGCCATATACTGATATGATCCGATTTCTCATCATAACAGCAAACCACAGCATATCAAGCAACAATTTTGACATATATTTTGTCTGCTTTCAGAGACAGACAGGGGCCTGTTTTCTAAAATCAGATCACATGGCCAAGCTCTTTAACTTAGCTTCTCATGTCAGCATTATGAAGGTGTTTGAGCCTGAAATCCTCCTCAGCTGTCCTCCTCCACATCTCACTAATGTGTTTATCTAAAAGACTTCTGTATAATCAAATAAAAACTGATTTCAAAAGAATTTCTGTCTTAAGGTGATGTCAGAGCTGCTCTGGCCATTCAAGCTAAAGTGTGTTAAACACTTTCTCCAGCAGTTTAAGGTGAAAAACAACTATAAGTAAGCCATTCATCAGCTGATATCCCAGAAGAGTGTAAACACTGGCTCTAAACCACTGCTCCGTTTGTTTGAGCGATCTGACAGCGGTCAACGTAAGGCTCAACCAATGATGTGTGTTGGTTCTTAGATGAAGAAACTGCTTTGAACATGCCAAATATTTTAAAATAAAAAGGATTACAATGTAAAAGATTAATATTGTGTACATAAAGATATGGTGGAATGACTGGAATCCGGCTTGTCCCGTAGATGGTCTGCTTGCACACTTTAACCTCCCGCACGAGCAGATACGTTTGCTCTATGGAGAAGCGTTCAGTCTTTCTGCTTGCAAATTCCGCCATGTAAATAGCAATCCACCATGGTGCGAGCGCAACTGGTTTTTAAGGGGAATGGGAGATGAGACTCTGATTGGTTTATTGCACGTTATAACAACAACACACCATTACTCATTAAGAGAATAGGGACAACCCTTTTAGACCATGCATGCGCCAGGCACGCCAACCATTTTTCCCGTCGTTAAGTGGATTCGGACACGACCTAAGTTCACTTGCACCCTGCACTTTAGACCATATGCTTAAATCGTTGAAAAAGGGCCTCAAACGTCAAACATCACGTGACAGGAAAAACTTGCTGCATGCTTTACCTCTTTTCTCCATGCCTTTACATAGAGCAGAAAACAGAAGATGTGTTACATGGCATTATCAGACTCTTAATTTACTGCATGTTATGGAATTTATTGAATTTTACTTCCTTAATTTGCAGCCCTAAAGGGGGCAGGAAAAAGGGGTGGGGTTATATTGTCTAATATGAAATATGAAATTCCTTTCTCAAAATGTAAAAAATGCTAAATGTATTAAAAAACAAACAAATTTCACACATCGACAGCTTGAATCAGCAGCTAGACTAAAAATACAGCCCAAAAAAGTGAATTCAACAGAAACAAAATTGCATAACAAGAAAAAAAGAAAAAAAAAGGAAGGAATTTTAAGGAACCATAGATGCGTTTCAGACACAAATGCTGTTTCACCTACTGCCTCCTCAGAGATCACATTTTAGCATGTTGCACATATCCTTTGTGATGAGAAGAAGCCAATCCCAAAATACACTGTGTGGAGGATTTTTTTTAATTAATCATAACTAACATTTCTTTTCCTTGCAGGATTAACATTTGTATGCTTTGAAAACTAAATGTCCCCAACACTTGGGCCAAAGTTAGTGTGTCTGAGAATTAAAAGAGGAAACAAAACTAGACTGTCTAAATACATAATCTCATGACCTAACAACAAGCTAAGGTATCAAAGAATCCAAATTTGCTTATAGGCCTACTTACAGATTTTTACTTAGTAACAGAGAATCTTCAACCCTATTCGGACTGGATTAGTTTAACATGGAGAGGTGGGCTAATAATTACCAGAGCTTCTCAGTGATTTTAGTCCTGTCTATATAAATCGACTAAACTGCACACACAGATATATGTGTGTGTGTGTGTGTGTGTGTGTGTGTGTGTGTGTGTGTGTGTGTGTGTTTTATTTATTATTATTATTATTATTATTATTATTATTATTATTTTATTAATGCACTTCCAGTCAATGTACAGTCAGAACTGGTGTGTGTGTGTGTGCGTGTGTTTGCGCACATGATATCAGGAAGCAACATAATACACCCATGAGACAGGGAGGTGACAAGCGGTGCGTAAATCGAGTTACTGGTAGTTACTACCACTTCTGCTAGTTTGACTGAGATTTCTTATTTCTTAACCCGTGCGAATTGTCCTTTAATATTACAAACGTCCTGTGGTAAAATTACATCACTACATGTACCCTTGTAAAACAAAACCAGTAGGAGTAGGGCATTACTGTTAGCTTAGCAACATTCTTAAGTCATTTGCAAATCCATTGCAAATATAGTCTCTCATGCGGTGCGCTAGTAGCGTGGTGCAGAGTAGAGCATTCCAGTTTGTTCATTTATTAGGTTTCTTAAGACAGCTCTCTAGGTGTTGAAAGGGAGCTTTAATTACAGATTAATTGCCATGTGATTACTAGTAATTAAATATACAGTTGTGTGTGTTTCACATTTTAAGAGCTATTGAAAGACAATACCTCCATTCAGAGGACAATCACCCTCTGGCCATCCACATCCACAACTCATAATTTCCATCCCGATCTCCAGCACAAGATGATCCAGGGCTCTATTTTAAGAACACATAATTGCTCAAAAGTTTCAGAAGACCACAAAAATGAGGCCAATCACAATGCCAGTTTACTTAACTGCTGCCATACAAGCCTTCATATTGAGCATTAAACCAAGGCTGCTAAAATCTGTCTCTAAGCTCACAGTGATTCTCAGTTGCACAAGAGACAGCAGATTCAACAGAACATGATTTACAAACATAAAAATAGTTTGGGCTTGGGATTTGTATGCTGACAAACTGATGTTCTCCAAAACTGCACTGCGGTTCTGTTTAAAATCATTCGGCTGTGCCCTGAAAATATTTTGATTTCTTAAGTATACATTTTAAAATATTACTTGCCAACAAAATATTCTGAATGAACTCCAAACAAACTGATGTACAACTACAATGACGTATCATGCCCTGCAGCCTCAACGCCACCCAAAGTGTCAAACCACCGATCTAAATGGCATGACATTTTTAACTTCATCCCACATCTGCAAACATTACTGATGTAAAGGGATCCATTAATACAACTTAGATCCATTTAAAATGGCAAACCAGTGCAGACACATGAACTGTGACCTATTCATTGTCAAGTCTAGCAAACCGAACAGCTGTAAACTCATTTTTCCCATAGCACATAAGCATTCAGATTCTTTTATAAATCTAGAAAAATATAGTCCAACATGATTTGTTCTTATTGAGTTAAAGTAGCCAGGAGATGCAGAATGTTAGAAGCAGTTAGACTGTGGCACATGGCCAGAGCTGAGCAGAGTGCAGTTCCTCTGAGGTCTCGACGCAGCCTCCAGACCTCCAGAACAAGAGCCGCATTCAGGCCTACTGCGTTCCCAGCGGGCAGGACTATGGGCCCAACCGACTTTTGCAAATTAAAGAGTTCTGTCTTCAGACCACAATACTGTTTCCTCTAACCATTATGCATCTCATGTCCCCAAAGTACAGCAAATGTTCTGGAGAATGAATTAAACTGGGCATCATTTTTGGACTAATTCCAGACAGGAAGTGAAGTTATTCTCTTCGGAATAGTTTTTTCATCATTTGCTGACCCAAGTCTTTCAAAACCTGGATGAATTTCTGTCTTCTTGAGTTTGTCCAGTCTGCTCTTTTCCATACAATGAAAGTGAATGGTAACCACGGCTGTCACGCAGGATTATTTTCACTGAATAACTTAGTTATTCTACTACTCACGCAAATCTATTTTATAGCTTCAGAAGACTTGGAATATAGTACAATATAGAATGGTGTGATGCTTTTTGACTTTTTTTGGAGCTTAACAGGCCACAATCACCATCCACTCGAATGGAAGAGAGCAGCTCGGACATTCTGCTAAACTTCTCATTTTCCACAGATGAAAGTAAAACATTTTTTAATGTTACATTTTCAATTTGAGTTCAATTTAAATATGCATGAACTATCCCTTTAAGAAAGACTTTCAGATGGAACCTGTTGTCTCTTAAACCCTTGAACCTTTCAAATTGACTGCCCTCAAAAACCCTCAAAATTCGTTCTTTGTTTTTAAGTAGAGTTAGTGTGGTCAGGTTCAGAAAAGGAAGTGACAGAAATCTTCCATCTGTCTATAGACATGTTATCAATAATGCAAAGTTAGAGTGTGTTGAACAAATACTTAGATAATTTATTGTCTATACATTAATTTTTCATTCATCATGCACTGAAATGTTCGCAGAAGTTCAAATTATGAACAGGGATAAAACATTTATAAAAGAAAAGCATAAAATAATGCATTTTTATAAACTACTGTATACACTAACGCTTTCAACTCTTTTCAACAATCAGCATATCAGAGTGATTTATGAAGGATCATGTGACACTGAAGACTGCAGTAATGGCTGCTGAAAATTACAGTTAAACTAAATTTTAAAATATATTAAAATAGAACACAGTTAGGTTAAATAGCAAAAATATTTCACAGCATTACTGTTTTTAATGCATTTTGATCAAATAAATGCAACTTTGGTGCATGAGCATAAGAGACTTATGTCAAATTTAAAAATCGAAAAATTCAAAACAAAATCATACAACCACGAACTTTCAAACGCTAATGTAAATAAATTTTCACAGATTTTTACTGTTAAATTAACCTTGCAAAAAATGGTAGAATTTCACAGATTTGCTGAAAATGAATTATGTCTCAAAAGTCAACATCCAGGGTTAAATCTGTAGCTTCTAGCTTGTTCCACAGATCTCAAATGCAAACATATAGAGGTTTACCTTACAAACTGGCCAGTGGGGCTCTTTTTCCAGCCCACATGTGGCCGGTTCCATCAGGAAATATTTCTTCACTTGTCAGAAATGAGTGCTATATATTTCTACATCTAACGCAACAATCTCAGTTTTTTTTTGTCTTATTACGATGCTGCTCTGAAGATGTGAGAAATAATAGTCCACTAATGAGAGCTTTTTATTTTCTAATCATTCAAAATGAAAACTATTGTCTATGAGTCTCATCTTAGTAGACACTAGACAGTGATTGACACTCTCTATTATGGGACTAACCTCTGAAGTTATGTGATCCACCAGACCATATGACTTTATGCACTGCATGACAACGTATAATGAGCTTGACCATTCATAGTTATTATCAACCACATTCCCAAACAATCAGATAAGTTTGCCATGAGTATGTGCTGGTCATAAAAGGAAATCAGTCTGAAAGTAATACAGACTGTGTTTGAGCAATCAGGGTGAATCATATGGTTGTAACACAGCGAGAGAGGTGGTGTTGTGGGGGTGGGGTAGACTCGCTTTCTGAAACCTGAACTTGAGCATGTTCTGTGATTGTCTGAATGCCAGGTGTGAGCAGCTGTTTGCTGGGACCCACATGCAGAACAGTGAAAGCAGTTTGGGAATGTGTCCACAGATCTAGGCAGTGCTGGTGACATTAAACAGCTTTAGCTACACTGCAAACAAATCTCTTAATCAGTATTTTTGTCCTGTTTTTGAGTCAAGATATCTAAACATCCTTAATATGAACAAATTTGCAAGATAAAACTGCATAGATATTAAGGCTTGTTTTAGAGAGTTTCTTTTTTTGAGTAAGGACAACATAAGGTGCCATTAGTTAATGCATTAACTAAATTGATAACGAGCAATACATATTTATTAATCTTTGTTAACGTTAGTTAATAACGATATAAGTGTTCATATAGTTCACGTTAGCTGAAGTTTATTAAATAAATAATATTAACAGATACTACTTTTAATTTGAATGTATTAGTGAATGTTAAAATTAACATAAACTAAGATTAATAAGTGCTTTACAAGTATTTTTCATTGTTAGGTCATGTTAACTAATGTTGTTAACTGTTAATTTTTTTCTTACCCTATTTGAAAAATAAATACTGATTTGGGAAACAGAAATACTGTAAAATACATTATAATATCACTATACATGTGACCCTAAACAGTGAATGGGAACTAAATATAATAAAAGAGCACATTTCAACCAGACAGTTGACAATTCTTTCCAAACAGACCGTCTGTGTGTTTAAAACTGTAGAGGTAAATCTGCGGCACAAGATGTTTTATTCCAACGCAGATTTTCATTTGACATCCTGAATAACTGCTAATGATAATATTTAATTCTGGAAAGCCCTCCACACACAGCTCATATGATGATATCCAACAACACATACCACACTTTCCAACATTGTCTGATTCCCTTGACCACCATATCATTAACATTTGCTTGAAAATGTTAAAGTGCACATTTCACGAACCAGTTTAACACATAGCTCTAATTTAAAATGAAAAACTTTTGCAATGCTTGAAATATTATAAATTGTGCAGTACCTAATGGAGGCAGAAAAATGAAATACGCTTATTTGGAAATGACTAAGCTCCAAGGAATCAAACATTAATAAATCCAGCTGCAAAGGAATTGTGGAGCCTCTGATCTCACTGTTCACTTACAGAGTTCAATACCATCTACCATCCTTAGGAAAGAGTTTAAAGTCACAATTATCTTGATCTGTTCTCTCTCTCACTCACTCACTCACACTCACTTGCTCTGTAGCTGTTTTATGCTCTTCCTGGAACGGAAGTGTTATGTTAATGGTCAAGACTTTTGCAAGCTTATAAGCAGCATGCATTTACAAAAACTTTGCAATTGGAAAGCTATGGCAGAGTTTATGAAGTCTGCTCACTTACTGATCTTGACGGTAACAGCAGCAAGTGACCCTTGCTTGAAACATTATGTACGTTGTAGCATATGTCATGCTGGACTCTTACTTTAACATGTTTAAAATTCAAAGACATAGCTGATTGCTTTTAAATGAAAGCAAATAAATATAATATTAAAAATCATGTTTGATTTCTATTCCAATAATGTCACTCAAAAAAATACTGTTTTCCAGAACACTTCACCTGTCTGCCACCGGTTGGCCAAAAAATATATACTTGTCGCAAACTCACATCATTGGTTGAGCATTTCTATGCTGGGCTGGTCGGGATGATCAAACAAACAGAATAATGTTTGGATAAGGCCACAGTGTTTACATTTTTGGGAGAAAATGTGCTTGTTTTGTTAAGTTTCTAAGTATTACAACTAACATAAAAACACTGAAAAATGACAAAAACCTCTTCATTTTATTAAATGTGTCTCCTCATGAAAGTACAAAAAATGGGAAACAAGCTTGTCAAATGCAATAATGACTTTTCCTGAAAACAAGCCAAGCCTTCAAAGTTCAGTTTATATAGCAATAGTTTAACAAGAGTGCAGGGATTTTTATGCTAGCAGAGATCTGGATTGTGTCAGTTTAATCTCAACATTACCCAGACACATATTTATACAACACCGATAGACACAGAATTTCATACGCAGGTTTCTTCTTCTGTTATAAGGACCAGTATTTAGAGCATAGACATGGATAGAACGGAAAAGTAATGCATATTCATGCATAATAAGCATACAGATTATTCCTGGAAACCGAGTGGCAAGAGGCCACACTAGAGAACATCTAGGTCTGAGAAGAAACAGAGAGCAGTATGAAGGGGAAATGACTCTCAGTTGAGCACAGTGATTGAACAGTAATGGATGGTCAGCTGCTATCCATCACTCAAACAAACTAGGGCTCAGACGCAGAATGCCTCTCATCAACAACAAATACTGTAGCACACACTGAATGAAAGGCATGCAGTAATCATCACTAATGACATGTGATGAACACAAAAAGCTCAGACAGAGGATACGGTCATATCTGAAGTGGTCATAGCACAGTTTACTTTTTTGACCTCACAGACTGGAATAAATGAAATAAAACTTCCCTGAACAACCTTCTGTTTGGAATAAACATATTATGCTTCATGACGTAGCTATAAAAGACCTTGGGAGTTGTAAATCAAGATGGCGCCAGTTTGTATAAAACAAAGGAGAGTGAGCAGGGATGGATTATGACTTGTAAAGGCCCTGGGGCCAGTTATCTCCAAAAGTCCAAAAGTGTGATAATAAAATTGTTTTTAATAAATATAATGCACAATATCACGCATCGTGTTGATACTGTTCTCCGTTTTTTTCACGCAAAGAAAAATCCCGAAGCAAAGAGGCCACTGACACCAATAGACAAGACAAGGAAGGTTACTTTTGATCAGACGCGGCATCAGTCGATTTTGCCGGGGCTTCAGCCCCGAATGTTTTGAGTGTGGCCCCGAATGTATTTTGAAAAGTTGACTGACAAATATGAAACCGGACAATAGCCTATATAAACCCCCGAAATCATAAGTTGCCTTATTTCATTGTGCTTTGGCTTTGTTGCTGTCTCTGACTGGTGATTGTTGAAATCTTTCACACAGAGACGCACCACGTGAGTGATTTCAGCCTATCCTAGAATATCTCCAGGATTTGCGCGCAACAGCAAACAATCTCACAGCAATAATAAAAATACAAAAATAACGCAGTCAGCACCGCCGCACAGTCCTCTGTCAGATGAGATGTTTTCAGGCTATATGCAGGGGCGTTTCTAGATTTTAAAAACATCAGGGGGCTGAGCCCGAAACGTCAGGGGCTGGGGTTATAAGATAACATGATTAATTCAGCCCTGGCACTGTAGCCACACCAGTGCACAAAGTTGGTTTCAGCAACTTTTTTCTTTCTTGAGTTAATCAATGTTTTTGGCACTCGTCAAAGAAGAAAACCAACTTTTTCTAACTTCTAACTTTTAAAAAGAAAAAAGTTGCTGAAACCAATCTTTAATGCTAATATATAAATTGCTCATTTGCCTCTGGACACAAAAAGATTGCACTGGTGTTTGATCGAAATGTAACATCTATGCAAAATAATCCTTGAAAGATTTCTCATTTAAGGCCATTCCTGTTTGGAATATGTGATTGTGTATTGTCAACAATAAGCAGAAACATTCTGCATTTCCATTTTGTACTGTGGATCATTCATTAGGCTACAACATTTATCCTCATTCTCATGGTTACGAATCTGTTGCTTGACAAATAATTTATGCTACTGCCCACTGACATGCTTTTAAAGCTATTGTTATCAATTTTTTTTGGCCTTCAACCACCTTAAAATGCACATATGTAGGTCCGAGAAATCCAAATTTTAGACCCCCCCCCCCCCCTAATACCTCACATTTCAATGCGCGTGTTTGTGTGGTAATGAGGGCTGGTGTGGCTACATTGCCAGGGCTAAATTTTCGAATCATGTTATCTTATAACCCCAGCCCCTGACGTTTCAGGCTCAGCCCCTGATGTTTTTAAAACCTAGAAATGCCCCTGCTTTTGATATGAAACATGGTCTCAGCTTTCAAATTGTGTAAATTTTATTACGAAATTCAAACAATAAATACCGTTTTGGCAATAAATATGACGTGACAGATCGCTGTAGCACCCCGGTTCAAGCGGCATGTGAACTGATCTAAAGCTCTTCTTTAGTTAGTAAATAAATTCGAATGAACTATGTTGGAAGATACAGTAGCCTACAACTTGCTGAAATGTGTCATGTCTCATGTAATCACTCAATCAGTGCCTCAACCGTGGAAATAGGTCAATAAAACAACTGGGGAACAATATGTCACGTAACGTAACATTTACCTCAGAAAAGCCATGACCACAGCATATAGCTAGAAAAATTAACTTGGCCTATATAGAGACTAGAGAGGAGTATTTTTGCTAAATATATGCACTATATTACATAATTTTACTCATATCATTAAAAATATTAATACGTTATTGTTATAAAAACCATGTTATATTTAAGTTGTTAATTTCAACCTTTAATAATAATATCAACTCCCTGTATGTTTACAGCATTAGTGAGAGATTTTTCCTTGAGAAAAATTAACATGTAGGCCTAGCTATAAATTAATTGATGTAAACAGTAAGTTCCAGGGAGCCTTCATAGTCCAAGTGCCTTGTTTAATAGGCCTTGTGTAGGCTATGGGATACATATATTACAGCATTAATAAACATTTGTTTTCATTGTTAATGGGTTTTCTGAAACAAACTGGATTGCGTGGCCTTAAACCCCCGGGCATCTGGTAGTCTAGGGCCCCTGGGCACTGGCCCCATAGGGCCGGTCAGTAATCCATCCCTGAGTGTGAGTCTGCAGAGTGATACGAGAGATATTAAAGTAGAGGCAGTTTCATTTATCCAGATGAGTGGAATGATATTCAGCTTTGCCATGGATGACAACGAGGACTCAATAATAACAAACAAGTATTTCAGAGCACCATGTCATAAAAAGAAAAAACGTGCTGTAATGATGCTGAAAAATCACAGGAATAAATTTAATTTTGAAATATATTAAAATCATTTTAATCACTTTTGAACAGTTAGTATCATGTTTTGCCATTTGCCATTATACATCGAAAGAAAAATCTAATCTTGTTTCTTCAAGTAGCTTTAATGTTGACTAGTATTATCACTAACACCACCCATGAATAAGTGCATCAGTTTCAATCTCAAGACAACAATTTAAACATATTCTGACTAAATATAAATATATTCTATATAACTGACTAATGCTATGGCTGTTTTACATAAATGAGTGTTGGAGCTTACACTTTAAAGACAATAGCACCGCTAGCATGCTTAAGACTTCCTTACTTCCTTGTATCCGATACATGCAATTAAATACAAAGACCTTGACTGTTTTACTACGTCTTTGTAAGAGTAAATGCACATTATCTTTGACATAGCGCTGAGATAGAAAATGGCCTTTAACCCTTAATTGGATGGAGTCAAGAATGACAATTTGTTTCTTTATGTGCTAAAATGTTGAGATCCAAGTGCTCTAATAAGTCTTTCAATGACTCAGAGAGGGAGGCATCTCTTCAAAGCATCACTAAAGCTTTGTTCACTGTATGCACTTCATACAAACCATGTTCAACCCCCCGAAATCTGACACAGAACAAGACAGCTGCAAAACACCAGCAAACACAATTGGAATTTCGGCACCACATACAAGAGAACATGTTAACACAAACCTAATCATTTCTTTTTGATCTGGCTAAGAAACAGGTTCATTTATTGTTGTCTAATAAACATCTCTGAATATATGGGCTATTTTATCTCATGCATTCTCTTTAATAATGTGCTAATGATGGATTCATTCAACCAACTTGGAATAGTAACTCTAAAATGGTCCAAACTAGATATCCTGAATAGTAATCAATTGTTAGTTTTGATTACCTAATTATTTAAAGAGATAAAATGCTGCAGAAGCAATAAGTGCTGCACATTTTCAATTCCCACACTGGGAACAGTTATGGATAATATTACACAGATAAAAATCAAATGCACCAAAACAGACCTAATCCATTTATTTCAGACTACAGATCTTATTTGCCCTTGTTTTTCTATTGGAAAAGTAGATGACGTAAGTCGAGTGTTTTAAGTCTATTTTCTTAAAAAAAAAAAATTCTCTGTCAAAAAAAAAAATGCCCTTTTTTTTTTTTTTACAACAAATTACAGGAAAAAACACTTTTGGGGGGGGGGGGTAATGAAATTAGTACATTAAAGCATTTGACCACATCAGTTTGTGACTTACTCTATTATCATTGTCCATTTCTAAATCAGCAACAGCAGTTAAAAAGCTGAAGGATGTGATGAGCTACACTACAGATTAGATCAGAACTCCAAAGGTGTGCAGGAAAGGAAGTCAAGGAGGAGGAAAGCAGCAGGCTGAAACAGGAGGTCAGCACGACAAGGAAAAGCATAAACAGTGGTCAACGGAAGAGAGGATAATTACACAAAAGGATATGTAAAAAATAAGAAATAGTAAGGAAGTTCACACAGATGGGGAGATAAAAGGGTGAGGGAAACAATGTATGACTAAAAACTTAAACGTCCATTAACAGATGCTTCTGAACAAAGAAAATGCCACTGGTGCAGGGGGTGCAGTTCCTTCCTTTCCTTGTCGATCTTCGCACCTAATTATACAAGAATAGTAGTAGGGCACTCCATCATATATTCAACACAGCTCCAAAACACATCTGCAAGCTATGATCCATTGATTCATCACAAATTAGATAATCTCGTGGTAAACAGCCTTAAAAAAAAACCTGAATGTTATCTAACCACAGACCGCGTGAAGGCAATGACATAGACCTGCTACTGTGTCTGCCACAAAACTCCTTTCACTGCTCGGACTGAAGCCCCTCCAGTTAAGAACATCTCCTCACATCAGGCTCCTTTGCTTATCCATAATGCTACAATAACGTTGTTTTACCCATAAGTCATAACACTGTGTCACTGTGTAAAAATGAGGAGTGTTACAATGTAAAAAAATGTCAACCTTCAAAAAACAGATTAACAATTAAATAATACATTACATTTAAAAATCTATAAATAAATGAAATGAAAGAGGCTTTTAAAGATCATTAAAGTTAATTTCAAATTTTTGGCCAAAGAACATCAAGGTGAAATACTCAATACTCACTCAAGACGGCTTAAGTTGAAATCAGCTGAATTATTTCACTTTCTTTTAATTCAAATCTGCATGTGGGGTGTTGGTAATGATGTTAACATTTTGTTGAATCATTTCTATTTGCAAACTTTACATTTATATAAAATAATAATGATCACTTAAGTATTCTGTAGCCTTGTTTATGATCTGAAGCATACATTTATTTCCTTTTGAAAACCATTTGAACCATCCTAAGAATTTGAATAGTTTAGCTTTTATCACCCCAGATGCAGCATGGATTGTGAATGCATTACAATGTACAATGTTCTCATTAAATTCTCATGAACGATGAAAGCATCTCACCATTTTTGTTGTAAACTTTCCCGCACAATTGAAACTTTGACTTACTTTTGCACGTGAGGACGACCAGTCCCACGACCAAGGGCGCGATATAACGGAGGGTCATGTCTTGCTGATCCGAGGTTTGATGTAAGGAGATTGTGCGCGCTGGAGAGCTGAAGTGTCCTGTAGATCATCAGAGAGGGCAGATGTTTGCACAGACAGCGCGTGAAGTGCGGAGAGATGAGTGGGAGGAACCTAGTGGGCTGCGCCCTATGCCACACTGCAACACTAACGCGCATGAAACACGGACATTAGCAATAGTCACGATTTAAATCGTTAATATGCTTGTCAGTTCAGCTTATACATGTATTTTTCTGGAAACTATAAGTATAAAGTTTGTGAACCCTTCAGAATTTTCCATATTTCTGCATACATTTCACGTCAGCTTGAATGAATTTGACCCATTCATTTTCAAACACTGCTTCAATTCAGTGATGTTGTCAGTCTCCCTGCATAAACTGCTTTCTTCAAGTTCTTCCATTTCTGTTGGGTTAAGGTCGGGACTTTAATTTTGCTATTCCAAAACGTCTGCTTTAACCATTCAAGACTTATGTTTTCAGGGTTATTTTATGTTGATTCGTCGTGCGACAGTTCCAAGACTGACACCCTTGACTTTGTGATGCAGCTTCTCATTTAGCTTGAACAATATTGGTATGTCACTTAGTGTACATGCCAAATGGCAATATTAGAGTTTTTTTTTTTTTTTTTTTTTTTTTAATCCAGAGTGTCCGAAATTGGATATTGCTTATTTTAGGTACAGGCTTATTTCGCCTATATTTATATTTAACACCAATAATTTTCCAAACTGATGTACTAGCATACAGTATAATGATACATATAGGCCTACTTGTAGCATTTACAATGAGTACATTTTATTTAATTTTTAATTTATTTAGACTAAATATTGAATATTCATATTGATATATTTAATATTCCATTTTATTATATTATTTTAGCCCAAAATTCTAATTAAAAAAAAAATGACACTTTTTTTTTGTAATACATCAGCCCACAAAACATTCTCCTGGCTCATCCTCATGGTCTTTGGACAAACTTTGGACTGGGAGTCATGTTCTTGGCTTTCTCCATGCTATTCTGCCATGTACAACTGTCTGAAGGCTCCTAGTGCTTAACACTTAAGCAAAGATCTCCTGGAATATTCTTGCATTTTGCATCCTTTTCTTGCGAGTTTTATATTTATTCAGAAGGGCATGACTTCTAAACTCGCACATGATTTTTATATCCCAACAAAGATATTCCCTCATGGATAATTTTGTTCAATAAATTTGTGAAAATGAAAAAGAAATTGTTTAAATTGGATTTTCTTTATCTAGTCAAATTAGTTAAAGATCTGATGACAGTGCAGGTCAAATTAATGCAAAAATATGTGTTTTCTTAGATAATGCTTTGCTGTTTGGGTGAGAGATGTGGGGCTTTGCATGTCTCCTGAAGTTTCTGGCCAATATTTTTTGACATGCAATCTAAATGCGTGAGCGATAAACCGGATATTTATTCAGACGATGGAGCCTGAAGTCTTAATCAGTGCTTTCTATATTTATCAACAGTCATTATAAATGCTATTGTTCTTGATAATGAGCCTTTTAGTTGACTTTTTAAATAGTTTCTAAATTGACTTTATTTGAACTGTCTACCATTAGTGGATGAAAAACAGATTCAGAGAGCCTGTAATCTGATCATCCATCCAATGATCTACTGCTGAGAACTAATTACAAGACAAACCAAGGAATATGTATTTGAAAATAGGCTGAAGATTTCCTGTGGGACTACAGTCAAGAATCAATTTGACATGGTTTATCCCCTCACATGACCAACCCAGTCAAATCTCTTTTGAGATCTTTTTTTTTTTTTTGGTTAAAAGCTCTGTATGAAAGAACCTAGTGAAGAAAGCATCCGTCAAAGTAATATAGGTAAGTTGTTGGCTGTAATGATGTTGATAGCTGTGTTCTGGAAACCTCTGGTAATGTTTGTTTGCACACCTGGAGGAGAGTGTGGCGGTGCTCTGACTGCTGACTAAAAACAACAGATGCAAATTCAGTTGGTCACATTTTATGTCACTTCAGATCTGTGACAAGTTGCCAAAAAAAAAAAATCTAATTACTTTGGTTGTTTTAAGTTTAACCTCAAAGAATAGAATAGAATAGAATAGAATCACTTAAAATTAATGAAACTGTAGATAACACAATTTCAAACCAATGGCATTATTTCATTTTTCAAACAAGACATTTCGCAAAAATAAGTTTTAGTTTAATTAGGGTTAAAACTATATACTGTTCAAAAGATAACATGTTGGATAACATGGCTGCGTCCGAAAGCTGAAAAATACTGCCTTTAGAGGATTTAAAGGTAGGAAGGCATCAAGGCACGTCTGAATCCACTCTTTATAGACACTCTCAAAATCCTTAAGGTTGGCTGTCGCTTGGCAACTCAAACTTTCAGCTCCTTCCACACCACTTTGCATTATCCATGCAAAGAAATTCATGCATTTTAAGTAAGGCTACCACTCTGGGTTTGAAGTGTATATAAGTCGCTCTCTGATTTTACAAATGTAATATCAACTGGTTTTAACATGTAGAGAAAGACATATATAACTGTGGTATTCACTAAATGAAAGAATAATTTTAAGGACTATCGTTATGTGAATGATCGTTATGTTGTAACATGCCTCTGTATAAACATGTTTAAAGACAAAATAAATACAAAATTTAGACAAGCTTATGAGGCATGTCTCTCTTCTCAGTCCATTAAAGGTGGATCATGTTTGACATGCTCTGCTTAACACAATGTGTTCTGCAATTAGAACCATTCACATGACTGAATGAAGAGTTCAAATCCTGTTGTAACTTACAATAGAAAATGGGTTGTGATTTGACTGATGATAACGCACCAGAACAATTAACATCTGTACATTGTCTTGTTTCTTAAAGTGGTGGAAAAAACCCTGCTTTTCCTTCAACGACAGGAAGGAAGTAGGAAAGAGGTCATTCTTTCCATTCTGGATGCTGGGGAATGTTTTTCTGAAGTTGTCTGCTTTTATGAGAGGGGTTATTGTCTGTTAAACACAAGGGTGGTGGCTGTGAACGTCTGAAGAGTGAAGGGGCTCAAGGGCAGGGAGCAGAAGACATTTAGGGTCCTATCTGTGCAATAGAGTCTTCACAAAACAGGGTTTGTTTAAAAAAAACTGACATCAATGGTCTTCATCACTGAAAAAATGCTGTTTCTGTGGTGATAGGAAGAATTTATTTATTCTGACTTTTATTTGTAAGTGTATATTCAGATTTACATATTCAGAGTTATAACTATATATTCAGAATTACATATTCAGAGTTTTAACTATATATTCAGGATTTACATTTATATATTCAGATTTGTATCTATATATTCTATATATATCTATATATATATATATAAATATATACAGTATGTATATGTATACATACTAATGGGGAAGGATCACGCCCTGGTAAAAAGGCAAATTTTCACAGACTAAGAATATAAACCCAAGGGATTGTAAAATTGAACATTTAAATATTTTCTCTACCCCTTTCATGCTCCCTTCCTATGCTTCTTTTTAAACTCACTCAAGTGTTGAACTTGGCTGGAGCCTGTGGGCTGCTGTGGTATGTGAGGTCGTAGCCTAGGTTGTGACCAGACTGCACACCAGTGGTTTCTTCTGTTGAGAGTTTGTGTTTTCCCATAGAAGCTTCTGGATTACTGCACCATCAGTCTGTTTCCAACTGAGTGACTATTAATAGTTCTCTTCATATTGCTTTTGATAAACTCCCTGACCCAACACAGCACCAGCTGCTAGTTATCAGTCTTATTAAATTCGAAATCTGGGTGCGATCATTAAAATTTCACCTTAATTGTATTCAGTAAAATTCACCAAAAATCACATACATAAAAAAAACACACAAAAAAAGTTAAAAGCAAACCTTGTGTAATAACAAAAATTAACCTTAAACAATTAACAAAAAAATAAACGAGAATTTTTTTCATAAACTGTGAATATTAATATTATTGTATAAACAATATAACCAGCGTTGTATTTATTAAACAATGAGAAATATTCCTCAGATGCCAGTCCGTAATTTACAGCAAAACATCTAGCATTAATTCAATCTCAAAAGGATTCATTAAAAGAAGTTATTACTCCACCACCTGCGTGACATCTTTAACCAACGTGGTTAAATGACAAATTTGCGACAGTATGGTTTTGGGAAACAGTCATTCCTAACTAGTAGATTTCTTCAACGATGCATTGTACTATGGTAGTTCAGCAGCAAGTTACATCGTCGTTTGGAAAAAGCACCCCAGGACGATAGCCCACAGAAGAATCGACGAGAGGAGGAGTCAAGGTGGCGATTTGGCTGACGACACCCGGGGGACGACTAACGGAGATGAAGCCATAGGAAGTAGAGCACAGGGCACAGACAGAGAGCAGATGGGGACGGCCGACACGATGGTCCAGGAAGCCATTGGCGGAGCCGCATCGACTAGCATCCAAGGTAGAGCCAGATTGACTGAGGACTGAGGCAGAGCCGTACGACTGAGGACCAAGGAGTAGCCGGAGGGAAGGCGGAGCCCGCTGGAGCCAAAGGGGTGGAGAGTCCGTGGCGCAGGCAGGGTGATGGCTGACGTGGAGCCTGAGGGACGAGGGAGTACGGTGGAGCTGTATGAACGATGGTATCTGGGGAGCCGAGGGAGGGAGGAGCCAAGGTGAACCCAACAGGTCGATGGGCCGAGGTGGAGTGATGTGATCAGTGGCTGGAGGCAGAGCCGGGGATCCACTTGCTTGGACAAAGCTGGTGACCGGAAGACCTGAGGCTTAACCACACTGACGGACTTGCTGAATATTGCAGTGGAGGTGGGAGAGGTGGGAGAGGCGGGATCAGCGACAACAACAGCAGGTGCTCCACACGGAGATCTGATCTCACCATCATCGAATCCGTGTGGGATTACATGAAGAAACAGAAAAAACTGAGACAGACTAAATCCAGAAGAGCTGCTGTCTCAAAGACGCTTGAAGAGACCTTCCTGCAAAACTACCTGAAAAACTATGGGCACATATACCAGGACAAAAGCTGTTTTAATCGCAAAAGGGTGGTCAACCCAAATATTGATTTGATTTAGTTAATAGAAGTTAATTGATAAATCAAATCTATTTATGACAATATTTTTGAAAGTATCCTCACTTTACAGCATTTTTACACAAGTGCCTAAAAGTTTTCACAGTACTTAAGATTTGCAGGTAAGTTTCTTCAAGTGTCTTGGAGACGTTGCCACAGTTCCTCTGGGTTTCTTCATGTAATCCCAGATGAACTCGATGATGGTTCTCATACCAGCTGTTGCCAGCCAGACTCCTTGTGCATACAAAATCTCACTGGATTATTACAATTAATGGCAAAAGGAATGTTTGGAAATATAAACTGATATTTCCTATTGACACACTACAGCAAAATATATAAATGGGTCATTCCAGAATTGGAGGACATTTAGGCATCCATAATTTTGAAAAATTGGCCCTTTATTTTACTATTTTTTATTATGTATTTCATAAAAACAGGCAATATACCATTAAATAATTTGATTCGTCCAGCTCAGGTATCAAAGGCACACTTTTTATAGTACTTTTTTTTTTTTTTTTTTGGTGCTGGATGCAACCCTGTTACCAATACTCAGGAACCCGAAAAAAGTATATTTATTGATTTTTTAAAATATAATTTCCTGCCATTAGGTATAGAAAGTCACAATCACTCTATATAAATATTTAATTTTAGATATCACTTGATTTAAATTGATTTAAATTCATTTCAGTAACTTTTGAGTTCCATCTTTGCCAAATTTTTTACTTTTGACATGTTTTATTTGACTGATTTCAGCATATATTTTCAAGTATTTGCTAAAATGCATAATGCATATAATCCTTCAAACTACGGTAATGACAATAGCTCAAGCCCCTGTGAGCTAAAAAAGGTAATTTATTATTATTTTAATAAAAATTATACGGTAACAGGGTTGAAATTTAAGTAACAGGGTTGCGAAAAGTTACAGGGTAATACATTAATAACATGAAATGTATGCTAAATTATAATCAAAATTATATTAATTATTTAGCTTAATGTAATGGGTGTTATATTTGTTAATATTTGTTAATATTTCACTCAAATTCTCTCCTTTTGTTATTATCATTTGTTATATTTCTTTCATTATTTTGTATTCTGGAATTATTCTTTTAAAATTTCTAGTGCTGGGAAAAAATTAATCGCGATTAATCGCATCCAAAATAAAAGTTTGTGTTTGCATAATATATATGTGTGTACTGTGTATAATTATTTTATATATGTATATATAAATACACACATATGCATGTATATATTTAAGATTTTTATTTATTTATATATAAATTATTTATATTTATATATAATATAAATTATGTATAAATGTATATACAGTATATACATGCAAATATTTCTTAAATAAATACATGCATATGTGTGTATTTATATATACAAAATAATTATACACAGTACACATACATATATTATGCAAACACAAACTTTTATTTTGGATGCGATTAATCGCGATTAATTTTTTCCCAGCACTAAATATTTCATTAATTTATTCTTCTAATATTGATTTTTATTAATTAAGATACTAAATATTTAGTTTGTAAATTAAATGAAGACTGGTCACATGAACTATTAATAATAGATTGTCCCTTATGAGTGGACTGAAGGAGATTCAACCCTGTTACTCTAATTATGGTAACAGGGTTGTGAGTAACAGGGTTGCAAATTAATGCTAATGTTAGCTTTTTCTCATGAATAGAAACTTGCTGTTTAGCTAGCTCTAACTGTTGTCTTTAGGATAAACTTACTTATGTAAAAAAGAAGAAGAAAACCTTCAAATTAATTTGTCTTATTCTGATAATAAGTGTAACAGGGTTGCATTTGTTAGAGTGACACATTCAATCAAGGCTAAAAATTGTATAATAACATGAAAAATCAAAGAGAGAATATACCTTTGTTCTACCCATTCTGGTGGCAAACTGCTTAGTGATGTTATTTCCTGTGTATCATGTCACTCACTGTTTTTTTCTTCTTCTTCTGCCAGTCTAAATATTTCGGTAACAGGGTTGCACAATGTTGGGGACATAACTTTATTGCAACATTTCTATTATTTAAAATATTTATATCAATTAAAAAAATGCTTTAACAATTAAAAGAGGCATATATAAACAAAATCATGCAAAAAAAGGGATATTTAAAATGTATTTTAACAGTTATATTTAACATTCAATTTGGTCATTTAGAAGGTGGGACAAGAGAAAAATGGCATTTAAGTGGGTACTATAGACTTTTTTTATTTTCATTAATATTTAGGAAAAAAAAAATCTTCAAGTCTATATATATTTAGTTTCAGGACAAGTGTTTTTTACACAGTGACTCATTTTTTTGTATATTATACATAGATTATTTGAAATTTCATAGGTGGGACATGAAATGTCCTCCAATTCTGGAATGACCCAAATAACTGGCTTAAAACCATTTTTTAAAGTGAAAATACTAACGTGCTTAAGACTTTTGCACAGTACTGTGTATATATATATATATTATATATATATATATACACACACACACACACACACATACATCAGTTTCTACTGATTAAAGTATACGTTTCTTTAAAAAAAGCCGGACTAATGCATAAATGTAAATCTACCCTCAGAGGGAAAACTGACATAAAACAAATATAACTAAATATGTATTTTGCATTTTTGTGCAGCTGCTTTTAACAATGAAATGGGCGGATCAAATTGACCCATAAACATCATTATCGTAATATACATTTTGGACGAACATTTTACAACACATCAGAGTGTTAACACTTTGCAAGAATGTTTTTGACCCTAAATAAGAAAAAGTCATAACATTTCAAGAATAAAATTGCTAGTTAACTAGTATTTTTCCGACAACTCAAAAATCTAAATTGGTCAAAAAATATAAGGTTCTAACTTCTATAAGACCTTATGCACCAGAGAAACGAGGGCGCCGCCATCTTGCGTTTTTGCGGTCGCTCTCTATATTTCTATGGCATTGCTGTCCAGGAGTAATTAGCTTTTGAAGTGAATTTACTTAATGTAAAGTTAACGAAAGTTATAATGAGGACTGTAATGTTTAAAGCAAATGTCAGTCGACCGGGCATATTTTAAAAAGAGCCGTTCATTAATAAACACGCAAAATCGCTTTGAAAATACTGACCGGAAGTCTAAGACAACGAGCGCAGCGCTGAAAAGGGGCGGGGCTACATAAGGTCAAGTATTTAAACAAGTAAATGGCAAAAGATTAGCAAGCTCTCTTTCTTGATGATGTGCACTCAGAAAGCAGTTTGCTCAATGAACTTAAGAAAACACAATTAGTTAATTAAAGCTTGTTTAAGTCCATTCAAACACACAATCTTTGTTGAACAAACTTAATCAAAGTTTTGTAGAGCAAAAAGCTAACTGAATTCAATAAACCTTTCTAAAATAGTAACTAAACCCTAAACCAACTTTTTTTAGTTAATGATCTGTAAGAATGGGGCTTTATTAGTGCTGTTCATTTATTCAAGTAATTTTTTAGACATTTGTGTTTAAAGTGTTTTAATTTTACAAAATATGGTGTAAAAACGTCTGAGTGCTGCCCTCTTCAGGTTGAACAGTGGCTACTGCAGTTGAATTTTCCTATTGGAAGTTGTGGTACACTCTGACGTCAGAGGGTACCAGTTAACCACACCCTTGCCTGCAGAGAGATAGGTCTCAGATGCACGCCCCCTCTCCACTGGGCTCTGCCTACTTTTCCAGCATTTTTCAAATATTGCCAGTGGGTGGAGTCAGGCTCTGACCAGGGGTTTAGTTACCCTTTAACCAAAGTAACTCTGTTGAAGCTCCTCCTAATTGCTAACTAACAATGGCACATGGTAGCAAGCTAACAGGTACTGCTCATTGGATAAAGCTTTTTTTTTATAGTCAATATTGATTAGCCCACAAGCTAAGCTTCATCTCTTCTCCACAAACGTAACCACAAAAACTACAACATAAAAAATGTTCCTTAATTTTCAACATAAATGAACCTAAAACACTAACAAATATTTCCCTTTACTAAAAAATACGCAAAATAACACATTTACTCTCCCACTCAAGTCCCATGCAAATTATTCTGCTAATTTCACAGTTCAATTTCACTCATTAAAAAAATATGATTAATGTAGTCTCAACACAAGGGAGTTAAATTAAGTTCCATTTTCCAAAACGACTGCATGTAATTAAGCCGTGACAAAATGTTTATGAATTGTCCAAAGTTTCAAGAATATTTTGTGGACAAGGAAAACTTCAAAACAACAAAATGTGTGCTAAGAAACCCACATCTTTTCAAAACTACTTTTTCATGTTGTTGGTCGAAACAGAATCCAACAGCTATCGTCATATGACAGGACATATATGTTTCCTTAAGGAATGGGTCAGTGAAACAATAGAACAGCCATCAACAAAATGACCTATTGTCTCAATCAATTCACCGGTATTTTGTTTCCCTCATGAGAGAAGGTTTCTTTTAATGCTCAATATAGCAAGGAGCAGACAGAAGCACTTAAGGACTGTCATCGAGTTTAATTGTGTGGAAGTGACCTGTAGGAATGGAAAATACAGCAGTTATGTTTTGCTTTATGCACTAGAAGAAGTAAATCTGTCAAAGGAAATCTATTCTCCAGGGCTTTGTTACTTCAAAACGGGGCCTCAGATCAGTGTAGTTTGTTTATTTTCCCAAGAGGCCCTCAGCAGAGAATGGCCTCAAACAAAGGTTAAACCGTGTTTGACCTGCAGAACAGCAGAACTGCATGGGGTCCAACATGTCAAATTGTTTGTGTTTGTGTATTTGCATGTGTGTGTGTGTGTGTGTGTGTGTGTGTGTTCCCCTTTAAATATTAATGGAGGCATTCATAACTTCACTAGCTAATTTGGCTATTCTTTCTCTATTGACAAGCAAAACCACAACTTTTGTTCACTATAAGCCATTATCAGTCGTATATTTTCTTCTGGTTTGAATCTTGATTAGAATAAATTAGCAGATGAGATCATCATTATTTCACTCGACATATCAAATAATTTTTTTCTCATCAAGTCCACTTCATGATAGAACAGACATTGTGATGATTGAGCTGTTTATGTTAAAAAACAAATATGTAATAATTTAAAAAGACAAATGATAGACAAAACAATTCATGAATCTGCAAAAAAAAAAAAAGTCAAACATTTATTTATTAGGCTATATTAACCTATATATGCCTATTTTTATCAATATTTATAACATTTAAAACACACATGACAACTTTCTATGGCAATATTATAATGACATTTTAGTCTGTAAGACTTGAATTTGGAAAAAACATTCAAGTTTGAACAGTTTTAATCTAGATGTTTAAAACAACCTACAGAATTACTGATAGTGGAAACATAGACCTAATTGTGTAACTGGACCTTTTCTGTACTTTGTGCAATAGTTATCCCCGGTCATTCCTATTACAAACTGTGATGGCATGGTTGAGAATTTAAATCAAAACAGTGAAAACGTTTAAAATGGCAACAAAGTGCAAAGTGCACATGTAGGGACAAAAGCCAAATGCCTGTAATAAAATCAGTGATTTAATCAAGCAGCCAATACAACTCATAGTCTACTTGAAAAGAGCAAAGATAATGATTTATTCGTTAACTATCAACCACGAATGATGGAATTTTCTAAAGTCTATAATTTCGCCAGAAACTATTTTATCTGTAATATAATCAGATAAATAAATAAAATAAAGGTGGAGAGTATAATAATAAGTGCAGCTGCGTTTCTGCGCAGCCCGAGTGCAGAGTTGATCCACTTCAATAACGTTAGGCTACGTGTTGTAAAGCGGAAACAACGGTCTGAAACAGAGAGAGACACTTTCGATTCTAGCCCATTAATAATCCAAAGAAAGAAGCGTCTGGGTTTGTCGTCGTCTTGGAGCTTCATAAAATAGTGCGGACGCTTGGATTACAACATGTTCTAAGAATCAACATTAGCTTGGGATACAGATCTGTACAACCAACCGACATGAGCAGTTTCGATTTTCAAACGTAAACATCCGCCGAGCAGCTCCCGTCCATGTGTGAGCAGCTACTTCACGGTGCTATGCTAACCATGTTTAGGATGAGTGTATCTTTCCAAACCAGAGGACACATCATTCCCAGCTAATGGTCAGTTTTAATACGACCGGAATTGCTTTTATTTAAATCTGAAGCGGTTTGCCAAGACGACACGTTAAGACGCGAATGGGTTAGCACGCGAGCTAACTTGGCTACCAAAGCTGTTTGTTTGTGCAAGACTATGTCGTTTGACAGCACAAATAATATGACAGATGATATTTAGTCCATTACGGCGAACTAAGGTGACATTTCACAAGCAGATATCCTTATTATGGGTCTACTGAGCTTGATTTTTAGTTCAGTTGGAAAATGCATAGATGTCATCTGCCTCCTTCTGGATTTAAATTTTGTGATTGTCAGCTCATTAATTCAGCTGCTGGTGGCAGTGATCTCCTTTGTCAGTAGTCTGCCCATGCTACTCACAAATTCAGTGTCAGAGTGCTGGAATCTCACTCTGCTTTGCATCATCACCATGAGGGATGGAGTGACCGTCGTGACCCACAACATGGTGGGAGGCTGGACGCAGCTGCTCGGAGGCATGCTGGAAAGCTTCAAGATGATCGGATACCTGTCTTCACATCTGCTACTGCGCACCAAAGAGCTCCTTCACCGCGGCCTGCTTTCGGGACACAGTTTGCTACGGCAGGCGTGGGAAGGCTGTGGCATCGTGTTCAGCCTGTTGCTGTATTTCGTCAACACGATCATTAACTTACTTCTCATTGGTACGCAGAATTTATACTCCGTGTTGGCCAACACTGTGGAGGCCGTGTCCTGCCCTTTGCAGAAAGCTCTTGAGCTGACCCTGACTGTGCTGACCTTCCTGTACAGCAGTCTCGTTGGCACCTCCATCCTGCTGTGGACGCCATGCAGACTGGCCATGGAGTTCCTGGGATCTGTCTGCCAGATCTTCATGAGCGTGTTCTTGCTCAACTCTTACGGGCTGCTGCTCACGTTGGTCATCGTCACGAGTACCACCATATACCTGAATCCAGCGCTCCCAAGACGGGTATCTTTGCACGTCATCAACTACATCAACACTGTGCCAGTCCTGCAGCGACTCCGAAGAGCTCTACACCGCCTCTACGTCCTCGAGAGGAACGTGTGGCAGAGATTGGCCTGGCATCGCAGCCGGATAGGCCTCCTGGTGGTTCCTGCACGGAGAGAAGCTGCGGAAAGGGACGTTAGACAGCCCGAGCACAACCTTGAGCCTCCAGTTGACCTAAACGCAGCAGATCCGGTGGTGGAAAACGCGCCTGAGGACAACAACCAAGCAGACGATCCTCTAGACCTGCCGCTTCCGAGCTCCAGCGCTCGCAGGCCGCTCCGGAAGTTTCCGTCTGAGGACAGTTGCAAAGGCCCTCCGGCGGACAACCTGCTGAATCTTCTCCAGGAGCAAGAGGAGAGGAAGAAGTGCGTGATCTGTCAGGACAGCTCCAAGACCGTCGTGCTTTTGCCGTGCCGTCACTTGTGCTTGTGTAGAAACTGCACCAACATTCTGCTGAGCCAGCCCATCTACCAACACAACTGCCCCCTGTGCCGCCACATGATCCTTCAGACCATGGACGTGTATCTCTGAGGGAAACGTTTACGGATGTGTTTCTGTCATCCTCAGGTTATTTGAGCAGGACTGTTTTTGAACTGTGGGAAACCACGTTCCCTGTTCGTCTGTTCATTCCACTACTATTGCTAGATTTGAATCACAATCTTTTATAAATTGCGATGGCGAGGCTGATGACTGACTGTTTTCCTATGGTTTTATATACATTGTCACTGTTTTCATCAGCTTGTGGAATCAACACTATTTTTCACATAGAGCAATATCAAATGAATGTAAGCTTTGTATTAACAAACATTAAAAACGGTGTGTTAATTGTGAAGATGGAAGATTTGCTTAATTGAGTGTTTAAGGGGAACATTTATGCTACAATACTACTAACGTTGGGCCTTATTGTATGAATCATTGTCTAATACATTTTTTTGCCTGATTGTAAAGGTGATCAAAGGTTTCATGTGAACTTTAACAACATATTGATTTTTTTTTTTCAGTGTTGGAGAAATGTTCGTTTTGCTTTGCATACTTTGTAATCATTCCACCAAAGCCATTTTGCACTATTTGAGTAAACAAGTGTCACTACAATATTTTCACAAGCCATTCTACAATCTGATGAAGTATTCATGCTGTTTTTGTCATTTATTATTGAACAGCATTAAGGCTCTCTCACTTCTTAGATGGTATTGATCAATGCATTTTCAAATCGAAATTGTGTGCTTGTTTTTTGTTTTGAGAGATAGTAATTTAATTCGGTTACCGGTAAAAAACCAAGTGGCAGAAAGGCTTTTAGCTCGGCTTTGTCCAGTGGGTGGTGTTAGAAATCACTATTTTGGATAACATCTTGTGCATTAGACTAGAGACACAAGGTACGGACCTTACTGGTTTATCTTGTTTATTTTGGTTTTATATGATATTTCAAACCCCGAAATCCACAATTGCATTTAGAATGGCACAATGCGCAAGACAATCAAGTGCATTGAAGGAAAAAAAAGTATTTGCAAGATCCATACATCATAACTCTGTTGTCCTTTTGAAAAATATAATGACTCCAATATAATAGTCCCGAAGTATTTCTGTCCCTCTCAGTTCTGCTCAATGCAGGTGATAAGCTCTAACCCATGTTTTTTTGTGTAATTTTAAGGTTTTTAAACATTCCATTCATTCCACATTTTAGCCCCAAGCCTTTTGTATTCTTGTACCGCAGACGTTTGTTTTCTATGAAGGTCTCAATTGATGATGCTTGTGGGTTAAGCAGATGTCTGTCTCTCCAGAGGCCTGGATAATATCAAAACCACATTCATTAACTATCCAGATGAACAATAAACAGTATTTGACTGTGGTCGTATTGTCTTTGTCTTCAGCACAACTTGTTTTAGTTTCGTCATTGGACTAAAATGCAATTCACAACAATGTCTTTGATTGTGATGCATGGCTTATTCCACTTCTACACTGAGATCAGCACTGTGGGACTTTATGAAGTGGAGGCATTTCCTCCAGTTGTTAATCATGACTTTTCCAAAATGTTATCCAATGTTATCTATATCCCAATCAGTCAAATGGAAATAGTAATCTCAGCTCTGGAATGACTTTAAAAAAAAAAAAAAAAAAAACATTTATCAACCACTTTTTTTCAGCTTTAAGTGGTTAAGTTGATATAAGGTGTGTGAAATGCAAGCATTACGGGGTTAGTTCACCCAAAAATTAAAATTCTGTCAGTAATTACTCAGCCTCATGTTGTTCCAACCCCATAAGACTTTGGAACTTCGGAACACAAATTAAGATATTTTTGATTGGAACAACGTGAGGGTGAGTAATTACTGACAGAATTGTCATTTTTGGGTGAACAAACCCTTTACCCTATAAGTATAGAAGGAGACACATTCAGCACCGGACAGCTCCACATTCCAGCTTTTTTAGCAAGAGGAAATGTGAATCTCACATTGTTGTTCACTTGTAAACAGTATTCAAGCAATTCCCTGTGTACTTGCATTCGGATACTCATTTCATGTCCGTTATCTGTAACTGCATACTTGAGAACCGTGCTTTAAAAATAACCAAAAGCTTAGGAAATGAGGCACCATAATGAATTTAACAGTGTAAACTTCCTATTTTTTAAACAGAGATGAAAGAGGATTTAATAATTTGTTGACTGATTTGTCGATTTGAGTCCGGCTACAGGTTAATCTTTGATTTCTGTTATATGTTATGGTCTACCCTCTGACTAAACTTCCTGAATGACAAATAAATTAGAGCACTTCTTGTATATCAACCAAGTATAGGACAGCTAGAATAGACTACGTTCAGCGGGTCATCCGATTCACAGTGTATATGTCAGTGTGTCTGGCCTGGATCCATGGAACAAATGTGGACATGCTTAAGTTTATATTACAAATAGGAAGTCCTGCCTCTGGGTCAATGGGTACGTTCCTGTCTCTGAGGATGAGAACTGGGAAAAACACCAGTTCCTCACACCCACACAGAGACTTCCACTGCACAGGGGACTTCCATTACGTCTATCATTCATTGCATTATACATCATGAAATTCCACAAGGATTTGTCTAAAACGGTCAACTGTTCAGTTAATGGAAAGTAACTTTTGAAAACGTTGCTTTTTTTTTATTTGTTACTATCACTTTTGTACTAGACCATTATTTGCTAATTCTTGTTTTTGTATGCTAATAGTACATTAGTATGGCTATGATGATAAATGGACGCCCCCTGCTGTTATTAGAGCAAAGTACACAACAACAAAAAAAAAAAAAAAAAAAAAAAAATGAATGAATGGAAATTTAACAGTGTTGCTGCAAAAAAAGGACATCTTAAGTAAAATACAAAACAAATATTACGAAAAATAAGACACTGTCCAACAGTGACGACACCAGCAAAAAAAAAAAGTTTGAGCGATGGAGGTGAATCGGCGTATCTGCAAGGATAATGAAACGACGCCCCCTGCTGATATTAACAAAAATAAAAAGACGTAATGACCTGTACAGACTATTTAAAAATGGAGATTTTATGATGTTGTTTAAGAACCAAAACCAAAGAATTACAGAAAGTTAACTTTAACTTGAATACAGTTTAGTTATTTTATGTATTTTGGACATGTATGGTAGTTTGTGTAAATAACATGACATATATATATATATATATATATATATATATATATATATATATATATATATATATATATATATATATATATATATATATCTGCCAGTCATAAATAATATAGTGTTGTGAATGGTAATAATAAAAGTATTTGGGGGTTTGATTCAGACACACTTCTGAGCTTGTTACTGTCTGGTTGCAGTGCTCTTCTAACAGCAGTGGGCAGGCCATGACCTCATGGAAATGAACTGCACAAAGGGAGGATACAAATGTACCTCTCATTCTACTCCATGTTACTGCACAAACATTCTGCGTAAGACTCTGCCAGCAGCCTGGGGAAAACTGGAACTACTTGTCTTAGAACAAAACATTCAGAAAAGCAGGAGAAGGGGATAGAGAGAATCAGAGAAAGAAAGAGGCAGAGGCAAAGGAGAGAAAGCTAAACGTTTAGACAAGGGTCTTGTCTGTGTTGTGTAAATGCAAAGTTAAAGCTTTGTCTCTAAAATGATGAGGCTTGATTACATAATGTGTGTGACTAGACATTTGGTTGTGACTAGGCAACCAAACACAAATCAGGGATTTTGGCCTTTTACAAATATACAGTGGTTGCAGTTTGTTTAAAGTCACCATGAAATGGGTGATTCTTAATTATTATTTTTACAGAATGTTGCAGTGTTTATAATAAATGATTTACCCATGCACATCATTGTTTTAAAATTCACATGTGGCTCATAATCTTTAATCAAAAGCATTAACCTCCCCCTCTCTCTTGAAACGGCATCTGTTTTCTATGACTCATATCTCGGTGGAAGATGGAGCTAAATATCCCATCTTGTATATATAATATAAATATAATAAATATCCTCCAACTGACAGCAAACTGGCATTCAGATCTGCCTCCATTTGGTTGGCAAGGCCAAACTTCCTACGATCCAATAAATTCCAGGTGGTCTTCATTAGGCAAAATTTGGGTGGGTAAAGAATGCCAATAATCAATAGTGTAGTGATGTATGAAGCACCGGTGCGGTAACATCTCATTCTCACAACATTCTCAAGCAAAATGTATGAAGTAGGCCTACACCTCACACAAGTCACTTGTCAACTGGGTAAATTCGCACGATCAACTTAAACCTGTTGCATGGGGAATTCTTTTGCGCAAATTTACCGATCGTGTGGATTCCTATTGAAATGACTATATTTGCCTGTGAAAATTTGCCAAACAACAGTAAATGTGATTGCACCTTTACTCAGAATCACTTCCAACATAAGCAGCTTTGTATTGGTCAAAGTTGATCAAAGTTTAACAAACTTAAAACCAGAGGTTTACACTTGGGGCACAGGCCCCTCATCAAAAAAATATTCTGAAAATTGCGCAGATTCGTATTGCGATGACTGCATTTCGCCTGTGGAATGTTGAGGTACATGTGGAATGTTAAGGTACAAAGGTAAATGTGTCTTCACCTACAGTGTAATATACTCAAACACTAGAGATACGGTATAACATTTTATGACTCCATAAAAGATAATAGGATATTTCACAATTATGGAGACTAGAGTTTCAACAAAACATTAATTTCAATGAATCAAGTGATTTAGTAAAAAAAAAAAAAAAAAAAAAAAAAAAAAAAATCGAAATGATTTGTTCTTGAATATGATGCACAAGTAATACAGATACGTTTATGATGCTTTTGCCTCCAGTCCTCCAGTACCCATTCATTGTAATTCTAATGAAAAAGAGTGAACTGTACAGTCTTCAGAAATTCTCCATTTGTGTTTCACAAAAGGAACAAAGTAATACAGGTTTAGAACAACATGAGTGAATAAATAATTACAGCATTTCCCATTAAAGGTGCTCTATTGCTTTAAATGCACTCTGAAACATGAAACCACAGCTCTCCGTTTCCCGGCAGCAGAAATTGCTTTTCCTTGTACCATTTACTGACAAATTAGGTAATTATGGGTGTCATATTTTATTGAAGTCATATTCCAGAGAAGTGTTGGAAAGTATTTATTGTGCTTTTTCACAAAATATAGACTGCCACCAGAATAAACATTTTGTGAGAAAACAGCAGAAGGTTTTCTTCTTTTCATTTTTTTATTCCATATTTCCAAAGTAGTAACACGTTTCATTTATGAATTTCCTACTTTCATTCTTTGCATGGCAACCCAGCAGTCTTTTTATTCTGTATGACTAAATGTGCTTATAACTGAATATTCCGTGCAGTGCTGATCATATCTGATTATATTGTAATGATTACAAATGAAGGCCAATCAAAGGCCTTTGTCTTATCCGTGACAGTGCTTTTCCACTTCGTGAAACCTGCATGTGGCAAACAGAAAGTTAGGTGCAGTGTGCTTTAAATCTATGCAAAAACAGCAGAGTTTTTCCAGTCTGAGTACACTAGGAAACCAGTGAAAGTGCTGTCTGTCTTTGGGCTGGAATAAAAGCCAGTGTACTCGCTCAGGGCCATCTGCACCCACACCTGATCTCCTGGAATCAAGTGCACTAGTGTTCCTCCAGACAGCGAGGCTGGTTTGGACCAGTTCCCAAAGATCTGAAAGTAGGAGGCCACGGTGTTTCCGTTCTTTATGAGGTCAAACTGCAAGCTGGAGCGGTAGACTGTGGCGTGAACGGCGAAGTAGTAAACGCCCGGCACTCTGCACGTGAATCTTCCAGTCTCGGGATTGTAATCGCCCTGCTCGTTCAGAATCACTTTGTCGAAGCGAACCGCATCCCCTGCCGCCAATGGAGTCGTGCGGGCCTCAGACAGTTTGGCACTAAAAGCTGATTTGGGGGCCACCGCACACTCGCCCGGGGTTCCTCGCTCGCCTTTTACCCCCGGATCCCCTCGGTCTCCCATGAGGCCCCTCGCGCCTGGCTGACCTGCCATAAGCAATTTTCAAGTTTTATTACTGACATTCAATAGAGTGCTGCAGGTATTTTTTTAGGCCAAAACCAGTAAAGGAGATTGCATTTGAGCACTTCCGGATCTATCGTCCTGAAGTTTTTTTAATGGGTTTTTGGTTAAATGCCTGAAATAAGGTCTGTAGTTAAAACAAGCTCAATATATTTTCATGCTTTATTCTACAACATAAAATACATCAGTAACACCCCCTTGTGTTTTTTTTATAGCTTTTACGTGTCTTGAAAAAGGCGGTTGCTGACAAGTGGCCAAATGGGACTAGTACGGAGGTTGTTGGGGACATTAACGTCATCACGGCAAACAGGTTGACTCATCTATTTACTAGTCCGCTTTAACAGCCTCATTGTGTATATAATCATGCTCTTGCAAACAATTCTAAATCAAAAGATAAATGTTTTTTAAATAAAGTTGAATTCATTCGACCATTTTTACTTCTGACGATTGTAGTTAGGCTTCAATATTCATAAAAATGTTAATTTGTGAAGATTATGATGAACAAAACATCTAAGAATCATAAATATTTGTAGGTCACAGTTTTTTTTTTATGTAGAGGGAACCAGGGCGATGCTACCCTTTGATTTGGCCTACAAAAATATGTGATAACTGCAGCACATGGGAGGAGGTGGTGAGAAAAACACCATTGAGGTTGGTATTTTTGTACCTGGTTCTCCCCTCTCCCCTCTTTCTCCCTTCTCTCCTGGTTGAGCGTCACGGCCGTCTCGTCCATCCCTGCCGGGCTGACCGGGGCTGCCGTGCAACCCAGGGGATCCTGGGATACCTGGGCTTCCTGTGCACAAACTAGGGATCTTGTTGTCTTCAAGTGAGTTAGACCAATGTACTGCAATAACAAGCAGCAACGAAAGAGGCCATGTCTGCAGAGATGTCATCGCTCAGTCTGTGGAGAAAAGAACAAAATGGAAGAAAAAACTTAGTCTCATAATCTTGTTTCAAGATGATTTCAGCATCACTTAGACTGAAAATGGTATGAAGTCAGCACATAATGTGAAAAGCAGTGAAGCACAAGTCAGAGAGTTGCATTATCTCACCTCTTGGTCAATAGGGTGAGCATGCCAAGGGAAAGTTTATAGAACATAATAATTACTAAAGCACAAGCTCAACTGTGTAAGTGTAAAAGCAGAAAAAGAAGACTTAGAAATATAGCCTAGATTGACTGGAAATGGTGCATAAGCATAATAAAAAAGTATTAAAAAAAGTTATCATGTGGTCTGTGCATTATATTTTGACTTGGACAAGTCATTTGAATCACTATTATGGTACTTTCATAGTGTTTGTTTCTTTAAATCATTTTGTAGCCTGACAGCCCCAGTCCCCATTTCACTTTCATTGATATTGAAAAGAGTGGCCAGACTTTTCTAACAGAAAAAAGGAAGTCATAAGGGTTTGGAACGACATGAAGGTCAGTCAGTAAATGATGGCAGTTTTCATTTTTGGGTGAACTATCCCTTTAATAACTCTCTCCAGTTACACTATTTTATCAGCTGTTTTTCCGTCTACAGTACTGAGGAGTTAAACCTGACGTTTGTAGTTAGCTGGTGAATAACAAAAATGCAGAATGTGCTAATCACTATTATAAATGTTACTGTCTACCATCTCTCATTGATGAGGTGCTGAAGCCAGTCAATATAATCAGGCTGCAACACGCACAGTCTCTACAGCAGGAAGTATTCATGGGCTTGTCAGTTCTCGTAATCCTGTCTGGAACGAAGCATTTCAAGATTTTATGTCTTCGCGTAAATCAGCAGTTTTCTATTCAAGTCTACTGTCTGTCAAACAGCTGTTTCTTATAAAAGTTGAGAAACTGCTGATGATTCACACCGAGAAATACAAGCAGACCACCAAAGCATTCTTCAAAAATTCTGCAGCATCAGTTAAAGCACTGGGATCTTTAATTTAAGAGAAACATCTGTCCTAGGACATCTGGACAGTTATCTTTCTGGACCGTTTATGTATTTTGGTTCTAAATGCTTTGAGCAGCTCAATCCGTGAGCCATGTTAGGACATAAGAGGAATGACTGCCAAAGAGCGCAGAACAAATACCGTCATTCCAATGTCAACTGGATGGTCTGATTTCCAAACAAAGCATCACTCGCGCTCATATGCATCACATTTTTTATTATTGCAGCCTTGCATCGACACAAAGATTGAGGCACATTCCAACAATATCAGTGCAACATTTACATTATATTACAAATTAAACTTTGTGGTGAAATATGGGATGAATCAGTTCTCTCTTTAGGCGCTTATCTTGAAACGGCAGTGCATTATAAATGGGTCTCAACTGGCATTAATCATAGTAAAGTTTCAAAGTTTTCAAATTTTTCAAATATTTGGTTACAGAAATGTGAATTGCACTGAATGTTTGTCAGTCTCATTAACTAGATAAAAAATTACCAAACTGAGATCAGGAATGAGAGAGATAAACAATCTTGAAAACAAAACAAAAAAGTTACATAAGACTGGAACATTTTTCCATTTTGAGACTCAGCAGTGTTATTTCATAGTACAATAATACTATGAAATATTATTATTTCACTTTGATTGCTAGTCGGAGTTAATCTGCGTCAAAGTGTCTAAAGTGCAGACTGTCAAGGGAAAAACTAATTTGCCAATAAAATCAAAACCAAAAAGTTGCCGTAACAGTATTCAAAGCAGTCAGACCCATCATGACTAAACAATAAACATTTCACAATTATGTAAAAAAATTAATAAAATCAAACTCACCATTTACGTTTTTTGAAGCTCCACTGGATTGACAGTCTTGAGCAGGCAAAAGAGAAACGAGCAGTGGAACTCCTCTTTTCTTTACCGTCCAAGGCGTCTGGGAAAAAATGAGCACTCCTAGCCTTCAGAGGAAATGGGAAGCTATTGGAAGCCAATAACAAATAGAGAGGCTGGGAGATGGGGAGGGAGAAAAGAGGGATCATCCAAGGGACGGAGACTAAATGTTTGTAGCTTGTCCAACTTTAGAAGCATAAACATTATCTGATACAATAGAGCCTTAAAGATGGGGTCTTGGGCGCCAGCGAACAGTCTGGCGAGACCCTTGTGTATTTAATTAGTGTGTGGTTTACACAGGAAGGATGCCAATTTATTGTGGCGAATTTGCAAGAAGTAAACCGTTCAAGGATTATAGCCCTGTGGTCAAGTTGGAGATTCAACTATAAAGCATATTTTCAAGACAATGTAGATGATTATGTGACCTGACCATTTTATGTAAAAATATTTAAAATATTTATTTAAAAAATATGTGGTTATTTCTCAATTTAAATGAGCAATGAAAATCTGCAGACATGAACGAAGGCTGGGAGATATTCTGATGTGGGTGGCAGTTCAGACACATGGTTCTTGTTACTTTTGTAGCTTTATTTAGAGGGCAAAGCTTCCCCATTAGGGGTATCCAGGCCTGTCTAGAACACTTCTCTAGCCTTGTAATTCTCATTATAGGTCTAATGCCTCATAAACTACTTCAGGGAGACTGCTAGTGGCTCCTTGTTGTCTGCAAGGTTTCATGGGGCCAGGTACTTCACATTATGAACAGCTGAATGGACTTTTTCTTGATCTCTTGGTTTCAATAAAGTGGCACATTTAAAAAAAGAAAATTGTCATCTCAAATCATAATTTTGTCTCTTTAACCCTTAAACCTAATGAGCACATTCTTAAAAAAAAAAACACTTTCTTCAATTAAACCCTTTTTATTACATTATGACAAGTTTGTTGAAAATAAACTTCAGCAGCTCTTTCCTAACAATGGGATCCTTCAAATGGAAACGAAGAGCTGCAGGTGTTACACACAACCAGAAACAGCACATTACTTCTGGCATTATGCATTACTGACATTTGGCACACCTTTAAAAATAAAGGTTATATCTTGGGCATCTATAATTCCATGAAGAAACTTTAACACACATGGAAACCTTCCAAAGCACAAAAGGTTCTTCAGGTTATTAAATTGTTCTCTGATCGGTTCTTTGGGGAACCCAAAAAGGTTCTTCTGTGACATTGTTACGAAAACCCCCTTCGGAACTTTTATTTTAAGAGTGTACCATGTTGTTGCCACTTGATGTCCACTTGATGCAAGACCAAGGAACTAGTAACAATTATGCAATGGTTAAACAACAAGATATCCAGTTTGAGTAAACAAGACATGTTTATTATTTAAACTATCACTTAAATAAAAAAGTGCATAGAAAATAAACATGATTAGAAACTTTCCTTTTTACAGTTGTTATATACAATTTTTTCCTCATTATACATTCATCCTTAAGTAGTTTGTGGTTGAATATTTTAGATTAACAAATTTTCCTTCATTTTTCTGAAAAACGGTAAAACACTGATGGGGCAACTTAGAGAGAAAAAAATAAGAAATAAAAGCCTTAAAACTGTCAGTATCAACATCAACATGATATCTCGAAGCTACAGGGGAGAGGAAGTATTGGTAAGACAATGGAAAACTTGCGTTTTCCAAGAGGAACAAATTCAAATCTCTCCTTCTCAAGACCTCTCTGACTCTCTAAAGTACCTCAGATGGTCTGCAACTTATTTCTGTACAAAGTGAACCAAGTTAAAATTCCAAAAACAGGGAGCGCTGTCACCTGCTCTCAGAAGGAGCTTTACCTCAGCGTACATCTAGAGATGCTTGCAGAATTAAATAAATAGAATGGTTACCATTACTCATTACAGAACATCACATAAGAAAAAGTACAACTTAAGATCCAATAGGAGAGAGAGGTATGGGTGACATGGCTGGGTTTAGGCAAGGACATTTTTTTTTCCTAATGTCCACAAACTGTTAAAAATGTACAGAGTAAAATAAAGCCAACTACACCATCAAAAGCAAACAAAATATCAATGCTTAAAAAGTTTACAACCACATTTTACATTAACTTGTTTCATAATATAAATACCGCTTCTTTCCGAAAAAAGAAAAAGAAAAAGTAAAAACAAAAACAAAAAAACTGCAATGCTCCATTGAGGGAACATACACAGGCACAGGAAAACTGGTACTTGATCTTGATATTAAAATGATGCACAATAGTTACTCTAAAGTTTATCTGTAACACAAAACCATTACAGATTATACACTGAACATTGCAATTAACCATTATGAAGCTGCTGTTTGCTACTGTAACTAAGTTTGTCTGTCCATTCCGTATATTGTGTAGATATTGAAATACAAGTTACTATTCATACACGTTTAGTTTATATATATATTCATGTATATTGTGTATATATATAAATGTACTGTTGATTATAATTACAGGACAAGGTGTGGTACCACTTGCGTGGTGTGGAAGAGTAAAGTCCAGGAAAACGACAAGAGCGTGTCTGCTTCTGAAACACTGACCGATCACTGTTACACCGGTTTATGGAGCATCTGAAGTTGTATTGATGTCTGTGTGCAGGAGTCTATTACAAAGCCCTTAGGATTAGTAACTGCATTACAAAAAAAATAGATTAATAAAATAAAAATCTTATTTCGTTAGACTGAGCAATAGTTTCTGTAGAACCCTGCAAAGATTGCCATTGCTGTATAGTCCACCTATTTTATGAAATAAAAAGCTGTCCCGTATCTTCCCAGTCTTTCATGTTGGAAAATAAAATAAAAAGAATAAAAAGAAAGATCAAACAAAATTCTAGAATACATTCAAAAACGGCCTAACTGCAGAGTTCAGCACGTCCCTGTTCCACAGGGGTGCCAGGGCGAGAGAAAAGTCCCCCAAGAATCCCTGAAAAAGATGGCTAAAACACAAATTCTGATCAATACAAACACGCATACAAATATGAGGCAGCAGCCAACGAATGCTCAATGTGAGGCAACGAACAGAAATCTGATCTTCAGTGCCTTAGTCAAAAATGAAATTCTGGGAAAGGTCAAAATTATTGCAGCCTAGGTACAGTGAGGGCTGTAAGGGGGGTCTGCAGTGGCCGAGGAAAAAACAACAACAATTTTATTAGAGTTAAACTTACGAGGCAAAAGAACTGGCCTTGAAAGTGGCTTTCTAAGGAAGCCACGGTTGTACACAGCAGCTTTGTCTAGAGGTATGTACAGATCCCAAGCCATTCTGCAATACCCACATACTCGTGCTACAACATCCCTTTGAAAAGCATCGTAACTTTACATGAAATATATAATAAGAGTCAACTGTCAAGTGGAATCTGTTTGTGCCCGAGTTAAAATAGCTTTGAACGTTACTCCATAGTCTGGAGATCCTCAGCTGACTGTCCAATCAAGTTCAAACGCAAAAATACATGCAAAAAATGAAACAACCACCAGAGAAATTTACAGAGAAGGCACCAAACTCTTGATCTGAAAAACGGAAGAACAATCCACAAAAATAATAAAGCCATATCTGTCTCAGCCTTATTCAAATAGGGGTCAAACAAAACTTGAGCCCTGAAAAGAGCACAGATTGGGACAGGTGTTGGTGGTGTCTACATTTAAAAGAGAAAAAGATGATACGAGCAAATAACGTGCATTGACTGAATGGCTGGCTGGAGCGTCCATGCAGTGCCAAGGCAACATGTGTTGAAGAAGACTGGGAAGAAGACTGATCTTCAGTGCACAAGATCGTGAGGAAACAAGAGCCCTCCGCCCTCTCCTCCTCCATATAGTGCTTTACAAGTAGTTTTAAATGGGATAGCCTCTGTGGCAATTCCTTGCTTTACACCAATCTCTAAGAAAATATTTTGATATAACAAAATATATGGAATAAACTTTGGGACTTGTCAGTAGCTAGAATGCTAGAGAAGGATTTCATGCTTTTTTTTTTTTTAGACATTTACTCCAAGTTTTGAAAATGCAAAGAGGGCCTTTTAGGGGAAGAAGGGCTGTTCTTGCATTTAATTTTAAGGCTGGCATTAAGAAAGGGGAGTCATATCAAACCGATCTGCACTTTGAAAAGCTCACTAAACCTAAACTCTTATTTGAAATAATATTTGAATGTCCGTGCTTGACTTGGGTTCACAACGAGAGCCTCTGGTGGACCGCACTCTGTGGGAACAGTAACTGCTTCAGTCTTTGGAATAGAAAGAAACATTCGGGCTACAAAAAAATAAAATCCAACTAAAAAATCTTTTAGAAGACAGCACTATAAAAATGTCTGGACAAAGCATTAGTGTTGTAAATCTATTATTTCCTACAAAAATGTTGATAAAATAAATAATGTTTTATTAAAAATATAAATACCATTGTTAAGTGCTATTTACCAATGAGTGCTTTTTTTTTTTAGTCATTTGTATAGAAAAATATACATATTCACATATTCAATGAATTATATTTCTGTCAGTGACAAGACAGAACAAAAATAGTCAAGTTTTAAATTGCCTCATAAAACAACAACAACAAAAAAACAATCTCAATTTCACACAGAACTATGGGCCTAGGGAGAGAAATAAAAAATAATAATATGGTAATAGCATTTGGACTGAGCTAAAACCAATTAAATCTACAAGGTTTCACAAGAAGCCTTAGATCATGCAAATTACACTTTTTTTTGCAATACATTAAGCTACTTTCTCTCTGAATTACTATAAAAATGTATAGTAAATAAAAGAATGTCATTCCCCCCAGACCTCAGAAATTGCTCTGGTCCATTGGCTGTCAGTCCACCAGGATCTCAACCCAGCAAGCCCCTACAGATCCCAAGCTCTTTGCTCGCCTACTCTTCATATCTCAAACAAGTTTCTTTCAACCACTGACTAAAAGAACATTGACAATCTCGTCTTTCTAAGGACCATTATTCCAGAGACCACTGCTCCCCCTAGTGTTTCCCCTCATCATCTCTCCTCTGAGATAATATTTACAGTCTTTCATACAGAGAATCAGGCCCAGCTTGGCAAGGATGACCATGGATGCTCTGAAGGCTTCAATGTACATTCAAAAAGGGAGAGTTGTCTAAACAGGTCAGGCTAAAAAAGGATTATGTATTGTCAATCTAAAAACATTAAATCTTTCCCTTCCAAAATTGCACTTTGGTGTTGAATGGAACGATGCGGCATTTTTTCAGTAATTTGTCGCACTCAATAAGTAAGGGCAGGCCAGACTTCACTTACAAATTTAAAACTGTTCACAATATCCTTCTTCGAAAAAACAAAATGGTAAAATAAAAGATCATATACAAAAGTTAAGAATAAGGGGGCACTAATTTGTTAAATCGGCCATAATAAAGGGGACATAAGGGCAATCTTCACCATTGTGACTCTGCTCAATTCTCTTTTCTAAAAATTAAACAACTTAAGAGGCACAATACCATTAACCTTCCGATAACCTGAGCCTGCTTCAGTAAAAAAAACAACAAAAAAACAAAAAAAAATTTAAAAACGTCTCTTCCCTGGCATTACACACCCTTGATAGCATTTCACAGACGGTATTAGCTTGTGAGTTCGCTTTCAATTGAGGAATTTGCGACACGTCTTTGCCCCGCAGTTGCAAGGCAGCTTATTGCCTGGTTCTTCAATGGGGAACTTGTAATCGTATGTGAGCTCCTCTCCTCTATAGATTTTGCGCATGGCAAAAATGACAATGTGCTTCTGACCGTCAACATTGACCACGCGGGAGTAGCAGTTGGGCTCGCAGGAGTGGTTAATGAAACGGGCTGCACTGCCGTGCATGGTGGCATCCACCACCTCGTAGTCATCGATACGAAACATGTAGCAGCCAATGCCCTGTGAAAAATGAAGAAAATCAGAAAAAAAAAGAAAAAGAAAAGAAAAGAAAAATCAATGAGAAACACGGTGGAGTTGTTTGTTTTAAATGCATTGCACTAATAGATGACCAAGTATTAGATTTCTACCTTGCCATCATAGTACTTCTCCCGGTTGTCAGTGAGGACAGAGCGAATGACATTGCCAGAATACTCAATCACCATCTCTCCAGCATCAATGTTCTTCCTGCAGAACAGACCTCTGCCGTGTATGGCTGATCTGTAAACAATACATAGGATGAATAAGTATGCAACAAAGATGCATGCTTGTTTTCAATCCAACCATTTTTGGTTTAAATAGAAAGTGTATATACCTGTAGACACCCACAGCTTCCCTGGATGCTTTCTTCAAGTGCCTGAACCTCACAGGCAGTGGCAAGTCCATGCTGGTGGCCCGTCTGTGAAAACACCAGGTGTTTTGATGCTTTAATACATAACTGAAAAAAGGTTAGAACAGGGTCAGTAAGGTGACTCACCGTGCAGACTTCTGCTGCATCTCCTCTTCATCTTCCTCCTGGGGGTTGTACACAGGAGGCTGACGGTGTTTGGAAGCCAGGAAATTAAACATGTCCAGAACTGATCGCCTGAAATGATGAATTCAAGCAGATAAAAGTCAGTTAGTTTCTAAAAGATTTCACATTCACAACAGTCCTTTGCACAATAGAAAAGGGTAACAAGTAATTCTGTAAAGGTTTAAGATGCTCAAGGATCGGAAACAGACCACCCTGCCCATGACAAATACCTGTGGTACACCTCAGCACGGGCAGATCCATGAGGGTTGACAGGAGGATCTTCTGGCTCCTCAGGTTTATGGAAGCGGAACCTGTAGTTCCGGCAATGCCTAGCTCCATACAACTGCTCCAGTAAAAACACTACAGCATCGTGAACAACACCCAGCATCTTTAACCCATTCACTCCTGAAAAAGAAAAGTGATTTGAAATACAAGATGTATTTCTCACAGGACAGCTTTCTGAACTTGCCAAATTATCATGATCAGTAAAACAAAATATGTTTAATGTTTACAATAAATGCTTTATTATGTTTTTACCATCAAATGAAAGTGCCTTGAGTCTAGCATTGGACCGGGCTTCTTGCACTTTATCTGTTAGGGACTTCCAGGCCTCTAAAACAAAAAATTATTTTGAAACAGAAAATTAATTTCACAGAAGACTGATTGTAATTAGCAAACAAATGAACATTAAAATCCATATCGGGTCTAAACTTCGCATTACACATCATTATCTAGATCTTACTTACCCTCAATACTTTCACAGCGAATTTGAAATCCATCATCACTGCAGATTTCAAATATGAGCCCTTTCTTGGGCTTGTAGTCCAGAGAGGAGTCTCTCCCACTGTCCCTTTGATCAGGTGTTTCCACTGAGAATGCACTAGATCCTTTCCCATCGCCCTTACTAGGTAGTCCTGCAAAAAATGTGACAAAAATGTATCTGTAACCACTGCAACATTTAACAGAGAGATAGACAGAAAGACCTGACCTTTTACACACCTGCAGTCTTTGGTTTCTCATTATGTGTGTCCATGGTTTTATGTTTAAGAGCAGAGGAATCAGCTGTCATAGTGGCAGAGTCACTGTGAAAGGAAAAAAGGAAAAGAGTTTAATTCAGTCAGATACCTAATTGAAAATTTAAGATTGATTCTTATTATTGTTTACCTCTTTTTTGAACCAGTTTCATTTGACTGCCCTGTATCCATTGGCTCAGGTGATGAAAGTTCCCGATCACTACAAAAAGAAAAAAAGTTAGCACTTTTCAACTTTTTTTTTTTTTTACCAACAATAAGCAAGATGCATTATAAAATTTCAGACTCTTACCCTGGAAAACATGATAATTGGATTGCAGATGCGTCAACAGTTGGTGTATCTGACTGAAGTCCTTTGTGTTTCTTTCCACTGCTCTTATCTGGGCTTGGTCGAGGTCTTTTAGCCTTTTGCTTTCCTTTCCCAACAGTTGTAGAGGCTGCTCCAGCAGATAACTTTGAGGATTGTTGCTGATGTGGTGGTCGAGAGATGGGAGAGGTTCGTGAGCTCTGAGTGAGGACTCCAACGACATGACCTTTGTTCAATTCTTGAGCGATTAGATTAGGGGCAAGAGCAACTTGACCAGCTGAACTGACATTTGGGTCAAGGGTTTTATCTGCCAAGACTCCTTTCTCTACCTGCTGGTTGACAGACATGCTTATGCTTTGGTTTGGGGGAAAAACACAGATGCTACTTGCAATGGACGTCTGGGCAGGATTAGTAAGATGAGACATCATTGGGGTTCCTGAATGAAGAACCATCTGTTGCTCTGGAAGGCTCAGGTTGTGAGGGTTAATAAGGAGGTTACCTATAGATCCTGTGATCTCAGTTGAGCTAATGAGGCCTGGGGCGCTCAGCGATACAGAGCTTGCTCCTAAAAAGTTTCCAGGTGCACTGGAAGGCACCGACACCACATTCAAAACGGACTGAGTTGGGTTGAGCCCTGACACAGTACATGGGAGCAGGTGAGTTGAGGAATCATGTCCCAAAATGCCAGGCTGAGTTGTGGTTGAAATAGGCATGGGCTGTGGAAGGAGAGTAGGCTCCAAGTACATTACCCCTGGCTTTGGGCGTTTTATGATGTTAGGAATTTTTCTATGAGGTGTGGCAGTTGCAGTTATAGTCCCTAGTTCCATCAGGCCTGTCTGAGCAGGGATTCCTGCAGCAATTTGTGAAGGTGACAAGTTTATTATCATATTGGGCCCAACATCAGAAGGAGCAAGTGTGGGTTGAGTCTTTGGACGTGCCTGTTTCTTGCTCTTATGACTCTGAAGACGAGAAATTAGGCGTTTCTTGCCATGTCCAGAGGGGAGCATAGTCGGAGCTGGGGTGATGGAGGAAGCACTAGATACCATAGCAACACTAGGGGCATGATCATGCCTATGTCCTGCTTCTGTCACACCAATATGGGGATCATGGGAGGTGACTCCTATGATGAGGCCTGATGTGGTGCTAGGAATGACTGGCTGGAAACCAGTATGAGAGGTGCCTGTGAATGCATGGATTTGTGGGTGATGAGGTACAGGCACTAAACCTTTGCCGCCAGCAGGAAAAATGGACTGAGAGGTGGAGATGCTACCACTGAGGCCTGTCAAAACAGGGGCACTAGTGTTCACGACACCTGATGCACTAACAGATGGTGCAATCTGGATCTTTTGGGATACACCATTGGGAAGAGTTTGCAATACATAGAGTGGCTGTAGATGCTGGTTTAACACTATCAGCTTCTCTGGGCCAGGCTTCAATTGAGAGGCAGTAGCTTGAACAGCAGAGCTTGCAATGGGAGTGGGACCTGAGCTAACAGTGGCAGCAGGGATGAACTTCTGACTCTGGAGAGGCAAGGTGGGTGAGCTGGAAAGACCTGGTGTGCTAGTAGTTCTCGTCAGATCTCGGTTTCCAGTCTCTCCCACAGGTTCTACTCCAGGACTTGTGATATGGTCGCCATCGATGCGTGCAGGAATGAAGTGTTCTGGGGTCATGTGACCTTCCGGAACCTGGGAATCAGTACATCTGTCCTGTGGGCTCTTGCTGGATACAGTGGACCCTGTTCTCTGTTTCTTCCCAATTTTCTCGACTCCCGATTCCTCTGTGGCCAGAGCCAACATAGTTCGATCGGGGGTCTCTGAGATCAATGAGCCATGATTTTGATTATTTACGGTGGGACTTCGGGTTGTTAACACAGAGAGGTCTGAGGGCAGCTCAAGAGGAAGACCATATGACTCCTCTACAGCAATGGAGGTGTTCACCCCACTCTCGCCAGGTTCAGCACTAGCCAGTGGCTGAGTGAAATCTTCAAAAAGCATGTCCTTTCTTTGGTTAACATCCACCCCATAACTCTCATCTAAAGAGAATGGTTCAGCAGAAGGAGCTTCTGTCTGCTGTCCCAAAGACTGCATTGAAGGAGTATTGAGCACAAACTCCATAATATCAGAAGGCAGGATGTTACCACAGTCATCACTGTTGTTGTTATCAGAGTCAGACTTGAGGAGATCCGTGGTGAGTGACAACTGAGTTTCAAGGGGGTCTTGTCCTTGTGTTTTCACACTCCCTAATGGAAGACAGTTATCCTTCTGATTTTTACGACCTTCACGACTGTTACCACTTGTGTTATTTTCTGCCTCCTTCCCTGTGTCAATGGTTGATTTCTCTACCCTGCTTTCTCTACCCTTTCTTTTTGTTGAGCTTTTGTGTGTGGACGAAGTAGTAGCTGTGGTTGTGCTGCTAGTGCTTATACTAACGTCACTCTCAGAACCATCGTCCACACCGTCCAGCTGGCCAATTTGTTGCAGCTCCAAATTCTTGGTAGCTGTTGATACCTCATCACTGTCATCTTCATGCTCCTTTGCCTGGTCCCTCAAGAACCTGTGGATCTGCGACCCTTTTCCCAAACACTGATCAATACCTGCAATAGATGGAAGACCAGAGTTGGGGTTTATTATGGTGCGTGTGAAGTTGTAATAATACGTGTCCTTATTTGAACCAATTCCTCCTTCTTCATCTTCTCCACTGTCTGCTGAAGATGATGTGCTCATATCATCTGCCCCATCGACTTGTCCTTCAGCTGAACGCTTGCTGCTCCCAGTACGCTTCTTCATGGAGATTTCACCACTTCTGTAGAAGGGTATGTCTTCTTCACCATACGACCGGACACCGTAGAAAGGGGTTAGCCCAAAGAACATGTTCGATCGAGCACGAGCACTCCGCCTTGGGTATCTGCGTTTTGCTGAACCTGCCGAACCATCACTATCCTCCTCGTGGTGCTTATCGATGCTGCCTTCGTCCTCTAAATTATTGTCCTCCCCATCATCAGCACACTGGTGATCCAACAGATGTTCCTCAGGATCATCCGGGTGGATGTGGCTGTCTGATTCAGAGCTTTCAGAACTTGCAGATGGGGAGAAAACCACTGCTCGGGAGGACCTTCTTTGGGGGCCCTGGTTGCTAGGGGTAACAGAAGTGTAAGTGTTTGTGTTAGGGGATATGCTGACAGCTTTGGTACCATTAGGATCCATTTTCTGAGACAATATAGGCAGCCTCTCAGTTTGTTTCTTCACCACTGGAGTAACCTCTTTGCTTGATTTAGGGTGTACTTGTTGTGGTCTAATACCTCTCTCGCCTCCTGCTTTCGGCTGAATAGCATCTATGGCTGAACTATGCTTTTTCTCGAAGCTAAATCTCTCTTTGGACTTCAATGGTTTCTCCACTTCCTTCTGATTCAATTTATTAACTTCCACTGTACCAGATCCCGTGTTGCTGCTCAGTGCGGTGTCTTTATTGCTAATGTGGGGAGGTGGACCCTGACCTTGTGTTTTGACATTACCGCTTTTAGAGTTGCTGTTGAGAACTGGGTTTCGGTTCTGAGGAGTCTCTTTTCTTTCTTTTGAAACATCCTTGCTCACATTCATTTTGACTTTGGAGTGTTTTTCTTTGGTGCTAGAGGTTCCATGACTAACAGTCACGGCAGCACTTGCCTGGAAGCCACGCTTTATTTCTTCCTCTCCCACCTTGGTACCAGACGACCAGAGAGGCTTCATTGCCGCTGCCGCAGCTGGACTAGACGCATAGTCATGAGACTTCCTATTCCCACTTTTGCTGTAAACCGATTGCAGAGACCCAGTCTTTCCTGAGTCTTTTGATGCAGCCATTGAGGTCACATTTCCTTCCTTGATTGGATTAGCTTTGTCTTTTGGAAGAGTGGCGAGTGGATGACTGGACATAAAAGTGGCTCCAGCTGGTAGGTCAGTATCTTTAGTGGCTTGTTTCCCTTTCTCGGTTTTTAAACTGCCACTTCCTCTCTGATGTCCTGTCAAAACTGCAGTTCCGAGAGGTGGTGACACTTGATTTACACTAGCTGGTTGCGATGACTTCAAACTCTCAACATCAGACTGCTTTTTGGATGCCTCTCTACTACAATCTATTCTTTCAATGAAACCAAAACCGATTCTACGCTGTGCTCCGCTGTTTACTGAATTTGCCTCTCGATTGTGAGATCTCTCTCCAGATGGTACTCTTCCTTTCTCTGTGTCCCTGGGTAAAGGTTCCTTAGAGGTTGAGGACAGGGAAGGGGCAGATGAATTGCCTGTCTGAATGGATCCTGTGCCTCCCTGTGGAGGGGAGAAAAGCTTTTGCCTAGGTTGTTGAGTGGAGATGGAGGAAGTGCTGTGTCGACGAGATCCGATGCTTCGTAGACTGGAGTTCAGCAGAGGGTCCCCCACAGTCACAATCTCATGGGCTAAACTACTAAAACCATCTAAAGGGGAGAAAATACATTAAACAATAATTAAAAAAAAACTTTAATAAAGGAGATAAAGCAATATAAATACTGTATATAGTAACTCAAACCTGGGGAGGGAAGTGGTCTGGTTGAGGGAGAACGATTACATGGTGGGTAGCTGGGGTGTCTGTTCCTAAAATAAACCCTTTGTTTCAGTGTGGAAGGCACATTTGATGGTTTTATGGAATCTGTGGGTCCAGGCAAAGCAGCATCCACTTCAGCTGAAATGTTTAATAATTATCAGTTTTTAAAATGCCAACAAAATGACTCAATGAGGACTATAATAAATCTAAATCTACTTACATGAAACAGGTGGAGGACTATGAGCAACTGTGTGGTTCTCCTCTTGAGCTACTGTGTTGTTATTGAAAGTTTCGGTCATCGTGGGGCGGCACACTAAAATTCTACATTTATAAACGCATCGCTTACGGGCATCTAGAGTGCTCCAGTAGACTCTTGAGCATCTGTGTAAATAGATCAAATGGTCATTTCATTTTATATCTTATGTTTACTGAAATACAACACTGTAATTTCAAAGACTTACTGGTATCCCACAGGAAACAGCTTCCTCTCACAATCTGACAGTTCAGTTAGCATACCAAGACAGTCAATGGTCATAGACCCTAAAACAAAAGTGACATTTCACTTAGATGTAGAGCACTTTGTTTATTAGTTATCAATAGCAAGCACAGTGCAAAGACATACATACCTATCATCATGTGGATATTATCTGGTTCAAGCCCATTAACAAATTTTTTTCTCAGACTGATTCCCTCAAAGTCCACAACGACCCTTCGAGTCACTTCAAAGCCAGACTCTGGCACCGCCTTTAAAAAAGGTTTATTATTTATAATAAATTCAACACTTCACAACAAAAAACATTCTTAACTTTCTTACTGATGCATGCATGATTCCTTACCTCGCCCTTTATAAGATCTCTGTGATGCTGACAGTAAACCTTCTTGTCCTCTAAAAAGGCACACTGCTTCTGACGTGCACACATGAAATGGTAGTTGTTGGTACAGGAGGTCAGACAACAACTCACCGTAGCTCCGGGTTTGTGACAGTTCTCACATTGCTGAAAAAGCAAAGCATAATGCAATCTGTTTTTGGGTGGGGAAAGATTTTTTGCCTATAGCCTTTTTAGTAGGCTTATTCGGCAACAAAATTACATAAATGTGTATGATGGCACTGTAACTCAATCTAAGCCATGTGTCGTGTTTGTTAATAGTGTACCAGCTGTTTGCCTCGGCCGACTGCCATGTGGACATTTTTGAGAGCACCGTCAACATCCTCAAACACCTCTGCTGACCACAGTGCACAGTTCACATGGGCCCACTCATTCTGGCCAATATAAAGCAGTCTCCCACAGTCCTAGAAAACAGATTACCCAAAGTCTTACAAATCAAAATTAAAATACCGTATAATTAAAAATCCATATCTATACATGCTAATGTATTCTTTTTGGTTGGTGATTACTCACGTTTGTGTTCTCATCTCCATAATTCAGACAAAGCGCACACTGTCTATTGTCACCAACACCAGGAGGAGGGGGAATCACAGGGCTGTCTTCAGGGCTGTGGTCTGAAATCAAAAGAAATATTCCTGTGTTACTTATCTACATACACTTTAACTTAGTTTGAACTGAAAAATAATCAGAATGAAATAGAATGTAGTTATTTGTCTCCTAACAGTATGTACCACACAAGTAGTTTCTTTACATGTTAGTTTTTATAGTGCTTTAAAGCAACTTTCTCACCATGGATAAGCATGGGGGGTGGAGGAGGAGGTGGTGTAGGGGCCATCACGGAATTGGGTTCTCCTGGGGCTTTAGGATGGGGAGCTGGGATGATCTTTTTCATGAGCACAGGCTGCTCAGCCCTGGCTATCTCCTCCCTCTCCTGCCACTGGGCATAGTTGTGATCCAAAGAAGGGGGCAGAACAGCATTGGGAAGCAGCCCACTACTGCAAAGATACAACACTGTCTTGTTAGTCATGTTTTTGTTACACAACATTGTTTAATTACCTAACATATGAACAAATGTATGTTTTTACAGTAGTACCCTTTAAAAATGTTCAATGTCACATAAATATACACTAAATTGCCTAGGTGCTCAACGGCAGTGAGGAGGAAAGTATGCAACAGAAAAAAAGTGGCAAAGGCCAAATAACAATAAATAAATGAAAAGACTAAAAGCTCATATAAATTGCAAAATGAAATAATATAAACATTGCTCTCATTAAAGACACTTTTCAAAATCAGGCACGCGCGCACACACACGCACACAACATTTGCACTCTTAATAATTCATGGTAACAAATGAAGTATACAAACATGCAAACCAAAAGCCAACCACAAGACTTGTCAAAGCACCCATGTGAAATGTGACACTGCCTGTCGACCTCAAACAATGGAACTAGACCATACAGGCTGCATTCCCTATGGAAAGGTGATAGTTCTGCTCCAGAAGAGAGCAAAGAATAGACAGACACTCGACGGTGAGGTTGTTTTTGATGCTCATACTAGCTTAACTGGTCCCACTATTCACCATCAAACTAAACAGTTTGTTCCTGAATTTAGTTCTGAAAATTGTTTCTGACCCAAGAATTTAAATTGAATCATTCTCTACATTTTGACTTTGAATTATTCTAAGTTAAAATGTAGAATCAAACAAATTGAAACAAATCATTAGATGCATGGGAAAGACTCACTTAGAAGACACTTTGCACGTCTCCCAAAATTTGGACTCCTTCACCTTGTACCATGGAAAGATTCGGTCCATTTGCTGTAACATATAACAGTGACATCAGAAACAATAATGTAGGACTGCAAGATGTTCCATTGTCAGAATTGTGTGTCCACCAGCTTTTCCTCACCAAAATAAAAAAAGACTTGAGCATGCTGTTGGCTTTCCTGCTCTCTAGCTGACCTCCGTCTGAATTGAAGGCTGTCTGGATGATTTTCACAATGTCATCACTGAACTCCAGCTGAAAGAGAGGAGCAGAAATTGACACCTGGCCTTCACATGTATTTGACCGGTATATGAACCCTGCTGCATTAGAGGCTCAAAAGGCAGCAGGTAATCTTTCAAAGAGGAATAGAAAGATAAAAGCTTTTTGCTTTAAAGTGTTTCAAAAAGGACATAATTTTATAAACTCTTACCACTGATTTATAGCATCCAGAATCCATTTTCTTCTCCACAGACTCCAAATCGAGAGGCAAATCATTTGGTGGAGAGACCTCCGTGAGCACAGGGGGGTCAGGGCCCTCTGGGGAACGGCGTGAGGGAAGGCTCTCTTCTGTCTCTGGGTTCAACTCAGGTGGCTTCATAACCGCCTGAGACAAAGAGGATAGAGCCATCACTAAGTTTGGTGGTGAAAATATAGCTGGTGAGAACTTCTAGGATTGGAGATGGCAATTCACCTGTCTGTAGCGAAGCAAGTGTGTAGATGTACGGGAGTTGAGCAGGGAGGTGAGAACTTGCCGCATGGATTTCTGAATTTCTTTCTCCAAGACGGCCCGCCACTCAGCGGGATGGGGCTCAGTGCAGTTTGTGCAGGTGTAGACCACACTCTCAGGCAGGTTAGACAAGAGCTCATACATATCATCTAAATATATAAAGAGAGAGATTACCTATATAGTGGTTTATTACAGAAACATCCAAAATCTAGAATGCTACCTTATCTTTAAACCATTCAAAAGTTATGGTCGGTAAGACTGTTAAATGTTTTTGAAAGAAGTCTCCTTAAGGCTGCATTTATTTGACCAAAACTACAGTAAAAACAGTAATATTGTGATATTTTTTATATTTTAACATGCAATTTATTCCTGTGATGTTAAAGCTGAAGCAACAACTTTTATTAGTTGAATGTCATGGTGTAATGCCACAAGACATAAGAGATGTTGAGAATAACAGATCATTCACCGGTTAAACTTTCACATTTGGCATGGACCCAGCAATCACACTTCCTGCACTTCATCATTTTGCTATCACAGTCATCGTCATCATAGCACTTATTACAGAGTGGGCAGAAGTTGCCTGGGAGAAGAAAAATATTGCATAGTTATAGTGATAGTGATAGTTTAGACACATACAATAAACATCCAGGATGTATAGCACTGACCTTTAGCTAAGAGTTTGGCACAGTCATGACACAAAGAGAAATCATGTGACCACTGGGCATCCCAGGCCTTCCCTGGTTTGGTGGCTCCACAACTCTTGCAGCACACACACTTGGTGCAAATCTGTGGCAGAAGGAAAAATAATTATGGGAGAATGTAGCAAAAATATAACAGATGTTACAGACATCTAGGATTGAGAGTGTGTAAGTACCCAGACTCTTTTCTTCTTGGTGGGTCTGGTAGGGTGGTTGGGTCCCAGGCACTCAGGGTGATAGCTGTTTCGGCACTTGTCACACTCCAGTAGCTGCTAGATGATGGAAATAATCAAATGTTTAGTTCTGATTCCATCAAGGTATTAAGCATTAGTAATTTCTGAAGGTTTTGGGAGTGGCTAGGGGCTCGGTTATTACATTTATCGAAAGGAAATGATAATTCCAGTGAGATGACATGTATTTTTTACTTTTCATTAGAAAATATCAAATAAAGACATTCATCGTTGATCCGAGCGGACTCATGCTTTGAGTATTCAACTTTATTCATCTTTAACCATTACATCAGAATGTTACAACCTTTTCGATCTGATGGTCATATAACGTAGCATTGTGTGAAATAAACTCTTTAAGAATAATATCAATCTGTCTCATACTGTTTAAAGTAGTGGTTAAAATTTTTTCCATTAAATCTGGGATGTTTTAAAACTTTCCTCCCTCTGTTCCAAAAGTGTCTTTTAAAAAAACCCTTCTGTTGATATTGGAAGCACTTTATTATTCCCATGATCAGAGACTTTGAAATACTAAATTTTGTACTTTAGGGGAAAGCTTTGAAATAAATACCTGCCATTGAGTTACTTGCATAGTAATTCTTCTATTAGTCTCCCTTATTTAAATTTTACCTTTTTTGTAATGCATTTTTGCAGACATTTCTGGATTCTAAAGCATCTTTGATGTATATCGTGACAGAAATGTAAATTAATAGAAAGTCTTACTTTTGTTTTCTGATACTTCCGACCACAGACATGGCAAAAGCGGCATCGTCGACAACACCAGTTCTCCCACTGTTCCTCATGGGGGCGTTCTGTCTCCCCCAAGCAGAAGAGGTGGAAGGGTTCACAGCACACCTGGCAGAAAACAAACTGAAGACGACAAACCATAAGAACACATCTCATAATTTTTTTTTGCCTTCAATTCATGAGACAGGAATTACAAACAAAAGACAGCCCACCTCTACATTACCGCTGCTGGCACAAAGAAAGCACACCACCGGCGGGGTGATTGGCACAGAGGTGAGAATGCTGAGCCCACCCATCTCCCACACATTCTCAATGTCATAGTCCTCCTTGAAATCAACTCTGATTCGATGCACTCCATCGCAGGGCGCTTTCTGCTTGGCGGTGCCCCCAGGCGAAGGAGTGCTCTGGGAGTTTAAAGTACTGCTGTCTAGTTTGGGTATCTGTTTCTCCTGTAAACAATGCCATTTATATTACATTGGGACATATGCAAGATGCTTTTACCCAAAGTGACTTAGTGTATTAAAGGTGCATTTTGTCAGTATGTGCATCCCCTGGAAATTGAACCTTTGACCTTGGCATCATTTGTAACCCGTGCTGGCCAAACAAGTCACAATGAGCAAATTTTCCAAAATGAGTTATTTTCACACTCTCTACCTTCAAATAATGTATGGTTTGTTGGACTCAGACAAAAAAGTACTGAGCTACACCTGTTTTACGTCGATAGAGTCTGCAAAGTCAGTTCTGAGAAAAATCAAAACCACATATTTCCTATATATCTATAGAGTTATTATATAATATATTCAACCTTTTTTCCCATGATACCACAATTGTTTGATTAACATTAATGAAACAGACAGCCTTTATATTAAAACCTACTTATCGCACGGATCTAAAATAATGTTACACATCAGATGTTTTTCCCCAACAGTTAACCAAACGTTCACCCAAGACAACAAATAATGTTTGTATGAATACTCGCCAGACAGATGTTTTGAAATACTGTAATTCTGTGTATGTGTGTATATCGGGACCGCGCGCTGTCTATGACGTCTTTGTGCGTACGCGTCGGATCTGTCAGTCAGCGCGAGTAAGATAGTTTTTCATGGACAAAGGAAAGGTACTACTCTCAGAAAACATACAAATAAAGATATTTTTAGATGTTTAATTGCTTTTTGGAGCACTGGGGTCGCTAGACGAGGGCTTATGGAACTACTTTTTGTGAAAACCTGTAGCTTGAAATTGTCCTGTGTGCATTCCGAATCCTTCTGCCAGCACGGGTCACATTTGTGCTATGAATCTGAAACTCAGGATTATCAACATCACAAAGAAAAAATCAACCACTATTCATAGGGGGAAGAGGCAAGAGACAAAACTGTTTTCATAAAAACAGTTTATGACATAAAAAAAGAACACAAATCTGTCTGCAAGATCTGCTTACCTTTTCTTTTGGTTTAGGCTTGAGTGGTTGAACACATCGAGAGGTCTGTTTCTTTAGCTTTGCTTCGGATGCTAAAAGATGACATGACCATAAAACAAAAACATTAAGGCTATTTTAAGTCAGGGGTGTCCAATCCTTCTCATGGAAGGCCATCTTCCTGAAAAATGTAGCTACAACAGACCGGCCTGGAAATTTCTGGTGATCCAGACCTTGATTAGCTGATTCAGGTGTTTAATTATTGCTGGAGCTAAACTCAGCTGGAAGGTGACCCTCCAGGAGAAGGAATGGACACCCTCTGTGTTAAGTTAGCAACAGTAAATATTCTCATCTCTTTACCTGTGTCTGCTGCAGAGCTGGATTGACTTTGTTGCTGAGATTTCTTCTTGGGCTCAGTGGGCTGGGACTTTGCAAGACCTTCCTTTTTTGCTGGCATTTGGCTTTGCTGCTGCAAGGACTGCTGGGACTGTGCTGGTGGGGAAGATGGGGCAGCATGCAGGGAGGTGGGTGAAAAACTGGGCTGCTGCTTCCGTTCCTTTCTAAAGGCTGAGCTCAAAGGGGTCTGAGATTGCTTGGGGTCGTCAGAAGCACTAAAGAGCAGAAGGTCCTTTGGGGAGACAGCTGGTGAAGATGGTGATGAAGGTTGCGTTTGCTTTTGTTTGTCCTCTCCCTGTGCAGGTGGTGGAGTTTCACTTTTCTTATGGGGAGGGTCATCCTTTGGAGGAGGGCCTGGCTTGGGGCTTGATTCAGAACACTGGGATTTGTGATGGGAATCCTTTTTTTCAGTCAATTTATTCCTCCTCTTGTCCTTTTTACCTGAATTCAATGCAAACAGACAATTAATTGAAATATAAGAGCATCTCTGACTTATAATAAGGTATTCTGAGAAAACAGACCTTTCGCCTGCTTCTGAAGAAACTTTGACGGCATCCACTGCAAGTTCTGACACTTCCGTACTCTGTGATGACAAACACAAATGTTTACAGGCAATTTTAGGGTGCAGAGGTTCAGAAACCCACAATTTATTATATTTATAACAAAATTTCACACTCACTTGCAACACTGCTTTTTAATATTGCGGCCCCCAAATTTGGGCTTATCCAGGCAGTTGGTGCAGACCCCACAGTCATTTGGGACTTGGCAGCCTGGACACTGCCCGCAGCGTCGAGAGCGCCGGCCCTTTCTGGGTGGGGCCTCATGGACAGTTTTCTGCCTCGTTACTGGCTTAATAGGAGGTGTGGGTGGCTCCGCCTCCTCTGATCCCGCCACTGATGATTTGTCTATTCAAATATATCATTAAAGATTTAAAAACGATGTCAATTTTTTCAACAAAATCAAACTAGTTCTAAGATGTTTTCTCACCATCATTTCCCATGGAAGACAAGATCTTTTCTCTCTCCTCCCATGGCAAGGCACTAAGGGTAGGCATATCATCTGGGAACACAGCACGATTGCGACCCAGAGCTACAGCTGCACGACGACACACATGCTTAATGCGTGGACCACGGACTGACGTCTCAGAAGAGTCACTCTCTTGACCCTGGACAAGACAAACAAATGGAAATGACCTTTTGTGCATTTAAGAAAAACAACCTAGGAACATTTTCCAAAGAAAAGGTGACAAGAGGACATACCGGTAATTTGGGTTGATCTGCAGGTTGTAAATCTCTCTTCTCTAACTTATTGAGCTGAGCTTTAGCTTTTTTCAGCAGTCCTGCAACGCGCCTGTCTGTGACTGGCTGTTTCTCAGCACGAGCTAACACGGAGCCCAGAGATGTGGTTGCAGGGGGTTTTCCCATCTGCCCCGCTTGGGTAAGAGCACTCAATTTCTCCTTGTCCTTCTCCCTCTCTACTCCCTCCGCTTCAATCTTCTCTGAAGGTCTGCCTTTTTTGGCCAGACGACCCTTGGATGACAAGGCCCCAACAGGTTGAACTGCTGCAGAGTCGCTTGGGGAGGCCTCTGCACCAGAGTCAACTGTGACTGACTTCTTTCGACCCGGTGTCCTTTTTTGGGTGAGAGATTCTTCAATGTCCCTGGCCTCCACCGCAAATAAGCTGGATGTAGAATTGGGGGAAGTCTCTGATGGAAGGCTTTTTCCCCTTTTATCCCAGTCTTTCCCTACATCTCTTTTGTTTTCCTTTTCACGCTCTCTACTCTTCTCCGTCTCCCTGTCCTTCTCCTTTGTACCCGTGTCTCTAGTAGCAGAAACACTTCGGTCCCTTCCTGCTTTTCCAGTACCCCCACCTGATCCTTGAGGACTGGGGGTAAAAAGAGGGAAGAGCTGTGAAGATGAAGCAGAACTCCCACTCACACCGAGACCTCCTGCTGTTCGCCGCCCATCGGAAACTCCGTGGCTCGTAAGACCAATAGAGCCTGAAGGGAAGCCGCTGAAAGAAGCTTGAGTTAAGGCACTGGCTGCAAGTGCACTGACTGCGACTCCAGGCAATGGGCTCGAATTTCCAGTCACGCTTAAGGGAACAGAACTGCTAATCATGGATTGTTCAGAGGCCTTCCCTGTTTGAACTCCTGACTGACTGCTCCTGGTAGTCATTGAGTGTGAAGGTGACCTGGGTTGTCCACGTGAGAATCTAGACCCCTTTCTCTTTTTGTTTGACGTTGGTGAGACCTGAAGGGGAGACAGAGAGCCAGGGCTGCTCCCTGAGGAGGATGGGAGAGTGACAGACTCAAAGATGCGGGAATGAGCCGGACTCGGGGTGAAGAAAGGGGGACGTAGTAGTGGGCTGCGCTTTTGGTGTGGCGTTTCAATCCGTGATGAGGGATGCGGGTGGTGATTGTGGTGAGGATGATGATGCAGGGGGGAGAAAAGTCTGGTACCCGTCCCAGCTGTGCCACCAGGTGCTGGGAATCCTCCTGGTGCAACACCACCTCCACCAGGCCCTGGTGGCAAGAGTCCCACATCTTCAGCAGTCAGTGGAGGAGGACGAAAGTTGTCGAAAGTTGGCTTGCGGATAAGGCCCTCCTTTGCATACTTGGCAGAGGAGAAGTACTTATTTTCTGCACATGACAAAGACGTCCAGCGGAAAGTGGGCTCTCGTAGTATGGAGCGACGCTTGTCTTGAGAGCTGGAAAGTATTGGAGTGGTGGGCAGAAAAGGGGCAATGGAATGTGACATCATCCATGGAGAATGGGAGTGATGCTCAGATGCACTGGATGAAGCTGCCTGGGGAGGCTGAGAAGGGCTGAGAAGAGGAGGAGGTGGTGGGGAAGAGGACAACGATGCATTGGAAGAGGCTTGTTGAGATCCAGCTTGTGAAACCCCTGGGGCTGGGCTGATGATGACCTGTTTCCTTCCACCTATCAGGCTGCCCCTACCACGTGCCACTAAAGCACCCCTCCGATGACTCTGAGCTTTGCGACCCCTTCTGCTATGCTCCATCAACACTACATGGTCTGGCTCCGGCTCTGACGGTGGTGAGGGTGGATGCGAGGTGTGGTGCATGCTGGCCTCCGTCTCTCCCTGAGAGGCAGGGGAATGATCGCCCTCTTCCGAAAGGGCCTGGGTGCCCTCAGAGGCCTGGGAATCACAGGAGGAGTCATCAAGACTAGGGCTGCTGGAGCGAGACGACTCACCAGAAGAAAGCTGAGAGGAATGCTGCGAAACAGCGCTGGAGCCACAGGATGCAGCACTGCTACTGAAGCGCCCATTGCTAGTGCTATTGTTGCAGCTGCTGTTAAGGAGACTAGCTGCAATGGCAGTGGCACTGCCAGTTTGGACAGGAGGTGGTGGAGGAAGGAGAGAGTCAACAGCAGGTCCAGCCCCGGGTGTGGCAGTGGTTCCACTTGTGACGGGAGCTGTGGAAACCAGAGCTGGGGAGGGTGATGCCATGGGTTGAGGTGCTGGGGCAGATGCTGCTGTGTCCAATCGAGCAATTTTCATGTGTGTTGGTGGAGTACTGAAACTGCCTTCATCCTCGATAAACCGTTTTGGAGTCTTGATGATGCGCAAGGACACTGTGCTCACAACAGGCATGATAAACTGCCTGATGTTTGTTAGCTGCGTTCGCCTCCTGTGCTTCCCAACCTCAGGATTGGCAGTTCCCTGGGTGCCAATAGCTTCTTTTGCCAATAGTTTCTTCTTCTGGGCCCCTTTCTTTGCCCGCTGCAGCAGCTGCTTTGCAATAGTGGCATCAGTGCGTTTGGAGGGAGGGACGACCCGCACAGGTTTGATATGGCGAGGGCTTTGACGTAACCCTAACGGCCTCCCGAGTTTAGTTGGAGTCATTGGGTTGACTGTTGTAGAGGAGTCATGGGGATCTGGGCTAGTGCATTCATCAGCAGGATGAGAAGCCCTTAGCTTAAGATCATGTGGAGAGCAGGCACCCAAATCTTGTTCCCGACGAACCCTGAAGGCCTTATGTTTGGCAGTCCCAGATGCTGTGGTAGACATCTCTAGGACCGAGGAGGCGTTAGCAGCCTGAGCAGCAGCGGCAGCAGCCTCAGCTTTGAGGCGCTCAGCAGAAGGCGGCCTGCCCCGTCTCCGTCTTTGCACACCAGGAACTGGGACACTCTTCTTCACAATGGCCTTCAGCTTAGACTTCAGAGGGCTCAGTTTGACATCCCGCAGTCTTTTTGGTTTGGACATCTTGGACTCTCGGCTGATTTTGAGAAGCTTAGCCTCAGAACCCTGATGGTGCCCAGACCCAAGCGGAGTTTGCCTTTTCTCCTTGTCTTCGTCCTCCACACCATCCTTGCGATGTGCAGGACTGGAGCTGCACTCCAATGCTGTGTCATTACCATCTTCAGGCAGTGCATGGCCACTCTGTTGCCAGCTCCTCTGGCTGGCAGAAGCAGGAGGGCGGCCTCTTTTTTTTTCTCCAGTGCCAGGAGGCCTCCCTGGTGGTCGTTTTACCTTCTCTGTAGGAACTGTGGCGACAGGCAAAGGAGCTGTCTCAATACCAGTGGCAAACCTTTGTGCAGCTAGAGACCTAGGAGGACGTCCTCTGGGCTTCTTTTCCGGTGTAACTGGACCTGACAGAAAAAAAAAAATCCATTAACAAGCACAACATTTCTTTACACTTAAATGCATCTCAATTATAATTGCGCAAAATAGCAAGTTAGACCATAGGAGGTCCCAATTAATTTTTTTTATAAAAATTATTTTACACCACACTTGGAGAAAATAATATTAGGGGTGTAACAATATACATTGTTATACTTAGATATTGCAATATAAAAATGCGACAATACATATTGTTTATGTAAACAATATGATTTGCGATATAACGTTACTTTTATCCAAGGCTCAGTTTATTGTATTTACTATTTATATGGTAAAATTCACCAAAAAAAAAAAGTTAATTCTGACATCATATACTCACCCTGTTTCAAACCTGAAATATTTTCGTTCAACTTTGTTTTTTATTAAACCTGAGAGATTTGTATCCCTCAATTTAAAGTCAATTCCTCTAAAACTTAAGATCCAAAAAATGTCATAAAGCCATTGTAAAAATAATCAATCGAGTGGTCTAATCCAAATCCAAGTCTTCTGAAGAGACACGATGGCTTTATATGATGAAAAGATATACAACGCACATACTGTAAGTAAACATGGATGTTTCGTGACATGAGTGTATTGTTACACTCCTAAAGAATACACAATTAAGAGATGTAAGAGATAGTTTACCTATTGACGTCCTTCCTGGGCTGTGTATTCTTCTGTTGTCACTGACTGTGGTAAAGCCTCCAAACTCCTCCTAAAGAAAAGAAAATTGAAAAAAAAAAATTATTCAATGAACTCAGTGGTTCTGGGGCGTCAGTTTTTCAGTCAGATTTAACCCGAAGAGATTTAGTTTTTTCTAAATTTGTGTCCACAAAACCAAAGTGGCTATTGTCTAAAGAGTCATTCAGTTTTCATGACTGAGAAAATGGCAAGAGACCACACATTATGTTAGCAATTAAAATAATATAGAAATGTAAAATTATACATATATAAAAATTATATAATATCCATTTTATTTTTTATACCTTCTAGTTTGGTGTGCATCTAGTGTAGCCTTAACATAACCTTATAATAAAAATACAATAATGCATTAAATTAACCTGTCATCACCACCGATAGATCAAGCTCCATAACCTTAATGAATTAAGAGACAATTCATCTGAATCCAGAAATCAGGTGCAAACTGTTTTTGTTAGATTTGGTTGTACGTATCCTAAATGAAACAATCAATTTTCAGCCTGGCGTCCACTTGCCGGGTTGCCCAAAACAACAGACTATTAATCAATCAAAAGTAGGCAAAGTGTAGTGTTCTTCTTTCAACAACTTAAAATAACAAACACATCTGTGATGGCACCTCCAACTGAGATATGACTAGTTCAGCCAATTCCACTTAGGTATCTTTAGGACAGGGTTTCTCAAACTCGGTCCTGGAGGGCCACTGTCCTGCACAGTTTAGCTCCAACACTGATCAAACACACCTAGCTGTGAGTTTCTAGTGATCCTGAAGACATTGATTAGCTTGCTCAGGTGTGTTTGATCAGGATTGGAGTTAAACTGTCCAGGACAGTGGCCCTCCAGGACCAAGTTTGAGAAACCCTGCCTTAGGAGATGCTGTCGCTGGACTGCATGACATCACTCAATGTTAGGACATCTGTTGTAATGTCCGTATCTCCTGACAACTGCTCCACCTCTGTCAATCAAACAGGCTAAGCTTTGCAGACGTCCTATGATAGGATTTAATAAAGCTCCAGGCTTTTATGATAGCCCTGTGCTTATCTCACACCTGACATGAGGGATACAGGGAGGAATGATGATTACATGGTCCATTTGGGCTCTTGCCTTTCTGGTCTAATTCTGTCACAACATTTTAGGTAAGCCATAATTTTTGAGTCAACTTAAACGCTCCATATCCCTTGAAGTCAGCCACATTTCCCACATTTATCAGATTTTTCAACAGGCTTCCAGTGCAGATGATTACTGTAATTACTGTCTGTTCTGCAGCTGGGCACACTGTGTTTTACGTTGTGATAAAAATGTCTCAGTCATTGAAGTGTCCTTGGTGTGAATTAAGTTGTACTCACAAGGACATACACCGAGAGAAAACTCATATGTACTCTAATTGTCTGGATGTGTAGAGGAGAGTTCCACAGATCAGACCATTTAAAAGGATTTGATGGGCTTAACTGAAACCGGGAGCACATCAAAAGGAATTCCCAGTAACTATGATTTCTAAAATAGAGACGAGAAATTATGTTTTCAAAATAAAGTAATCAAGGCGTTAACCAGGGAGCTCTGTATTGAGAAAGGAAGGAATTTAATCAGATGAGTTTTTGCATTAAGAAACAGCTAGATGGAGAGGAATTAAATGGGATAAATCAGAGTTTACAAGACACATTTTACACCTGCTGGTTTCAACACTCATATAAAAATGGCCAAAAGACGCCTATCTGCACGTGTTTGGTTGTAGCACTGGTGGTCTGAAGGCGATGAATTTACACAACAGAAAGAGAAAAAACTACAGAAAATTTAATTAATACATTTATTTAATAAATATGATTTCAACCAACCATCAGAGTAGAGTGTGCAAGTGATTGTAATACGGCGATGCTGGCAACAAGCGCAACCGCGGTGGGATCAACTCAGCACTGGACAATGCATCAATGCCACTGATCTCTATGAAGTGAAGCATCAGCTTAAGCATTACCCCAGTGATGCATTGGTCGTTGGTTGAGTCTTGTAAAGTGCGCTTGAAGTTAAAATAATTTCAACACCTTGTTTCATTAATAAAATGAACAATGAATGAAAGGTTTAATGACTCAGTCTCTTGGTCAGTTCTCTTTTATGCAAGGTGTGGTTTGTGTTATACTCCTGCGTGTTCATTCAGAGTGTTTGGATTATGCTAATAAAGCCTGTTTTGTTTTTGAATCTCATTCGTCTTGTGCTTGTTGACCACATCGTAACACTTATTTATACAGCAAAAAAAATAAAAAAAAAATTGTGATATCGCGATATTGTGCCACTCAAAATCACCGCAAGGGAAATTCCTTTACCGCAACAGCCCTGTGTTCAACCATTTGCTTATAGTTTGCTATGTTACAGTACTGCTACTACTATTACAGAGAGTAAATGGGTCTTCATTACATTGAACAAGCACTGACATCATTTCACTATGTACTAGGCCCTACCTCTCAAAAGATGATTAATGTCTGCAAGTTTCTTAAACAGCCTATTGTGTTGATTTTCAAGCCTTAGGGGGCATTTCATTTCATATTCTTTATTTATAGCAGCATGTGGGGCTGCAGCTAAATTCCCTTCGGTCCAGTTTGTAGAACAGATGCCGCCGGAGACTGCACACATACAAGTCTAATCTCACTAACAAATCCCCATTCAGCTTTAATTTCAACATATGGTGACAAATTTCTTATGGGAAGCAGACCAAAATTAAATGAGAGTGTGTTATTAGATGATCAGTGTTAACAGATCATCTTAACAGAGCTTCTCTTTTTTAATATCCAATCATCGATGGGTAAAAAGACCAGTGAAAATCTAAATGAAAATGAAAACCTGATTCAGATAAGGCTGAAATAATGCACAACTCTCCAGAGATAATGTTCTCAGTGAACATTTATCGATAGTGAATTCATTAGTCAATTTGTTTTCCTCCAGCTCTTTTGGATGCAGGCTCTCAGAGCTACAATGACTTCATTGCAGCTTTACTGTTGAGCCAAAGGTGATAGAGTACTAGAGAGCTGCGAGCAATGGAGCTCAAAGTCAGTGTGACACCATGAGTAGCTCTCAATGACAGCACGACTCTGCCTCGGGCACTCAAAAGCGTGCTCGCGCGCACACACACACTGGTGCGCACACACACACATCCTCCTCCACCTTGTGCGCAAGGCAGTGAAGGCACACTGCAAGATGTAAACAACATCTCTAGACAAGAGGGAAGGGAGGAGGGACGGAGAGATGCAGGGTGGGAGAAACAGGGTACAGAGCATCATTCTGACCATAAAGGCATGTAGCGAAGATGCAGCAAGATGAAAAGGCTCGGTGGCCGACAAGCACAAGAAAAGCTAATCTAAACAACCCACCCACACACTACAAGTTCTCTGACTATCCGCTCTGACGGAGCTGCTCAATCAACACCCACGGATGAGACGGAGGGGGGAACGGTGATACTGGGCTCGAGAAAGTGACACTCGGCTCAGCCAAGGCGCCCGAGCACCTGCTGCCAGTGCAGGATGGGGGAGGAGAGGGTGACACAAAAACACTTGTTTGGTATTCTCTACTTTCTTCATTAGTGTTCCCTCTTCTTTATTCTTCAAACGGTAAAAATAAAAAGAATTTGGACACTTAAACCATGTTTAAAAAAATATGAATGTATTTACATTACATAAATTCACACAATGATGCATTTATTTTAAAGAAAAACAAGCAAAACATAATAATAACAACAATAATAAATAGTAGTAAAGTGCTACATTTCAATCAAATAAACTGACTTGATAAACAAACTTGAAAGAAGTTTAACTAAGCAACAAAATACAAATAACAGTAATAGAAAAATGCTATATTTAAAAAAAACAAAAACAAATAGGCTATTAAAATAGATATTTATTTTGAACATGTTTGTTTTTATTTTAAAGAAAGGGCGCTTTAAGTAAAATAATAAATACAACAGGCTAAATATAATAATAATGATGATGATAATAATAATAATGATAATAATAATAATAATATAGAACTGCTATATTTAGGCCATCTAAAGAAAATAATACTTAAAAATAATAAATGTTTTATTTTTATTTTAAATATAAGTGACTAAATCACTTTGAAACCAGCTGGTTAAAAGTAATTGTAAAAATGTCTCAAAAGTTCCTACAACCATTTGTTTGCCGATGCTGCTTGGTTTTATATTTTAAAAACGTTTTAGGTTTAGCCACTGGGTTTTAAGAATGACTAGTTGTGAAAAGGGTGATCATCAAAACACGTGAATATGCACAGTAAAGGGACAGGATCAAATCAACATCCTCCCTTCTAAAAAGAGCAGATAAAAGCACTTGTTTGTGCCACTTCGAAGTTCCTGTAAATAAAAGGTAAGCAAACAAGACTATTTGTTTGCATAAACTCATTACATCCTGTTCCGAGCAGATGGTCACAAACCCAGGAAAGTTGCTCAACATGGCATCTACAGTTCGCTTAAGAAACTGGGCATAAACTGGCAAGCACACTGCAACCTGGCAACTCTCCCTCCCCAGAGCGGGACATAATTGCACTACTGTGTGTGTGGCCAATGATACCAAACACACACACACACACACCTATAATCACAGTAAGCCAACATATCCACATCAAGACATGTAACTGATTATCATCTCTAAGCCTGGGGATATGTTATAGTAAGGCCTTTCATAAATTCACTGAATCACCATTTTCTAAACAATGTGAAGTTTTGACAACTGCTGAGGCATCAGATTCCCTCAGAAATGCCTGTATAAAAGATAAATGCAATGCACAAAACAGTAAATTGGGGTCAGACTGATGGCATTCCCAGCTTACGGGCAAAATGAACAACCCCAGGACAACTCATAGCAAAAGAAACATGTCTGGACATAAGACACAAAAAAGAAAAAAAAAGAAAAGAAAAAAAGTGCACTTTGTGGTCACATATGAGAAATAGTTTAGGTTGTTTCAAAAACCCCTTCAAAAACAAAACTGGCGGGGGAACCCCAGTAGTTTGCAGTGACGATTATTCAAACCTCTCGAAACACTTTCAAAACACAAAAGGCATCAGGAGAAATTTCCCTTCATGGGAAGCAGATATAATGCTCTGATATTGCTCATGCACACACATTCAAAGCACCGAGAACGGAGTTTCTGAAACATGTTCCAACACCTCACACCCACGCTAATGAGGAGCTGTGGCTTTAAGATAAAAACAAAAGTGCCTCCTGCAAGGTGTAATGAGGGACAGAAATTTGGAGAGAACTGCTCCATGCGTTCAATGGCTGCTCCTGCTCCCCCCAGAGCAAAAAGCGAGGACGAAACCCCCTCTGCCCGCCTACAAAAGCAGAATAAAGCCATGGATGGGACGGCCTGTGTCTAATTCCCTCCCAGCGCTGTCCCAGGGGGAGGAGGGCTTGCTCTTCACCCTTTGATATCCACGTCTGTGCTCTTTCAGCTGCCTGCACTCCATAAAGGCTGGAATAAAAGCAGACACAAAGCTTCCTGCTATGATCCACACGCTGTCTAGGGGACAGGGCCCTCTCCAGATAAATAGGCCAAACACCTGCTGGACTTCTTCCCTCCGTATAGGCCACGCCATTCATTAGAAAGCAGCGGAGCAAAGCATTCATTTGCTGTATCCATTCAAATGCACTTTTGTACGAGGCCTTGATATTGATCCTCATTCTGCTTCTGTAAGCGGGGCTTTACTCTGGACATTAAAAGGCAGGCCAAATGGCGTCCCTCACAAAGAAACCGATGAATGGAGACTTAAACAGGACACCTCCTGAAAGTAACAGTTGTCTAGCAAACAGCCACAGACTTGTATTTGCACTTTAGATTTAGACGAATATATGGTTTGGAAGATCAAAGCGAAAGCAAGCTGCAAGAAAATCACGCAGACGTATTTACCTCTATGTAAACATTTAAAGCCGTCCAAATGGGTTAATGATGTAGTCTAAAAGGCAGCCATCAGAAGTGAAATCCTATTGGGGGCCCTGTGGGCCCGTGCTGTTGGATTTGGGTCTGATGGGAAGGAGGGGCGGCGTGCTTCTGTTTACTGAGCACGCTACTGGCCTAAGGCTGCTCTGTGAGCTCAGCGGGCTGCGATGAACCAGAACAATCCTACCCAGGCACAACATCCCCTCTGAATGAAACTACAATGCTGTGTCCGCAACTCGCATGAGCTGCAAGCTCCGCTGGGATTTTAGCCGTCTGTCTAGCTTGTACACTACTTTTACGTTTCACAAATGGATTCGTGTTTTAATTGAGCACTCTTCAAAAGGGCTCCAAGTGTGTATTAAAGCATACTGAACTACAACAAATGCACACAAAAGCACAGGAAAGAAAATGTATGGTTTGGTTGCTATTTTTACAATCATTCCTTAAAGTCATTCACAAACTTGTTTACATCCATACTGAGGCATATTTATGAATGAATCAGTATATATATATATATATATATATATATATATATATATATATATATATATATATATATATATATATATATATATATAAAAAAAAAACAGAACATTGTTACTTAAATAGCCAATGTTGGCTACTGGTTAACATTAGTCAATAGCCTGCATGGCCTAAGTGACATCATGAGACAAAAAAAGTTGTTTTAAGAGGTGGAGCAAGCAATTACAATAATTAGAGCCTTAAAGCATTAGTAAAGCCTATAAAAACAATTGTTTTCAATAACACACATTTTAACAATAAAACCCAAAGAACTATATGAAAAAATAGGTCTGTTTTGATTTAATGGTGACTAAGGCTCATTTACATATATGTACACAATAATAAACAAATAACGGTTGACATTGGATCTGAGTGATTTACCATGGCAAACAAACCACAACATATGTACAAAAAAAACAGACTAAAGCATAAGTATTAAATATTTTATCTAAATTTTATACTAAATTAATTAAATATGATGAGCAGACTGCATTTATACACACGCCAGAAGACATCATGTCTAATAACCACAAATCCACGCTCTTAAATCTGCGCCACGTTTTCAAACGCAAAATTTCCCGTAGGGGAAACATAAAATCAAGCACGCTGTGTTTCTGGTTCGCGCTTGCTCTCGTTTCGATCTCCCCGCGTTTCCGATGCGCAGCGCTCTACTACTGAGAAAGGAAGATGGTAGTTTGTCACAGTACACACCCCCACACATTACAACCTACGACAAACACTGTCTTTTATTGCAGCCGCCGTTTGCACCGCTCAAAACACTGCATTTACCGTGTATTTGATTAAACATATGGTCCTTGTACCCTCGGCGAGGTTTAGCACAGGAATCGCTTGATTCCGGTTAGAAATGACATTTTTTCCGAATGCGTACTGCTACTACGCAATATCTGAGAGGGAAAAAAAACATGTCCACCTCCCATTTTCCTGTGCATCAGTGGATGCTAACAGGCTAAAGCGTTAGCCAGCCTCCTCTCGAGGGTGAAGGAGATCAAACAGAGAGGTTTAAAATTACACCCTGCAAACTTTTACAACTAAATAAACGGTTTGTGAATATATGGCCCACCCTTCGCAACAAAAACACACGAGGCTGCATATTTTGATAGCAACACTGTTTACTGCTACTAGCATCATCCATTTCTGAACCCAAGCTAGAGGGCAATATATAGCTGGGCAAAATAATATCAGAAGTGCACACACGCACGGCCACAGTAGTTTTGGCAATATAACATTACATGTTCTGAGCTCAATCTACCCTTTCGTCAAGGCCAACACTTTAAAATGAAGTTTAACGTTACAGCTGGGATAAATGCACTCTGCGTGCTATCGCTAAATGCTCAGACAACAACAACCAACTGGCACAAGGTGTTCAGTCCTGCTAAAACCTGCTCGTGTATGCTTATTGAAACACCCTAACCAGATTATTTCTTTAAAAGAGGAAATTTCGCTATACACCACCAGTCTTTTGATCCAAGCTAACTTGGAAGTCCAATATAGAGTCATCAAATGTATAAATTTAATCTCTTTTTGGGGTGAAAAACAGTTTAAAATGACCAGAGTAACTGAAAGGTGCTAACTTCATCCTTTATATGTCTTTAAGCTCTTTTGGACTTGATTTAATGGCAGAAGCTGGACGTTAACCTGGGTATTTTCTGTGCTTTATATCTTAAAAAGTGCTTTCATAGTGCTTAAATTCAAAAAGCGGTGTCACGTGAAACGCACGAGACTCCGAGTTAAACTGAAGTTCAGCCCAAAGCAGCCTACAGTTATCTGGCTTCGCATCTCCATCCTGTCAAAAATGGCAGGAAACTCTTCAGGGTTCCGAAATATGATGCCCGATCGCCTCAACATAGACGCATAGACTACAGAGGCACAGCAACATCAGTCATTAGTTTCGAATAGGTGCGTGTTTTGATGTGGGCTAGCTAGCAGTTTAGTCTGTCAGTGGTCCCATAGTGAGAAAAACAGCACATGGATGGAGGCATGTGTCTGCTGCGCAGCAAAATAACTAACGTTAGCTCACTCACTCACTCACTCTCCTCTCTGAGCAACTTAGAGCTGCTACACAGCCGCGGAGTTATTTGTAATTCCTGCATTGATCGTGAATGAGGCTAACGCTTTAGCCTGGGTCCCGCTTACCTCCCCGCTGCTGGAGCCGCTCGACTCCCCCAAAACATCCCGAAATTTCTGCAGGTTGCTGCTGATGGCAGCGGACACTTGCAACGCAGCGTCGAAACCGGGCCCGAGCCCGTTCGCGTTCGGATTAGTCCCCGCGCTGTTTAGGAGGGAAGCATTGACTCGAATTCGGCCCGCTTTCTTGCCGGTGCCCGAGCTGCTGCTCCCTCCGGGCCGAGCAGGGAACCGCCACCGACAGCTGTGCGCCATTTTACACTCTGCCTGCCTGCCCTAGGATCAGGAGCTCAGTGTGGGCGTGGCCCCGAACGAGCGATCTCAGCACACGGACGCTCTAGTCTAGCGGTCAGAATGGATTATCCATGTTTCGGGGTGGTGGTACCGAGGACCCCGACAAGATCCCAGCGCAGACTACGCTCAGTGATGTTTTTACGCAGGTTCGCCGGCGATACTCAAGGGAGGAAAAAACTCTACATCAGGCACAGCAACACTGCTTAGTAAAATTTTGTACACTTTTTATATAGGCCTTTATGTTTGAGATATAGTCTTTAAGAACTTAATTATATTACAGAAAATAGTCTGCTTTTAATGTAATATATTATTAGCTTGGAGAAATTAGACTTTATTGCTTATGTATTTTGTCACCCCTACCGTCACCAAACGGAATTGCAAAAATAGTGACTGTTTTCGCACAGGTTTCTCTGAGCGCCCCCATCTGCTATTGGTCGGGGAAACATATAGCCCCGCCCTGAACCCACGACATTGGTTGAGGTAATGTAACCGTGTCAATGTAGGCTGCTCAAACAGCAATGTTTTGATAGCACCCAAGAGACAGCGGTTACACTTTTTGAATAAAATTGTCTTGGAATTATTGTGAATTTTAAAGAACCACAAACACAAAATTATAAGAAATCTCTGAAAGCCTTTGACTTTTACAAAAAGTTTTAAAAAGATTCAAAATAATTTACACATCAATGCATTTTATTTTGGGAAATTTTAAGTACAATACAGATTTTTTAAATGTTATTTGATTGCAATAAACAAGCCATAAGCACAATTAATATATGATTTAAAAAAAAAGTTAAAAAAAATGAAATTAACATCAGTGAAGCATGCTGTTATTTGGGGCAGTTCAATTTATTAATTTGACAGAATCATTCATCTAATATCACTATAGAAAGTTTGGTTGTTCTATTTTCAAGAGGGACATGTTAGCATGTACATTATATAACTACCGCCTATAATGCTATTAACTCAAATTCAGTTCAAGTTATTTAATTGTGATTAAAAGAGACAAATGAGTGCATATGCACAGCTCAAAAGACATAAATATGACTACAGGACTTAAAGCATTCTGTTTGCTTTGAGAATTCATGGGGCCAGATTTATTGATTGGGATGAGGTCTTCAGCATATGAGGGAACAAAGAATTTAGAAAGACTTAGAACCAACTAACTCACTGAAATGAACAATTCAGTGAAAATCAAAATGCAGATATACCCTACATAACTTAATGGGTCGGTCTAATGCAACTCTCTCACAACTGAAGCCACTGAGTGGACAGTGTCCTATCAATGTCATCTTTTAAGACAAATGTCAGTAGCAAGGTCCATCCACCCAAAGCATGCAGTTTTGCAACAGTTAACAAAAGGGCATGATGTCACTCTGCATGAAAGGAGGTCATAGGGCTGACTCAGCAGTCAAACAAGTCATTACTCGGGACATATTGCGCTGTTAAAAGACAATGGATTCTTGAAAAATGTACAGGAATATATCCAAACATTTCAACAAGAGCTCAATATTCTTTACGAGTCTCATAAAAGTGCATATTATAGCAAATGCTTCTTGAGTTTCAAGCATAAAATGTTCGTAATGAACAAAAGAACTTTGACAAATGGTCGAGTTCCTGACCAGCCCAAAAAGAATCTGACATATGACTGCTGCATTATGGAACACAAATGCCTTTAAAACCAATAGGAACAACTATGAAACTAAAGTCTGTGGAATATAATGCTGATGATCTTAGCAAAATATTCGATGATAGTTTAATCTCTTTTGCAGCCAATATTATCCACAACTCCTTCCTCCTTAATACCAAATGAGGCCACAACTCTTCTTCCTTAATATCAAACAAGGTACACTGCTTATATTCTAACTTAAAAAGTTAACAAATAAGCAATGCATATAAAATATTGCATACATATGAATTAAGTCAGAGGTAGGGCAAATGCACAGAACAGGTAAGCAAACCTTATACTTGTCATCATCTGTCTATAAACCAAAGTTTCATTTCCCACAGTGAACAGCTTGGAAAGGCAAAATGCAAAAGTTTGAGTTCTATCTACAGAGACCTTGAGAGTCAGAGAAGTCTGAGAGAACAGATAGCCGAATATGCTACAGTATTATGGCATTTTGAGATTTGCATTTGACCTTTGAGGAGCACACCAACACCATAAATGCAGACGTGCTCCTCCAAATGTGGTTAAGTGTTCTTGTTTCAAAGCAGTATGAAAGATGCCAGGAACATCTGAATGGCTTAGTCATACAGAGCATGCCTGGGTGCTGGGGGAGGGGAGTAATGTGGTTTAGCCACTGGGTCCCATTTGCTGGTTGCTTTGCGTATGATCAGCAAGCCACTTCAAGATCTGTTGCCTGAGCTCTTCGTTAGGCCTTATCTGGTCCATGGTGAGCGGACTGCGGTTGAAAGGGTCTGTCTGGTCACTAGAGCAAAAAAGACAAGACCAACACTGGTATTGGACTTTTACCTAATCAAATAGCAGTTGTGTTATTGTAAACGTCAACCAAAACTATTAAAACAGTTTTCTGTAAAGCCGAAATAGATAAAATATAAATATATGATGTTAACTTTGCAACTGTTACTAAAGTACTAAAGTGACAATAAGCACTATAATAGTATATAAATAATCCTAAAATAACACTGCTGTCCGTAATGTTGTATACATGGCTCACCTTAGTAAGTGTCGTGCTATTGTCGAACGGTCCACTGTGACGTTTGAAGAAGGTAGCAGCACCGGATCAAGCATCAAGGTAGACATGATGGGATCGAGGAATTCATCCGGAGCATCAGAGTAGGTCTCCTCCTCTTGCTGATGCCTGTCTGCAAGGGACTGAAGGAGACACAGAAAACCAGCAAGATTACCATAAACACACTCATGACTTCCTAAGAAAGGTGTATATCTAAGATGAATATGCATAGCGATTAAATCAACCTTAATTTTATCTGCTAGGAGACTAAAAGATACAATCATTTCGCCAGGCTTGTTGATTTTCTTGAGGACGCGGACAGTTTGGCAGAACAGAGTGGGCGAATATGACCTTCCATCCTTTGGGACGGTGGCGCAGAAATTTTCTTCATCTCTGTGGCCAAAAAAGCATCCAGAATAGTTTACTTAGTTTAGTTAATATTATTCTCAAATAAATAAATAAATTCATGCCTGGTTTCACAGACAAGGCTTAAACCTAGTCCCAGACTAAAATCCATGTTTGATCTAAGCCCCGTCTATGAAACCAGGCCTGAGAGTAAATGTTAAATATACAAACAAAGAGCCTACCCCAGGTTTAGGTAAATAGTACAGATGTCTGACACTAGCTGCTGGGGCTTGAAGTCGAATTCACTGAAGTCTTTCACCTTCAGGGCGCCCATCTTGGGGCCTACCAGATGCTGCAAAAAGTAGTTGAGCATCGAGATGATCCTCTCAGCAAGAAAGGGGTGAACAAAAAGACCTTTTATTTCTGGAGGGAAAAATAAATACATTAAAAGTCTGAGTTTCAGTGTTATTTTATATTCTCTAATACACTAAAAGCCAAGTTCTTCTCTCAATAATTATTTCAAACCCTTCTGTTCAGGTCTAAATTGGTCAGGTAGTATAACCCCCAAAAAATGAATAATAATTCAGTGATGTTAATATTTTAGTGCATTTGGTTTCTTTCACGTCTCTTACCAGATGTGAGAAAAGCCAAGGTGCCAATGGTCTCATTTGACATGATGTTGTGGAAGCGACCCAGCTGTCCAAACATCTGCAGACTAGATTCTTTCTCTCTGCGGGCGTCAGGGGCCAGACTGTCCCACTCTCCCCGATCCCTCTCCAGCTGGAGGATTTTGATCTTGCTTAAGTACTGGAAGGAACAGATGCATTTGTGAGTGACACATCTTTAATCCGTCAATTAAATGTTTCCTGATATCAACCATATAGAGGTTAATATATATTGATGTAATTAAACAACCAAGCTAACTTGAACAAACAAAATCTATTACCACCAGTGTAAATAGTTTGAATTTGCACGAAACATAAACGCAATCTGCCTTTGCAGACAAGTACCTGTATAGCCTCGTCAAGTAAGAAGATGGCATCATTCATGAGGAGATTGAGAAACCTTAGGAAGAGTGGCGGATTCATAGCTTCAAGGTTTTTAGAGGCATAATCCGCAAGATGCTGTGAGGAAACAATTTTTTTATTATTTTGTTGGGAACACTTTACAATAAGGTCTTATTTGTTAACACAAGTTAATGCATTAGCTAACAAAACCATGAGCAATATCATTTTTACAATGTTTATTAACCATTGATAATGTAACGATAAAAATACAACTGTTCATTGTTTGTTCACAGTGCATTAACTAATGCTAACAGATCCAACTTTTTTTGATAATTTAATTCTGTAGAAATATTGTTTATTGTTAGTTTATGGTAACTAATGTAGTAAACTAATGGTAACATGAAACATTGTAAAATGAATGAATTATTTCATTGTTTTATTTTATATTATTTTTATTTTATTTCATATTATGTTCGTTTTTTTTTTTACTTTTTTTTATAATTTATTGATTGATTTTATGCTGTATGCTTTTCTTTGTCTTTTATATTTTCTTTTCTTTTTTTCTTTAATTTAATTTGATTTTGTTTAAGTAAATGTTTAACAAAATTCCAAAGCAACATAATATATTATTTATAATAATAAAATGTCTGTCTGGTTCTCACCTTAATGCTCTCCCTGTAACTCTCTTCTCCCCACATGTACTTTAGAATGGCATACATTGGCCTCCTGTAATTAAACTTCTGCTCAAACTGATGAGGATCACCTGAGGAATAGGCCATAGACAAAATCTTATACAGAATGTAATAATCAAATAAACAAATTAAAAAAACTTCAGAAACTGACCAGTGAACTCTATATCCACAAACACTGTAATGAGGGCTTCAGCAAGTTGGGGTGCATGCCGATATGAGCTGAACGCCCTTTGGCGCTGGAACATGATGGGCTGGGTAGCGCTAGGTGACAGAGTCTCCATATGGGGCATCACTGCCTCAAGAACCTCTGCCAGCTTTGCCCGCAAATGAGGATTCTTCATTCTGTGAGTAAATATCCAAGATCAAACAACATGCCACATGGCATGCACAAAACACGTGAGAAACTCAGCATCACACCGGCTCACACCTATCAACGTTGCCCATGAACACAGTGATGAAGGTCAGGACATGTTCTAAGCTTTCCGCAGAGGACTCCAACACCTCGTCAGCAAAGCGGCGGAGGAATATGAAGAAATCGCCCATGTTTTCAGCAAAGAACTCTGTGAAAGAGACAGGAGATTTGGTTTTCAAAAAATTGCAACGACTGCCAAGGTGTTTACTGAAAAGGAAAACAAAAACGGGGATACCTGGCACAAAGCACAGCAGGCTGTTCTCCAGTGCAGGTAAGGGAAAGGTGAGCGGGATGTGTTCAGGGCCCTGGTTGCCCAGGCTGAGCTGAACCAGCAGGGCGGCGCAGGAGGCTTGGAGGTTGAGGCAGTTTTGTAGCATGGCGGGCTGCGTGGTAGCAGCCTTGGTTGAAAGATAGACTGTCATAAGGCGTTCAAACTGTTCCCGTAGCTCTGTGGCTGGGCCTCCACTGAGCTGCGTGTCCCGCCACGTCCCCTGGAGCCGGTGCAGAGACTGATTCATCTTCACCATCTGATCATGAAGTCTGACAAACAAATACCATTAAAACATATGTTTATTTTCAGCAAATCAGTGTGTTTCCAACAGAATGCTGTTTTAGCCCCTGCATCCACATGACTGGTCCTAACTACATATATTTATATATATATATATATATATATATATATATATATATATATATATATATATATATATATATATATATATATATATATATATATATATATATTTTTTTTTTATATATATATATATACATAAAAAAAGAGTGCCCTGCACCCACTAGTAAAAAACATAAAAAATATATATATATGGTGTCTGAATAATTTTTGGTTTGACTGTGTGTGTGTGTGTGTGTGATATATATATATATATATATATATATATATATATATATATATCTATAATAAAATTGTCATGACTCTTTCGTAATGAAATGTTACCTATGGAAGCCCAGGTGCAGGGTAAGTTGTGTAAGGATGAGGTTTTCTGTGAGAAGGCTGTATGATTGGGCAAATTCAACCGTTTTTTGAGGGGGCACAGGTATCAGACATGTCTCCTTGTCCAAACCTGTAGAGGGAAGTATAATTAGTTTAGATGGTTATGTCTGAAAAGAAATAAGAAAAAAAGTGTTAGTAGTGTTTAATAAGGTGGAGCACAGGTAGCTCACCTCTTGCGTGCACGTTTCTGTTACGCCTCTCTTCCTCACTCAGCTCCTTATGCAAGCAGTACGTGGGGTTAAAGGTCAGGAGTTTGGGGGAGTAGGGTCGAGAAAACGGCTGGCAGAGCTTGAGCAGGGCAGCTCCCAGATTCAAGAAGAATGCATTTGGAAGAATATCTCGGGCATCTGGTTTGCCCAGATTTTTGCCCGCCCCATGTTGGCCTGCAGGCAGCCACCCAGCCACGAGAGCAGCAGGTGGCGCGTCTCGCTGGACTGCTGAAGCAAGTTTTTCAGAATCTGATACAGCTTATCATGAAACTGCCCCATAAACTAGCACATGGAAAGACAAGAAACGAAAGGGGTTAGGTGGCTAGTTTCATGTCACAAAGCCTGAAAACCTTTTTGTAAATTCTGTGCTCACCTGGTGAATATTCGACTCTTGAACCTTCATTTCCTGTGGGCTGGAGCGAGAAGGATTGAGGAAAAAGCCATGGTTCTCAACCACACCAGGAGTTTTCAGCAGACATGAAATATTCAGGATCGTTCCCAGAAGTGTTTTCTGATACTGAATCCCACTGTTAGGATCTTTAGGCTGACTGTGCTCCATTAAAACCTAGGATCAGAATATTATTATCCAAAAATATTTCAGATCTGTATGAAAAGAAACTGCAGGTATCAAAATGACATTTTGTAAAGCATTACTGAGCATTGAAAACGAACCTTAGAAATATCCTTTTGCCGACAGAAGTACAGGAGAATTTCCAGGTAGGAATACAGCAGCAGCTGACAGAGGTCTAAGTCTTTGACCCGGCCTTGGAAAATATCAAACACTGGCACCATAACCTCCCCGAAGGTCCGCACCTCTTGGTCACCCAACAGAATAGCGATGACCTCATCCAAAAACTCCACAACTTCCTCAAACTCTGCAAAGACCATGACACAAACAAATGGAATCAGTTCAGGACCTCCAAACACATCATATGACAAATCAAATGTGACACTTACGGGCTCCTCTCACAGCCTCCAGCAACAGGTCCAGAAGCTGCTCATAAACATTCTGACTGATGTAGATCTCTGGGGTCAACAGTACCGTGCGGGCATTGGACAAAGTCAGGTTTCTGCAGCGAACAGCATACGACAACAGCTTCTCCGGGACTTTAGTGACCTGTGTTGTTTTGAATTACATTAACACATTTAATCAGTCATAAACAGTGAGTACGAACATAAACAGTGCAATGAGCAGACACATTTCATTCTTTTGGCACAACCATTTAGGTCGACAAAGTATAGAGTCTGCAGAAGATACCTCCTCCTTAGCTCTCTGGTAGCAGGCATAAAGGTACGGTATGGCACGTTTCTCCCCAGCATCACGATCTGCTGAGAGATTCACTACACTGCAGGAGGTCATGTAAATGAGATGGTTACCTGGCTCTTGCAAAAGCAGCCTGTTGAACAAAGCCTGGAGGGGGCAAATGAAGGAATATTATTCTTATTCAAAGTTCATAATATACAGTACGTGGGAATGTCTGTCTACACTGTATATTACACAAATTTGGAAAAGAAAGACACACTTAACATATTGTACCTGCTCTATGGTGTCCATGTTAAGCCAGTCCTGGCCATCAAGATCAGCGGCCATTTCCTCAAGGTATACACAGCGTGGTGGGATGCCATTACCACCTCTTAGACTGGGGTCACCTGGAAAGATATCAACCAACAAGGATCATTACAAGCACGATATCTTAATACAACAGTAAATACATTATTGGTGCATATTATGAACTCACATATTCACAACCATTTAAAAGTTTAGGCTCTGTAAGATTTTTCTATGCTTTTGAAAGAAGTCTCTTATGCTCATCAGGCAGCATCTATTTGATAAAAAAAAAAACAGTAAAAACAGTAATTGTGAAATATTGTTACAATTTAAATTAACTGTTTTCTATTTGATGGCAAAGCTGAATTTTCACCATCATTACTGCAGTCTTAAAGGTCCCGTTGCATGCGATTCCATGTTTCAAACTTTAGTTAGTGTGTAATGTTGCTGTTAGAGCATAAATAATATCTGTAAAATTATAAAGCTCAAAGTTCAATGCCAAGCGAGATATTTTATTTAACAGAAGTTGACTACAAAAAACGGCTCGATTGGACTACATCCCTCTACATCCTGCATTAGTGACATCACCAGAACCGTTTCTTGACTAACCTCCGCCCACAGGAATGCTCCCTCAACTCTACTGGCTACTTGCGCACTTCTTATAACTTAGCCTACTGTGTTTACTCAGCTCTTACGGTGATTTTCTGAAGTAAAACTGACGCTTCATCTTTTGTGTGATGTACAATAAACTTTATTAAACTCATCAGTACATGTTTGATCATCATTCAGACAGCAGACTTGTAGGCTATTAATAAATAATGGATACATAGCCTACAAGCAGATGACAAATACGTTATAATAACCGTAATTAAACTACTAAACTATACCTGTTTCATCTCTATACAGCAATCTGACTCTGTAGGCATTATTGTCCGACTCGAAATGAACGCCGTTACTGAGAGTTTCTGATATTATCATCATTCCGTGAGATGAATTTTTCCTGACAGACTGAGCACGAGCTCATGAAGCTCCGCCCCCTGTGTCGTCCAGCAGCACCTCATTTGCATTTAAAGGGGACACACTGAAACGGCTCGTTTTTCTGAGCCCCAAAAAATGTCAATTTAAACATGCTGTAAAAAATTATCTGTTGGGTATTTTGAGCTCAAACTTCACATACACACTCTGGGTACACACTCTGGGGACATCAGAGACTTATTTTACATCTTGTGAAAAGGGGCATAGAACGGGACCTTTAAGTGTCACATGATCCTTCTGAAATCATACTAATATGCTGCTTTGCTGCTCAAGAAACATTTCTTATTATTATCAATGTTGAAAATAGTTGTACTGCTTCATATTTTTGTGGAAACCATTTATTTATTTTTATGAATCTTTGATGAAACTTTAAATAGAAAGTTAAATCTTTTGTAACATTATATATGTTTTTACCGTCACTTTTGATCAATTGTGTTCTGAGGAAAATCATTATTTTGAAAAACTGACAATAGTGTAGTATTAAGAGCCTCAGACATCACGTTTTCAGAACGCCTCTTTCAGCATGACTCACACAAACTGTGTTAAAGATTTTAATAGCAAACAGACCAGTGCAATGGACAGTAGATAGATGTAGAGGATAAAGATAAAGACACAAATGAAAGCAACATAAATGACGTAATTGGCCAAACTGCAGAGGATGAGGTCATCTGCAGCACTGCCTGGAAAAAGCAAGTCATTGTGATACAATCACCTAAACTTAGATCATCGAGAAATTAGTAATTTACTATAAACAATCTAATGTTCCTTTCTTCCCAAACTATCTAGAAGTGCATACGCATGAAATGGACCAGTTACAGAAAACATCTCAAAAGTAGTGATTCGCAACTGGTAGGTCACTATGGTCACTTCTGATAGCGTCATGGACAGCAGGGGGAAACAATGCTACATGCAAATAGCATAACTTAAAAAAATAATTAGACTTATCAACTATTAAAAGGAAAGTGAAAAGGTTTTGCATCCAATCATATGAAACCAATATGAAAAATCAAACTGTGTAACTGTGTAAGTGTGTGTATATATATATATATGGTCATGGAGAGCAGGGGAAAATACTATTAATAGCACAAATATAAAAATAAAACGTTTTAAAAGGAAGTAGAAATCTTTTGTACCCAATCAAATAAAACCAATATGAAACAATATAAAAAGCTAGCTAAATTAAGCAGAGGCCAAAACTAAGCAGGATAAAAGAAAAAGTCATGCTATATTTTTAGCTGCACTGACAACTCATTTATGTGCATTTCTTATGCAAAATTATGCATTTCTATGAACTGTAATTAATAGAATATTTGTGTGTTTGTAGCACGTGTTAGTGACAGTAGAGTGGCAAACGTGACATTTTTGTAACATTATAATTGTTTTACTATTTCAAGTAAATGCTGGTTTGTTTGTTTTTCCATTTTCATCGAAAAATTCTGGAAAAAAAGGAGCACGTGTTCCACAAAGATTTGAAGCAGCCAGTGTTTCCGCTACATTCATTCTGTGGTGGCGGGCCGCCACACCAAAAATCATCCCGCCACGGCTACAGCTTCTCAGTGAGGTCCGATATTGTGCATACTATTGTATTATTGTTAAGCCTGTCGTTAAGTTAAAGTTAATGGAAATTCATTTCTCAGTCATTCTCCATTCAGCATTCAAACAGCGCTTCACGTTCGGTTACGACAGTATGAGTGACGGAATCTAAAACAAAAATCCAGAAAATCACATTGTATGATTTTTAAGTAATTAATTTGCATTTTATTGCATGACAAAAGTATTTGATATATCAGAAAAGCAGAACTTAATATTTGGTATAGAAACCTTTGTTTGTAATTACAGAGATCATACGTTTCCTGTAGTTCTTGACCAGGTTTGCACACACTGCTGCAGGGATTTTGGCCAACTCCTCCATACAGACCTTCTCCAGATCCTTCAGGTTTCGGGGCTGTCGCTGGGCAATACGGACTTTCAGCTTCCTCCAAAGATTTTCTATTGGGTTCAGGTCTGGAGACTGGCTAGACCACTCCAGGAACTTGAGATGCTTCTTACGGAGCCACTCTTTAGTTGCCCTGGCTGTGTGTTTCGGGTCGTTGTCATGCAGGAAGACCCAGCCACGACCCATCTTCAATGCACTTACTGAGGGAAGGAGGTTGTTGGCCAAGATCTCACGATACATGGTCCTATCCATCCTCCCCTCAATACGGTGCAATCGTCCTGTCCCCTTTGCAGAAAAGCATCCCCAAAGAATGATGTTTGCACCTCCATGCTTCACGGTTGGGATGGTGTTCTTGGGGTCGTACTCATCCTTCTTCTTCCTCCAAACACGGCGAGTGGAGTTTCGACCAAAAAGCTCTATTTTTGTCTCATCAGACCACATGACCTTCTCCCATTCCTCCTCTGGATCATCCAGATGGTCATTGGCAAACTTCAGACGGGCCTGGACATGCGCTGGCTTGAGTAAGGGGACCTTGTGTGCGCTGCAGGATTTTAATCCATGACGGCGTAGTGTGTTACTAATGGTTTTCTTTTAAACTGTGGTCCCAGCTCTCTTCAGGTCATTGACCAGGTCCTGCCGTGTAGTTCTGGGCTGATCCCTCACCTTCCTCATGATCATTGATGCCCCACGAGGTGAGATCTTGCATGGTGCCCCAGACCGAGGGAGATTGACCGTCATCTTGAACTTCTTCCATTTTCTAATAATTGCGCCAACAGTTGTTGCCTTCTCACCAAGCTGCTTGCCTATTGTCCTGTAGCCCATCCCAGCCTTGTGCAGGTCTACAATTTTATCCCTGATGTCCTTACACAGCTCTCTGGTCTTGGCCATTGTGGAGAGGTTGGAGTCTGTTTGATTGAGTGTGTGGACAGGTGTCTTTTATACAGGTAACGAGTTCAAACAGGTGCAGTTAATACAGGTAATGAGTGGAGAACAGGAGGGCTTCTTAAAGAAAAACTAACAGGCCTGTGAGAGCCGGAATTCTTACTGGTTGGTTGGTGATCAAATACTTATGTCAAATAAAATGCAAATTAATTATTTAAAAATCATACAATGTGATTTTCTGGATTTTTGTTTTAGATTCCGTCTCTCACAGTTGAAGTGTACCGATGATAAAAATTACAGACCTCTACATGCTTTGTAAGTAGGAAAACCTGCAAAATCGGCAGTGTATCAAATACTTGTTCTACCGACTGTATTATAATACTTAGGGGAGGTTTAAACACCTGGGGCAAGGGGGCGTGGCCCATGGGAATATCACTCCCCCTGGGGAAATGGGCCTGCCACCACAGCTGAAAAAAATCCTAGAGGAAACACTGGAAGCAGCACAACTGTTTTCAACACTGATAATAATACTAAATGCTTTACTAAAAGCACCAAAACAGCATATTGGAATGATTTCTGAAGGATCATGTGACACTGAAGACTGGATTGCTGATTGCTGAAAATTCAGCTTTGCTGTCACAGTAATAAATTACATTTTTACATATATTAAATAGAAAACCGTCATTTGAAATTGTTATAATAAAATATGTTTTTATTGCATTTTTGATCAAATAAATACAGCCTTGATGAGCATAAGAGACTTACTTTTTACTTTTATGACCTCAAACTTTTGAACGGTAGTGTATATTTATGATTATATAGGAAACTGTGTTAACACTATTCAATGCACAATCAGCAAATACTTATAGATAATGGGACGTGTAGTTCTCATAACAAGTAGTTGTTTAACACTCACTGTTGTCCAGAGTGATGAGGAAGATCCTCTGGATCATGTGGTTGACGTTGAGCTGCTCGCAGAGCTCCTGTCGTGAGCGGAAAGATCGGCTGATCTCTGCCACCGAGTCATCATTTTCATCGATGCTGTCAGACACAGAATTTTCTGACTCAGACTGGCTCTCTCCTGAATCTACAGCTGTAGGGATAAACAATTACAAAGTGCCATCAAATTAATGTTATCCTGCAAGTTTAATGGCAGAGCAGTGCTTATTACCAAAACCTTACATTGTTGCTCAGCTTGATGCCGTTGCTTTTGGCCGGATGCAAACTGTTTTGCGTCAGCGAGAGAACTGAAGAGTGCTGCAAAGGGGTTTTTGGAGATGTTCTGATTGTTATTGCCCTGGTCTGTCATTTCCCTGGAGCACGTCCTCCATCAACAGGTGTATTTATAGCCTACAGGTAAAAAAATGTGTGAATTACATTAAGCATCTAATCCATGTCCCAAGACCAGCTGAGATCCATCTAGGTAAATCATTAAGTATTCTATGCTCATTGCAAAAGGGTTTGCCTATGAATGGGACACTGTATATTAAATAGCCAAATTATTCCCTTTTTATACTCTTCTGATGAGTCACTAATAAAAACGAAGTAATTGTTTAATCTGTGAGTCATATTTAAGCAACAGGAGAGCAGAAAACAGATTAAGTGACCTCACAATAACCAACTGGAGTGTATAGTAGGGTCAGGCATGCTAACTTGCTACACATACGTGACATATTAGGCTAATTGCAGTCAGGAAATTAGACTACAATAGACAAACACTCAGTGGTCGGAAAAATGCGTAATGAATGTTAACCTTGATAAACACGAGTTTAATAGCTGTCAGATCTCTTTAATAGATCTCTTTACTGACTGTCAGGTTTCTTGATCTAGCTGAATAACTAGCAACGTGCTTAGCAACTGACAGCGCGCTGGTAATGCTGCTGATACACAGCAACTCAAGGCAAAGTAAAGTAAATAATACATTAAATAGCAGAAGTACATTGCTATATATCAGTGTGGATGCATGCCATACCTAGTTTTGGGTTGAAATATGGTAAATGTGATGTGGTTCAGTACTGCAGCTCCAGGTCGTACTCGGTGTGTGACGTCATCAGGAATGGACGATACACATACACTGTATAGTGTCTGTCTACTCTAAGTTTTTGTTTTTTTCCCCATTTCTGCAGTTCAAAGGTATCTAGGGTGTAACAGTCAGCTGTAGCAGAAGACGAAACCGTATCGTTGAAATGGCTCTGGAAGTTTTTCACAAAGACGAAACTCTGCAAATGCGGAGGAAGCTGATTGGGTAAGTTGGATCAAATAGTACACGTCGAGCTGTTAAGGCCCTGGTGTTGTTTGAAATTAAGTGCCCATTTTTAATCAGTTCTGATTAAATACTCAATGTCTTTTCAGAGAGTCCTGCAGACTATTTTTCTCCCATGATCCCGTGAAAATATTGAGAGCACGGGGTCAGTATTTATATGATGAGAATGGCATGCAATACTTAGATTGCATTAGTAATGTTCAACATGGTAAGGAAATTTTAAAATTATGTCATTCATGCCTTTTATGAGTATCTTAAGTGTCATTCAATTTAAAAAAAGTATATATATATATATATATATATATATATATATATATATATATATATATATATATATATATAGATGTGCATGTGTGTGTATATACTGTATATATATATATATATATATATGTATGTGTGTATATATATATATATATATATGTGTATATGTGTGTGTGTGTGTGTGTGTGTGTGTGTGTATATATATATGTCACATGTGTGTATATATATCTCAGAGAGAGAGAGAGATTCCTTAACTTATAAAGTAGTCAAAAAGCTTTTATTAAAGCTGCAGTCCGTAGTTTTTCCTCTTTGTCGCCATCTCTGTTCGAAATCTGCAGTAAATCGTGCTGATTAAATCTAACGATCACTTACCAGCAGAAAAAAAGCTGTCTCTGCGTCTGTTTTGAACCCCTTCAAAACACGGAGTTCACGCCACCTGTCAAAAGCCCTTCTGATATTTATCCTTGTTTTCGTGGCGCCCGGTTGCAGTCTCTTTTTTTTTTCTGTAGCCACTCCAAAGTCCGAAGTCTTTTGCATTTTACAACGGATGAATCTCCAGTTGTCACTGGTGATTGTTGTTTGAACCTTTCTGGATCCGCCATCAAATTGATAAGTTTAATTATATCAAGTGCTGTGAGAAAAGGCTATAAATCTCCACCTCAAACATCCTCACACGCAATATAGCCTACTAGCCGAGACTCCTTCTTTATGTGTACTGATGTGACGTAATGACGCAAAGACATGCTCGAATTTCCCACGGAAATCCACCAGTATCACTGGAATTAAAAACATTATTACAAGCTTACCGTTTTGAATCGAGCTAAGGCAAGCAGATAGTTTTGAAAACTGGCTGGTTATGTACTTACTCAAAAATGTATTTTGGATCATTTTTAACCCAAAAAAGTTACGGACTGCTGCTTTAAATAAAATATCATACACATACTATACAGTTCAAAAGTTTGGTGTCAGTAAGTTTTTGAAAGAAGTCTCTCTCACCAAGGCTGCATTTATTTGATCAAAATACTATAAACAGTCCTATTGTGAAATATTATTAAAATTTTAAATAACTGTTTTCTATTTTAGCACATTTTAAAATGTCATTTATCCTTCAGAAAAAATTATAATTTACTGATTTGTTGCTTCTAAAACATTTGTATTATTATCAATGTTGAAAAATGTTTCTTTGATAAATAGAAACTTTATTTGAGATAGAAATCTTTTAACATTATAATTGTCTTTGCTGTCACTTTTGAGTTTTTAATACATTCTTGCTGAATAAAAGTATTTCTTTCTTTCTTTGATTCAAAAAAGTCAGAACACATTTATAATTGTAGTCCGTACACATCTAGAAATTATAACTGCAAAAACTGGTTTATTTGTAATGCAAATGAAGTATATTTCTTGACTCTCATACAACGTTTCTACTTCTACGCTTCTACCATAGTTAATGTTCCGGTAGTAAAACCATGATAAATTGTCATAAAATGAATGCTTATAGAAACATAATCAGCTCTTGTCATTATCCCACTGAATTTTAAATAGGCTTTCCAGAGCACTACAGGAAGTGTCAAGTATCATGATTACGAATCACAGAACCATGATGACACTCGATGCATCTTGTCTTTGCAGTGGGACACTGTCACCCCAGCATCACTCAGGCCGCTGCTGCTCAGATGGATCTTCTCAATTCAAACACTAGATTCCTTCATGATAATATAGTGCAGTATGCAGCTCGGCTGGCAGCCACACTGCCAAAGAAGATTTGTGTCTTTTATTTTGTCAACTCAGGGTAAGTAACTCTGTTTATTCAGTTTCAAATAAATATTCAGTGAAATCTTATATAGATACTGTCTTCTTCCAAAGTTCAGAGGCTAATGATCTTGCTTTGAGACTGTCCCGTCAGTATACCCAACACCAGGATGTCGTCGTCCTGGATCAGTAAGATTTCAAAATGTGAAATTTTAAACAATTATGATTCTTATATCAGCAGGTAACGGCTACATCAGACTTATTTTCATGTCATCTTTACCTGCCTCTTCAGTGCATATCATGGACATGTCACCTCACTCATCGACATCAGCCCGTACAAGTTCCGGAAACTAGAGGGACAAAAAGAATGGGTTCATGTGGTGCGTACAGGACATGCAAACTTCTTTATAAACCAGTAATTAAGGCTTTTTGCTGCATATCCTACTTTCTTGCATATCTACAGGCACCTCTCCCTGATACTTACCACGGTATTTACAGAGAAGATCATCCTGACCCGGGACAGGCTTATGCAGACACCGTGAAAAGTCTAATTGAAGAGGCACATAAGAAAGGCCGCAAGGTATGGTGGAAAAAAATCAGTCATTAACGGAAAGTTAAATATTTTTTACTAAAATAAACTGACTATCCTTCTTAAATTGATGTCATTCCAAACCTCTTTCGTGTGAAACGAAACGTTTTTTAAAAATCAAATTTTTTTGTCCATACAATGAAAGTCAATGGTGTCCAATGTTACTTTTGTTGGAATGATGGAAGAATGTAATTTTTGATGAGCTGTCCTTTTAATTTGTCCACAGATCTCATCTTTTTTTGCTGAATCTTTACCCAGTGTTGGTGGCCAGATCATTTTTCCAACTGGTTATTGTAAAAGAGTAGCAGAGTAAGTCTTTTTGTAACTTTAGTTGAGTGTCTTCCTTTTTGTTCAGAACCTGCTGAATGAAGCTGCTTGTTTTTTCCCCCTCAGATACGTTCGTGAAGCAGGAGGGGTTTACGTGGCAGATGAGATTCAGACGGGCTTCGGTCGTGTTGGGAGTCATTTCTGGGCTTTTCAGCTTGAAGGTGAAGACTTCTGCCCTGACATTGTGACTATGGGCAAACCAATGGGCAATGGTCATCCGATTGCATGTGTGGCCACTACAAAGGAGATAGCTGGTGCTTTTACAGCCAATGGTGTGGAGTACTTCAACACAGTGAGAACCGTTATGCTTAGAAATAATTGTGTCCTAATGACTGTAGCTTTTACATCCTTTGTAAAGTGAGTTTAAGTAATATTTAACCTTTTTATCCCATGCAGTTTGGTGGTAACCCAGTGTCCTGTGCCATTGGTCTGGCGGTGTTAGATGTGATAGAAAAAGAAGACCTCAGAGGCAATGCTGTGCGTGTCGGAGGTCATCTTAAACAGCTGCTCCTTCAGCTTCAGACTAAACATCAACTTATCGGAGATGTGCGGTAAATATGAAATGCAGAAAATCAATTTTAACTGAGACCTCATCAAATACTGATACCGTAACATCACGCTATAATCTCAAAGAAGAAAATGAACAGATGTGTCTTCTGTTCTTTTTTTGCAGTGGTGTTGGACTGTTTATAGGTATGGAGCTAGTTAAAGACAGAGTGTCCCGAAAACCAGCAACAGAAGAAGCAGCATATTTTGTTCGAAGGTACTGACAATTTCTCTTCTTTCTCAGCTTTTTGCATTTATCTGATAACCAACTGCACTTTCTGATTTGTTCAGGCTTAAAGAGGAGCGTATAGTTATTAGCACCGATGGACCATGGGACAGTGTCATCAAATTCAAACCTCCAATGTGCTTCAGTATGGAGGATGCTGAAAGAGTCGCTACTTGCTTAGACCAAATTCTCAGAGGTTGGTAGTATTTAACAGTTAATTCAGCATGTGGTAACTTAGTCTGACTCTGCAATAATTTTGTTTAAAAATAATAATAATTAAGTGAGAAATTAACTATTTGTCTTTGGACTTACAGAATTGGAGGATACCCACCAAAAAGAGAACTGTGGAAAAAGTTAGGTTTAAAAACATTCTGAGAAACATTTATTAATGTAGTGCATGAAGCAAACATTTTACATTTGAAAATGTTTTGAAATAAATAATCTTCATATGATTTACATTCTTGAATATACATCTGTTTATATTAAAAATTCAGTTAAAATACTGAAAGGTGAAAATTTACTCATGCTACAGATCTGTCATCGAATACTTTTGAAATAAAACTTTTTATATTAACATGTAATCACACCTCTATATGCAAGTTTCCAGAATTTACAGACTTTACAGTCATACAACAATATATATCACATCTCTATATAATGCTTTATATTACATTTGTACTCAAAATTGTGTTGTGACTCGATTAAAAATGACACTAATAATAAATGTGGTTATTGACAAGCAGATTTGCTTTTTTTTTTTTAAACATGTTTTCCCCTTTGTCAATATCTTTGTAAGACATAAGACAATCTTCGTGTGTGCAAAGTATTTGAAATCACTTTAAAAAAAAAAAGAATTAACATTTTACAGAAATTGTTATATTAATAAGTTAACAAAATTAATGTTTTTACCTTGTTATATTAATTCATACAAAATCATCTTGTGAAGCATCTGGAACCTGTAAAACAATGTTTAAATTTTAAAAATAATCCTAAAATTACAAAATACATGCATGTGTGTGAGCGGGTCTCACCTTGTTTGAACTTAAAGTCTGGCTGGTTTTGAGACCTGAAGTCTGTCTGGCGTTTCTCAGTTTCTCATATTCAATTCCCTCCACGACTAGCAGCCTGAGAGGAGTTCCTCCCTCTTTTATCAGCCTCACTACTTCATCAAAATACTCTTCCTCCACATTCCGTCCATTCACCTCTACCACCACATCCCACTCACACAGCCCAGCTCTCTCTCCTGCACTCCCCGCCATCACCTATAGACAAGAAGGAGAATTACACATATCAGTTTTTCATAGACTTGGGAAAGCATCTTTATTTAAAGTTTTAGTCTGTAATTTTTTCAATGTTAAAGCTAGAATTTTATTTTTTAGGTGAACAATAAGCAAAGACTGAAAGTGTAAACATTGTGGTGATATCAATACTATATTTTTATTTGAGCATCCCAACCCTGTCTTAGCCAATGGCATGAGTCTGGGGGCAGGACTATCATCTGCCTGACCAATGGCATTTGAGGGGCATGCTCAATGAGACTTGTGTGAAAACATTGTGTCATTTTTGCTATAGAGTGCTGCAGGGATGACATATTTTTGTAGGCTAAAACCTGGAAGTGAATTAGCATTTTAGCACTTCCGGTTCAATTGTATTAAATACAGTGGGTTTTTCGTGGTTAAATGCCTGAAATAAGGTAGGCCTATGAGATTTTTTCAAATTTTTTGCAACAACATAAAATACATTAGTAATGCCCCTTAAATTTTTCTTATCCTGAAAAAGGCATTTGCTAACAAGTGTCTAATTGGGACTAAACTTGTCGATGATATTAAACTTTGTGCATTTAGGCTGCAAAATTCATCAAATTTTTGTTCTTTTCATTATGAACAAAACATGTAAGAATTATAAACTTGTGCTGGTCACAGAGCTTCTTTTCTGCAATAATCCAAAAGTCAAAGGAAAAATCCAATTGGGTTTTTTTCAAGGGAAACAGGGAGATGCTAACTTCCTGGTTGGCCTACAAAATTACATCATTACTAATGAACATTTAAGACATTTAGCAGATTTACCAATAAAATAATAACTAAACTGAGAAACAGTACCTGGCCAATATACGTCCCAGGCTTATTTTGAACACAGCCTAGGTTGAAGCCAAATCCCGAGCCCTCTTTTTGAAGCACACAAAGTCGAGGGTGTGCTGGATTTTGGTGTCCCTCATGATGTAGTGGGGGAGGTTTAGAGAACTGTTCCCTTTTTGGAATCTGGTCTTCATAGAACAGCAATGGAGAAATACCCAGCTGAAGTGGATCAAATAACAGACACCGTCTCAGTGATAATTCTAAGCGCTACTGCAAGAATAATGATTCCTATGCTATGTAGGTCACAGCGACCCCACCCATTCCCTGGGGTCCATGTCTGTTCCACACATTTATGATTCATTTAATTTTAAAAACACCTGTTTCGATGTGTAGCATAAGAATTAGGAGCATGAATTTAGGCTCTTGGTTAGCCCTCAGGGTCAAATGTCTTCAATCAGAGGTAAAATATGTTGATTTAGCAGCTGTTCGTTCAGCAAGTGTGTTCTCTGTATGAGCATGTGCATATATTCGTGCATTAAGCACCTGTGTGTAATATTCTCTGCCTGGGATGGAGATGGTGGTTAGGGTGACCTGCTGGCCGCTTTGCCGTATTTTGCTGACGATGCCCTCATGCTCTGCATCCTCCACCTGCTCCTCGTTTACCGCTAGCACAAGCTCTCCATCCTCCATTCCTGCGGTCTCAGCTGGGCTGCAGGGGTCGATCTCTCGTAATACATGAGCTATAGAGTCAATATATCACAAAGTGATGGAAATATACTGTATACTGAAATAAAATGTCTACAGTGTTTCTGGCTACTACCACATTTGACTACTAAAACAGGGATTTTAAATGCCATAGACCTGAAGAGAAACATAAAACTATGGATATCAAAAATAAAATAACATCACATGATGTCCAACCAGTCTTTGGAATGAAATAATGTCAAATTCTGTAAGTTTTAACAATTATTTACTGTATTTCATTCTTGCTTTATTAGTAATTAAATATTTATTAATTTTATAATATAATTATTTAATATGAATATTATTTAATTAATATGTATTCTTTTTTGTCATATTTATATTATATTTGTACATTTTATATTTTTGTTTAATAATACATATTAATGCTTATAAAATATTTATAGTCATTATTTATTTATTATTATTACAGATCATTTTAGTGCTTCGACCTAAACTTATTTCAGTTAGTTGCCAAGACAACATTTTTTATTTAATTTAATTTTGATTTCCATAAAATGTTTAGATTTTATTAAATTTTTTACTTAATTTCAGTTAACAATTTTTTTTTATAGTTTTAGTTTTAATAACTCTGTGATTATGAAAGAATCAGTCATTTCTTACCAATACGTCCAGATCGTAACTTCTCTTGCCTTAAGAGGAACCCGTATCCCTGTTGTCCTTGAGTCAGGTGTAGTGTTTTTGGTCTGTAGGGTAGATTATGAGTTTTGGCGAAAGCGGGAATTATGGGTAATCTCAAGCGATTATAACTCTCTTCACTCCTGCTGTCAATTACCAAGACAGTCACATGGTCCTCACATTTCTTCACCTGATGGAACAAAGTGGAAACTAGAAGCTCTGTGGTCCCTAAAACTGAACATTTTGGAGATTACACTGTAATGAAGGTATCACATATGACTACACTTACCATTTTTGATAGCGCTGCATATGTGAGTGCTGAAATCATGACTCCATTGATCCAGATCAGCCTGTCTCCATTCTGGACTCCTGCTCTCTCAGCTGAACCATCAACCACTGGACTGAGACGATAACGGCCTCGCTTACCTACTCACATATTGAATGAACCAGAACTGTCCACAATGATCCATGTATACATACACCATGCTGAAACATTCCATGAAGATGTGCATCAACTACTTTTTTACCATCTCATCTATGGGATAAGTTTCTCATTTAGTATACTTTGACTTCTACAGTATGTATCTATCTATCCATCCATCCATCCATCCATCCTTAAAGCAACTAGCTGACAGTCACATTGTTAACTACATGGCACAAGTTGATTGGTTCTTGTCTGCAGCCAATTAGTTTGTTGCTCAACATTTAAATAGTTGGTCAGTGTTTGCTGTAGCAGTTTGCAGCAAGCTTTTTTTTGGAGTTGCCATGGTATTTTTATCGCCAAATTTAGCGACATTCTCATTGTTGCTGCGACTTTGATTTATGTTTTGCAAAAAAGGAGCTATTTTGGCTATATTTAAATAAAATTAGCAATGTTTTGGAGATTTTTTTATTTTGGGGAATTTAACTCACTGGTTGGCCACACCCTGCCGAGATCTCACGTTAGCGCTCAATCAATGCCATGAGCCTGCGCACTGACACAGCAGTATGAATTGGGAAAAAGGTTATAATGATAAACAATAAAAGGTATTATACGGTTATAGAGCTGGTAAGTCCCGCCCCTTCCGCTAACCCCACTGGACCTCTAGGTTGAAAAATCGTCAATGCAAGTGAATGGGAGAAAATGATTATTTTCTGGTCCCGTTTGAATCTTGCCATGAATGTGAACATATGTTGTCTGTGAATTTTTTATATAATTTTTCGTTTAAAGAATGCTACAATTTAGCGGGTAGAAGTTTGATACGGTTAGACTTTGTGTGAGAGCACTTTGTGGACTACAACTCTTCGCTGCTTTCGACGCGTTTGAAACGTCACCACTCACTCCACCACTAGCTCACGGATCCCGCTAAACATGGCTGTGTCTTTGGTGCACTTCACCGCCTTCTTTCAGGGAGAGGACAAAATCGTTGAGGTTTGCGAACACCACGGGTAAGTCAACTTTATGGGGTGACGTCACATAGGCGACATGTAGTCTTTCTCGTTATGTCTTTTCCGCAACTGCTAGCCGAATAATCATACCATATACTGTCAAACTCGTAACATGAACAATTATATAAAAAATTCACAGACAACATATGTTCACATTCATGGCACAATTCAAACGGGACCAGAAAATAATTATTTTCTCCCATTCACTTGCATTGACGATTTTTCAACCTAGAGGTCCACTTGGGGTTTTACGGATGGGCGGGACTTACCAGCTCTATCCGGACCACATGTGATGACCTACCTCAACCCCGCCCCTAAACCTACCCGGGTCACTGGGGTTACGACCAACCAAGAGCGGTTGTGGTCACGTGTGGTCAGGTGTGGTCCGGATAACCGTATAGTACTCAATATAATGTTTATCACAGCTTGGCAGAAAAAAAATTATATTGTAAGACAATAATTGTCAGGGTTCTGTCACTTCTGTCTAGTTTATATCTTGGTTTGGCAACAGAGCTCTGACACTCCCAGTTTGTCACGTGTTTGTGTTATAGTCCTGTTTGTTGTGAGCACATGGCTTGTCATGTGTTTCCTTGTGCCATGTGCTCTCCTGTTCATTGTCTAGCCCCTCCCATCTTGTTATCTAATTAGTGATTCAATTGCCCCACCTTCCTCGTTAACCTCTTTTGTTTGCTTCCCTATTTATTCTCCTTGTGTTTGCAGTCGTGCTGGTTCGTCACTCTATGTATCCTCATGTTTTTGGTTTTCCTGTCAAAGTTCAACTTGCGATGTCTGTCTTGGTTTTCTCCCTCTGGGTAATTTTGTTTGTATTTTTGTTTTATTTTACCAATAATTAAAGGTAATTGAAGACCTTAATTAAAGATCCTTCATTTCCTGCACTTGAATCCTCGCCTCACCTTTATTCCATCCGTGACAATATTAGACAGATCATGAATATATATATATCCTAGTCTGTTGTAATTTTTGGCATTAAACTTCTGAAGGAGTTCTTTAGAAACAATTCATCAAATGGAAAATAATATAAAATAAAATGTGTTCAAGTTTGCATATTTGATCTATTTTTGAGTTGTCATGAATGGGTGTCCCCATTCATTTTTTTTTTATATATACACATGCTTTTTGTGAAAAATGTAGAATTTTGCGGGTGGTCCTAGAGATTTTCAAAAGGAGGGGTTTGGTAAAACTGCTCTGAAACCCTCCACAGCTCAACTTGTATAGATCGGCTGCGTGTAATTTCATATTCAGCCGCAGTATATCTTACATGCAGATCTATTCCACCAATACCAAATATATTAACATTGTCATATCCATTACCATGCTAAACTCTTGTCATGATAGAAATGTTTTAGTGCTTTTTATGTTTTTTAGATGTGCCCTCTTTTATGAAAAGTCTTGATAAACTAAAACTTATGTGAACAAAATTGTACAAATCTTAAACTAGTAATCTTAAATTAATAAATGAAAAAACGTCATCAATCTAAGCTTCAAACACATGTTTAGTGCAGTAGCAAAAGGAGCAGTACCTTCAATGGGAATGATGCTGAGGCCTAAGCCGCTGCCAGGCTCTTTAGTGATGTAACATAACCGTGGGCGAGAACAGCCCTCTACGGGATGGTAAGCTCTAGCGAGCAACATGAGGTCTCTTCCGTCCGAAACTGCAAACTCATAATCCTGAGCACTCAGCACTAACAGATATAGTTTCAGCCCAGACGCCTGCACCTTCAGCACCACCTGAAAACAAGACACAAGGTTTACACTTTATTTTGAAGTGTCATTGTTACAGTGTAATTATATATTTAGGTACTGAATAATATTAATTAACGACATAATATTATGTTGAGTTTTAGTTGCATGTAATTATGCATAATTTACTGTTATTATGGTCATTAAAGTACAGGTAACATATGTAACAAGGACACTGTAATTAAAGTGTTACCGACACAAGTTCCAGACAAGACGGAGTATACACAGGAAACTTTCCAGAAAGGTCTCATTAGTTAAAGCATTAAGTAATATTAACTGACAAAAAGCAATACATTTGTTACAATATTTGTTAATCTTTGTTATCTGTTCATTGTTACTTCATGTTAAGCCCATTAAATAATATTAGTTAGTTAAATACAACATAAGTTGAATACATTAGTTAAAATGAACTAACAATGAACAATACTTCTACAGCATTTATTAATCTTAGCTAATGTGAATCTCAACATTTACTAAAATATTTGTAAGATCAAATCTGTTAATATGTCAATGCACTGTGTACTAACACGAATGTGAACCATTTTACTTAACATTAACAAAGGTTAATACATGTGTAACGTGTATATTCAGAGTCTTGTTTGCTTTGTTTCAGTTTCCTGCCTCCTTTCCTCGTTAGTCTCCTTGATTAGTCATTTTGTTCAGCTGTTTCCTAATTAGTTCCCTTTGTTTGTTCCATGTATTTAAGCCCTGAGTTCTAATAAATTATATTTATAAATTTTGTTAATTATATTAATTATATTATATTGTTATATTTAATTAAGTTCTATAATAAATGAGTAAATGTTCAAATTAATAACAATGCTATTAATAAATAGCATTTTATTAATAAAATGCTTTGTAAGTATTTTTCATTGTTAGTTCATGTTAAGTATATAGGCCAGTTAACTAATCTTAAATTGAACCTGATTGTAAAGTGTTACTGGTATGTTCAATTAAAAAATATTATATAACTGTTCATTTTGAAAGATGAATATTGCTATGAAACATTGGAAGTCTATTGTACCTTTATGAACATAATGATAGCGTAATGATCACTAACACTGGAATACTTGATTCTCATTGGTTAATCATGTAATATTTCCATAATATTTGTAGTCGACCATGGCATTGTGTTGTAATTTTGTAGTTATTGTATAGGGACAAAAATGATTTGTGTTCCGAATCACACATTTGCAACAAACCTGATGGTGAGTAAATAAGGACAGAATTTTCGAGCGAACTCTCCCTTAATTGTTGCGCATCTACTTGCCAATATCATTTGTATTCCAGTGTCTGTGTGTTTAATTCACAGAATACAAAGGTCTCATGTTTGCATAAGGAAGTGCTCTCACAGTTGAGTGCTCCTTGTCATCCACAAAGTCCTCATTGACCTCCAAAACACGGTCCCCCTTCCTCAGCCCAGCCTGCTCTGCACTGCTCCAAAGCTCCACCTGCCGCACCACATGTCCCCTGCAGCCAGTGCCCTTGCTCAGGTAGAAGCCAAAGCCCTGACCCTCCTCCCGCTTCAGAACACACAGCCGCGGATGCACATCGGGCTCTGGGGACATTTAATCCAGCATGTCAAATCTCTTTTTCTTTAAGCCAGTTAATGATCTATCAGTTGCTGATTGGATAAAAATTATTAAGGAAGTAGCCTAACCTTTGTCATCCGAGATCACTAAAGCAGGGTTGTCAATCCCTTCCTTCGGGTTGAAGGTGAACTTCCTGTGGAAAACATTTGCATTGTGCTGTAGATATTTTTTATGTAAACAAACCAAAAATAAAAAAAATGTCGTGACTGCAGGGTAACCCAGATTCATTAAGAATGTCTCAATGCGTATTGTTCTCAGTTAGTCATGTAGTAAAGGGTGCAAAATTAGGTCAAAAGGTCACATTTAAAGAGCATTCTGAAGAACTTACTTTGGTAACTCTGAGGCATCCACTGGATCTGTAATAGTAAACAATTCAAATATATTAATAAAAATAAACCATGCCTCGAAAAAAGGTACAAAAACTGTCACAGGGCTGGTATAGTACTAATATGCACTCTTTAGGGGTAAATAAGTTACAAAGGTGCAACTTTTGATACGGTACGGCCCCAGTGACAGATTTTATACCTTTTTTTTCTGAGAGTGTACTCAAAATATCATGATGTGTTAACTTTTAAAGACAAGTGAAAGAGTCTTCAGTACAGTTTAATATTAACCGTTATCCAGTGGCGTGTGACTGGCAACCAGAAACTTGCTTTTTTGCAGAAGACAAACTATTTTCGTGAAATACTTCAATGGAAGACATTAAGCCTTTCTAAAAATGTTCTGAATAAACATGTAGTACACAATATTTTATTTTACTCATTTCCATAGATTCAAAACAACTATATAGTTCCTTAACAGGGCTTTGTTTTTTTTACAATATTTGCCTGCGAGATGCACTGCAAGGACCGAGCTGTTTTACATTAAAATAACACTCAGGAGTTTGCCTTCACAGAAATATGATTTAAAAACACACAGTCAATCTGTACAAAATGCTGACAAGACTTGAGATCGGAGTTCAAAAGGAAAATCTTTAGTTGACCGGATTCAGGGCTTATTTTTGTCTGTACTTTCATTTTAAAAACTTAAAAAAAAGAAAAATGATTTGCACAGAGGTAGTGAAGAAATCATATAATTGTAATTCTTTGACTGTTTAAAAACGTTTTGAAAATCTTTAAAAAATAATGTTCCAAATTCTTATATGAATGTAGTTTTAATAGTGCACATCAAAATAAATAAAGGGATGTATATATATATATATATATGTATATATATATATCCCTTTATTTATCTGTACATCTATAACACTGCTAATATCAAATAATCGCTTTTTCTCTAAGACCTTTTTTATACAGTAAAGGTTGTCGATCTCCACTGGTTTATAAAAATAAACCCTATTAAAAGTTATTTTCTAACATTTACATTACAGGCTGTGCAATCACTGCAATGGAATATATTGTTGTATATACATACATATATATATGGTATATTACCTGTGGTGACTCTCATGATCCTGCTGAGCTCTGGGCTTCGTAAAGGGTGCAAGGTACACATTTAAATGAAGCATTACAATGCTTTTGTCAGTATGGCTCCTCCTTGTTCCACCAGGAGATTAATATTTAATCGCAGGTTTATGAGACAACTGCCATCATCACATGAAGGAAGTATTACATAAACAACTGTAATTAAGACCACTGACTACAAACTCCCCAAATAAGCTTGATTGTTTTTGAGATGGTATGAGCAGCCTCTTTTTATTGAAAGTCAAAGCAATACAGTATGACAGTCTTACATCAGCACTTTTAGTTTTATTTTGATTTTATTGCACAGCAAATTTCGGTCATAATTTGTTAGAACAAACATTTTTTCAACCATAGATTATGTTAATATTGCAGAAGCATCTAAAGGCTTGTCTTTGTTAACCTAACTTGGTTAAACCTTGTCTAGAGCACCATTTGACACTCAAATATTGTGTAAAGATTTTACACAGAAAGGTTTGAGAACTGTGAACGCACATAATTCATATAACAAGGGACCCTAAATTCTCCCTGACCACAAACGCAAAGGAAATGGCATTAAATGCCAACATTTGACATCATGCAACAAGGTTTTTTTCAAGTAGTAATCTGAAAAATTCTGGAATACCATACATTGATATTTCCCTCAAACAATCAAATAACACACATTTGTCACAGTGTTTTCTCAAAATAACCTAAAGCTAAAGTAGACGGATATGCTGTAAACACAATGATTTGTAAAATCAACCCTTTACAAACAAAATGAGAAATATTAAAGGGATAGTTCACCCAAAAATGAACATTCTGTTATTGTTTATTCACCCTCATGCCATCCCCAATGCATGTGACTTTCTTTCTGCAGATAAACACAAACAAATGTTTTTGGGAAAAATAATCTATCTCTGTGAGTCCATATAATGCAAGTGAATGGGTGTCGCTTGGTTGACACTCACAGCGATCGTGACGGTAATCTATACGACCCCAATGGATGAATCAATGTCTTTCAAAGTGAAACGATAAGTGTGTTTAACTTCTTAACATTGCTTCCAGTCTACTGTGATACAAGCGTTCTTGAGAGGGGTGTTTTGACATGACATAAGTGCGTTGTGAAGCTTGCGCAAGAAGTGGCTGTCCTCTGTGCTTTAGTGTTAAGGCCTATTTATACTTCTGCGTCGAACTGGCGCCGTAGCTACGTTGTAGGCTGTGTGTAGCGCGCGTACCCTTCGGCGTACCCTGACGTGCACCTCTCCAAAAATGTAACAACACGTCAATTCTACGCAGACCCAAGTGCTGTGATTGGTCTGCCAGAACCCCTCCCTCGGGGTTTCACATCCCTAGGTGCGCGTCAACCTGGACAACGACGCAGAAGTATAAATTAAAACCAACACGTTGCCTACGGCGTATAGGCTCCGGCGTAGGTCCGACGCAGAAGTATAATACTTCCCACGCAAACTTCACAACGCACGAACAATCATGTCAAGCTGAACTTGAGAACTTGAACTTTGAGAACTTGAGAACTAGACAGTTGGCCCGAATCGAGTTTTCTTAGTTAAAAGAGTTTAAAATATACGAATTTTTCTAACATGCACCTATCGTCGTACTTGAGAAGAAGACATTATAGCATCCAATGGGCTCAAATGGATTACCGGTTTTTTAAGCGTCAACGAAGTGGCACCCATTCAATGCATTAAATGGATTCACACAGATGGATGATTTTCCAAAAAATATTCATTTTTGTTGATCTGAAGAAAGTAAGTCATTTACAACGGGGCTGGCATGAGGGTGAGTAGCCTAAATGATGGGAGAATTTTCATTTTTGGGTGAACTATCCCTTTAAGGCTGACTGGATTAGCAACAAATATCCCTTTGAGAAATTAGACACACCTTATTCCTTTAGCTTCAATCGTAATTGCATCATTTTGTACCGGTCCCTGTACCCGTATCACTGCTCTTTTCCAGTAAGCGCAAAGTTTGCCTCACAGCGCTCTCTACTCGCCGGAAGTGTATCTTTTTCCAGATACTCGGGTGCTGTTTCCGACCCCATTCCAGGTCTTTCAGGAAGATCAGCAGTTGCTCGCGTACACGGTCTCTATCCCAGGAAAGGGAATTTTTTCCAATAACGTTCAGAATGGGATGCCAGTCCTCTGAGATGTCTGAACCCTCTGTTACAGAGGCCAGGACTTTCACGCGCCGGCCCTCCTTCACCCGAGGAACACCACGCACGTGCAACGACTGCTTGCCCACATCGGTAAGCTGGTTCAGGTACAGGCTGGGAGGAAGTATAAGCATTAAACATTTATTAACATCACAAATTAGCATGAAATTAGGTGGATTTATAAGATATAAGTGAAAATACAATTACAGATATCAAGAATTATTGTGTTTACTAGTTGAAATTCATTTTAACTAGTGAAAATAGTATTATAGATATCTAGAAATTTCATTTTTACAGGTAAGAATAGCTATGGTAATGAGTTTATGAATATTAATGAGAACTGGATTTCCCATACTCCTCTTTTAGCGCCAGTATAGGCCAAAATGGAGGAAGAACATCCAGTCAGAGAAATGCCTCTTTGTTTATTTATTTATTAGTTTGTTCGTTTTTGTTTTGTCAGTTTCCACATATCCCTTCACTCGATTGGGATGTTAACTTTTATTCTGGACGGCAAGGGCAGTGACTGTAACATCGAGCGTATTTTGCAGTATTACACCGTGTCCTAAACAGACACGATGCGATAAGATTCCAGCGACAAATAATTTGCCTGCAAAACCCAGACGCGACTGCGAGATGCGTCAATATCAATCAAAACCCACAGCCAATCAGAACCGTGTGTGGGCGGAGTCTCACGGCAAGTGCACAGCACCAGAGAGTAATCTTGACGTCACTCACAAGAAAATAGATAAGTAGCTACATAATCAAATTCACAAATATTACACCATTTTAACATTATTAAAAATACATAGGCTACTGAGTTACTAAAACAATCTTTGTCAAAGAATACACTTGTTTGTTCACAGTTTGAATGTTCTTGTTTCCATTTGTTTCATTTCAAGATCTGAGGTGAATTATCCATTGTTGCTTTTATAGCTTACAAAGCTGGAGCACTAATAATCAAAGTCAAATTACACTCTTTTAACATTAAAAAAAGCACATAAACAGTACCTGAGATTATCATTGCCACACTTTATGTTTGTTGTTCCAGCGCGACGTCGCAGAAAAATAGAAACCGTTTCTAAAATAAAATAGTCGCGGACTAGATAAAGTCTCGGACACCACCGTCTCCGGAAAGGACACCGCCGTCTCCAGAAAGGACACCAACGTCTCCGGAACACACACCAACGACTCCGGCACAGACACCAGCGTCTCTGGCTCGGCACGGACACCACCGTCTCCGGAAAGGATACCACCGTCTCTGGAACGGACACCAACGTCTCCGGCAAAGACACCACCATCTCCGGCACGGACACCACCGTCTCCGGAAAGGATACCACCGTCTCTGGAACGGACACCAACGTCTTCAGCAAAGACACCAATGTCTCCGGAACGGACATCACTGTCTCCGGAACGGACATCACTGTCTCCGGAACGGACAACACCGTCTCCGGCACGAACACCAACGTCTCTGGCACGTCTCCGGCACGGAAACCACCCACCGTCTCCGGCACGGACACCGGCACGGACACCGGCACAGACACCGGCACAGACACCACCATCTCCGGCACAGACACCGGCACAGACACCACCGTCTCCAGAGAGGACATCACCGTATCCGGCATGGACACTAACTTCTCCAGAACAGACACTAACGACTCTGGCACGGATACCACCGTCTCCGGCAAGGACAAATGCACGGATACCACCGTCTCCGGAACGGACACCAACGTCACCGGAAAGAACACCACCGTCTCCGGCACGGACACCAACATCTCTAGCACGTCTCCGCCGTCTCTGGCACGGAAATCACCCACCGTCTCCAACCACGGACCAACCAACCACGGACACCGGCATGGACACCACCGTCTCTGGCACGGACAAGTGCACAGACACCGGCACGGACACCACCGTCTCCGGAAAGGACACCAACGTCACCGGAATGGAAACTACCGTCTCCAACACGGACAACGGCACAGACACCACGGTCCCCGGGAAGGACACCACCGTCTCTGGCATGTCTCCACCGTCTCCGGCACGGACACTGGCATGGACACCACTGTCTCCGGCACGAACACCACCATCTCTGGCATGGACAATAACTTCTCCAGAACAGACACCAACAACTCTGGCACGGATACCACCGTCTCCAGCACGGACAAGTGCACGGACACCACCGTCTCCGGAACGGACACCACCCACCGTCTCCGGAATGGACACCACCAGCATGGACATCCAATGTCTCTGGCACATCTCCGCCATCTCCGGCACGGAAACCACCCACCGTCTCCGGCACGGACACCATCGTCTCCAGCACGGACACCGGCACAGACACCACCGTCTCCAGAAAGGACACCAATGTCTCCGGAATGGACACCACCGTCTCCAGAATGGACACCACCGTCTCCGGCACAGACACCACCATCTCCAGCACGGACACCAACGTCTCTGGCACGTCTCCACCGTCTCCGGCATGGAAACCACCCACCGTCTCCGGCACAGACACCAACGTCTCTGGCACATCTCCACCGTCTCCGGCACGGACACCACTGTCTCCGGCACGGACACCATCATCTCCAACATTGCCACGGACACCAATGTCTCCAGAACAGACAACAAAACGACTCCGGCACGGACACCTCCGTCTCCGGAACGGACACCAAAGTCTCCAACACAGACACCACCGTCTCTGGCACGGATACCACCGTCTCCGGAAAGGATACTACCGTCTCCAGCACGGACACCAACAGACAACAAATGTCAACAATTGAATTTGAATGGCAGCCTATGGTGACATTTCACTGGTGAACAGGGGTTAAAGTGGGCCGGAACGGTCCAGAACTGCATTCCGGCACCTCAGATAAATTTAAAAAAATTATTAATTAATATCAATGATAGCGCAACGGTAGGCTATTGTTAAAAAAAATGTTGCGTACACTGTCAAATTGCAGCCAGCCTGGTGCTCCTTCTGCATCATATCAAAACGTAATATCACTATATATATATATATACACTCACCTAAAGGATTATTAGGAACACCTGTTCAATTTCTCATTAATGCAATTATCTAATCAACCAATCACATGGCAGTTGCTTCAATGCATTTAGGGGTGTGGTCCTGGTCAAGACAATCTCCTGAACTCCAAACTGAATGTCAGAATGGGAAAGAAAGGTGATTTAAGCAATTTTGAGCGTGGCATGGTTGTTGGTGCCAGACGGGCCGGTCTGAGTATTTCACAATCTGCTCAGTTACTGGGATTTTCACGCACAACCATTTCTAGGGTTTACAAAGAATGATGTGAAAAGGGAAAAACATCCAGTATGCGGCAGTCCTGTGGGCGAAAATGCCTTGTTGATGCTAGAGGTCAGAGGAGAATGGGCCGACTGATTCAAGCTGATAGAAGAGCAACTTTGACTGAAATAACCACTCGTTACAACCGAGGTATGCAGCAAAGCATTTGTGAAGCCACAACACGCACAACCTTGAGGCGGATGGGCCACAACAGCAGAAGACCCCACAGGGTATCACTTAACTCCACTACAAATAGGAAAAAGAAGCTACAATTTGCACGAGCTCACCAAAATTGGACAGTTGAAGACTGGAAAAATGTTGCCTGGTCTGATGAGTCTCGATTTCTGTTGAGTAGAGTCAGAATTTGGCGTAAACAGAATGAGAACATGGATCCATCATGCCTTGTTACTACTGTGCAGGCTGGTGGTGGTGGTGTAATGGTGTGGGGGATGTTTTCTTGGCACACTTTAGGCCCCTTAGTGCCAATTGGGCATCGTTTAAATGCCACGGCCTACCTGAGCATTGTTTCTGACCATGTCCATCCGTTTATGACCACCATGTACCCATCCTCTGATGGCTACTTCCAGCAGGATAATGCACCATGTCACAAAGCTCGAATCATTTCAAATTGGTTTCTTGAACATGACAATGAGTTCACTGTACTAAAATGGCCCCCACAGTCTCCAGATCTCAACCCAATAGAGCATCTTTGGGATGTGGTGGAACGGGAGCTTCGTGCCCTGGATGTGCATCCCACAAATCTCCATCAACTGCAAGATGCTATCCTATCAATATGGGCCAACATTTATAAAGAATGCTTTCAGCACCTTGTTGAATCAATGCCATGTAGAATTAAGGCAGTTCTGAAGGCGAAAGGGGGTCAAACACAGAATTAGTATGGTGTTCCTAATAATCCTTTAGGTGAGTGTATATATATATATATATATATATATATATATATATATATATATATAGATAGATATATATAGATAGATATAGATATTGATACATACTATATATATATATATATATATATATATTGGACTATTAAATAAAAACAACATGTATTTTTCTACTCACTGTACTGTGTGGATGCTAGGATGTTCACGACAGGCATCGACCAGCGTGAGAGCTGCATTGTCTCCGATGTTGTTGTAGGCCACATTCAGTTCCTTTAACATGTTATGCTGGCCCAGTCTCTCAGCCAGCATTTGTGCCGATTGGTCCCCGAGGCCCGTGTGCATCAGATACAGCTGTTGCAGAGAGTGGTTACCAGACAGAGCTTCCAGTAAATTTCTGATGCCGGCGTCCGTCAAGTAGTTGTCACACAACCTGAGATCAGAGCAACACAAAATTCACAAGAAACACTTTTTCATATGTATAAACACTGATTCTTGAGTACTAGTATGAAACTGAAAAACTAGTCCATGTATCATTTAATTTTTCTGGATTAACCTGTTAAACATCGTCAGAGTTATACATTTGCATTTGGCCACAACCTTCGGTGTCTTTCATCTTCTCACGAATAGTTTTTTCCTAGCTCATTTCTGTATGGGTCAATTCTGTCAAATACTAAAATTATATGCCAAAAATGTATTATAAATATTGACAAATTTTGCATTCACGTCAATGATTGTCAGGACAATAAAACTAGAACTATTAAAAACATTTTAATTAAAATAAAGCTGATAGTGTAAATATAAATATTAGATGGAAAACTAAATGAAAAATATATATTTTTTTTCACATAAAGTATTATATTATGGTCTGACGACAGTGAGTAGTTTTATAAATTAAGAGTAAATCAAATTAAATGGTGTGTTTGGGTACAAATTTCTCAAGACTCAGTGAACAGATGCTATGCCACTAATGAATACATTGCATGAAGGTTACTGGCAGAAGTGTCATTTTTTTGTCAGTAAAAATGTCACCTACCCCTCAACCATGAATATATCACATTTACAATGTGCTATTGAAAGTAGGCTTACTGTAATGACTTAATAGTACAGTTGGGCTCAAGTAGTAGATCTCGCAGTAGAATGCAGGACTCGGGACCCAGGCTGTTAAACTGGAGACTGTAAACACACAGTGAGCAAAAACACACACGCATGCCATTAGTTTGCAGATTTCCCAGGCAGAAAATCAATAACTAATGAGGTAATTGTGCTTAGGTGTAATTATTACTGACTGCATTCTGCAAGCAAAGCAACTTAAATGCAACAATTGAATCCATAGTACAAAGTTGCATGTTAAAAGTCCAATACTTTCAATCAATAAGATGCAGCACATTAAAAAAACTTTTTGGTTATTCATAAAACTTGAGGTCAGTGTATTACAGGGCACTTCAGCAAGCTTCTATTGAGGATCAGATAATTTCAATAACATTTTAAAGGGGCCAAATATTATTAAATCTAATTATCAAATTCTAGCACCTTTTTGGCCAGTTTAACATGTTGACATAAAAAACACTAAAAACACTTAATACTATGTTTTTATGAACATTAGTATAAATCAGAGGTATGAAAGCATTGAAAAATTTGAGGTTGGTAAGAATTTTTTATGCTTTTAAAAGAATTATCTTATGCTCACCAAGGCTGTATTTATTTGATTCCAAAATACAGTAAAAAAATAGTCATATTGTGAAATATTATTTCAATTAAAATGAAATGTAATTTAATACATTTTAAAATGTAATTTATTCCTGAGACGGTAAAGCTGAATTTTCAGCATCATTACTCCAGTCTTCAGTGTCACATGATCCTTCAGAAATCATTATAATATGCTGATTTGCAACTCAAGAAACATTTCTTATTGTTATCAGTTGTGCTGCTTAATATTTTTGTGGAAATAGTGATCATTTTTTTTAAGATTCTTTGATAAATAGAAAGTTCAAAAGAATAGCATTAATTTGAAATAGAAATCTAAACTTATGAACAATGGTTTTTTTTTCTTTATTATGAAAGTTCACCCATATATTCCAGCCTATTAGCTGGTATCCTAGACTGGTCAGACTGGTCTGAACGTTGATTTTGGCCACTTTTCAGCTGGTCATGTTGAGAGAACCAGCTTAAACACACTAGCTTGACCAGACTACAAGACCACTTTAAACCAGCTAAGAAAAGCAAAACTCCTAAGGCTTTTGTTTGCTAGTTTTTGTTCTCAGCAGGAAACATTTGAAAGAAGAGCAGACTGCTAGTTGATGCGCCCTGGAGTACACTAACTAACTGAATGTCAAACATGTATTCATTTGAGATTTAACAATATCTAGAGAGGTAAACAAAAAGCTTATGTTAGATGTTCAGTATGCTTAAAGGGTTTCTACTTTTATGCACAACACTGCATGATTCAAGCATGCAAAACATTGGCTAGTTTTCTCTATAGTACGTGCAAGTCTCACTTGAGGTTGCTAGTGTGATGGAAGGCTGGCCAGAGGATCTGCAGTAACTCTGGAGTGATGTGGCAGGAGGAGAGGTTCAGCTCATTAAGGTGGAAGCTTGAGTGTGTGCAGCCCAGAACGGTGCTCAGCACAAAGCACTTGTGTGGTGTCATGCGTACGGTTGACAAGTTAACGGTCTTGATGGATTGTAGGACTTCAGCAGTGAGTCGTGGGTTCTGAAACTCATACAGCAGGACCAGAAGGTCCATGAGTTCCTCAGGAGGCTGCTTCTTCTTACTCTCCTTGATCAGGTGTTTTCTCAGCGCACGAGTGATCTGAGCAACCGTATGACTCTTGATGTTGCATCCGAGCTGGTCTAACAGCCTCCGGTTCCCGTAATGAAGTAGTCCACCCATGAAGATAGGATATAGTTCAAACGCCCTGGTGTCGGTTTCCTGTTGTGGCTGAGGACCATGCACTCCTAGCAGACTTTGCTCCACCTGGTCCAAGACGTCTTCGTTGAAGCTGTCCTCTGAACGAAACATTTCCGCAGCCATGGTGTTCGCAATACGGCCTTTGCTAAGGCTGCTGAATCGCTCGAAGAATTTCGGGAACAACTTAAGCAAGTTGAAAAGAGCGAAGATTCGGAAAGGTATGATTTTGGAGAGGATGCTCAGTAGGCTTGTGATATCCTCAGTGGCTTGTCCCAAAGCCTCAGACACCTCCCTAGTCAACTTCTCCAGGACGCTTTTGTTCTCGCCAAGAACGACATAAAGAGCAGCTAGATATTCCTGCATGGCGGGAACAGCAAACACATAGCGTCTACCACCAGTTTCGGGATCTGTACCATGATCATCACGAGGCACCAGAAAGAAATCAAGCACATCTGTGCGGAACACCGCCAGTTGCTGGAGCTCTTCGTCCGTTTTAGTCTTGCCGCCGACCCACTGCTCCAGTTCGTCATCGGAGAACGATGTCCGTTTGTTGGTGATGCCATCAAAAGCTAGTTTACCAACAGTACGGACCACATAGAGCATTAATGAGTTCTGTTGCTCTTGTGAAGAGTCGTTTCCATCCACAGTTATCACTTCTCCTCCGAAGTTGAGCCTCATGAAGCTGGTGTAGGTGCCAGTGAGGGTTCGAATCGGTGCCTTCGTATCAGTAAAATGCAATAAATGAAGAGTGGCACATGTGAGCCAGCAGTAAGATGGTAAGAAGCAGGCGGTAGCTAACTGAGTTTCCCGCTGTAGATTTAGGTAAAGCATCTCTATGAGCATCTCGGCAGCCTTGTCCGGCTTTTCTTCATTCTGTTGCAAGAGTCTACTGGTGAAGTAGGCTCTCTGGCGATCAGGATCATTGAAGCCACAGATCTGTACATAACGTTTTATGTATTTTCTAGGAACGTTGTCCACGGCAGATAGTCTGGTTGTAACCAAAATGCTGGCCTGTAAGAAAATCAACATGTTTTAGTAGCTATAAATTACAATAAACATTAATCTAAAGGAAGGGAGGTAAATGATACATAAGATTCCCCACATGTTCTAAGTTTTCATTTTGATCTCATATTATCATATAAAAAAAAAACGTTTATATGATTGTCAAGAAAAGTGTAGATAAGTGTAAAATCTAACCAAGTAAAAAGTAATTATTTCAATATAATTTTAAAAGTGTGTACACATCTTTATCATTATTTATATTTTCCATCCATTTTTATATGTTTCAATATAAAAACCCATTACTGGTATTATAAATAAATATAATGAATTCATAAATATGAATTAACCACATAAAACTATCTGTCTGATATTATAAGAGACTTACTAACTGACCCTGGCACACAGCCCTAAGGGTCTGCAGGGGTCCTCTTTATGATATAACTTCCTCTTTTATGCTTTTTTTTGTTGGTATTTTGGTAGCACCACATGACTTTGATATGTCAGACATCATATATCAAATATAAAATATGATTTTCAAGAAAATCATTCTTTTTTTTCTTCATTAGGAGAAACAAAATATCAATTAATTTAAATTCAGAAATAAAAAATCCTCATCGTATAGCAGGTGTATTAAAGTCACTGTATTTATGAATTGCAGTTTTAATGTATTTGTAAATTAATAGATCTAGAAGAAAAAAAAAAGAGAAAAAAAAAAAGAGTGTCATGTCATTAACCAATGGTAATTACATCACAAAACCACGACCCATTTAATCTGGGACATGATTCCAAATGCCAGGTCACAGAAAAAAAGCTTCAAAAATAAAGAGCTGAGCTCATTCAGTACCTCAGGTAGCAGGTACTTCCTAAGCAGATTAACAACAACAGCTCCAGATGGGAGAGCCTCATTGGGATCACTGCATAACTCTGTGGAGCCGATACGAAAATCCAGCTTCATTTTCTCCATTCCATTGAAGATGAAGAGGACATCCTTAGCCTTGTCAGTATCTCCACTGAGATAAGGTGTCTTGAGAAGGTGCATGTATTTCCTGCCTACAATATTTCGAAGGGATGTTGGTTTGGATAAATTGGCGAGATCCTCACAGGAGAAGGGCAACACAAGTTTGAACTGGGAGTAAATAGATCCAGCACACCAATCCAGCACCATTTTACGGACGACAGTACTTTTCCCTGTGCCGACAGCCCCATATAGCAAAACATTTAGTCCTCGTGCCTTGTTTCCATTATTATTATCATCAAAGAGCTGCTTAACTGTGAGAGAGGGACGTGGAGATACCCTTTCCTTTGCCTTGAAGGGACTAAGGCCTCTATCCTCATCAGGATGATGCTCTAGGATAAGTGGCTCCACATGCATAGTTTCGGGAGAAAAATAGCCACCGAATCGCCTCTCCTCTTGAGGAAGGTGACTGAACCATAATGCCAACTTCTGTTTGTGGATCTCAATGGGATCTGCTGGTTAAGCATGAAATACATTGCTATTTTATGAGATGAATGATCATTGATTAAGAGGCACTAAATCACTAAGATATTTTAATATGGCATCCAAATGTAAACAATTAATGCATAAACTCACCTGTGACAGGCTCATAGGTACAAAAGAACCTGGGGTTGAATCCAGAGATGGAATAGCACATAGATGTTCTCAGTTCTCTCCATGTATTTCTATAAGAGCTTGTTTTCTTGCTGATGAGACAACACACAGACAATTTCAAAACATATTTTCTGAAAACACTAGACATAGATGCTGCATCAGGAAATGCTGGATTAATTTCTCTCAGAATTATACTTACATTGGGAATGGCAAGTGACGTTGTATTACACTACCGCAGATGCCATCTGATCGGAGGCTTAAGTTAAAGGCTGAAATGAGCAATTATTATTTCAATTATACAAAACAAACAAACGATGATATACATTGCTGATACATACTGATATACGTCTGATGTACATTACCTTTTAAAAGTTTGGGGTCAGTATAATTTTAACATCAATACAATAGATTTTTTATTTTAAAGCTGCAGTCCATTGTTTAACTTCTTTGTCGCCATCTCTGTTCAAATCTGCAATTGCAGTTATTAGTGGAATTATCACTCTTTTTTCTGTAGCCACTCCTAAGTCTTTTGCATTTTACAACGGGGGAATCTCCAGTTGTCACTGCTGATTGTCGTTTAAACCTTTCTGGATCCGCCATCAAATTGATAAGTTTAATTATATCAAGTGCTGTGAGAAAAGGCTATAAATCTCCACCTCCAACATCCTCACACGCAATATAGCCTACTAGCCGAGACACCTTCTTTATGTGTACAGATGTGACGTAATGACGCAAAGACATGCTCGAATTTCCCACGGAAATCCACCAGTACCACTGGAATTAAAAACATTATTACAAGCTTACCGTTTTGAATCGAGCTAAGGCAAGCAGATAGTTTTGAACACTGGCTGGTTATGTACTTGCTCACAAATTTATTTCGGATAATTTTTAACCTAAAAAAGTTACGGACTGCAGCTTTAAAATAAATTGTTAAATTAAGTAATTGAACACCTACTTGTTTCAAGAGCCCTGTTGTGAAGTTTGCAGCAGACATCTTTTGATGACCCTCGGCATCTCCATCTTAACACTTCCGTTCCCGATGGCCTTCCAAATCGCCACATTTTGACTAAAATCACCCCTAAAGTATGATATGTTTTGAAATAGTTACTTTAAAAGGTTAAACAGGTCTGGAAACTGTGTAGTACAGGGAGACCAATGCTATAATCAACACAGTAATGTAAGTGTATCTGAGAAAAATAAGCCAAACCTTGTAAGGTCACTCCTTTGGCTTTGTGTTTCAATGACACATAATGCTTACACAGGAACGTGATACACATGTTTTACCAACACACCCTAAGTATTAATTTTGGATAATGTGTATTATCCAAAGAAACACCATGATGCATAACTACGTACTTAGTGTGAACAATGTGGTATTTAAATACTCCCCAAATCAATTCCAGATATATAGGCCTATATATAAATTCTCCACAAGGTGAGTTGAAATTCCGGCCTGGGAAAACCCAGACGAACTTCCGGCAAATTTAGATTTGCTCTGCAAGTCAGTCTGGCCAAGAGCCCATTCAAGCCCATTTCCAATCTTTCCAAATTTTGGCACCAATCACGAACGTTGAGGCGGGCTTTACACGATGACGATCGCTCTGATTGGTTTTATTTGAGCGACGTCCGTTGGTGACGCCCCTTTGGAAATGGGATGTGAATGAAGCTTCCCCAGACCCACTCTCAGTTACGACTGAGAAGGGTCTGGTGTAAACCAGGCTATTGAAATTCATCAATCAAGTTGATATTGATGAATGATCAAGAAAGTCAAGTGATTAGTCTGTGACTGTGTATTTAATACACAAGAGAAAATGTTTGTTCTAACGACTGTGATGAAGACACTTTGAAGGAATGACCTTTCATCACACCTGTATCTAAACCAATAGTTGAAACTCATTTTCATTAAGTAATTTACAACATAACAAGAATACTCTGCATCTAATTCATCAAACGACCACCTTAGACCAGTGGTTGTCAACATTTTTCACTCCAAGCTCCCCTTTGTCCAAGACAATATTCAAAGGCCCTCCTATCTAAGCTAAGATTCTAAGATTTATTGGGGCCCCCTGGAAGTTTACCACCACTGGTTTAGACCATCTAGAAAACAGCTACCACATTCCCAAAAAGTTAACAGCACAGGGCAAATATTTCGGACAGTTACAGTCCAAAATAACCAACAATCAAATGCTTAATGGTGATATTTAACAATATGGATTATTTTTAGTCTAAGTCATATGTTTTATTACTATTATTATTATTATTATTATTTGACTTTTACAGCTCTTGTTAGCAGTTGTCTTATCTGTAAAACATTTGCATATCCAACTGCACTTTAAAACATTTCGTACAGGTCAAACAGTTTTGACTGTAATGTAAACAAATGTATCCGTCACACGTGCCTGTCAAGCATCTTCGAGTGTGATAAAAATATTTAATGGAATTCGTCAATTCGATTTTTGGAATTCGATGAAAACTCAGTTCTGAACTTGGTTTTTGAAGCGTTGTTGTGACGTACTTTATTTCAATATAAATCACCCTAATGTATGAATATGAGCAACAGAGCACAATGACTAACGTTACTACCGTTAACATGATAAATCAGACGTAACGATTAAGATGCTTGTAATTAATGCAAGTCTTTACCAAATCTAGAGGCTTGGAATACGGTGAATTCTTCCGAATTTTCCCTCGAACTCTGCCAGCGTTCTGACGCTCAGTTCAAAGCCGAGGAAAGCGTCCATTCTACGGCAGGACGTTGAGAGCTCTCCGCTCCGTCTTCCTGCTAAGCTAGTCAGTCGTAGTACCGCCCACAAACACATACGTTCAACTTTGTGTTCGACATCGGCTGCGGCTTGATGCACCCGATCGGCGAGAGTAGCCGCGTGCAGGCGGGGAGGAGCTGCAAACGGAGATGTGAAGTCGGACACTTTCTGGTTCCCGTAGTGACCGCTCACAGTGTTTGCATACTTTACCACAGCTGCAGTGAAATAAATGCAATATTTGCCAAATAATGTTTCAGAGACATTTTCATTCAATACTTTATATACTGCTTCTTCACACAGCGTCTGTTTGAACAAGAATAAAGTTCAACCTTCAACATAAGCTACTATCAATGAAGTGGAGTCTACGTTTTTTAATCAGTTTTATTTTGATAAACATGACACAATATAACATCGCAACTACATGAAAAGAGTGTTTACTGTTATAAAAAAAACTGATTTGTGCGCTTTAGAGGAACTAAAGGTGTTTGAATAAACACGCAACACATGTGATCGTTGTCATGCAATGGATCTGGCCAATCGTGGAACAGCTGTGTCGTCATCAGCCCTCGTGAAGCCCAGTGCAGCCGCTCTTGAGAAGCTGCGCGCGTGATTTTTTTTCCCAAACCACTTCAGCGGAAATCCCCAGTGATTGGTGTAGGGCAATCAGGGCGGGATTTCCGCTGAAGTGGTTTGGGAAAAAAAATCACGCAAGCTGCGCTGGCTGAGTTCTCCGGCTACTCTCGAATCGGTCTCGCGGTACTTTGATGGCATATGTCACAGTCACGTGACGTCGGCGCTGGATCAAGTCGGACAAAATTTCTAACCGGCATGCACTGCTTCAAGTCAGCCGCTGATCGGTCTGCGCAGAGCTGCATGAAGTCGAACAAGCCTATTTACAACAACGCCGTAGCGAAGGTCAAATTACTTAATAAAAGCCATAACGTAGACATAGTGAAGCCACATATGCCGAGTTAGGATGATATAATGTGAAAGCATAGTGATTTTTTAAAAGTTATATCCTACCGGCAGCTTAAAATTTACGGTAGCCTAAGGTATAGTCAGACTGCAAAATCATACAGCATGTAACAATTTTATAGGCCCACCCAAGCATTAATTACTATTATGCGATGTCATAAGCTGTTTTTGCCCTGATCAAACTAACACACCTACAATTTTCAGTATCAAGTCCAACAACATGGACCAATAGCTATAGGGGTTCCTCAAGGATGATGAATGCTTCTACTGTAAGCTCTTTGGCTCCAAGGAATTCTGAGTAGTTCACAATTCTTAGAAAGGTTCTTTGATGAAACATGAAACAAACAGGTTGCGTGGTATAGCCTACTTCTATTTTAGTTCAATGAGTCAGAGTTAGTCAATGTTCAAAATAATTTTCTCTCTCTCTCTGAAATGCACTGTCAGATGTCTTAGTTTTTACTTATGTAAGAGGTCAAATAAATTATAACATTTCAAGCATTTATTATTAAATTATTCTATGAACCAGTATGGATACTACATCCAAGCAGTGTTTTGCAATTGTTAGTCAGAAACTGCACCTCTGATGAGAATCTTCAGAATTTTATTTCTAAACACACTAGCCTACATACATTTGGCAGAATGACATGTTAAGCAATACATTGCTGATATACATAGTATGAAGTTTGTTGGTCTAAAAAAATTATAACTTTGTTTTAATACATAATTTGTAGCACCAAGTAATTACATAAAATCTCAAGACGAAAATACGAAATAATCAAAAAAGAAAGAAACCTATAATAAAATATACTATACAAAAAGATTGATACAATGGTTTAATAGAAACCCAGGCACTGTGTGAACCTTCACAGTCATCTGGTTTAAATTAAAAACCTTTTCAGACTTGTGCAATGATATATAAACATCCTCACCTCAGGCTCAATATGTCATGATGTGCTTTCTGAAACTGAAAATGCAAAAAAAAAAAACCTTCATTCGAATTAGTGTTTGAATAAAAAAATGGCATCAGTGTTCGTGTGAGCTTAAAATCCAGAGTTAAATGAGTTTTAGAATTGCCACAACTATTTTAGTTATAGGAACTCCTTTTGGAAGACCTAATTTAGCTCCTACTTCAGAGTAGGGTCTAAACGGGTCTAAACCAGCACTAACTATTCGTGACGTTAGGCCGGTGACACACTGGATGCGTGGCGTGAGCGTCTCAGCTGCGTGGCGTGTCCGTTTTTATTTCGGCTCCCATGTTAACAGGTTAGAGCTTGCACACTGCGTGCGTGACACGCGCGTCTCAAGCCTTGTTTATACTCGACGCAGCCGCAAGATCGCGAGGCGCGCGCGGCAAAAATGACGTCATTGCGGAGTGGGCGGTCTCGCGCGTTGGGTTCGCAAGACCCAATTTCGCCTGGCGGTGTGCACGGCACTTTTTGTAACATCGCGCGCGGCGCCGCATCCGAAGATGAACGACTTTGAGCCGAATCTGGCCGAGCTCGAACTTCTCACCACACCGGCTACACATAGGCACCCAGTTTGCACGTATAAATGAGTTGCTTACATTTAAAAAATGAACATACAATAGCATAAAAAGTATTTTTAATGAACAAAGGTCCATGTTTAATAAATATGTTCACGAAACTTGAAATGTAATGTTTAGTGAAATTAGAAAATATGTAAGAGATCGTTAGTTTAGTTATGTTTTATACACATTCTAATATCCATATATTTTGTTTTATTGTCACGAGTAATAATCTCTGGGTTTACTGGGTTTTACACGATTCTTTTTGTAGTGTGGTATTGGTGGTGAAAATAAACATTGTCACGTGTGTATGCTTTCTTCTTCTCACTGCTGATTCCTGGTGGTTTAGAGGACAAATACTCGAGTCGCCCCCTATCGTTTCAAAGAATAGTACAACGGTGAGCGCGTCAAGTATAAACGCCTCGTCCGTTTGCGGAGGTGCGCGCGCAGTCTGCGGAGACTCGCGCTGCGGAGCCAGGCGAAAGTATAACCCCTCATTTACCCCTCATTTACACTGCACACGTGTGCGGTGCATTACGTCTGCGACAAGGTTTTATTCCGTCCTCCACGCGGTGCCAACTCACACCGGGAGCATTTCAGAAGCGGAGCGACTAGATGCGCGAGACCACGTGATTTGCCTGTCAGACGTGGTTTTTCTTGATTTTTGAGTTTCTACCATACAGTCTATGGTTTCTACCAAGGATATTGGTGTGTAATACGTTTGGGAGTTTGCACAGGGTGTTTATTTTGAATTTGACAATGTTTTTTTTACTTTTATTTTGTATTCCCGGTGCGACTTGGACGCGCGTCCGTCAAAAATAGACTAGGCGCCTATATTTAGCGAAGCGGCGCGAAGAGCCGCTTCTGGGAAGCTTCTGAAACGCGCCGCGTCGCGGCCGGTGTAAACACAAGCATTGACTAGAATGGGCGCGATCAGCTCCGGTAGCCGTGTCGCAGCCGTAATGCGCCGCAGACGTGTGCGGTGTAAATGAGGGGTTACACCGCACACGTCTGCGGCGCATTACGGCTGCGACACGGCTACCGGAGCTGATCGCGCCCATTCTAGTCAATGCTTGTGTTTACACCGGCCGCGACGCGGCGCGTTTCAGAAGCTTCCCAGAAGCGGCTCTTCGCGCCGCTTCGCTAAATATAGGCGCCTAGTCTATTTTTGACGGACGCGCGTCCAAGTCGCACCGGGAATACAAAATAAAAGTAAAAAAAACATTGTCAAATTCAAAATAAACACCCTGTGCAAACTCCCAAACGTATTACACACCAATATCCTTGGTAGAAACCATAGACTGTATGGTAGAAACTCAAAAATCAAGAAAAACCACGTCTGACAGGCAAATCACGTGGTCTCGCGCATCTAGTCGCTCCGCTTCTGAAATGCTCCCGGTGTGAGTTGGCACCGCGTGGAGGACGGAATAAAACCTTGTCGCAGACGTAATGCACCGCACACGTGTGCAGTGTAAATGAGGGGTGACCCCTCATTTACACCGCACACGTCTGCGGCGCATTACGGCTGCGACACGGCTACCGGAGCTGATCGCGCCCATTCTAGTCAATGCTGGTGTTTACACCGGCCGCGATGCGGCGCGTTTCAGAAGCTTCCCAGAATATAGGCGCCTAGTCTATTTTTGACGGACGCGCGTCCAAGTCGCACCGGAAATACAAAATAAAAGTAAAAGAAAACATTGTCAAATTCAAAATAAACACTCTGTGCAAACTCCCAAACGTATTACACACCAATATCCTTGGTAGAAACCATAGACTGTATGGTAGAAATCCAAAAATCAAGAAAAAACACGTCGGACAGGCAAATCACGTGGTCTCGCGCATCCACTCGCTCCGCTTCTGAAATGCTCCCGGTGTGAGTTGGCACCGCGTGGAGGACGGAATAAAACCTTATCGCAGCCGTAATGCACCGCAGGCGTTTGCAGTGTAAATGAGGGGTAAACAAGGCTTCAGGCGCGGCTCGAGCCGCGCGGAAAACGCGTGCCTACTAGAAATAGAACCGACGCCTATTTTTCACGCGACACGCAAGCGTCTTGGAAGCGTTTCCAGGCAAAATTGAATAGGAAAAGATGTTTATATGACATTTTGACACGAATACATATTAATAAATGTCATTTTGATGTTTGAAAGTGTCTAGGGTTTGACATAAATGCAATTTAAAAAAATATTATCGATTTTCAAATACTGCACCTGTCAATACAGAACGAAATATTCTATAGTCTATATTGCCGTCAACACTGCCGACGTTGTCTTAGCTGCTATATATTTATGTTTAACATGAAGTATAGGCCTTCCACAACTCTCTCCCCATATGTCAAATATATCACCAATATGTCACCTAGCAGCAGCAGCGCCGCGTCAGACACGCTTCTGGTGTGCAAAGACATGGAAAACGCGATGCAGCCGCCACGCAGCTGACACGCAACAGAAACGCCACGCTCACGCCACGCATCCAGTGTGTCACCGGCCTTAGTGTACGCTGATTGGCCAAACGCACACGAAACACCAGCACCCGCCATTTTTAAAAGGGCTGTGTAAACACAGATTATAGCCCGTAGCCTCTATATTTACTCCACAAACTAACTCTACGAACATGGAAAACAGTGACAGATGGGTCTCTTAACCTTTAATAGTTAGTCCCTGGTCACTGTCGCCTGTCAATGACGTAATATCCGCGTTATCCCTGGTTTCCGCTCGTACTGCCATAGTAACTATGGCGACAGACATGGATAACTGCAGTCTGCATTACGTCTAGCGGCACGCTCACGCTGTTGTTGTTTCGTTCAAACATTATGGACCATGGCAATCAGACTTTGGGACAAAAGGAGAACTAAAACGAGAATCAATATCAGCGTGGCGTTTTCGAGATGCCAAGAGCTCCACGTCCGCGACTAACTTCGACTTGACAGAGACGCCACTCTTGCATGTACTTTATTAGACAGGTAACGTTAAGCAAATGTACGTTATTCTAATGTTGATCTAGTTTACTGCTAGTCTCATACAGCCAACAAACTAACACACAGAATAACATTATAACTTTCAACACACTCAAATGCAGTTCAGTGTGATGGTGTGTAGACCAAGTGAAACAGCGCTGCGTTACCTCAAAAGTTTAATTCGGCAAATAAACTGACCTGTGTGAGTAGTAATTCAGCACTTGCGGGTAGTTCGGTAAAAAAAAAAAAAAATACATATTGTAGCTTTAATCAAAATGAAAAACAAAACTAGAACACCAAAATGATCAACAAGTAAATCTGACCTTCCTGAGCAAGAGGATGACACCTTTGGAAATGGTTTATAGAGTAGCCTGAGCTGGAGACCATGAAAGGCCATGACTTGAAAATTATCGCTCTGATTTTATTTTGTACCGAAGAACCAAGTAAGTGGCGAGTCGCAGGATAAGGAAGAAAATACCCAGTACAATGAAGTCCATGTAGAGCTTGGCATCTTCTACATCCAACAACTGCAGAACTTCTTCAGGTCTTTGGAACTTGCAAACCCTTCCTGGACATTCAAGCTCAGTTCGGTTCATCCCATAAATGGACAAAATCACCCCCTCAAATCCATACCTATCATAAGCACAATCAAACAAACATGAAACTAAAATTTTGCATTGTGAAAGCAAACACATCTATTTAATATATAAATAGCATACCGGACATAGGACACATAAGAACTCCACTGTAAGTATTCTGGAATGGTGTCAAAGTTCACAAAGAAGCCTGAGAAAAGTAGGACTGGAATGGCTGTAACTGGACCAACAAAAGTGGCCACCTGTGAAGAAGATACACAATACAGTATGTACAGTATAAAAAAAGTCTATGCCAAGACAAGCTGAAAAGTTACACCATAACTAAAAGCAGGCATCCAGACTGAGCAAATGACTAGCCATTGGATCCTAAAATTAAACATTTAATTTAATATGAGTTTATTTGTATAGTGCTTTTCTCACAACAAATATTGTTTCAAAGCAGGTTTACAGAAAATGCTTGGTTCAATGTTACAATTTAGGAAGCAATCTGTTATCAGTCAGATGACTATCATAGTAATGGTCATATGGCAGTGACATATTATGAGCTTATCTTGTATTTGATAAAAACCTAAACTCACAGTCTTATTTTCAAACAGTTTTTCTTACATCATGTCTACACTGACATGACAGTTGTCGCGTCCCACTCCCAACGCAACAGCTTGAGGCTGTTTAAACTGGACATGACAAAGCGTCTGCTGCAAATCCATTTGCCTTCATGTCAGAGGTAGCGTGCACACTTGAAGTATGTCAGAAATAGAAAAGGGCATCAGTTTACCGTCAGGAATTTGTCATGTCACGTTAAGCCACATCCAGTTTAGACAGCATCACAATAAGAAAACGTTTTTTTTTAGCATTTATAATATGTTTCTTTAATTGCATTTTTTTAAGTGAACGCTTAGTGCAAAGTATACTTAATTTGATAGCGTGTACGAACACAAGTGGTCATCACATGCGCACCAAAAAGGTTTAATCTTTGACCAGTATCTGCGTTATTTTTCTCCAGAAGTTATGACCAATAAACTAGAGTTGCAGGCATCTCTTAAACTTTTATTCTCTTAATATAGAAGCAAAGTTTTCACGGCTATCCTGACATGATTTGAAATGTACTGTCGTAAGTGTTTTTGTCACAGTCTGGAGCCCTGAGAAATAAAAACATTTAGTTAGCAGTGACAGTAGCTGCAACATGTACCTGAAGGGATGTGGAGGCAGCACCAACCAGAAGCCCTAGAGACTGAGCTACTAAAGCTGTACAGATTGACAAAGCCAAAAACAGCAAGTAGCGGGTTGCCTCTGGAGGCTGTTCAGTCATCCAGTACACAATACTGCAGTACATGATGGGACAAATGACCTGAGAAAGAGTGGACTATATCAAATGTTGGTGTTATAAGTGTCCATGATTCTTTCGTCTTAGTTTCATTATATTAAACTTTCAGCAGCACTATCAAAATATGCTCAGCTTATATCAGGCATAAAATGGAGTCAGTAAGGCTTAGACAGGCAGACAGGCACCCACCTGGAATGGAATGTCAGCCATTGTCTTAGCCAGATAGTAAGCCTTCAGACTGTACCAGTAGTTTAGATGTTCTCTCAGAAAAACAGCCATCTCTAGAGGAACTGAAAACAGGGAATCTATCAGATCAAAACAACTTTCACTTCCCCTGCTGAATGTAGGGCATGAGTTAAGACCCAAAATTGTGGTACGTGTTGATAGTGAAACTGTGACATGGTTGCTTTTTCTAACTTACAGGTAAGAACTGTAGGCATCAGTGCTCCAAACATGATAAAGAGCATTGAGAAGAAGAGGAAACCAGTGTTGTTGAAGACTTTGCTGGCATCATTGCCAATATTGAGGTACAGCAGGCCTATCAACACTCCAATCGAGATGTGTGACATTAGCCGCAGATGTGTCAAAACCTAGAACAGGAACCAAACGCCATTATTAAACAGTTCTTCAAAAGTAAAATGCAATAGCTACAAATTTCAAAACTGAGTTAAGATATATATATATATATATATATATATATATATATATATATATATATATATATTAAAAAATGTTATCTAGTTTGTAAGACTGGTTTGGCTCAACTATGCTAAAGTGAACATTTATATTAGATATTTTTGTCACTTTCAGTGTTGGTAAAGTTACTTTGAAAGGCATCATATTGCATCATATTGGACACACCCTTAGGAAAGTTTAGGACTGACATACCAACTAAATGATGTAAATTAAATGAAACAACATTGTACCTGGTCTCTGCATATTGTAATAAATGTTCTTTTAAATAGAATGCAGAACTGAGTCAGAGAGCTTGTAGCAAAGGTATGGCTCTCAATGTGTCCTGAATCCTGTTAAAGCAAGTGTAGGAAACATTAAGAAGACAGTTATATCATATTAAACATATAGTATTTTGTTTATTTGAAAGATGTTTTTTGAACACAGTGGATCAGTTTGTCTAGCTTACATCCTGACCACAATATATGCAAGTAAGCATTACAGATGCTATTCACCGGAAGCAACGGGAGTTTGTGAAACTAGCATTACTCACTTTGACACATTTTGCAGCGCATGGGGTTACAGTGGTTTTGTCGATACAGTTGCACTTTTCCTCCAAAGCACACATGCCACCCTGAACAGCCTCAAACAACACAGGGTTCAAGTCACCATACTCTCCTGACGCTACCTCAATGACTACACACAAAACAGACAGACAGAAGCACAAAACAGAGGCATGATGCATATATATATATATTATTCGGTGCTCAGGAAATATGTATTATTATTAATGTTGAAAACTTAATCATGCTTAATAATGTACTGCTTACTATTGTATGTGGAAACCATGATACAACAAATGGTTTTATAAAGTTTACAGGAACAGAATTTATTTGACAGAAATTAAAAATAAATAAAAAATTGCTGTCACTTTGGATCAATTAAATGCATCCTTACTGAATGTATATATATACGTATACACACACACATATATGTATATATGCTTGTATATGTGAGTATGTAAGTATGAGTATTTATAAAACACATGGTCAACTCACTGAAATCTGCAGGATTGTGGTATGTTGGACAGTGAAGACCCAGTCCCTTCAAATAAGGGATGAGGTATGGGACACTTCCCTTATATATGCACTGGCCTTGGCTTAAAATATACAGCTGTGAAAGAGACACAGAATAAATCAAATGATGACTGAAGTGATCTGAAGACATTTCAGATTCCCAAAAAGATTTGCACATGCCTTTGTACCTTATCAAACATCTCGAAGAGTTTGGCACTGGGCTGATGAATAGTGCAAATGATGGTTCGCCCTCCTTGAGCCAGAGACTTCATTAAAGACACTACCTGGAAACTGGACGCACTATCCAAACCACTGAAATCAAAAAGCAAAATTTAACAAAAAAACAGTATGGTTATCCTTACTGAACAAAAACATATATGGGAATATACTGCAAAATATAATGCAGAATATATTACATAATACATATGGGAAACTTTTTTTCAATATACAGCAATATATGCATGACCATATATGGCTGTATATAAATACATATAACATATTTATAAATGAAGACAAAAATAGCATTATATGTAATATTCACAACGTTTTATCCTTCATTGTGTACATATATTGCACATACATGTTCCCACATGAATGTGAATGTATGTTCACACACATATATACATACACACATTCCCAGAATGAGCTACAACAGATTTCTAGTTGCCAGCATGCTTTGCTTCTGACTGTTAAAGGAGAGCAAATGTTAAAATGAATTATTATTTAATGTGTTTTGCTCAATATTAATATAGGGGGAGATCTGTCAGTGTTTTAAGTTGTATTATTTTGGAATTTAAAAGGTTTTCTGGTATGTCTGAGTTTTGGGGGTTACCATTGTGCTGAAGACGAGAGCCTACGGTGAGGTTGATGATTGGCCAAAAGTCATTAAGACTGTAATTACTATATAAAAAAATAAAAAAAATGGAAGTGCTCTCCACAGCACAGTGATAGTCCATTGGCAAATTACTTTTGTACATGCCAGTGTAATTGTGCTTTTGTTAACAAACTAGTAAATATAAAACATTTAGAATGTACATAAGAAATATATTACATTATATATTTCTTTATATATGTGTTTATGCTGCATGATTAAATATATCAGCAATATATTACACATGCAGTACCAGATCTGATCACATATACATCTATATATTATCAAGTGTATTACTGAATATAAAATTACATACATTATGATACATTAGTAAATATATTGTCACATATTTTTCAACATATGAAAAACTGCAATTCCTTATGTATTATTCAATATATAGTAATAACACAATATATTAATTTAAACAATTTAATAATATGTTGATCATTCATTTATAGGGAAATATATTTTCTTTTCATAAGGGTATATATAAAAATCCATGTCACAAGCACAAGCATATAAATAATGCTGTTTTATTTGTGTCTAAAGACTATAACATCATTACCTTGTGGGCTCATCAAAGAACATGACTGGGGGGTTGTTTACTAGCTCGAGGGCAATAGCTAACCTCTTAGACTGGCCCCCAGAGAGAGAGACAGTATGAGTGTGGACACACTCATGTAGTCCCAGGGCTGTCAGGATTTCTTTTATCTACATGCCAACATAAACACATGGAAAGTAGGTGAAATTTCACAGGGAAAAATACTGGAGCAAGTTTGAATGAGGTCATGAGCTTTACCTACCAGCTCTTTTTTCACCTCTGTGTTTTCATTAAGCTTCAGGTTGGCTGATACCTTAAAAACAGTGGAGAAATCATTTAGTTGAGTTCATTCATGTGTTTCCCTTTAGAAACAAAAATGTTTCTGCACATGAAAATCATTCTGAAGTGATTGTAATATGACCATTAGCATCAAACCAGCAGTAGGGGGCATCCTTTATCCCATCATTCTCCCTGCAGACTCACCATCATTGCTTCTTGAACGGTCAAGTGGGGAAGCAATTTGTCTTCCTGCATAATGTAACAGGACATTTTACGAAAGGTTCGGAGGTCTCGGAGCTTTCCATTTACCAGTATCTGTCCAGTCATCCCTGTTTCCCTTCAAAGCACAAGACAACCAGCAATGGGTATGTAAGCTTTCAAGATTTAATGTAATTTAAAATAATAATATAACATAATATGATCAATTAGAACAAATAGTTTTTGTAATATATTTTTTTTCCACATTACTTTTGCACTCAACGTAACCTCACCTGTACCCTGCCAGGATGTTCATCAAGGTAGACTTTCCAGCCCCAGAAGGACCCATAATGCCAATGAGTTCCCGACTACAGAACTTGCCCGATAGACACTTGAGCAAGGCCTTATAACCTACAGGGGGAAAAAAATGTATATGCTTGGGGTCATACGGTTGGTTCTCCTTTTGAACAAACGGTCAACTTGCAGTTAATCCCTTCAAATAAGAAGTATGGTTTAATCCATGAACCTCATGACTGTACTACATATTTTCTCCAAAGCTAAGAAACGTGAGAAAGTGAGTGATAAAGGTGATGAGAGAATCAGACTCCAAAACCTTTAAGTTCAGTGGCAAATTAAATCACTCTGGTCAAGTCTGGTCAAGTCTGAGAGAGAGGATACACTCCCAGGATTGTCAAACCCCTGACTTACTGTATTTCAAAGCAAGGCACCATAATTAGCAGTCTAACAGCCCAAAAACTCTGTTCTCACAGTCAAATCAAGGAAAGCCCTCTTATTTACCCTTTGACTTTATTCCCATACATGTCTGTTCACTGAATGTTTAGAAGTCATTTGATGCTGCCATATTTTCATCATTGGTGGAGCTCTTGCTTTAGGCCACAATGGAAGCATAGAGTGCAAATTACATTCCACACTTACATTCACATGTATCACCTCTAAAAATACATTTCATTCCGTATTTCTTTATCATAGTGCAGTCATATTGTGAATGCTTCATTCATCATGCATAAGAATAGTCAGGAAAATTACCAAGGAACAAGCATTAGGATGAAATCATCTTGATGACATCAGCAACTTCAGATTGAAAATGTTACTCCCCCTAGTGATGTCAGATGTGATGTCAGATGTGATGTCATCTAATTTAAACTACTTGATGGCACTGCAAAAATAAAAGTCTTGTTGGCCCATGAAGGCTGTAAAATAGTAGCATCTTCCACACTGGTATCTTTTCACCAATAAATCATAAAAGTAAAGAAATAACTCCTATCTTTGGGCCAGACTAGACAGTGCAGTGAGACAGCTTCATTAGATACAAACAGAAGTGATCAGAATAAGATACCAGCATTCATGAAGTTATACCTGCAAATCAAAAGATCTAAATGGAAAAGCAAGGCCCAGATCAGTCTTGTTAATTGTTCTAATGTGATTTTAATCTCCTCTGTATGCTAAACTGGTAAAATACGATTACTTACCGTATCCGCTTTGTAAAAGGACAAAAGCTGCTACCTATCTAGCCAAGACCAGAATGTGTTAATTTCCGATTTGACTACAACCAATATATAAATAGTCTGTTATTGCTAGTCTAGTAAGGCTCAATAAAAAAATAAATAAAGAATGGACTTCTCTGCTAATCTGATCTGGTCTATATTTCTGAGTTGGTCTGTGTTCATTTGTGCACAATTATTCAGGGACGACCTGGTTGGGGGTAACGCATTGCTACAAGTAATGTAAGTTAATCAGATTACTTTTTTCAAGTAACTAGTTAAGTAATGCATTACTTTTAAATTTACAACAAAATATCTGAGTTACTTTTTCAAATAAGTAACGCAAGTTACTTTGGCCCTGTTTACAAAATGCGTTTTGATCGATCGGAACGCAAGTAGATGAGGGAGACACAGTCTGTTCACTGAACGTTTTGAAGTCATTTGATGCTGCCATATTATCATCATTGGTGGAGCTCTTGCTTTAGTCCACAATGGAAGCAAAGGGAATGCAAATTACATTTAACACTTACATTCACATGTATTACCTTTACAAATACATTTCATTCTGTATTTCTTTATCATAGTGCAGACACATTATGCATGTTACATGTAACATGCATTAGAATAGTCAGGAGAATTATCAAGGAACAAGCATTAGGATGTCTGTCTAGTCCACTGATCTATATAATGACATATATTCTATATAGATCAGTGGTCTAGTCTCGTCTGGTTAGCGTGCTTCCCGTGTTTACGCATTAGGTCAGTAGGTGGAGGAAGGCAGTCTTTTGTGGCTGTCTGATCACATTCGAACACATGAGCATTTACACTACGAAAGCAATCTGGTTGAATGCGTTTTCGACTACCTCTGGTAGTGGCCAAAAGTGGACAAGCACAAAACCTTTTAGACCCCGTTTACACCTGTATTTACCGTCGTCCACTTGTGATCCAATCGACCAAAATGCATCTTAATGCCAGGTGTAAACAGGACCTTTGTTTTACCATTTATTGACTGACATTTCTTCTCTCCACAAGTACTAAGTAAGGTGCAGAGGCTTTGTGTGCGCTAGACTAAAGGTTACCATTTACTCACCTCACTTGCACAAAAACAGATTCAGTATTCCTCAAAAATGACAGTGAAACAGTGAAATGCAAACTCAGAATATTACGCAAACCAGCTATAATTAAATATGTTAAATAAAACAAACATCCTTTATGTATTTAATCTCACTTTAATCTCATCAGTCTTTGCTGCTAACCTTCGATGATCCAATTCAACCATGCTAATGTTTGTTTTTTGCTGAAGTAAGAGTGTTGAACTTTCTTCTCCTGTATCCTATTCTTCTGCAACCCAGAAAGGTTTGTTTGAGCTGCAGCCTCTACTGTACAGATGTGAACTTGCATTTTTTTTATATTTATGGTTACATTAATCAAAATGTGTATGCGCTCCTGACCTTTTTTCTTCCACCACGGCCCTTCTCTGATGGTGTAGGAGAGGTCACTGAACTCCAGGTCCACAGTAGTGCGTTTGGGCAGGTGAGAGAAGCGCTGTGCCTCTGTGATGTGGTTCTCCACCTTCTTCAGATGGGTTAGCAATGGAGCTTCCTGGGGCTGTGTTCCCCCATTACAAAGGCTGTCTTCCATTGTAATACTAACTGTCCCTGGATCAGACGTCTTCTCGGACATTCCAAAAGTCTAAAAGGGAGCAAAAATGCTTCAGTGGTGTGACTAGCCTACATGTCTAAAAAAACTATACGGTTACATTTTTACATTTAATTTCACTGTGACTTCTAGTCAACAAAGTACATGAGTCATCATAAAGTACATAACCATGCATTCAAAATGAGAAATCTCCAAGGGGAGCATCTTCCTATATTCTGCCCTTGAAACGCAAACCTTTTTACACTGTCTGCTCATTCAGGAATCAGGAGAGGCCCCAACTCTGTCAAAATGATCTGGTTTAGAATTTGGAGCTCTTGTAAAAGGCTAGGATTTGGTTTCCTCCAAGAGACTGCATTGTGCTGACACACTGAACTGACCGGCTAGATGTAAGTCCCTGGAGTTTGACAGCCAAAAGGAAGAGCGAAATCAGAGAATGTGAATAGCCAGGTCAGAGACAGACATCATTGGCTCAGTCCCACAGAGAGCACTAGGTAGGAGGGGATCGCTCGAGCATTCACATGAGACTTGGTAGATTGTGCCGTGCGGAGACAGCCTGTACAATGGAAATCTGGTTGGAATGTATTGTATCCATTGAAACATAATCAGAATTTTTCATAGACGTATGGGTAGAACAAATTATTGCCACTGTGATTTCTGCCCACTATTTGGTGAAATACTGTACATGTTCATTTACAAGCGTTAGATAACATTTGTAAATATGTCTTTCAATTTTATGAAGAGATATCTGAGAAAAGAAAGTTGGGGGGTCTCTGAAATTTAAAAAAAGGGGTCTCTGCAAATACTTAGATACAAATTGGAAATAAAATTTTAAATAAGAAGGGATTTGTTGGAAAACATGAAATGAATCATCTGAGCCCTAAAGTGTTAGAAAACAGCATTGTATTAATATGTTTCTGCAGTTTTAAGGGTAATAAGGTTGTTTTATTGGACACAAAAAAAAAGAAAAAGAAAAAATGAACAGGCCAACATAGAGAGTTAAGAGATTTGGCTTTGTGGTCTTTATGCTGTACAATAATCCACAAGGAAATTAATGAAATGTAAACCATGAGGTTATCAAACCCTCCTAAAATAACATATCACAGTATAGTATTACGATTAAAATATGTGATAAAAAATGAATTCCGTAAATAACATTTTAATACATTATTATTCAGACGTTGTGCTATTGTTCTCATGTCAGTCATAGATGATAAAACAAGTATTATAAAGTTATGCTCCTGCTGAGAATGAACTGCAATGTCTGGTAACAAATCAAGTGTTCAAAATTTAGGGGAGGGAAAAAACTTACCTTGGGGTACACTTGAGATAAGAGGAAATAAATTCGTTTAAGTCTTGAAATGCACGTCACTTTTTTCCTTTACAGTAAGTACCAGAAATAAGCCCTGCCACTTGTAATCCCGTACAGAACTGAATGAAAAACCGAGTCCTGACTCCGGAGGGAGTTTAGTGGGAGGTGTGACGCAAAACCTGGATGGAGAGGTTGCTCACTGTTGAGCCATGGGTGGAGTGTGAACTCCCCTCTTTAGATGTTATTTGGACGTAATGGGTGAATCTATAAGGTCCAACCACACTATCCCTACTAGAGGCCTGCACTCCCACTGGACCCAACGTACGTAACGGAGTGCGGCGCGGGACTAGATTTGATGGACGAGTGCGGGCGCGGGCTAAAAGTTTTAAACCAGAACATTCTCAGTAGTAGTAACTGAGTTAGGGTTAGCTTGCAGAGCTAGGGTCTAACTTGCAGAGAAAATCTAAATTTGCCGGAAATTGTCAGGGTTTTCCCAGGGCTAGGCCTGGCCGGTAATGCACTCATGTGTGTGCGCGGGTTGCGGGAGAATAAAACAATTCGCGTGACTCCCGCGAAAAATAAATGTCTATAAATAAAATATCTAAAAACCAATAAATTGTTATTCATCTGTTGCACAAAAGCAACAATAAAAACTAAAACTAAATATAAACGATTTACAGGCCAGAGTTTCAATTTCTAACATGTTTGCAGCGTTGAACAATGTAGCCAATCACAGACATGTGTTGATCTCTTGACCAATCAGATGCATTTAAGATAGAATCCCCTCACCGGTCAAAACTGACTTTTTGTTCAGTGCTGAATTCTGCATGCTGGTAAATGCTCTGATAATAACAAACAGAGGATGTAGATATGAAAACCCCGTCCCGCGCAGGTATCTAATCCCTACCCATAACTCTATCCCTCAACTCATGAGGTCAGGAGGTTCAGAGAGGGGGAGCTGGACGTAATTTGGCTCTGTCTGCAGTGAGCACCACTTGGCCTATGTAGACCTGCACGCTTATTGCGCGCTCACGTCACGTGCACTCTCTTCCATGGAAAACGACAAAAATACATAGGCCTACATAAATTGCTTTTACCTGTTTATTTATTTTTGATAATTGTGTAATAGTTTAAGATTTCTTATTTAGTTATATATATAATCATTATATATATATAATCATCGTGTAAAACTGTGTCACACAAATATGTGCGTGCTTTTAAAATACATGTTTGTTTATTAAAGCAGGAATGAGATTATAGACTTCTGTGGACAGTGTGGTATGTAATTTCCTGTTAAAATAAGTGGACGCTAAGGCAACATGCCACAGCTGGTTGCCAGAAGAAGCCACGCGCTAATAAAGCGAGTTCAACCCAACCACTCAATCTGAACGAGTCTAAGCTTGACATCTGACAGGCAGTCTTTCAGTTTAAATGTCAACTGGTACCTGGAATAGATGTATATATATGAAACATTACTCATGAAAAGTATGCATCTATAATAGTAGTCAACATTTGAAGTGGATCTAAACCTTTCATCAGTTGAATTTTGAACAATAGGCTACCCGTTCTTGTCTTAGGACAGCTTTGATGAACTTTTTTGATCCACTTCAAATGTTGACTACTGTAAATAAAAATTATATCTCAAATCTATTTTTGGATTCTAAGAGTTCAGAGCAGAGACAGTCCTGCTAATATAATAACCCGCAGCCATGACATGTCAGGTCTTGAGTAAAACTTTATTTTTATATTTACGAAGAAAAAGTAGTGGCATCTAGTGGTATCTTATGGTCTAATGCAGTCTGTAAAAAACAGCAAAGAAAGTCAAATACACATGATTGCATCTATATTGCTTGATTTATTTCGGACTAGCAAATAAAGTTAGTAAATCCAAACAACTCTTCTCTTATAAAGTTAGTAAAACCAAACAACTCTTCTCTTAAAATCAAACTATTGAAATATGGTGCTTCATGTGAATGTAGACGCCCCCTTTCAAAGTAATGGCAAACAATGATATCAAGTTATTCAGAGTTCAGTTTAACAGTACAGCACAGACTAAATGAAAGACTATAAAAAAATAAATGTATTTTATGGAATTCAACAGTTTCAGTACATTCTAAAAATCTTGCATATGCTCATATTAAATCAAGTTGGTATCAGTTAAACTAGCTCTTAAACATACAAAATAAAAATCAGTGTTTTAGAATATCTCAGCAAATTAATACTTGCTTAGTTTCATCATACATCATCATTCAATTCTAAGAACAAGATGATGTCCAGCAAATACATGTAGCCAAATAAATAAAGCAACAACCTCATATTTGAGAGGAATAAATGAAAAGGATGAGGCAGTGCATACAAACTTCACATCTCTATCAGACCATGAGCTCATAGTCACATACAAATTTCCAGGCACTGATGTTAGATAGATCTGACAAACAATTTAAATAGTTCAATGACAACATTCAAGGCATAAAATATTTGGGAATGAATGAAAACCTTTTTTTAATTAAATTTTCACACTAAATATGATCAAATGTCCCAATCATAAAAAAATCATTCTGTAGTGGTATATAGGTTATTATGTTGTATAACTTAACATGTGCACAGTCAGTAAAGATAAAATGTAGATGATACCTCAAGCAGCTTTTGGAAATGTACATCCCAGAATAATTCAAGTTTCAAAATAAGCATGTGTTTAGATAAAACGCACACCATCTTAAAAGGCAATATTGCGTATTCATGGCTTAATATGAGAACGAATATCATTTCTGTCTATTAGCTCCCTGTAATGCAACTGTTTTTCATAACGGAGTAATTCTGGCATTGTTATTCTGCATCATCCAAGTCTATTTAAAGTAGTAATGCAAATTGATCTTCGCTAAAAATCCTGTAAATACAACTCAAAGTTGCTTTTATTCCGTGAAAAATGAACTAATAACTTAATTACACACAAAATATAGAGGTAATCTATATAGGATGACCTTTAAACACTTGTTGACCTTTAAAAAAATACTTCTGGAAAAGGGGGTGGTTGGTCTTCAGCTATGCATATGGACTATTTTGTGCCTATTGCGCGTCATTAAGCTGTCTGGCAACAGTCAGTATCTCTTTGGCCCCTTTGCTGAGCAGCAGATTTCCAAGGTCCACTCCTAACTTCACTGCGGCATCCTGGGCTGCTCCTGGCACCTTTAAAGCAGTGATACCCACACGCTGGACCTTCTCATCAACCTTCTCCTGCTCCTCAGTCTGGGAATCATGAGGTTACACGCAAACGGATCAGTGTAAAATTCAAAACATTCAGAATATCGTAAATGATATCTATATTTTAGAGGATTAACAACCTGATTGTCTGAGCTGATGCTTGTCTGCATCGTCTCCTTCAGACTGTCTGAGCCATCAAGGCTGAATACTGCTCCGGTCATGTAGACCTGTGAAACGAACACAGATCTGTCATTCAGCTGAGAGACATTTTCTAGTTGAGTATAAAGTAAAATCAGCATGTAGCTCCTCACTACCTGTGAATTCTTCACTTCAGTGTAAACAGCAACTGGAACACTGCACCCCCCTTCCTATAAAAAAAAAAAGTAGTTAAAGGCACATGCATTTCTAAGTTCTTAGAAATGTATTATTTGTATTTGTAGTGGTTTTATATGGTTTTGAAAAACTTTTATACAATTTTCCAGAAAAGGTTTCTATTTAATGACTTCAAAGATGTCATATGGTGTAACCACCAAGTAAAAAGTAATGGTAACACTTTACAATAAGCTTCATTAGTTAACATTAGTTAATTTATTAACTACCGTAACATGAACTAACAATGAGCAATACATTTGTTACAGTATTTATTCATCTTTGTTAATGTTAGTTAAAAATACAGCTGTTCATTGTTTGTTCATGTTAGTTCACAGTGTATTAACTAATGTTAATAAATACAACCTTTGATTTGAATATTGTATTAGTAGTAAATGTTGGAATTAATATTAACTAAGATTAATAATTGCTGAAGTAGTATTGTTCATTTTTAGTTCATGTTAACTAAGGTAGTTAACTAATTAACCTTATTGTAAAGTGTTACCAAAGTAATATAACAAATTTTCATAACACAAAGATTTTAAATATATTTTTCAAGGTAAAAAAAGTATTTTTTACAAATGTCACACGTCACTACTGGTATTTCACCCAAAAATGAACGTTTTGTCATCTACTAATCATTTACTCACCCTCAAGTTGTTCCAAACCTGTATGAATTTCTTTCTTCTGCTGAACACAAAAGAAGATATTTTAAGAACGTCGGTAACCAAACAGTTGATTTCCATGGTATTTTTTTTTCTTTACTATGGATGTCAAAGGGGCCCATCAACTGTTTGGTAAACCTTAACTCTCTTTTGTGTTCAGCAGAAAAAAAGAAATTCATACAGGTTTGGAACAACTTGAAGGTGAGTAAATGATGACAGAATTTTCTTTTTTGGGTGAACTAAAAAAAGAACAGCAGCAGAACTGATATTTTTATATTTTATTGATTATATTTATTTTTATGTTATTTAAAGTATTTATGTAACTGATTGTTACATATACCTGCAACATTTCAGCAGTAAATTAATTATAAATGTTAGCTAGATTATATTCAATATCTGCCTGTATGTTTCGTGCTTCAGAATTTCCGTTAAGGGAACATAGAGAGCCTTGATGCTCCCTGGTTTTCACAGTGCATTGTGGCACTTTTTAGGGAGCTAACAATTTGCGATTGAGACAGCCCTTAAAATGGCCGACTCCCTGAACAGTGCCCTGACTACTGAACTAGGGAGCTGACTGAGACGCACATAGTGTAACAAAAGATTTCTATTCCTATTTCTATTCTTTTAATTTCTATTAATCAATGAATTCTGAAAATAAATGATCAACTATATCAAAAATGTAACAGTACAACCGTACAACAGAACAAAAATGTTTCTTGAGCAGCATTTGTGGTGGATTTTTAATAGATAAAATAGTAAACTGTATATTAAACTAACCACGTTTCTAACATCTAACCTTATTTCTCTTTTTAGGCCTAACATGATAACATTTTGAAACACGATGTACTAAAACGTTCTGTCCTGTGTTTTTGAATGCTGTATGTTGTGTTGCCATACCCCTTTGACTTTGGTTGTATGAGTGTAAAAATAACAAATATGGGAATTGAAGCTAGACTGATGACTAAATTTGAACCTTGTGATTAATGAAGTAATCATTAAAACAATGAAGTAATCATTAAAACAATGAAGTAATCATTAAAACAAAGTTTTCTTTACCTGGAAACAGAAGGGTTTGTCTATGAAAACCAATCAAATTGCGGGGAAGTTATGCAATGCAGCATGACATTTTTGCCTTGACAATCATTTTTATAGAAAAAGGAAGTATGGCAAAAATGTCATATTTTTGCCATACTTCCTTTTTCTATAAAAATGATTGTATTCGTGTTAACTGGAGGGATTCTCAATGGAATTTGTCTGAGATCATCCGGCCTGGCTTCTTCTTGGGGGAGATTCTCTGAGAACTGCTCGAGAGATCCTCCGGCCGTGATTAAAGCATTTAAAGGACATTTGCTGAGGTCTGTTTGTCGATAATTCCTGCGCAGGAAGTAAGCTAGTTACGGGAACAGGTATTAGCACCCAGCCGACGCCGATGTGTAGACGCGTTAGAGTATAAATATTATAGGCCCTGGTAGACTTAGGTCAGATGAGATAGGACTTAGTTTTAGGGAAAAATCTACAACACATTTTAGAAAGATTTCTGAAGGATCGTGTGACTGAAAACTGGAGAAATGATGCTGAAAATACAGCTTTATCAGAATAAAATACATTTCAAAATAAATTCAAATAGAAAACAGTTATTTTAAATTGTAATATTTCACAATATTACTGTTTTTACTAAATTTTTGATCAAATAAATGCAACCTTGATGAGTATAAGAGACTTAATCTTACCGACCCCAAACTTTTTAATTATAGTGTATTTATTTATCAATGATTAATTAATTTAAACAGGTGTGAGGGGTTTTACAGTGCAGCAGGATGCCTACCAGGTGTTTGAGGAACGCTCTCTCCGCGATGCAGCTCAACACAGTGTCCGAGTCATTTAATACTGACACCATTTCCAGGATGTCCCGGTCTCGAGCTCTCACCTCAACTGCGAGAGCGCCCTTTAACAGGACATTAAGAGCAGTCTGTAAGGGTCAGTGCGATAGACATACACTCACCGTTGTGCAGGAGATTTGCTCAACAGGGACACTGAATTTTACCCACCTGTCCAACGGCATACATGCAGTCCTCAGGCCCAAGGATCTGAAACAGGATGATACAAAATATATCAATATGCATTATAGGCTAATCAATGCAATAATCTTGAGTTGGCCTGGGGGAAGACATTGCAGTGCATTGTGGATCAAAGGAGGATAGAGGCACCTGGCTAATGCGGTTCTCCCAGCCCATTCTCCGAAGACCAGCCGCTGCTAAGACAATGGCAGAAAAGTCATCCTTTTCATCCAGCTTCTTCAGACGGGTGTTGAGATTACCTCTCTGAAACACGACTGTTAAGGCATAACCTCACACAAAACATCAAGTGCTTGGTAACACACTGAATTCCTTTTTTTTTTTGCATCTACAGAAAAAGTGAGAGAAAAACAAATGGTTGCTGCATTGCACTGAAAGATACAATGTCTTTAAACTCCAGGTGGGGAAACCTTCTCTTCAGCTGTGCAGCCCGGCGAAGAGAACTGGTACCTATAACACTTCAAATATAAAATGTAAATGTATGTATTTTTCAAGAAAACATGTATCCTGGAAATATATAATAATAATAATAATAAAAATAATAATAATAATATAAAAAAATATATAATAATAATACTAATACTAATAAATATTATATATATATATATATATATATATATATATATATATATATATATATATATTATATATATATATATATATATATATATATATATATATATATATATATGAAGAGTTCAGATGCAAAAGCCTCTAAGTGCCATCTGAAATTTTCTTCTAGAATGATCATTTTTATCAAGCTTGTATATTTAAGTTCAGTAAATTCACTTAAATGGCAATGGAAATTACCTATTAATTGTCATTTAAGTGAAATTACTGAACTTACATATATGAGCTTGATAAAAAATGATCATTCTAGAAGAAAATTTCAGATGGCATTTAGAGGCTTTTGAGTATTACTTTTTAAGTATTATTATTATACATTTAAAACATTTAATTCTGTGTATAGGCCACCGCTTTTACCTCTTGTTGACGAGAGCATCGAGACGCTTGCCTTTATTTTTGGGGTGCAAGACAACAGCATCATAGGGGTTTTCTCGTCTTTAAAGAGAGAGAAATGTCAAATCACAATGTTGGCTTCATAATTGAAAGGATTTGCAATAAGCAATACACTATACATCAGTATTTCCAATCACTTTAATAATTATTTATGAACATTTAGGCTGATGTTTGTGTACTGTGTAACATGACATGTCAGCTACTTTTAAGATAAAAGACTCTTCAAATGTGGAGGAACATATAAGCACTTCAGAAAACAGAGATACTATTGTGATTTCCTTACTTCAGCACGGCTCCTATAGTGAAGCCCACAGGAAGAACAGTAGGCAAGTCTTTCAAAGAGTGCACAACCAGGTCTACCCTATAGAGACACAAATATTACAACAGCATTATTCATACTGAAACATATGCAACAATGTACCAATACAAACCTCTGAACATCAAATGCACCAAAAGACCAAAGACCAAATCTGGATGTACTGCAAAGTATACATGAGTGATATAAAGAAGCAAAGACGGATGGACTCACTCATTTTTTTCCAAAGCATTCTCCAATTCCTTTGTGAAGAGACTCTTTTCACCTATCTTTAACAGAATTTGAACAATAATTAATTTCTCCAAAAACTTTAGAAATATTAACTTTTATAATACTAACTAATTAGGACAGCAACGGAACTCTAATATTTATTTTTTTAAATTTGGGATTTAGATTAGGACTTACTTTGGATAAAGCTGTGTCAAGTATTTTATCTCCAGTTGTTGACATAGCCACTGAAATAAAATAAAAAATTGTATGAGGTGGAAATCTGTTTAAGCAGGGTGAATATTAACTTTCGTCATACTTGGTAAACTCAATTACAGTGAACTGTTTTGCATATTACACAATCATCTCCTACCTATTTCGAAATTCACATCAGGATGTAACCCCTTGAGTTTCTCTACAATACTGTCTGTCTGAATCCGAGCCAGCTGAAAGAAATAAAAGTAACACAAAGGTTTAAAAGGTTCAACAATATTCCAGTTTCTTTACTAAAACTAAGCAATCTTATATCCACTGTGACAAAGACAGAAAGCTTATCAAACCCATCACAACCCCAGACACACCCAGACAAACTTACAAACCTAAATATTTTGTACTAAGTATTGATGAGGCAAAATCAATTATCAAAAATCTTTTATTCAGCAAGGACACATTAAATTGATCAAAACCGTCAGTAAAGACCTTTATAATGTTACAAAAGATTTCTATTTCAAATAAATGCTGTTCTTTTGAACTTTCAATTCAATAAAGAATCTTGACAAAAATGTATCACTGTTTCCACAAATATATTAAGTAGCATAGCTGTTTTCAACATTGATAATAATCAATGAGCATACATATATTAAATTACCTGGCTTTTTCTGGTGCCGACACGGATCACCCTGCTGACTCTGCCATCACCGTCCTGTAAAAGAATATTTCACACAAAAGTTAGAACCAATACAAACAGAGTACCAATACAAACAGCACAGGGTAACATTGATTTATTCATGTTCTGACCCTAATAAATGTATAAGGTCCATCTGCCATAGTTGAAGTGAGATGAGCTGGAGTCTTCAGATACTTCGAGTGTGAGAAAGCAATGTATAGTGAACATGAAGAAAGATAGCCCGAAACAAGAGGCACTACGCCCCAGGGTGGGTGGCTTCAGTAGATAAGACAATAATGCCTATTCATTGTGTCAGTTAATCACAAGGGAGGGGTAAATGACCAAGATGCCATTTTTAACATATTACACTAAAACTGTTTTGGGTTAATACGGTTCATGTGTAATTTCCTATACTTACTAGCCCTAAACCAAAATAACCTTAGCCATTATGCCATAATTGCAGACTAATATGTACGAATTAATTACTACTAATAATGAATAAATACGGTTAAAGTAGAGTTAATGAATTAGTTAGTGAATGAATGAAAACATACCTGGAGATTTGTCTTTCCCGACATTTTCTAAGATGATCCACGTGAATCAGTACTGATCTCGTTGAAACTGCTGTAATTTCTCATTCATGATTTTAAAAGCGAAAATATTTAAGTAGGACAAATGTCATTCCCAACTGTTACAGGTTGAACATTGCTTCCGTAATGTGCGTCATTTTGAATTCCAAAATAAAAGTAATTTCGCATGGACCTATCACAGCGACAATCGCTCAGTTCAAAATAAACGCTTTTAAAAACTTTTATTTTGAATATGTAGTCCTTCTAGAAACGGAAGTTAAGATGAACACAGTAAACGCCGAATCTTTTGTGTTGTCACATCATTCAATCACTTTACATATCAAAATTTGCAATTATATTGCAATTTTTTTATGACCACAATGGTGGAGAATGAATTATTTCGCAAACAAACTTTGTCTATAATGACACTATTGTCAGAAACAGCTCGAGACGAAATTCAGAAAGTTTTCGACTGTGAATTTCGCACATCCCACAATGAAATTGGTTGTGACAGAGATCCAATATTGGAAATGAATGAGAAACAACGCAGACTGGTACGTTTAGTTTTTGTTCTGCAGATATTCTGCGTGCTATTTCATTTTGATTAAGGGATTTTTTGTCAGTTGTGATCCATCAGACAGTCGGTTCCTGAAATGTTCCCTCTTTGTAGTATTTTATTTCAAGGTTAAGACACATTTTATATGATTATTCAAGTATTTTTCTGTGTTTAACACTATAATAAGTAACTGTATTTCATTCTTTCAAAGAAATGTTCACTTCCATCTTGCTAATTCCAACACTGAACATTAAGGCAGGTGAAGAAGTCCAGAAAAACAAGTAACTTACTTATTTAATATCTGTTGCAGGCAAAGCTCACAGCTGTGATGGAGACCTTTACCAACGTGGCTGTTCAAAAAATATGCAAAGTTTTCAGTTATTGCTTCGCTCTTAAGCCAAACCAGCTGAAGGGCTCTAAAAGTTACCATGGGGATGTAGGAAATGTGAAAGAGATGGTGAAGGAGCATCTGAAGGAAACAGAAAGAAAAAACAATCAAACTGTCAAAAATGTGCCTGGTGAGACGTCCTGCATTTTAATTTAATGTCATTTGTTAAGAATATTTAATCCACTACAATTTTAACTAGTAATTTCTCTCCCTCCTCTCAGATTCTGCAGCTGTAGCTCCATCAGTGTCGACGGAGAGACCGACTATACTCACTGTGTTACCTGAAGAAAATGTACACCCACAAGATTCTGTTAAAGGCCAGCAGGTCAGTTCAATGTTGAAATGATGTTACTCTGATGTGTTTGCCTAGATGCTTGCAACAGCGTTTGTATTGATTTTCTTTTTCTTTCAGTGTGCAGAGGAGGGAAACGTTTCTGAATTTTCTCTTGAGTCGTCAAGTGGTGGAAAAGAGAAGCCAGTGCAAGCATTTTTTATAGAATGTACGTGCTGCACAGCTTTGATATTTAGTGAACTAACAAGCTGAGAAATGTAGAAATAGAGTGATTATTAATTAAATTATTTACTAATGTATTTATTGTTTATTTTTTACACTTCAATATGTTTGGCATTACTAAATAATGAAATACTAGACTCTAGACCTGTTGTTTTCAAACTTCTTCAGGCAGTGGACCACCTCAACATTACAAAATACAATCTCTTTATTTTAAATTCTGTATTTCAAATTCTGGACTGCTTGACACAAGTACCTCAATTTTATTTATTTGATTTTTTAAAAGACATTTTATATATATATATATATATATATATATATATATATATATATATATATATATATATATATATATATATATATATGTCTTGAAATAGCCTCACTTTTCCCGATCCATAGTTTTTTTCTCCTCTTTTTTACTATTTTTTTACGTTACTTTTAGCTAATGAATCGAAATGAGACAATTGTCCACTAGCTAGTTATTTATTAAATCAGGTGTCAATTATAATACATTTAATTTATTTAGATTAGTTTATTAAGGCTTTTATTTCGATTAAAAAAAAAACTATAATTTTGTGAACTTTTATTACAATGTATAGTTACTATTTTATATTTGTATATATTTTAAAACGTAATTTAGTCTTGTGTTGCAAAGCTGAATTTTCAGCCTCATTACTCTAGTCTTCAATGTCACATGATCCTCCAGAAATCATTCTAATATGCTGATTTGCTGCTTAAGAAACACTTCTTATTATTATCAATGTTGATATACACACATACATATACATACTTGTAGTAATTGAAACCCTGTTAATGTTTTGCAGTTGAATACACTACCGTTGCCTCTGTTGAAGACCAGCAACCTGAAGTAAACCCGCAGGCAGAGCAAATCAGTACAAAGTCCAAGAAAACCAAGAAGACAATATCATTTCACTGTAATAAGTGCGGAAAGAAATTTATCTTGAGACATTCACTAAATCAGCACAAATGTGGACATGTAAAAGGGCCTCACAGTTGTGAGCAGTGCGGGAAGAAGTTTAAATTCTTAAATGGATTAGAGAAACACCTACTGCATCACAATTCAGCCGATAAGAAAGGACTCTGTAAAACATGTGGGAAAACCTTCGCCAATGTTAAGATGCACGAACGTGTCCACCTGGAAGTGAAGCCGTTTCTTTGTTCCATATGTGGACACGGCTTCACCGTAAAGGGGAGTTTACTGGCACACCAGAGGATCCATACAGGTGAAAAACCATACAGCTGTGAGACATGCGGGAAGCACTTTACACACTCGGGAAACCTCACCAACCATCTGACTGTTCATTTAAATGAGAAACTGTGGAAATGCAGCCTCTGCGACAAGACATTCAAAACAGAAAAGCAGATGAATTTGCACCAGGTTGTGCATACAGGGGAGAAACCCCATATATGTCATGTATGCGGGCAGAAGTTTGGCCACATTACAAACCTCAGAAGGCATCTCCTTGTGCACAGTGGTGTGAAACGGCATGTGTGTGAAATCTGTTCCAAGCAGTTTTATCAGAGCAAATCTCTGAAGAGGCACATGGCGATACACGGAGCTCTGAAGTCATTCATGTGTGAAATATGTGGAAAGAGCTTTGTTTTTAACTATGCTTTACAGAAACACTTACTCACACATAGTGAGAATTCTGGAGCAAATCCAGATGGCAAATCTGGACGTGGGAAGAACTCTTTCCCGTGTGATGTATGCGGAAAATGCTACAGTTCTACCACTTTCCTCAGAATGCACGAGAGACTCCACTCGGAAAAGGATCCGTACATGTGTAAAGTCTGCGGTAAAAGCTACAGCAGCTTGTATACGCTGAAGGAACATGAGAAACTTCATTCTGGGGTGACGCCGTTCAAGTGTGGTGTGTGTGATAAGACTTTTACCCAGAGAATTGGTTTGAAAACGCACGAGATTGTTCATACCAAAGCTAAACCCTACAAATGTTCTGTTTGTGGGAGCGAATTTGGACTTCCTTACAGTCTTAGACTGCATATGCGCATTCATTCCGGTGAAAAGCCACACAAGTGCGAAACTTGCGGAATGTGCTTCCGCTTATCTGGAAATTTAATCAGACACAAGCGTGTCCACACAGGCGAGAGGCCGTTCAGCTGTGAGGTCTGTGGGAAGAAATTTGTACAACTTAGCCACATGAAGGCACACATGCAAATCCACACTGGTGTGAAACCCTACACGTGCCAGAAATGCGGGAAGAAATACGCATACCGTAGAAATTACAATGACCACAAATGTATACCTGTGTGAAAAAGAAATTGTTTTGAGCTGAATTGCAGTGACATTTTCTTTGTTATATTTACAGTTTCTTTTAGTCAAATTATCTGGAAATGTCATGAAGGTTCACTATCTGTTAAAGGCTAAAATATGTACAATAGCGCAGTGTGTTTGTTTTACCTTTATTTTCTTTCTTAGAAGAAATTCCGGATAAGTATAAATCAATTTTTCATTCATTCAATAGAGATACATTAATGAATTGGTTCTGAAATCAAATAATTTTTAAGCCAGTTATTAATATGCAAAATCAATAGTTCTACATTGCAAATTCCTCATTACAGTGTACTCTCTGGCCAAGAATAAACAGTTTGTTGGGAATGCAATGTTTTTTTTATTATTGTTTTTTATATATAAATATAACATTTTTGGTAGGAAACACTATCATAACCATTCCTGTGGTTAAAGGATTAGTTCACTTCAAAATTAACATTTTAAAAAGTAATATAACATATTTTCAATACACATAATTTACAAATGTCACACATCACTACTGGCATTTAAAAGGATAGTTCACCCAAAAATGAAAGTTTTTTCATTTACGAATCATTTACTCACCCTCTAGTTGTTCCAAACCTGTATGAATTTCTTTCTTCTGCTGAACTCAAAAGAAGATATTTTGAAGAATGTCGGTAACCAAAACAGTTGATGTACCCTATTGACTTTTTTTCCTACTATGGAAGTCAATGGGGTACATCAGCTGTCTGGTTACCAACATTCTTCAAATATCCTCCTTTGAGTTCAGCAGAAGAAAAAAATTGATACAGGTTTGAAACAACTTGAGGGTGAGTAAATGATGACAGAATTTTCATTTTGAAGTGAACTATTCCTTTAATAGTAATCTTTACTATAAATAAAGCACTTGTTGTAATGGTTAAGTTTTCAATACGTTTGACTTTTCCTGTGCTAACAGATAAATTATTAAATGGAGTGGGTTCTCTTAGTTCTCCAGCTTTCTTTAGTATTTCATGTTAAATGGCTTTTATTTTGAAAACTTTGCCTCGGAAGTACAGGAACTGACAATTTGATGGTCGGTCAAGTCTATTTTCCTTAAAACAGGTTCTCAGCATTTGCATTTCAAAGCTAATTTTGCATATTATTAACACAAAACAATAGGCACGGCAAGTTTATTTATATAGCACATTTCATACACAATGGCAATTCGGAGTGCTTTACATAGAATAAATTAAAAGAATTAAAAGAGATAAGAATAATTAAAACAGTTTAGAAAAATAAAATAAAATACAGTACAGTACAAAACTGTAAACAAACCTAACCTATACCCAATAAACAAAACTATTTAATAAATGATCCAGTAAGGGTTCTGAATATTATAAATAGTATAGTATAGTATTATGTATAATCAGTCGTATTTAATTTGTTGACCTGTTAATCTCTAATTAAAATGTAATTACAAATATTGATGGTCAATGGCGCGTATTCGCATACTTTTACTTTGAAATGGTCATGATCAAAAGAGGAAGTGAGAGAGGGAGCGCAACTTTTCCAGGGAGTTTGCATTCCAGACGCGTAATTACGAATGGTTTGCCTTTACATTAAGAACACTTATTGATAACATTTGATTGCATGTATTCAAAATGGCTTAACAGATTGGACTGCCGAAGCAGAAGAAGTCTTTTTCTTAAAGGAGAACTCGGCAACTCTAGCGAACTTTAGTCACTTCTTCGCTGATTTTCCCTTTTGTTGTCGCATGTTTTCCCCACGAGCTCCCCCTACAGCTGTGGGGGGGCGTATATGTCACAACACGGTCGTAAAAAACTTACTTGCGGCGGCCTCCTCCCCCTCTCTACCGCTGCTCATGTGCGTTTGTTTTGATCGGAGCAAGCCAACTGAATCGTGTGGAGCTATGTCTACCGAGGTGGGTAATCTGGTAATACATCATACATGCGTGTGTGTTTATGTTGAATTGCCGTAAAGCGATTCGTGTTTCGCGCTCGTTCTCGTTCTCGTTTCTCACGAGACTTCCAATTTCTATTTTGCCGGGACGGTAGTCCCCAAGTTGCAAGGTTGGTTTTCCGCCTGGGAACGCTGGGGGGAGCGTGGAAAGTCACCAATATCACCAGAACAGGTTGTTTAACCATCCAAATGATTTCTAGACAGTTTTATTAAGTTAGAAAAGTTACCAAGTTCTCCTTTAAGTCTTGCAGAAATGTTATTTTGAAACACATTTCAAACACACTTTCTCATTTTTGCACATCTCGTAATTGTGGTCACTATGTCCAGGTATGAGCAGCTTTTTCAGGGTCAAACTACTCTGTTCATCTTATTCATGCTGGACATGCCAAAGCAGGACACACCAAAGACATGCAGCTCTGCTGAACCTCAGCTCAACATGAAACAGAGAGACACTCAGACTCACATGGTAAGAATTGCTGTTATTAAAATTGTTTGAATAGTTGTAAAGGGCTAGCTTGTATCCTTGCTAGCTTGTATCCTTAAGCCATAGATGGATGGATATATATATTTGAACACCCTGCTATTTTGCAAGTTCTCCCACTTAGAAATCATGGAGGGGTCTGAAATTGTCATCGTAGGTGCATGTCCACTGTGAGAGACATAATCTAAAAAAAAAAAATCCAGAAATTACAATGTATGATTTTTTAACTATTTATTTGTATGATACAGCAGCTGCAAATAAGTATTTGAACACCTGAGAAAATCAATGTTAATATTTGGTACAGTAGCCTTTGTTTGCACTTACAGCGGTCAAACGTTTCCTGTAGTTCTTGACCAGGTTTGCACACACTGCAGGAGGGATTTTGGCCCACTCCTCCACACAGATCTTCTCTAGATCAGTCAGGTTTCTGGGCTGTCGCTGAGAAACACGGAGTTTGAGCTCCCTCCAAAGATTCTCTATTGGGTTTAGGTCTGGAGACTGGCTAGGCCACGCCAGAACCTTGATATGCTTCTTACACAGCCACTCCTCGGTTATCCTGACTGTGTGCTTCGGGTCATTGTCATGTTGGAAGACCCAGCCTCGACCCATCTTCAATGCTCTAACTGAGGGAAGGAGGTTGTTCCCCAAAATCTCGCAATACATGGCCCCGGTCATCCTCTCCCTAATACAGTGCAGTCGCCCTGTCCCATGTGCAGAAAAACACCCCCAAAGCATGATGCTACCACCCCCATGCTTCACAGTTTGGATGGTGTTCTTGGGATGGTACTCATCATTCTTCTTCCTCCAAACACGTTTAGTGGAATTATGACTAAAAAGTTCTATTTTGGTCTCATCTGACCACATGACTTTCTCCCATGACTCCTCTGGATCATCCAAATGGTCATTGGCAAACTTAAGACGGGCCTTGACATGTGCTGGTTTAAGCAGGGGAACCTTCCGTGCCATGCATGATTTCAAACCATGACGTCTTTGTGTATTACCAACAGTAACCTTGGAAATGGTGGTCCCAGCTCTTTTCAGGTCATTGACCAGCTCCTCCCGTGAAGTTCTGGGCTGATTTCTCACCTTTCTTAGGATCATTGAGACCCCACGAGGTGAGATTTTACATGGAGCCCCAGTCCGAGGGAGATTGACAGTCATGTTTAGCTTCTTCCATTTTCTAATAATTGCTCCAACAGTGGACCTTTTTTCACCAAGCTGTTTGGCAATTTCCCCGTAGCCCTTTCCAGCCTTGTGGAGGTGTACAATTTTGTCTCTAGTGTCTTTGGACAGCTCTTTGGTCTTGGCCATGTTAGTAGTTGGATTCTTACTGATTGTATGGGGTGGACAGGTGTCTTTATGCAGCTAACGACCTCAAACAGGTGCATCTAAATTAGGATAATAAATGGAGTGGAGGTGGACATTTTAAAGGCAGACTAACAGGTCTTTGAGGGTCAGAATTCTAGCTGATAGACAGGTGTTCAAATACTTATTTGCAGCTGTATCATAAAAATAAATAGTTAAAAAAAAATCTTATATTGTGATTTCTGGATTTTTTTTTTTTGATTATGTCTCTCACAGGAAACATGCACCTACGATGACAATTTCAGACCCCTCCATGATTTCCAAGTGGGAGAACTTGCAAAATAGCAGGGTGTTCAAATACTTATTTTCCTCACTGTATATATATATATTTATTTGCTTAATCAAAAACAACAACATGTTTATTATATGTCTTGATACATAGTGATGGTCACACAGTAAGAAACATTTCCATGTGACGTGAATTACAGCCTGCGCAGGAGAGCAATGCAAGCAGATGTCTGTTGGTGGAGGACAGAGCAGAAGACGGCATGCGGACTGTAGTCATTGGTGATGGTAATGTATAGTTATCATATTCACATTATTGTCATTTACATAAAAGCCTAAATATATACAGGTCCTTTTGGTAGTATATGTAGTAATGGCTATTTCTTTGTGATGACTGCATTGAGTCTCGTTCTGCACTCACTCATTTTGTCCATTCAAATGTCCAATTTTTTTATATTATTTTTTATTTTTTAGAAAAATCATGTTAAAATGTGAGTAACAAATATGATACAACAGGCTTGGTGATGAACCTTTATTTGTGCATCTCTCAATCATCGTTGCATTGGATTATATGTTGAGCCCCCCGTAATAAAAACTACATGGCTTTGATCACAAAACTACTTAAATACATTTTATGAATGTAGTCTGCTACACTGTTATATAGATTTATTGATTTAGCTGTCAAAATTTCATCTTACTTTTGCCCATATAAATATCAACAACTACACCAAATTGCAGTAGAAAATGTTATCAAAAACAAAAAAGATTGTCAAGGCATTTCATGGGGTCTTAATGGAATATATGTTGTTCAACACTAAGTTTGTATTGTGTTAATTTTTTCATCAGCCGATGACGTGGGCTGGTCTGAAGACCAGGAAGGCGTATTGCAGGCATCAATCGAGCAACCCAAAAAGCCACAGGACAAAGAGTCTTTTGCATGTGAGCAGTGCGGAAAGGCCTTTCCAAAGATGTTCTCTCTTCTGCGACACAAACGTGTGCATTCAGTCAAAAAGCAGCACTGTTGTGAAAAATGCGGGAAGAAGTTCTCACAATTAAGAGCGCTAAAAACTCATCTCCGCCAACATACACAGAAGTTTGAGAAGAAGAAATTTCCCTGCAGTACGTGTGGAAAGAGCTTCAAGGATCTTGCAGCGCACAGACGGGTTCATGCTGAAGTCAAACCATTTATCTGTGAAATATGCGGACAGGGATTTACAGTCAAAGGAAGTTTACACATGCACCAGAGGGTGCACACGGGTGAAAAACCATACACGTGTGATACCTGTGGGAAAAGTTTCTCTCTGATAGGCACCCTAAACTGCCACAAGAAGTTTCATTCAGACGACAGGCCGATAAAATGCAGTCATTGCAACAAGAGCTTCAAGTGCAAGAGTCATTTGAGACGCCACCTTCCTGTGCACACCGGTGAGAGGCGATATACGTGTAAAATCTGTGGTAAATTATTTGCCCATCATGAAGCTATGACACGCCACGTCTTAATTCACACTGGTGAAAAGCCTTACATCTGTGAGGTGTGTGGTAAAAGATTTCGCCAGAGAAGCAATTTGAAAGTCCATATGCGGGTGCATGAAGAGATGCAATTTAAGTGTGAAGTGTGTGAGAAAACATTCCAGCATGAGTTTTTGCTACAGAACCATATGTTAACTCACAATCAGACCGAAAATTCAGGAGATAAGAGCTTCAACTGCGCATTTAAAATGCAGCCACATTCAGAACACAGCAAACCATTTACATGCAAATTGTGTGAGAAGCGCTACAGCAACGTTTATAATCTTCGCATACATGAGAAACTTCACTCGGGGGAGACCCATTTCATTTGTGAGATCTGCGGTAAGGCCTACGCACTCAGGAAGTCTTTTAAAACGCATATGTTGTGCCATTCAGTAGAAAGACCTTACAAATGCATAGTGTGCAGGAAAGCGTTCAAGTGGTCTGGCTCTTTGAAAATGCATATGAAGACTCATACAGATGAAAAAACTCACAAATGTGAGACTTGTGGAAAGACCTTTCGCTTGTATGGAAATTTAAAGCGCCACAAGCGCGTCCATACTGCGGAGAAGACGTTCAGTTATAATGTCTGTTGGGACAGTTGAGTAAAGTTGGCAATAAATTCACCGATTCGAACTTCCCGGGTCAATAACTCGTGAGCTAAACGTTGTTACTACACAAATAACACCTCTTTTTAATCGTAGTAATGTAGACAAACAGCTACAACCTAATTTTCCTCAAAACGAGCAGTGGACAAAATCATAGACAGTATATAAACTGGACACAGCGACCCCATAGGTTTCAACGAAGAAAAGTGAAGCAAATTAGAAGCACTCACTTCCTGATGGCTGAGCGTACTGCGCAGACTCAAACTGAGCTTGACGACGTAGATGTGACGTGAGCAGCCTGTCTTGACAGTTGTAAGTCTTCTAGTAGCTGTGTCAAGTGAAATCTGAATTATTCCTTTCCGAATTATTCCTTTCCGAATCTTGCAGAGACGGAGATTGTGAGTAGGAGCTGTCCATGAGCTAGTAGCAGGAGTAACTTTATGACTCTCTATGGGCTTCCCCCTTGACTTTTTCGGACTTTATGCCTCCATGTCCCCCCGATTGATTGGGAGCTTCTCCTCCTGTCTATACGGTCATTTCCAGAGAGTCGCGTGGTTATGACGCAATCGTTAGCCTACTTTTACAAAAACGGCTTCTACGGGGCCATAACGTAAGATACAAGGAAATGGAGCCTTTTATACACTGTCGTGTTTCTTTAGAAATAAACAATGGACAAATGGAGTCTTTAAACGCCTCAAAGTTTTTCGCTGTCAAAGTAACGCCAAATGAATGGGAGTCAATGGAATGCTAACAGCAGGTGATGGCTTGTTAGCTAATGGCGGCCCCCGGGGGTGGTACGGAATTCGAGAGCTCGATTACCCCCCTGGACAAAATACGTTGATCTCTATGCGCAGGCTTAGAGACAGATCCGAAGGGACCGTCTGCAAAGTGCAAAACCCGAAAAGCGTTACTATGAAAACAGTCAATAACTTCACTGTCACACACTAGTGTCATCAAATTCAGTTCACACATCACTGCTGTCCTGATGGTTATACTACAACACTTATTTGGATAAATATCTTTTTGCATAATTTTTATGACTATTATATATGAAAAATATTCAATAACTTCACTGTAATTCACTGTATTGTTGCCAAATTCAGTTCGCACATCACTGCTGTCTTGATGGTTATACTGCAATGCTTATTTTGGAAAAAATATATTTTTAATTTTATATACAATTGTAAATGTATAATTTTCATGAAAAAACAAACAATGTCTAGTTTAAAATTAGAATTGCTGGCCATTTCCCAGGATTTGTGATAGGCTGTGTTTGTATTGGAATTCATTTGCACTTTCTTTAATAAATCAACTATTAAGTGTAGTGATAAAAAATTGTTTCTAATCATTTTAATGCATGATTGCTTTATCTGGAATTCTACAATTTTTTTCTCTCTCTCAAAATTATACTGTATGATCTGTGTGCTTTTCCAAACTGCACAGCAAGTTTAAGTCTGAGAAATGGACTTTAGTCAGGGTAGACTCCATATTTTACATGAATTAGAATTAAAGGGGTCATGACATGGATTTTCTATATCATTTTAATGTTCCTTGAGGTTCATGTATACAAAGCCCCTAAAAGGGACAAATATGAAATGTGAGGAAAAAATATTTTTCAAAGCTTTTGCGTTTTCTCGCAAAACTTTAGAGTTTCATTCCAAAAGATTTATTTTCCATCAGACCACTGGGGTTATGGAACTTTTTTTTTAATCTAGGAATATTTGATTACTTATGTTTAAGGTTGCTTGCATTTAGATACCAGATCTGTATTTGTATGTCATTGATAACTTCCACTCCTGAAATAAAGCCATCTTGTTTCATAGTCTTAACACAGATAAAACTTTAATGTAGTTGCATTCAAAAAATACATCAACTCATGTTTAGAATTTAAGTCTCTGACTTAATCAGGTTTGGAGCAAAAACATTTGACCATCATCAGTGGAATTATTTATTGATTTTTTTTGTACAGAATACCACAAAACAGAAACATATTATTAATAGAATGCAAAGCGCTCTCTCACAAACACAATTGTGCTCTGTCGCAAAACTTTGGACAAACACTTAATGTTTAATGTCCCGCTGGCAGTGTTTCAGACAGCTCCATACGTGAACAATGGAGTGAGTCATAGAGTTTTATTTTGAACTTGGACTTAAAGAAATACGGTCACTGCTTAGTTAAAGTAATTCATTAAAAATGGCAATACATTCATAGATTTGAAAATAATTGAGTTGGGCCAACTTAATTTCGAACATTGTAAATTGAGTTGGGCCAACTTAATTTTGGACATTTTAAATTCTAAATATTAATTATTGAGTTTGGTCAACTTAATTTGGGAAAATTTTAATTCTAAATATTAATTATTGAGTTAGGCCAACTTTATTTCAAACAATGTAAATGGATTTGGACCAACTTAATTTGGGAAAATTTAAATTCCAAATATTAATTATTTAGTTGGGCCAACTTAATTTTGGAAAATTTTAATTCCAAATATTAATTATTGAGTTGGGCCCACTTAAAGGGTTAGATCACCCAAAAATGAAAATTCTGTCTGTAATTACGCACCCTCATGTTGTTCCAACCCCGTAAGACTTTCGTTCATCTTCGGAACACAAATTAAGATATTTTTGATGAAATCTGAGAGCTGGATCACTCCTCCTGCAGGCTTATGGACACCTTAACTTGCTGGCCCAGAAAATGTATTAAAGACATTGTTAATATAGTCCAAGTGACTCGAGTGGCTCAATCTTAAGTTTATAAAGCGACGAGAATACTTTTTGTGCGCAAAAACAAACAAAAATAACGACTTTATTCCACTTTTCATTTCCTTTTCTCTGGACCTCGAGTTTTTTTTACGTAGTGTAATAGCGTAGCGCGTCTGTGTTTCACGTCACAACGTATCACACATGACCAGAGTCGCCCAATATTGAGCCTACGTGGTGACATGCAACACAGACGCGCTACACTTAAACACTACGTAAAAAGACTCGAGGTCCAGAGAGAAGGAAATGAAAAGTGGAATAAAGTCGTTATTTTTGTTTGTTTTTGCGCAAAAAAAGTATTCTCGTTGCTTTATAAACTTAAGATTGAGCCACTCGAGTCACTTGGACTATATTAACAATGTCTTTTAATAAATTTACTGGGCCAGCAAGTTAGGGTGTTGGGTCAACTTAATTTTGGAAAATTTAAATTCTAAATATTAATTATTGAGTTGGGCCCACTTAATTTCAAACAATTTAAATTGAGTTGGGCCAACTTAATTTTGGAAATTTTGAATTCCAAATATTAATTATTGAGTTGGGCCTACTTAATTTAGAACAATTTAAATTGAGTTGGGCCAACTTAATTTTGAACAATTTAAATTCCAAATCTTAATTATTGAGTTGGGCCCACTTAATTTCGAACAATTTAAATTGAGTTGGGCCAACTTAATTTTTAACAATTTAAATTGAGTTGGGCCAACTTAATTTTGGAAATTTTGAATTCCAAATATTAATTATTGAGTTGGGCCAACTTAGTTTAGAACAATTTAAATTGAGTTGGGTCGACTTAATTTTGGAAAATTTTAATTCTAATTATTAATTATTGAGTTGGGCCAACTTAATTTCGAACAATGTAAATTGAGTTGGGCCAACTTAATTTTGAACAATTTAAATTCCAAATATTAATTATTGAGTTGGGCCAACTTAATTTCAAAAAAATGTAAATTGAGTTGGGCCAACTTAATTTTGGAAATTTTAAATTCCAAATATTAATTATTGAGTTGGGCCAACTTAATTTTGAACAATTTAAATTCCAAATATTAATTATTGAGTTGGGCCAACTTAATTTAAAAAAAAAATGTAAATTGAGTTGGGCCAACTTAATTTTTAACAATTTAAATTGAGTTGGGTCAACTTAATTTTAGAAAATTTAAATTCTAAATATTAATTATTGAGTTGGGCCAACTTAATTTAAAACAATTTAAATTGAGTTGGGTCAACTTAATTTTAGAAAATTTAAATTCTAAATAATAATTATTGAGTTGGGCCAACTTAATTTTTAACAATTTAAATTGAGTTGGGTCAACTTAATTTTTGAAAATTTAAATTCTAAATATTAATTATTGAGTCGGGCCAACTTAATCTAAAACAATTTAAATTGAGTTGAGTCAACTTAATTTTGGAAAATTTAAATTCTAAATATTAATTATTGAGTTGGGCCAACTTAATTTTTAACAATTTAAATTGAGTTGGGTCAACTTAATTTTGGAAAATTTAAATTCTAAATATTAATTATTGAGTTGGGCCAACTTAATTTTTAACAATTTAAATTGAGTTGGGTCAACTTAATTTTGGAAAATTTCAATTCTAAATATTAATTATTGAGTTGGGCCAACTTAATTTTTTACAATTTAAATTCCAAGTATTAATTATTGAGCTAGGTCAACATAATTTTGAACAATTTAAATTCTAAATATTAATTATTGAGTTGGGCCAACTTAATTTTGAAATTTTAAATTCTAAATATTAATTATTGAGTTGGGCTAACTTAATTTAGAACAATTTAAATTGAGTTGGGCCAACTTAATTTTGAACAATTTAAATTCCAAATCTTAATTATTGAGTTGGGCCCACTTAATTTCGAACAATTTAAATTGAGTTGGGTCAACTTAATTTTAGAAAATTTAAATTCTAAATATTAATTATTGAGTTGGGCCAACTTAATTTAAAACAATTTAAATTGAGTTGAGTCAACTTAATTTTGGAAAATTTAAATTCTAAATATTAATTATTGAGTTTGGCCAACTTAATTTTTAACAATTTAAATTGAGATGGGTCAACTTAATTTTAGAAAATTTAAATTCTAAATAATAATTATTGAGTTGGGCCAACTTAATTTTTAACAATTTAAATTGAGTTGGGTCAACTTAATTTTTTAAAATTTAAATTCTAAATATGAATTATTGAGTCGGGCCAACTTAAAGGTGCCCTAGAATGTGAAATTGAATTTATCTTGGCATAGTTAAATAACAAGAGTTCAGTACATGGACATGACATACAGTGAGTCTCAAACACCATAGTTTTCCCTTTCTTATTTAAATCTCGTTTTTGAAAAACACCCCTGAAAAACAGGCGAATCTCCACATAACACCAACTGTGACGCAACAGTTGGGATCATTAATATGTACGCCTCTAAAAATTTGCATATGCCAGCCCATGCTCAGTGCCAGGCGAAACTGCACAGCCGAATCATCAGAAGTTCTGCAGGTGAAGAAACAAGCAGGAGGAGGATCATAGGGAAAATGGCAGATCTATCTATAATCTGATACCGCTACAGTTTAATTCGAAGTTGTTAGTTGCTCTGCCCGTTTCACCACGGACTGTTTTTCTAACCTGGAACATATATCAAGCAGCCAGGCTTCTCTTGGCGTCTCAAACGGACGAAGGGGGCAATTTCAACTAACGTTATATTCCCGCAAGCGGTAAGTAGTGATTTTATTAACAATAATTTACACTGTGTTATCTAGATCCAGCGCGATATTGTTTTTTCCTCGAGAGACATCGTGGCTTGCAAACGAGCGAACGAAGCATGGCAGTTGCTCAGTGTTTGGATGTACAAATGAACACAAAAGTATTTTTTTTAGTTCCTTCATCAGAGCCTCTGGAGAACCAGTGGGTTATGTGAATTTCTGATGTGTAATTGTTCAAGTTCAGACAGATAATGTTTCTCTCAAAGTCGTTCAACACTGTTTATGCATCAGTAGATCGCGTTGCAGTGATAAGATCTTCATTCACGCGATCAACCGGCTGTCATCTGCTCAATGCTGGAAAAGATCTAAATACTTAAAAAACTTCTCATGATTCGTTAATCCCGATAGCTGTAATAGTAAAAACGTATAAAAGCTGTAATAGTAAAAGTTTTCCAGATAGCTCTACATGTAATGCCAGATATTTCATATGCAAGCATGTCAGCCAATCACAGCAGTGGGCAACAACACTGAAGTCTCACAGCAGACACGCCCCTTCAAACAGAGTGTTCAATCCAGGGAATGAAATCAGGCTAGAAAATATGCCTTTTATTTCTAAATTATAACAAATTTTGATCTAAAAAACATACTAACATTATAAGGGCACCCCAGGAAACATTACAAAATAATAAAATAATCCATTCTACGGCACCTTTAATCTAAAACAATTTAAATTGAGTTGAGTCAACTTAATTTTGGAAAATTTAAATTCTAAATATTAATTATTGAGTTGGGCCAACTTAATTTTTAACAATTTAAATTGAGTTGGGTCAACTTAATTTTGGAAAATTTCAATTCTAAATATTAATTATTGAGTTGGGCCAACTTAATTTTTAACTATTTAAATTGAGTTGGGTCAACTTAATTTTGGAAAATTTCAATTCTAAATATTAATTATTGAGTTGGGCCAACTTAATTTTGAACAATTTAAATTCCAAGTATTAATTATTGAGCTAGGTCAACATAATTTTGAACAATTTAAATTCCAAGTATTAATTATTGAGTTGGGCCAACTTAATTTCAAACAATGTATATTGAGTTGGGCCAACTTAATTTTGGAAGTTTTAAATTCTAAATATTAATTATTGAGTTGGGCCAACTTAATTTAAAACAATGTAAATTGAGTTGGGCCAACTTAATTTTGAAATTTTAAATTCTAAATACTAATTATTGAGTTGGGCTAACTTAATTTAGAACAATTTAAATTGAGTTGGGCCAACTTAATTTTTAACAATTTAAATTCCAAGTATTAATTATTGAGCTAGGTCAACATAATTTTGAACAATTTAAATTCCAAGTATTAATTATTGAGTTGGGCCAACTTAATTTCAAACAATGTATATTGAGTTGGGCCAACTTAATTTTGGAAGTTTTAAATTCTAAATATTAATTATTGAGTTGGGCCAACTTAATTTCAAACAATGTAAATTGAGTTGGGCCAACTTAATTTAGAAATTTTAAATTCTAAATATTAATTATTGAGTTGGGTTAACTTAATTTAGAACAATTTAAATTGAGTTGGGCCAACTTAATTTTGAACAATTTAAATTTCACATATTAATTATTGAGTTGGGCCAACTTAATTTTGGAAAATTTAAATTCCAAATATTAATTATTGAGTTGGGCCAACTTAGTTTAGAACAATTTAAACTGAGTTGGGTCAACTTAATTTTGGAAAATTTAAATTCTAAATATTAATTATTGAGTTGGGCCAACTTAATTTCGAACAATGTAAATTGAGTTGGGCCAACTTAATTTTGGAAAATTTCAATTCTAAATATTAATTATTGAGTTGGGCCAACTTAATTTCGAAAAATGTAAATTGAGTTGGGCCAACTTAATTTTGGAAATTTTAAATTCCAAATATTAATTATTGAGTTGGGCCAACTTAATTTAGAACAATTTAAATTGAGTTGGGCCAACTTAATTTTGGAAAATTTAAATTCCAAATATTAATTATTGAGTTGGGCCAACTTAATTTCGAAAAATGTAAATTGAGTTGGGCCAACTTAATTTTGGAAATTTTAAATTCCAAATATTAATTATTGAGTTGGGCCAACTTAATTTAGAACAATTTAAATTGAGTTGGACCTACTTAATTTTGAACAATTTAAATTCCAAATCTTAATTATTGAGTTGGGCCCACTTAATTTCGAACAATTTAAATTGAGTTGGGTCAACTTAATTTTGGAAAATTTAAATTCTAAATATTAATTATTGAGTTGGGCCAACATAATTTTTATCGATTTAAATTCCAAGTCTTAAAGGGACACTAGGCAAGTCTGAGTGTTTTTTCTCTACGAAGCTCCCCCTAGTGTCTGGTAGTAAATGCTTTCAAACACTCTGTCGTAAAAACGAACTGTTGTCCCTCCCCCCTCGCCACGAGCAACCCAGCTGATCAGCTGTCAACCCAGCTGAGCAGAGGAACCGGCTATTTCAAAACCAGTTATGTCTACCGAGGCAAGTAAAGCAATACTTTCTTTCCAACTGATGGCGATTTTTTTTTTTTTATTGTGTTGTCATGCATACTAGTATTTTTACCGGGAACGAACGATATGAACGAGGCGAACTACTGCTTTCGTGTTTGTTTGTTTTTGGGAGAATGGGCATGAGCATAAAAAATATATATATATCGGAGGCTAATATTTGTCTAAAGTTATATTAGCAAGGTCTATAAGTTCATCTGGTAGAATGATGGTTTACCTTTGCTTGTCTAAAAAAACATCAGAACGTTTTTTCTAGCTCGATCATGATATGTGCAACATTTTGCGCGTCTGATATTGCCTATTATCAGACGCGTTGACTTAGTGACATAAAATAAAAGTGTAAGTTACACAAATAAAACCGACAGAGGAACGGCCAAACAACTACAGAAATCAAACGTGTTTGCTAATGACAATGCTAACATCAAAGTTATAGTATCTAGCGTACTAGTAAGCCCGTAACAGACAGTGATCATAATAAAAACCTTTACAGACAATAGCAAACATCCTGAGGTCACAATTACTTGAAATGTAAATATTAAACACAGTTTATTCCAAAGATACTTCCAAGTGCAACAGCAAGAAGGCCAGGTCAGCATCAGTTTTGCAGGCTTCTGTTTCTCTCAGTTCTCGCCATTCTGAAAAAGCCGGTCCGATATTTACTCGAGTCTGACTTCTTGCTCGGTCAGTCTCCCGTTTCCTCTTTCGTTGGTCCTCCGACAAAGATTTCCTAGCTTTCTGCTTCTTTTTTTACAGGCTCAGCCATAACTCAATCTATCGTTGCCCTTTGCTTATACATAGCCGGTGCTTGAATGGGGGTGTGTACGTGTGCAGTGCCATCAAGCAATTCGTTACATCGCGAGACATGATATCACGCGATACTTCCTGACGGCGAGGCCGCCGACCCGCCGGCCCAAAGTTGCAAGTGAGTTTTTTCCGCTCCCGGGCATCAGGGGGGTGCGAAACCACCACCATTCAACCCGAAATAAGTAATATAACCATTCCACTGACTCCGAAGCTGTTCAGTTAAGGTTAAAAAGTTACCTACTGTCCCTTTAATTATTGAGTTGGGCCAACTTAATTTCAAACAATGTAAATTGAGTTGGGCCAACTTAATTTAAAACAATTCAAATTGAGTTGGGCCAACTTAATTTTGAACAATTTAAATTTCAAATATTAATTATTGAGTTGGGCCAACTTAATTTCGAACAATGTAAATTGAGTTGGGCCAACTTAATTTTGGAAAATTTTAATTCTAAATATTAATTATTGAGTTGGGTCAACTTAATTAAAAAAAATGTAAATTGAGTTGGGCCAACTTAATTTTGGAAAATTTAAATTCTAAATATTAATTATTGAGTTGGGCCAACATAATTTTGAACAATTTAAATTCCAAGTATTAATTATTGAGTTGGGCCAACATAATTTTGAACAATTTAAATTCCAAGTATTAATTATTGAGTTGGGCCAACTTAATTTCAAACAATGTAAATTGAGTTGGGCCAACTTAATTTTGGAAGTTTTAAATTCTAAATATTAATTATTGAGTTGGGCCAACTTAATTTAAAACAATTCAAATTAAGTTGGGACAACTTAATTTTGAACAAACCCTTTCACGCATAGTGGTCACTACAGTGGACAGCTATTAAAAATGCATTTTCTTGAATTTGCACGGGTTTTTATGGCAAAGTTGCACATCAATCTCTTCATTGGACCCTTGTGCATCATCCTATAAATTGCAACCAAGTGACAAGCCTTTGTGTTTCTATTTTTTCCCCCTCCAAACTAAGATGGCCAAGGGTCAGTCAGACATGCCAAGTTGCTCCAGAATATCCACCCATTCCTTCTATCCTAGGAGACTCTTGTAGGTAAAAAAAAATATTGCAGCATCAAGCAATATCTAATGAGTCATATCACAGTAAAATTTTCCAAGTTTTTATTTTAGATTGAGAGAAAACTCTGATTAATCACATGTCCACTGTAGTGGACTTCATTCATCAACTGCTATATTTCAGCTACAATTCATAATTATAATGTGAATATTGTTTTTGAAATTTAAAACTTAATCTGCAGTGACTTTTTTACTGTAAATAAATGTACTTGTATTATTAGAAAGTAATTTTCATTGACATTGAAAAAAGTCATGTGATTACATATGTATGACACTTGTAATGCATTACTTTATTTGTTAGATCAAAAAGTAATCTGATTTCATAATGCACATTATTGTAATGTGTTTTTTTACTCATAACATCAAAAAGTAATCTGATTTTATAATGCATGTTATTGTAATGCGTTTTTTTACTCATAACATCAAAAAGTAATCTGATTTTATAATGCATGTTATTGTAATGCGTTTCTTTACTCATAACATCAAAAAGTAATCTGATTACGTAATGCATGTTACTTGTAATGTGTTTCTTTACTCATAACATCTAAAAGTAATCTGATTACGTAATGCATGTTACTTGTAATGCGTTTCCTTACTCATAACATCAAAAAGTAATCTGATTATGTAATATGTGTTATTGTAATGCGTTTCTTTACTCATAACATCACAAAGTAATCTGATTACGTAATGCATGTTACTTGTAATGCGTTTCTTTACTTGTTACATAAAAAAGTAATCTGATTAGGTAATGCACATTACTTGTAGTTAATTACCTGTTAGATCAAAAAGTAATCTGATTAGGTAATGCATGTTACTTGTAACACATTACTTTACTTGTAACATCAAAAAAGTTATCTGAATGCGTTATGCATGTTAGTTGTAGTGCGTTACCCTCAACACTGATCATTTCAGATGAGATTGAAAAAACGTATCGCTAGGTTTTCTCAGAGGAGGGCTATGATAGAAATGTGCATGTCCATCTTGAACATAATCAGAATTATCAGCTAATAAGGGTAAATCTCCATACTCTGGTGTACTGGAGGGAGCATCTGAGTGGTTTCCACAGTTGTACCTTGAAAAATCTGATGGAATCACGTCCTCATGTTCTGATATCATAGATACGCAAAGTGCAACTTGTATGAAGCTGTATGAAGCCTTTGCAATATTTTGCATTTAGATTTTTTGTATATATTTTATAGTTTTCACATGATTTGATATAATTGTATTGATTAGTTCGTTAAATTCACATACTTTATGTGTTTGATTATTGTCTTATATTAAATCTAGTATATCTTAAGTTTAAACCAAACGCATGCTGTCCACTCAAGTGGACATCTGAAGATCTCTTTGAAAAATGTGTAAAAAAATAAAATAAAAATCAATTCTTGTTTTTCATGCCCTAAGAGCAATAAAAACAAAAAATTTAAAATATTAATTATTGAGTTGGGCCAACTTAATTTCGAACAATGTAAATTGAGTCGGGCTAACTTAATTTTGGAAAATTTTAATTCTAAATATTAATTATTGAGTTGGGCCAACTTAATTTCGGAAAATGTAAATTGAGTTGGGCCAACTTAATTTTGGAAGTTTTAAATTCTAAATATTAATTGAGTTGGGCCAACTTAATTTAAAACAATTCAAATTGAGTTGGGCCATTATTGAGTTGGGCCAACTTAATTTCGAACGATGTAAATTGAGTTGGGCCAACTTAATTTTGGAAAATTTTAATTCTAAATATTAATTATTGAGTTGGGCCAACTTAATTTAGAACAATTTTAATTGAGTTGGGCCAACTTAATTTTGAACCATTTAAATTCCAAATATTAATTATTGAGTTGGGTCAACTTAATTTTTGAAAATTTAAATTCTAAATATTAATTATTGAGTTGGGCCCACTTAATTTCGAACAATTTAAATTGAGTTGGGCCAACTTAATTTTTAACCATTTAAATTGAGTTGGGTCAACTTAATTTAGGAAAATTTAAATTCTAAATATTAATTATTGAGTTGGGCCAACTTAATTTTTTACCATTTAAATTGAGTTGGGTCAACTTAATTTTGGAAAATTTAAATTCTAAATATTAATTATTGAGTTGGGCCCACTTAATTTTGTACAATTTAAATTGAGTTGGGCCAACTTAATTTAGGAAATTTAAATTGATTTGGGCTAACTTCATTTTGAATTATTTAAATTAAATTAAACATTTTAATTGAAAATATTAGTTATTGGGTTATGCCAACTTAATTTAATTGAGTTTAAATTGAGAAGACTAGAACAGTGGTTCTCAACTCCAGTCCTCGGGACCCGTTGCTCTGCACATTTTGTATGTCTCTCTTATCTGACACACTCAGTTCAGTTCATGGAGTCTCTCCTAATGAGCTGATGATCTGGTTCAGGTGTGTTAAATAAGGGAGACAAACAAAATGTGCAGAGCAGCGGGTCCCAAGGACTGGAGTTGAGAACCACTGGACTAGAATAATGATGTTGAAAATTCAGCTTTGCCATTACAGGAATACATTTTTTTTTAAATCAAATAAATAGCCTTGGTGATGTGCATAAGAGACATCTTACCAACCACATACTTTTGAACTGTTGTTTTTACAATAGTCAATGCAATGTCTGCTTTGGAGCAGAACATGAGGTCAGAGAAAGAAAACCGCTGGTGTTGGAGTGACAGGATTGCAGGGCATGAGGCCTGAAAATAATTTCCTCCTTAGGGGAAAAACAAAACACAAACAAAACAACACGGCAGATTAAGGCCCAAGATATACAGAGGACACGGGCAGAACCAGAGTGAGAAGCTTTATCCATCTGAAACAGTGCACCAGGAGGAATGACTGCTTTATATGGTATAGTAAATCTTAGTGCATTTCTTTGTAGGCTAGTTCTATGTTTTTTGTTGTTGTTGTTGCTTTGTTGTGCTTTAATTCGCTTTGCTTCTTTGGTTTTGTTTGTTTTGTTTTGTCTTTTCTTTTTCAACAACTGTAAAAGGTATGCTTATCAAAATCGAAACAACTATTTATTAATTCCGCAATAATAAAATAATGTAATTAATGTTTTAGAATTACTAATGTACTAAAGAAGTTCACTCAGTTAAATTAAGGAAAGTAATGGCATTTCCTGTAGGACTTTATTTTGTGGAACAGAACAAAAACGAAAATTTTCATTGAAAAGCAACTTAAATTTGGTTTGTTCATCACACAAAGCTGCTCTATGGTATGCTATATGCTTTATTGAGCTTGAAAGGTTATATCTTCTGAAGGCCAAGTTGTTAAAGTTATGATAATGGATAATATCTTAGTTATTCAAGTGCATTTGAATATCTGAGTGTGCACACTCAAACACCATGTATACAGCAATGATGTGAACAATAGTGAAAGAGAAAAGCTCAAGTCAAAGTGTAGTAGTATAACAATCAGGACATCGGTGATGTGTAAACTGAATTTGGCAATAATACAGTGAATTACAGTGAAGTTATTGAATATTTTTCATAATAAAAATCATCAAAAAGATACATTTACAATTGTATATACAATTAAAAACTTTTTTTTTTAAATAAGTCTTGTAGTAGTATAACCATCAGGACAACAGTGATGTGTGAACTGATTTTGCCAACAATACAGTGAATTACAGTGAAGTTATTGAATATTGTTAAAAAAATCATAAAAATGATAAATTTACAATTGTATATACAATTTAAAATATATTTTTCCCAAAATAAGTGTTGTAGTATAACCATCAGGACAGCAATGATGTGTGAACTGAATTTGGCAACAATACAGTGAATTACAGTAAAGTTACTGAATATTTTTCAATAATATTTATTTAGTGTTATTTGTGGGACTGGTTTCGAGAACCCGACCATGTTAAAGCACATATGCAAATTCATACTGGAGTGAAACCCTACACATGCCAGAAGTGTGGGAAGAATTATGTATATCTACTTAGACATTTCAATGATCACAAATGCAAACCTGTGTGAAAAAGATGTTGTGGAAATATTGTAATATTTCCTAGGCAAATGTTTCCATTGTGAAAACATTAAATGAAAACATGCTGAACAATCTGTTGTAAATTTTTATGTTACATTTTCAATTATATGGACCTATATCAAGTGATTTGATGCATAATATCAGGGTACATTCACAGAGTAATAATAATTATGTAAATGTTGGCATGGCTATGAAAAACCTGGACATTTTAAATTGAGGAAATTGTGTTTTCCAAGTCTGAAATTCGCTGAAAATAATCAAATCTTAAACGCTATAAACATTTTTAAATGAATCTAAATGTTTCAAGTAAGCTCTGACATTAATGATTTCATTATTGGTCTTGTGAAGATGCTTGCGAATAATGTTATAGATTTATGCTTTTCAATGAATATTCAAAAAACCGGAATGGTTCCTCAACGAATTTATCTTATGAAAGTTTAAAAATCGTCATCACAAATTGCAGAAAAGGTAATGGTCAAAAGTGTTCAATGCTCTTTGTTATTAAAAATTATATTTGAGGGAACACTTGTAATTAAACCAACACATTTTTTATTTTTATTTTTTTACGAAAAATGTAATTAGGATTTTTTTTTTTTGTATTTTTTATTATTATTTTGTAATTAGCGAAGTTGGAGCAAGTATCCTTTGAATAGCGGTCAGAGACTTTTATTTTGAAAAAGTTCTTACCTCATTCTGAAGTATATTTGTTCTGAGAAATATTTTGTATTGACTGAGGTCAATAATGGGTCTTATTTTTAGGATCAAGTTTATACGCCTAATGTTTTGTTTGTTAATCATAACCAAATTGTATGACGAATGGCAAGCATTAGGGTACTTTTATTTTAAAACAAAGAGGAAGTAGTTTACTGCCCAGTGCAACTTTTCTAGGGAGTTCAAGATTCTGGCTAGTTGTCATACACAAACTGAGTTGGATTTTCTGGATTTACTGCACGTCTCTTAACTGTGGTCACTATGGCCCGGTATGAGCTTTTTCAGAGTCAAACCACTCTGGTTATGTCATTACTGACGGACACTGCTAAACTGGAGATACGAAAGACTTTTACATGCAGCTACGATGAATCTCATCTCACTATCAAATCAAACGATACTCAGATTCATATGGTATGAAAGTCTGTTATTAGAACTTCAACGTGTATGGTTGTAATTGATTGTTTATTAAAATAGTGAAATAATCCTCCTTTTGTTTACAGCCTGGGTCATTAACTTATAGTATTATTCATACGTGATTTTCTATTTTCTATTGTGTTTTAAACATGAAATTGGCCATACTAAGGTTTTTGACTGACTCTTTAACCTCTGCATGTCTCCTCTAAAGCTCATAAACCTATATTTAGTTTTAAATTAGATATTTGTAATTATCATAATGCTTTTTTTTTTTCTTTTTTTGAGTGTGAAAACTGTGCCGTTTCCTTTATTGTATTTACAATTTTTAAACATATAATTTCAAGGTTTTATATTTATAATTATTGCATTTTTCTCATTTCAATGCAGCTTAATTCCATAATGGATAGGTTTGCCAAAGAAGCAGTGCAGAAGATTTGCAGTCTCTTCAGATACTGTTCATCTGTTGCACCAGTTCCAGCACAAATGTGTTTGAATGGCCGAGATGACATAAAGAAGACTTCATCTCAGATGGGACGTGACCTCAGTGGAACAACATCTATCCTAAACCAGGAGTTTCAGGGTACTTGATTTCAGTATCAGGCCACTCTAGAGACTTGCAGATGTAGCACTCTCTGTCGTTAGTATTTGTGGTCATTTTTGTTTCGTGTTCCTCTCTCACAGGGGATGCTATATCTTTCTCTATGAGTCCTCTGAATGAGTTGGCAGCAACGTCTCACCAGCAACCATCAAGCACTGAAGTGAATAATAATACTGTGCAGTTTTAAAGAGAAATTTATTTTAACAAAACAACTTACAGTGTGTTAAATGTTGATTGAAACATTTACATGTAATGTGAATTATAGCATGCACAGGACGGTGATGCAAGCCAGTGTCTTATGGTGGCGGAAAGAGCAGAAGAAGCCATTCAGACAATATTCATCAGTGACGGTAAGAGTCCCAACTTTCAGTTTGAAATTACTCAGCCTCTTTACCATTTGCAATCATTCATTGTGTCAAGAACATCTAAATAATTTCTGCTGCTGTTTTACATTACCAACACTTACAGTCATGTGTATACATGTCAGTGTTGTTATTGTTAAAGGAACACTCCGACTTTTTGGGACTTTAGCTTATTCACAGTATCCCCCAGAGTTAGATAAGTCCATACATACCTTTTTCATTTCTGTGCGTTCTGCAAGTGTTATTTGACGCACCCACCGCTAGCCTAGCTTAGCACAAAGACTGGATGTAAATGTCTGGATAAGGTTGCATACTAATCCCAATAAGTGACAAAATAATGCAAACATTTTCCTATTTACATGCTGTGATCTGTATAGTCACAGCGTGTACAAATAACAAGGCTATATGAGACAGAGACCATTTTTAATCGTATAAATACTGGGAACTATATTCTCACTAGGCGTAGGAGCACAGATACTTGGGCGGAGGGGCTACTTTGTTTACGGAACCATCAACAGGGCGTCTCGTGTGCTGCGCTAATCACTCCGCCCAAGTAGCCACTCCGCCCAAGTAGCTGTGCTCCTACGGTTACAGAACGCACAGAAATGAAAAAGGTATGTATGGACTTATCTAACTCTGGGGGATACTGTGAATAAGCTAAAGTCCCAAAAAGTCGGAGTGTTCCTTTAAAGGTAGGGTAGGCAGTTTTGTTTTTAATGAGTTTGATACTCTCTTCACATCCTGATAGCAATCAAAAATAGAAGTGGTCTAAATATTAAAACATGTATGTATATCTTCTGTGGAAGTCTTAGGAACAAAATGTTTTTTGTCCAATCATTGCATTCAGTCCTGCCTGTCAGTATATGTATTTCTATACCTTCGCACACATGTCGGAAACAACAATCTTATGCTGCGTTTATGCCATGTCATAACTGTAATTAAAAGATAGCAACCCTGCCTTATGCCTGCTCTGCCTGGAGCTGTTCTCGTCCTCAGACCTCATGCGTTTCTATGCCAACACTAACGAGGCTGAAATGAATCGGCAGCAGTCAGGTGATTCAAGTCAGAGCTCTAAGTTGTTTACGGCCATTATTATTGTAATGTTATGTGCTTTTAGACATGAGGTAATTTAACGTCGTCTCTCGTAACGCTCTGCAGACTCTGCTCTGGCTGTGCATGTTCATGTCTTTTGGAGGAAGCATGGCTTTCGAGGCGCTCTGAAGGGAGGGTGGGATCTTATGGGATTTCAAAGCTAGCTTGCTATTGCTAGCCTCTCTGAAATTGCCTACTCTACCTTTAACTAAAACTTTTAAGAATGTATTTTGTTAATTCAAATAAAGCTTAAAAATACAAGCTGAAATCAAGATTGAAATATTAGATGAAAAACTTTAACAAAATTTAATGGCAAGTAACTGAAATAAAATAAGTTGAAGAAGTTTTGCTTCACTTTTATTTTATTTTATTTTATTTTTTGCTAAACTGGGAATATATGAATAGACTATGATTGATGTTGATGTAATGGTGTTTTTCACTTTGCCAGCTGCTGATGACGTGGGCTGGTCTGAAGATCAGGAAGGCGTGTTGCAGACATCAACCGAGCAACCTGAAAAGCCACAGGACAAAGAGTCTTTTGTATGTGAGCAGTGCGGAAAGGCCTTTCCAAAGATGTTCTCTCTTGTGCAGCACAAACGTGTGCATTCAATCGTGAGGCCGCACAATTGTGAAAAGTGCGGGAAGAAATTCACACTGCTGAGAGCGCTAGAGACTCACCTTCGCAAACACTCGCAGAAGTTCGAGAAGAAGAAATTTCCCTGCGCTACGTGTGGAAAGAGCTTCAGGGATCTCGCAGCGCACAAACTGGTCCATGCGGAAGTCAAACCATTTACCTGTGAAATATGCGGACAGGGATTCACAATCAAAAGAAGTTTATACATGCACCAAAGGGTGCACACGGGCGAAAAACCGTACAAATGCGACACCTGTGGGAAGTGTTTCTCCCTGATTGGCACGTTAAACTACCACAAGAGAATTCATTCCAGTGACAGGCCCATAAAGTGCAGCCATTGCAATAAGACCTTCAAGTACCATAAACTTTTGAAACACCACCTTCGTGTGCACACGGGTGAGAGGCCGCACACGTGCGACGTCTGTGGGAAAAGTTTTGCGCTTTCCGGGACTCTGAAACGCCACATTCTCATTCACACCGGCGACAAGCCTTACGTCTGCGAGGTGTGTGGCAGAAGATTCAATCAGAGAAGCACTCTCAAAGGCCACATGCGGGTGCATGGAGAGAAGCGATTTATGTGTGAAATGTGTGGGAAAACATTCCAGTATAATTATGTCCTAAGGAACCATATTCTAACGCACAATCAAATTGGAAATCCGGGAGATAAGAGCAACGCTCATCGCTGCAACGTGTGCGGGAAGTTCCTGAGCTCCGCCTATGCATTGAAAACTCACCTGCAGCTGCATTCGGACAACAGCAAACCGTTTACGTGCACGTTATGTGACAGGAAGTACAGCAGCGTACATTCCCTCCGGATGCACCAGCAGCTCCACACGGGGGAGAAACCTTTCAAGTGCGAGATCTGCGGTAAGGATTTTTCTCTGAGGGCTTCGTATAAAACCCATATGTTTCTGCATTCAGGAGAAAGACCTCACAAATGCGTATTGTGTGGGAAAAGATTCAAGCTGTCAAGCTCTCTGAAGATGCATATACGCACTCATACCGGTGAAAAACCTCACAAGTGTGAAACGTGTGGGAAGGCGTTTCATTTATCGGCCAATTTGAAAAGACACAGGCTTGTGCACACCGGGGAAAAGCCGTTTACCTGTGAAATTTGTTTGAAGAGTTTCACACAGCCCAACAATTTGAAGGCACACATGCACATTCACACTGGCAACAAGCCGTACACATGCACTAAGTGTTGGAAAAGTTTCGCCTATCAGAGAAATTTCAAAGATCACAAATGCGTTCCACTTTAAATCATTTCAGCTTTCTGAACTGAAATGACTAAATTGAGTAATGTTTACCTACAGGTCCCTGGATTTTATGTAGGATTATAAATAATTTTGTGGAAATTACAAGAAATGCTTGACTGTATTTATTTATCAAAAAATAAAAAGTTTTTCCTTGTACTTTTAGGTCTGTTTTATCATCTATAAATTCGCACTGAAATTTCAAGCCTTATTGGGTTAATACTCTCAAAAACACACAAGGTTTACATAAACACAGTTGGTTATGTCTAAAGTGAAAGCAAAGATTTGAGAGAAAATCAGGTGCGTGTCATATGCATGTATATTGAAATGCTTCCTGTCTTAAAGTGACAGTAGCCAAATAGTGAACATGCTGCCACTTGTCCTTAAAGGGATAGTTCCCCCAAAAAAATGTTATTCTGTCCTTATTTACTCACTCTAATGTTGTTCCAAACCTGTAATTCTTTCTTGTGCTGAACACAAAAGAAGATATTTTGAAGAATGTGGCTAACCAAACAGTTGCTGGTCCCCATTGACTTCCATAGTAGGAAAATAGAACTATGGAAGTCACTGGGAAACTTATGTGGGTTTAAAACAACTTGAGAGAGTAAATGATGACAACTTTCATTTTTGGGGGAACTATCCCTTTAATGTTAATAAAACAACAAAAAACAGAGAAAATCACTCACTGCTCTGAGAACTTTAATAGTAGCTTTCATAAGTATCAATGTATAATTTATACAGTGAAGTCTATGTAGTGTTTTATCTTTATATCTGTTCATTTAATTTCTTTCTTGAATGCTTCTTTCTTGAATACACTTACTGTAGCTGAAAAAAATAAAGCATTGTTTATTTAATGTGTATATTGTATGTTGTGAATATGTAATGTGTATCTTTGTTCTTATCTTTTATCTTTTTATATTCGTTACTTTTATATGTTGTTACCTTGTAAGGCTTTGTTTTTTAAAAAGGGACATTAGTTTGGCTGTAATGCTCCGTCACCTTTTTTGTCATGTCATGTCGGTGTCCGTATCGGTGTCAGTACTGGTGTGTTTGTGTCGGTGCTGGTGTGTCTGTGCCAGTGTGCCCATTCCAGTGTCCGTGTCCAGTATGTATGTGTCGGTGCCGGTGTGTCTGTCTGTGCCAGTGAGCCCATTCCAGTGTCCGTGTCCAGTATGTATGTGTCGGTGCCGGTGTGTCTGTCTGTGCCAGTGAGCCCATTCCAGTGTCCGTGTCCAGTATGTATGTGTCGGTGCCGGTGTGTCTGTGCCAGTGAGCCCATTCCAGTGTCCGTGTCCAGTATGTATGTGTCGGTGCCGGTGTGTCTGTCTGTGCCAGTGAGCCCATTCCAGTGTCCGTGTCCAGTATGTATGTGTCGGTGCCGGTGTGCCCATTCCAGTGTCCGTGTCCAGTATGTATGTGTCGGTGCCGGTGTGTCTGTCTGTGCCAGTGAGCCCATTCCAGTGTCCGTGTCCAGTATGTATGTGTCGGTGCCGGTGTGTCTGTGCCAGTGTGCCCATTCCAGTGTCCGTGTCCAGTATGTATGTGTCGGTGCCGGTGTGTCTGTCTGTGCCAGTGAGCCCATTCCAGTGTCCGTGTCCAGTATGTATGTGTCGGTGCCGGTGTGTCTGTGCCAGTGTGCCCATTCCAGTGTCCGTGTCCAGTATGTATGTGTCGGTGCCGGTGTGTCTGTCTGTGCCAGTGAGCCCATTCCAGTGTCCGTGTCCAGTATGTATGTGTCGGTGCCGGTGTGTCTGTCTGTGCCAGTGTGCCCATTCCAGTGTCCGTGTCCAGTATGTATGTGTCGGTGCCGGTGTGTCTGTCTGTGCCAGTGTGCCCATTCCAGTGTCCGTGTCCAGTATGTATGTGTCGGTGCCGGTGTGTCTGTCTGTGCCAGTGTGCCCATTCCAGTGTCCGTGTCCAGTATGTATGTGTCGGTGCCGGTGTGTCTGTCTGTGCCAGTGTGCCCATTCCAGTGTCCGTGTCCAGTATGTATGTGTCGGTGCCGGTGTGTCTGTCTGTGCCAGTGTGCCCATTCCAGTGTCCGTGTCCAGTATGTATGTGTCGGTGCCGGTGTGTCTGTCTGTGCCAGTGTGCCCATTCCGGTGTCCGTGTCCGTGCGAGTGTCCTTCCCAGTGTATGACAAAAATTTGGCCCTGATATCCAAGTGGTCAGTGCACTGACATATAGCACTGTTGGGCTTTTGGCGACCCGAGTTCAAGTCCCGGCTCGAGGGTTTTTATTGATCTCATACTGTCCTATCATAATAAAAGGCAAAAACTTTCAAAAATTATTTTTTAAACTGATGGCACTTGAACTTAAACTGATTAAGCTCCATCCACACAAAAAAATTAATCAGCCTTTTTTTTAAGCCACTGTATCAACACCTCTCTCATAATGGGAGTGCGGGAATAGATTCTGACAGCTGTTATGTTGGCCGTCATTTCTGTTCCCTCCATATTTCTTACACAAAAAGGATCAAATAATTGATAGCCGCAGCCTGCAGCCCTAATCAGTTTGATACATTAGAACATATGTCAAACTGATTAGGGCTGCAGCTATTGATTATTTTATTAATTGAGTATTCTGCCGGATTATTCCATCGATTAATCAAGTATCAAGTAAAATTGTGGCAATAAAAATAGATCCAAATGAACAACAGCCTTTAAAATGACTTAAAATACAAATATTATAACAAGCAATAATAATTGGTTCAAATAGGCTAAAGTATCAAAGTAAGTAATCATAGGCTATGGGTTTTATTGAACCACACTGTTAAAATACACCATATAAAATAAATGATATAAACTAAAATAAACATAATTCGTACATTACGTATTATAAAAAATGCCTGCAGTCTGCAGAGGGTGTCAGCGGCCTGGTGTTAGTAGTTGCTGCACTACAGCATGTTTAATATTGGCCAAACAACATTTAATTCAAATGTCAACTTAATCTTTAATATTTGCCCAGATAGCAGACAGACGTCGATTCAACGTCTATGTTTGGTTGTAAACGTCAGTATCGTCGTCTAGTCTATCAAATTTCAACGATGAATCAACGTTCACTATTTGATCAGAACGTTATTACGTCAAAATACAACATCGATTCAACGTCGAAATTGAGGTTGATTCACCATCAGATGCCGCCAACGTATGGTCGAAATCATAACATTTGATAATATATCATTATAAATGTTGAAAGTCGGTTAGAACAATCAGACGTCGCGTGCACTATAAAGCCCTATTCGTACGGAATAGGACGTATATCTTTTAATTTATTATTTATTGATATCATTTTAATTTATTATAAAAAAAACGATTAAGCCTAAACGGCACAAGTTTATAGAAGTGGCTGTTTAAACCTTCATAGTGAGCAGAGAAATCTAGCAGATTTATAAAACCTGTACACACACACACACACACACACACACACACACACACACACACACACACACACACACAATTGAAATGAAAATAAACTCCAGTCCAGTTAGGGGCAGCAGGGAGCACAACCACAACGCTGTTTAATACAAGAGAAGAGAACAGGAAACGAAGATTGTAATGGCTTTATTGAAATTATAATTATATCTGTCACCAAAACAGCAGCAGGACAAAAATGTCGTTGGAATCTGATGTTGTCTCTGTTTTGGAGACGCTTGTAAAGGACACGGTAAAAGAAATGACTACATTCGTGGACTTATCAGGCATACCTCCACTGACAGAAACTAACGTTACAGCAAACGAGTCTGTCACTCTGGACTTTACAGTAAGTGAGCAAAAAGTTTACAAAATGACTGAATGTTTGCTTGCTAGTTGCTACGTTTGTTTGTAAGGCTTATATCATAACCTGCATTGTTTAATTAGATATGGCAATAAATCAAAGGTGCTGCAGATAAATTGGTCAGATAAAATGTTCATTCGTTGATATTGTGGCACCCTAGTAACATAATTTAGGATAAATAATCTCTTTCCAGATTCTCAGTTTGTTCACCAATTGTAGTCTTGATTGCATTTGTCAATCTTAACCATTCAAATCTGTTATCCATGTTATTGTATAAAAAAAAATCAAAGTTTGCAAATATTTTTGGTCCCTTAATGAATGACAGCTTAATTTAGGCTAGTAAGTTTATAATTTATTTGTTTCTATATTTTAGACCAAACTGAACTGTGTGTTAGAACGTAACGCAAAGGAAGCTGTGGAGAAAATATGCCAGCTTTTCTCTGCACTTCAGCATCTTGAAACGACTCAGAGTGCACAGGACAGCTTGACTACAACACTAAAGCAAGCTAAGAAACGGCAGAAGACTCTACAGGGAGAGACTAATCTAACCGACAGTGCTCTCTTCAGAAGTCAGTCCAGTGACCAGCTTACTCTAGGTGAGATTTATTACTTATGCTTCATTCACACCACTATGCTTCTCAGAGCAAATCTTTAAGATGTGTGATCCGTTGTGCCATTGCAGTCTCTACGGAGAAAATCATTCTGAGCTGGGAGGAGGAGGAGATCATAGAAACTGAGCATGTGAGAACAGTAAGTTATTCACACATAATAGATCACAACAGTTAGGTTCTGAAAGTATAAAATCTCTTTATTCATTTTTTTAAAGAAATTATTACTTTTATTAAACAAGGACATATTAAAGGGGTCATGAACTGCATTGTTTTATTGTTTCAGAATGTTTCCTGGGGGTGCACCTATAATGTTAGTATGATTTTACTTAAAAAATTGTCATAATTTATAAATAAAAGGCATTTTTCCTAGCATGATTTTAGCATCTGATTTGAACGCTCTGTGTCTGCTGTGAGACTTCACTGTAAACGCCCACTGCTGTGATTGGCTGACATGTTTGCATATGAAATAGCTAGTATTACATGTGGAAGTCTCAAACTTTTAGCACGTTTTTACTATTACAGCTCTCAATGTTAACTACTCGTGAAAAGTGCTAATTATAGCATTACAATTAGATCTATGGCATTATATTTAGATCGTGGCATGAATGGTTGCAGTGATGAGCATGTAGCCGATCACAGACATAGCGATATCGTCATTGCAACTTGATTTCTGCACACTAATGCTTTCATCATAACTAACAGTGCAAACACAATGTAAATAAGAGATTTGTTGATTATTACGGGAATTTTGGTGCGAGTCCAGAACTCACTTAGTCACTTAGAAACGCGCTGTTTGATTGACAGCTACAGCTATTGTAAGCAGAGCGTTCTTTGATCGTTTTCTATATATAATTCAATCAGTTTAAATAACAGATTATTTACACCCTACTAAGAGAAACAATGTGAAGTTGACCGTTAGTCACTGGTTTGATTTACTGACAGGACAGAGAACATCAGAAATCACTGGTCACAGATCAGGCATTAGAATGAACATGGTTACTTACATGTTGTGGCAATACTGTTGAGTCCATATTGTAAAAGTCTGCAAAGCCTGCGCTGAGTTTGCGGACTGATTTACCAAAGAATCCAGTGAAATGTACCGAATACAAATAAAAAAATTTCAACTGAGACAGTCACATTGTTGAAAATAAATATCCACATTCCTAGCTTTAGGATCCTTTGGAGGTTATGTTATTTTTAGTCCAGTGAGTGACCCTGTGCTCTTCTCTCATCCTCATCTCACTAACGCCAGTGGGCAGGGCCTACATTGATTTTCTTATGCAGAGGCAGACTTTCACTACCTTATTACTTCATAAAGAGGCACATTCCAGGACGAGTCGTTTGCTGGGCCTGGTAACAATAAAAACTGATTTTGGACTAACAAGGAAGTTTTCAGTTCTGAAACTTTCAGGGTATTCTTATAATATTATGACCTCTTATATGTCAAAATTTCTCAGTTCATGACCCCTTTAAATTGATCAAAAGTGATACTATTGAGATTTCTATTTCAAATAAATGCTGTTCTTTTTAACTTTCTTTTTCATCAGAAACCTGAATTTTTTATCACGGTTTCCACAAAAATATTAAGCTGTTTTCCACATTGATAATAATAAGAAAAGTTTTCTGAGCACCAAATCAGCATATTAGAATGATTTCTGAAGGATCATGTGGCATTGAAGACTTGAATACTGGCTGCCGAGAATTCAGCTTTGACATTACAGGAATAATTTACATTTTAACAGAATCTTACAAAACATAAAAAAAATCTTACCAACCCCAAACTTTTGAACGGTAGTGTATACATACCGCAATAACACATTTCTTTCATGTTGATCTAAATTGTTCTCTTTTTCTGTTTTGAAAAGCCCATTAAAACACAGAAGACTGTGATCATTAAGGATGAGATGTCAGCTGATTGTGCAGAAAACAACAACCCTTCTGTGTTTGTGGTGTTGCAGGACAGTGATGATGAGGAAGAATCTAGAACTTTGAGCATCTTAAGAAGCAAACGTGCTCAGCTGAGATGTCGTAAGAAAGACAAAGCGTTCAGCTGTAAACACTGTAGAAGGAAATTTGACTCACTCGTTCTTTTGAGAGCTCATCGGGTCATTCATGCGGCGGGAGAGAAAACCTTCATCTGCTCGCAGTGTGGTAGGCGTTTTGGCAGTAAAGGCAATTTGGATGTACACTACCAGCTTCATACTGACAAGAGCCCTTATGCTTGCAGTCATTGTGGCAAGACCTTCACCGAACATAAACAGCTGATGTATCACCAGAGGATTCATAACGAAGACAGGACTTTTATGTGTAAAGTTTGTGGGAAGTCTTTTCATCAAGCTTACTGTCTCAGGAAGCATCTGGTCGTGCATTCGGGAGAGAAGCTGCATAAATGTGACGTATGTGAGAAAAACTTCCACTTTCGAAACAATCTACTTCGGCACCAGAGAATCCATACAGGCGAGAAGCCGTTCACCTGCCAGACGTGCGGGCGAAGTTTCAACCAGCTCGATTCGCTGAAGGCGCACAAACTAACTCACACCGGCGAGAAACCGCACAAATGCAAATTGTGCGGTCAGGGCTTTGTCCAGAAGTGGATGCTTCGGCTTCATGAGGGACAGCAAACGGGACAAACCGGACACGACTGTGTTGTATGCGGGGTGGTTTTGGGTTGCACGAACGCCTTAAAAACGCATCTCACTATTCATGCGGGACAGTTTCCAGTCGCCTGTATCGTGTGTGAAGAGACCCTCGACTCTATTAACACCTTGAAATCTCACCATCACCATCAACACACCGTCGCTACCAAATACAGCTGTTGTGTGTGCGGAAAGTCCTTTAAGAGTGTTGCTGGTGTGAAAACTCATGAGAGGATTCATACGGGAGAGAAGCCCTATAGCTGCTCCGTGTGCGGGAAGACATTTCGGCAGCAGAATTGCCTAAAAGCTCACCTGACCTTGCATACCGGCGAAAGACCTTTTAATTGCGACGTGTGTGGAAAAGGTTTTTGCACATTGGGAAATCTCCGTCGACATCAGCGCATACACACCGGAGAAAAGCCGTTCAGATGTGCCACATGCGGGCGGGAATTTAACCAGTCAAATTCGCTCAAAGCTCACATGACCATTCACACTGGGGAAAAGCAATACATGTGTGACAAGTGTGGGAAGAGTTTTGCTTATCTAAGAAATTTGAGGTGCCATAAATGTATATAGATTTAAATGGATCATTCACTCAAAAATGAAAAAATTGTCCTTGTTTACTCTTGATACAGATGTCTCTCTTTCTTTTTTTCAAACACTTTGGACCACATTGACAAAAAAAAAAACATTTCTCAAAATAACTTACATACAGGTTTGGAACAACATGTGGGTGAGTAATCGATGACAGAATTTACATTTTTGGGTAAACTAACTAACAGGATTAGTTGTGTTTTAACAGGGATCTGTGTGCTTTGTTAATTTGTCTTCAGTTTTTCAGCTTGATATAAATATTTCAGTACACTAGTTCCCTCAGAAAATTCTGTTTAATGTAGAATTAATCTTCAAATTAATGTGAAATAAACTGTAAAGTTCTTAAAAATCAACAAATAAATCAAAGTCATCAGATTATGTAGTGATCTAGTCTTTTTTAATCTATGCTTATAGAGGTGGGTAATGTTTTTTTACATTTTTGTTTAACTTTTAACATTTTTTAAACACTTTCTTTAATCTTTGTTACCTTGTAGGACTATATTTTTAAATTGGGAAATTAGATTGGCTTTGCTTCTCAATAACTTGCAAAATAGTCTTAAAAACCAACAGGAAAAATAATTGTGATAAGATTGTGATTTTGTTCTGATCAAATCAGAACATCCAATTGCAGACACAGAGTTTCTTTTCTTTTTCATTTTTTTCAATTCAATTTAAGAACAAACTTAAGGATGTGAGCAATACATTTATTAAATGTATTTATTTACATAATAAAATATAGTCTACAATATCATGTGTCTTGTTTCTAGTTGGTTGCATGGATTGTAACAACAGTGCTGTGTTATTCCCAAATTATTTTTGAATTTAGATGCTTGAATATTAGTCCTGTATTAATAAAACTGACTTGGTCACAAAAAAGTCAAAATTTTATTGGTAGTGGATATTCTGACTTAATCTATATTAATGTCCTAGATGTTTAATTATTCAACTCAATTTAAAAAATGAAAAAAAGTGTTACTTGTTTGAAAATCTTTCACATTGAGAAACTTAAAAACAAAACATAAAACTAGTAACTTTAGATATAGATGTTTCAATGCATTTCCTTATCATCCACCCTTCCTGAATAGACTTCATCTTCCGTTATAGCTAGCCTCTACCTAAGTTACATTTATTACTTGTTACTTGAACATTATTTCTGTCTGTTTCTTAAAAACTACAGTGATTTTATTATGAAAAATGGGTAGTCTAAACAGACAAAACATTTGTCAGTTGTATAGAAGTTACAAATTAATCTAATGTATCCATAAATATGAATTAATATATAGTTGTAAGTTTATTGTCATCCTTAGAACAATTTTTAATTACAAGCTTGGGCCAATAAAATGAAGAAACACAGAAAATGTCTATCTGAAAAAAATGTATGAAGAGAAATCTGATCCAACCTAGTTTTTCAGACAAACAACCACAGTTTACAGCCGGTTGTACATCTTTGCCTTGAGATGTAGTTTTTAAAAACACCCAGATGAGTGAGTGCATAAGAATCTGATTTGGGTTCTGAAATGAGTAAAAGGAAATCCCCTCTTGCTGCATCAGCATGTGGCTTCTTTAAACGCTTTGTCTTGTCACACACTCTGAGAATAGGCTGCAAGTATTCAGCATAGCAGTTTATTTTATGGAACAATAATGCAAAACGTTAACATAATTCTCAGATACATCATTTTTCAGTGTTTTATGGAATATAGTCATGTTCTCTGATGAGCATTTGCATTTCAGATATGTTAAAAATTATTAATCCTTTCCGCAGAAGCTGTGGTGGTTTCTGTTCTCAACACTTTAACCACACATGTAGTCGTTTAGCATAGCACAGCAATTTCATAAGAAAAGCAAACCCTGAAAGAAAACAATGAGAACCAACAGTTTCTCCATATTTAAAGAGAAGCAGGCTGAACTTGTACAATGCTTTGATAACGATGATGGGAAAAGAGCTGGGTAGGAGAGATTCTGGCCAGAGGAGCACATAGGTGTAGGTTTTACCAACTGAGTATTATTGTTAAACCACTGACTTAGATACAGAATGGACACACAAGAACAATCCCATGGATTCCCATCAAGATGGACAAGTATTCGGTTTCCTAAAGGCATCAGAGTCCCATTTTCCAATGAGCGCAGGTGATTAAATTTGATATCGAGTTCATGTAATTTCACTAAGCCTTGAAACTGTGCTGGATGAATATGCTGGAGATGGTTTCTGTCCAAATGGAGCTCTTCCAACTTGGCTAGAGCAGAAAACAATTTGCTGGGCAAGTGTCTGAGATGGTTGTTTTGCAGGTGGAGCATTGTGAGACTTCTCAAAGATGTGAAGATGTCTTCTGGAAGCTTTTTGAGAGTATTAAAGCTCAGATCCAGCTCTTTCAATTTGAACAGATCTTTGAAGATATCAGAGGAGATGAAATGTAACTTATTGTTGGACACATCTAGAACCCTCAGGTCCCTAAGACCTGTGAAAAATCCAATAGGGATGGTTTCTATCTGGTTGTTGTTCAGCCCTAACTCCCTTAAACAACTAAGGTTAATCAGTAGCTCTGTAGGTAGACTTGCCAGGCGGTTGTTGCTGAGTTTCAGAGTCCGTAGTCTGACTAAACCTTTAAAGGACAACTTTGGAATGGAGTGGATATGATTGTTCTCCAGATTGAGTTCCCTCAGATGATGTGTCCTTCCGAAGAGGTGCTTGGGAATCTTCACGAGGGTGTTGTTGCTAAGATCGAGATGCTTAAGCTTCCTCAGCTTCACAAACGTGTGTGAGTGGAGCTTCGAAATGTGATTGTTGTCCAACTGTAGATCATGCAATGCTGAAAGTGGGTGAAAGAGGTCTTGTGGAATAGCAGAGATATTATTGTTGTCCAGCTGGAGCTCAGTTATCTTGCTTAAGTTGTTAAACACGATGTTTGGAAGGGACATCAGATTGTTGTGATACAAATTAAGGTTCTCAAGCTTCCCCAAGTCTTGAAACACATGTGGCGTAAGTGTCCCTAATTTATTGAAACTCAAATCCAATGCGCCCAACTGGTAAAGACCTCTAAAGGAACCGTCAGACATAGAAACAAGAGCATTATGACTCATATCCAAATGCCTCAGTGCTGGAACCTTAAAGAAAATGTCCTCAGGAATTGAAGTTATGGAATTTTTTAGAAGATGGAGGCTAGTGAGGTTTGAAGTATCCTGAAGGACACTGGCAGGTATGGCATTTAGTCCATTTCGACTAAGATCGAGGTGCTGTAGCCTTATGGCACCCTTAAAACTCCCATTGCCTACACTTTTTAGGTTGTTTATTGACAGATAGAGTTTAGCTAGATGGGTGCAGTTCTCAAATACATCCACCTCGATCATCTCGATCATGTTACTTCTCAGTTGGAGGTCCATAAGGGCAGGAGCTCCCTCCAGGACCCCATAAGATAAACTAAATATCTCGTTCATATTCAAATTGAGGATTTGAAGCTTGGTCAGACCATATAGAAACATCTGAGGAAGAGTTTTAATGTAATTGTCACTGAGATCCAACACTTGGAGGTTCAGCAAACCATGAAATTGTCTTGGTCCTAATGTACTCAGTTCATTTCCACTCAGAAATAGCTTTGAAAGTCTGCTCATGTTCTGCCAATTGGTATTCAGTGACATATTGAAGGAATTCTTGGTGAGGTCCAGAACCAACAATTCTTCCAAACCTTTATTTGGGAGAGCTTCAATCATGTTATTTGTAGCATATAATTGCCTGGTACCCTGAGGCAGATAAGGGACCTCCTGAAGTCTCTGGCTTGAGCATATTATGATGTAAATATCTTCACATTTACATGGTATAGGACAGGCATCAATCACTGAGATGAGAGCCAGAACCACTGACAAGGGCCAAAACATTTTTAATGATGTGATCTGCAAGACCTAAAGAAAACCACAAGTTACATGTGACACTATGTGAAACCGGGCATGTATTCAAATGTTCTCATTTTCATTGTAAACAGCTGATAGCAAATTATGAGACAGAATTAAAGTATGTAATGCTTTTTTGCTGAGATGCAACATTTGAATTAATTAAAATAGCAGAATATCCATTCTCAGCTATCGATTAGCTGTTTTTTTTTTAATTAGTTTTAGAAATCAATCATGTATTATATTACAAAATCGAATTATATGATTTTTTAATGTTTTTAAAAGTATCTTTTTTGCTCACCAAGGCTGCATTTATTTGATAAAAAACAATAAAAAAATAGTAATATTGTGAAATATTATGACAATTTAAAATGACTGTTTTCTATTTAAATATATTGTAAAATGTAATTTATTCCTGTGATCAAAGCTGAATTTTAAGCATCATTACTCCAGTCTTCAGTGTCACATGATCCTTCAGAAATCATTCTAATATGATGATTTGATGCTCAAGAAAAATTCATTATTATTATCAATGTTGAAAACAGTTGTGTACAAGTAGTAGTGTTTAATGTTACAAAAGCTTTAGATTTCAGATAAATGCTGTTCTTTTGAACTTTCTATTCATCATAGCATCATGAAATAAAAACGTAAATAACTGTTTTCAACATTGATAATAATCATAAATGTTTCTTGAGCATCAAATCATCATATTAGAATGATTTCTGGAGGATCATGTGACACTGAAGACTGGAGTAATAATGCTGAAAATTCAGCTTTGATCACAGGAATAAATTACACTTTACTGTATTCACATAGAAAACAGCTGTTTTAAATTGGAATAATATTTCACAATATTACTGTTTTTGTTTGTATTTTTAATCAAATAAATGCAGCCTTGGTGAGCAGAAAATACTTATTTTAAAAACATTAAAAATCTTACTGACCCCAAACTTTTGAACGGTAGTGTATATAATATATCTTTTTGATATTTCTTTTAAGTTGCTCTTAATGCATGTAGACACACTTACCTGCAGAGTTGACCTGCAAAACAGAATGGTTGTGAAAAATGTAAAATGCCCTATCACAATAGCATAAGGTAAAAAAAAATAACCTGTCAGCAGAACAACTGAGCTTAAAAGATCCTATCTCTGATGTCACATGCGATCCGTATTTCTTCATCTTAACCACATAGATGCAACTAAAATCTCACCACAGCTAGGGGAAACCCAACAAATACAAAAGGTGTGTTTTTACATACAAAAGGTGTGTAGTTTTTAATGAATACTGAATATTTCATTAATACTATATATATATATATATGTGCATATATTGTATATATGTATGTGTATATATATAAAACAGTTGTGCTCTAGATCATCAGTTAGGGTATGAATAGATACAAGCAGATGTAATCCTTGTCACTCTAAAAGCATTGGGTTAAAAATAAGCCAATTTCAATTTTGGACAAACCCAAACGTGGGTTATGTAAACCAGGGCTGCCAACACGTATTTCATTTCAGAGTCACGCCAATTGACACTGTTCTCACGCTCTCACATCATTCTATAAATTTTCATACAGTCTATATTCATTCTGCGTAAAAAAAAAAAAAAAACTATAACAGAGCAAACAGAGGACAATGCGCTGACAGACAAGGTTACTTTTGATATCTCATCCTTTTGACTAGTTACAACACAAAACAGCTAAACATGAATAAACATCAGAGGGTGTGTTTTTAAAAATCCAGTACAACCTACTGAAATGTATGATGTCTCATGTAATTGCTCAATCAATGTTTCAACCGTGGATAAAACAGCTTGTAAACAGGGATGGGCAGAATTTCAAATAAATGTATTTAAAATATGTATTTGAAATACAAAATACTACTTTATATTTTGAATCAAAAGTATTTTGTACTGAAATGCATTTAATCTTAGAATTTTTGTATTTTCAAAATACATAAACTACTTTTTGGCAGTCAACCTCTTTATTAGGCTGCTGATTTCCTGTGTCAACTAGTTCACTTTCAGTTCACTGTATCAACGTGCCACTTTCATGCGCGTAAGCTGCAGATGTATGACTCCATCTATAATTGGGTGAGTGAATTTTCTGAATTCCTAAGGAAATTAGGAATAAAGCTGTCTTCATGTTCAATCAGAAATGTCCTACTTCCAATTTCTGAAGTTGTGACGTGATTACAAGCTTCTCTTATTCAAGTGCTTTGCTGTTGGAAAGAACTGAAATCATGAGGACACCAGGTTTCTTGGGGAAATCTTATTAAAGCCAAAATCTATTGAAGATAATTAATTTTGAATAAAATAATCTGATTTGTTGACAACCATTATAAACATTTACAGATCTATCTATATAGTCGGCTAGTTGACGATTCTGGATTTTCAGTCAAATACATGCTGTTTTACTTTTTTACTTTACTTTAACATTGTTGTGAGAGTGGCGCGGGCGCGATCGAAAAGTGGAAACATAAAAACATACTATGTCATTTTGATCATACTGGACATCGTTCAAACTGCAAAGTGTTTATTTATATTTGTGTACACACAACATTGTGCTTTTGTCAAACTGTAAACTCTTTTCAAACTGTACAAACAAACCTACAACTGTTACCCAACCAAAATCACACACATACGGTTTACAAGCAAAAGATATTTATCCAACCCGATTTAAAAACAGTCTGTGGGTGCCATCTTTTGGACATTCATCATATTGCATTGGTTTTCATTTCTTGTCCTCAAACCGAGCACCAATCTATTTATTTTTAAGTTACACATTCTACATTGATTAATAAAGAAAATCAAATGTGTTTTTAATGGTAGTATTATTTTATACAGAAATCAATTATTTATAATTCAGATGAGAATAAAGTTAGTGTTAATTTGGAAAACAAATATATTAAATTTATATATATATATATATATATATATATATATATATATATATATATATATATATATATATATATATATATATATATATATATATATATATATATATATATATATATATATATATATATATATATAAAATATTAAATATAGCAAATTAATTTACAATTACCAAACATATCTCAAGGTCTTTGTCTTTTTATTAATTTAATTAATAAACTAATTAACTATTGTCAATGCACTACAAATAAACTGGTTCTATGGTTCCTTTACTTTATTAATAAAACTTATTTAAAAAATACAAGGCTAAAGACTTTTATTTTCCTTTGGTGGTACAGCCTGAGACATACACAATAAAAAAAAAATTGCCTTCTACATTTTTATTTTGCTTTTCCCTCCATTGTACCTAAGTCGTACCGAACCGTCTGAACCGAGGTATGAACCGAACCGTGACTTCTGTGTACCATTCCACCCCTACAAGGTTATCTAGCTTTTGTGGGGGAAAAAATCATTCCTGTCTGTCACAGCAACAGCTGTTTTCCCCTCCGCCATGTTTAAAGTTTATGGCACACCTAACTCGGAAACTTGGGTAAAAAATTATTATTACTGTTTATCAATACAGTAAATCGAGAACCATACCAGACCCGTTATAAATCTAAATGTAGGCCTACTTTAATTAAATTAATTGAAATAGGGTTTTTCCTGCATAGACAATTATGAGGCGGCCGCCTCCGTCAAATTTCGTGCCGCCTCCGCCTCTCGACAAAACTCGGACAGACAGTCACGTGCTCATACACTTTTTCCACTGTGACGGTTCTGTTGCGGTTCCCGCTTTTTCCACTGTGACGGTTCTGTTGCGGTTCCCGCTTGTGTCCATAGTGCTGCACGGATCATAATCCGCGGGCCGAGCGGGCCAAGTAATAACAACATTCCATTCAATCAAAGGTGGAAGACAGATAAATCATTATAATGTGTTGAGTGTAATAAAGACACGGAACTCCCATCATGGTAACTTACCTAATGTACGGACGGTAACAGCGCTGTTGAGGTTCGCGCCGTTATTTATAACATATTAATTATAATTAGTTATATAGGCTACACACGACCAGAGTTCCGTTTTCCTGAATGCTATCACGATTGAAACCGAGATATTGATTTCATAACAGTTAAACAAATAGTTAAAATTAAGTTACTTACATTTTTAGACGCAATGACTGTTTTTGTTCTGTTTCAGCAGCGAAAATAGTTCCAAACAATAGAAACATAGAGCATCTCACAGCAACACGCATCTATGATTCATTACTGAATGATTCAGCGTTTTGAACTAATCACTCGAGTCAAAGATTCAATTACCCATTATTAAAGAGCAACTTGCAGGTTAAATTTATAACTGAATTAATACTTGATATTGTCTGAAGAGGTTTTTTAAAAACACATATGTAGAAATTACTAATGAAATCTAATTGGTTGTAGAGATTTTGATGAAAATGTGCTAGGCTCTGGAATACGCCTTTCCCCCTATAGCAACGCGTCATATGACGTATGCCGAGGTAAATATGAGCTCGCGTTCAGCCAGCGCTCTGTGGGTGTAGTAGTTAGAGCAGTAGTGAGCGACAGAGAAAGTTTTAGATCGAGTTTTAGAGAAGCCATAATGGTAAATGATTGTGTTTGTGCTGGTTGCACAAAATCCAGCCTGTCAGGACATCGTGTCCATCATTTTCCTTCTAGGAAAAACAAGGCTTTTCGTTCTTGGGTGCGTTTTGTTCAGGTGAAGAGAGCAGACTTCACTGCCGCGTCTGTCACCGCACACTCGGTCGTTTGTGGCGCACATTTCACTCCGGAGAATTATGCACACATCTTCGGGTTCTCCCGCCGGATGTAGGCGCGAGCACAACATCAACTGGCAAACGCAATGTAAGCGGAACGAAACTGAGCTACTCGTTATTGTGTTTGTGTGGACTGTTTATCAGTTTGGACCAGTGCAGCGCGAGCCTGATCAAGCAACACTGTAGCCTAACTGCGAGATCCAGTAAATAAAGCATTTGAATTCGCCACTGAAGTAATAACATCGCTGCGAGATCTAGTGAGAAATATTCACATGTCTCCGTTATTAACGGATCGAACAGCGCTGACGTGGAAACCAGGAATAAACATTGTGCAATGAATGAACGAACTATCCAGTGTCCACAGATCAGCAACATTCACCATGGCTTTACTGTAGTAACACTAACTGCAACCATGGAAGTTTGGCATTTTCCACTAAGGCCCAGTATGCATCCACCTCCCTGCAACACTGACTTTCCTCAGCTGTAAACATTGCCTCGCATTTCCCACACAAGCACCTATGGAACAAAAAATGTTAGCAGGAATAAATATCTCTCTGTCTCTCGATGAGAAACCGCTCAGTTATGTAACCCAGGGAGGGTTATGATTAAGTACATTAACAGCTAGTTACTGATTAAATCGTTTTATAAGATTTATGATTCAGATAGTATCATAATAGTGTCTGTGTGTTCAGTTGATATATCTATGTACTGCCCCTTTAAGAGTTACGTTAAACTATAAAGTTTGATTGGGATGTACTTGCTAAAACGTGTCTTTGCCCAGCATGTTTGTTCAATTATTGGTGATTGGTTAATTTTACGCTTAGTCCCGCCTCTGTGAAGAGGAGTGAACTTCTGATTGGAGAGAGGGGAGAGGGAGAGATTTGGCGATCGCGAGAAAAAAGAGTTCCGTGAGTTGTGAGAGAAAGACAAGAAAAAAGAGTGAATTTAACGACTGATTTAGTGTGTTAAACTTATATCCAGTGTTGTGAGGACTTTTGTTTGTGTTTTATACTTGAGTTTAAACATTAAAGTAAGGTTATTTTTCCGAGTCTGCTTCCCAGAGCAGCACGAAGCTTCGTTCAGTATTGAGACTGAGAAATCAGACGGCTAACTGGAGTTTGACCGCAAATAGTCATCTGAGTTTAGTTCATGTCGAAGACGGACGAGGCTGATTTTGTGACTGAATTAGAGCGCCGGGAACCGGACCAGGCCGCACTATTATCCCCGCTGACATAGTGGAGAGAACCACGCCGCCCTTCTGCCGACTGCCGGGGGAGACTACCGGACGATCAGCCGCTTCACTCGAATGAGCCAAAATAAATCAACAGATCACCTGAACTCAGATGAACGCAGATGAACACAGATGAATTCCGCGATGTCCCTCTTAGAAGCGGCTGATCGTCCGGTAGTCTCCCCCGGCAGTCGGCAGAAGGGCGGCGTGGTTCTCTCCACTACCTGTCTTCCTAGTAACTAAGTAGGACAGCGCTCCAGATTCATGAACTAAATGCCTACAGGTGTTGAAGATAGGCCCCTCGGAAGTCACAATGTAAACTTTTCTTTTGGAAAGTTAAGCAGAATTAAATCTATAAGCACCTTAACTAATCAAGTCAACAGAAACACTTTTGAAAGAATAAAACACTTGTAGAAGTACCAAAAAAAATAAAGGATTTAATTGGAATAGAGTTATTAAATGTAAACTAGCTCAAAAAAACTGAATTTCAACATGTAAAGTATTCACACAATCACATTGCCATTAAATCTGACACAATTTAAACACCGAAGGGCAATATCTCAGGTGCCAGACCTACTGAAAGTAGTCTCTATGTCAAATACACTCAGTATAGGTTAAACCAATGACCTCAAAGGGATGAATACATACAATAACTCACACAGATTATACAAAATATACTCTGAATATTCACATCCTATTTTCAGTGCACTGAATAATACTAAATGAACCAATATGTAATGCTGTGGGCCCACACACACACGCCAGTCATTCACACAACCCACCCCGTTGCAGGCCTGAATCGTGGCTCGTGTTCGTGGTGGCCAGGAAACTGAAAAATGGCCCCTTCACTCTCCTGAGCACAAAACAAATCAAACCAAGATACCTCAATTCCACGTGCAACCATACAGCAAATCCGGAATCCTGTAGCAGGCCTCGCGCAGCTCCTCGTCCTCTCTCTCTCCCTCGTCAGCCGACGAAACCGCACCTCCCGCGCCGCCAGAGGAACCCCAAATAACGCGGGTATTTGGGGCGCTATCTGGTCCTCAAGATCTCCCTCGTTGTGAAGGAAACAACTGCGTTAACAGTCTTTAGTCTTGTGTTTTGACTGTGGCTTTAACTCATCAGTTCAGATGCGCAGATATGCGCACTGATAATTAAACAGCCTGTATTCGCGCCTGAACGGCAGATTAACAACACTGACAGACCGTAAAACACTCGCGGCGATCTAAACAACTAAAACACAAATGACTTATACGTGCTTCACTCACGATCTACATTACAGTTCAAGATTTTTAAACGTGTAAATCAATCAAATCACTCTCTTACCGCAAGTCCGTCTCTCACATTCCCCTTTCTCTAACTGAACTCCCGCCTTGTCAAATCTTCTCCCCTCTCTCGAACAACCACTCACGTTACACAAAACACCAGTGAGGGCGGGACTTATTCACATAAACCAATAAAATAATGAAACACCTAACTTGTTTGTTTGCCACATTTTCAAATGTAAATCTCAATCAAACTTGAAATAGGAACGAACGTACTTAAAGGAACACACACCTTTAAACGTACTATACTGAGATGTATATTTAATTCACATTTTAGCTCTGGATTAGAACTAAATAAAACTAATAAATTGAGATAACCCATTAACTGAATAATTCTATTCTACTGGGTTACATGCTCCCCCTTCTAAATATCTCATGACCCCATGAGATTACTTCTCAGCACTTTAATGGTAACTTTAGGCTCAGTATAGTAGTTTACTTTACTACAACGAGCACACTGTGCCATAGGGTGACACCACATAGTGTTACAGGGTTTCGGTTCTGACTCTTCCCCACCCTCTACATTTATGACCATCCCTCTATGAACCAGAGTTAAGGGTCGGTTAGTGGGCTGGCCCAGATTATCATAGCTCAACTTGACTACTGGTCTTATGTCTCTTTTTGGGCGGGAATGGACAGTCTCTACTACCTCTTTAGCAGCATTAACTACTTCAGGCTCTCCCCCTTCTAAACCAGGATCTCCCATTTCATCTGAACTCCGATCAGAGAGCTCCCCAGGTCCTTCTTCAGTGAATATAGGCTCTGCCATTTCGACAAGGGGTCTATCCAATTCACCTCCAAGGCTAACAGTTTCCTCCTCCACTGTAGATTCCTCCCGTGTAACACACTCTGTCCTGGGCTGTCTCTCCACCCTATCCGAGTAGTAATACCACAGGTCATCCTCTTCACTTTCAGAGTGGTTCCTCAACTCACTTCCTGTCAGGGCCACATTCCTTTCTCCCAATATTCTTCTCCGTTTTCTCTCTACAGATCTTGTCCTGGTCTCCGGCGGAGCAGAAACTTCCGTTAGTTCTCCCGGATCTGCCAACCTCACCTGGTCCCCAACTGGTAAGAGATGGTCTCTGTGTAAAGTTCTTACACCTCCCATGCCGGATTCGGGTTTCAGGCGATACACTGGTAAGTTCTCTAGCTTTTCCACCACCAGGTAAGGAACAGAATTCCACTTGTCTCCAAGTTTGTTCTTTCCAGTCACGGCCAGATTTCTTATCAGCACACGATCTCCCACTGTCAGACTCTGGTGTTTCACTCGCTTGTCGTACAACCGTTTGTTCCTTTGTTGACTTTTCTGGGCAGTTTCGGTGGCTAACTGATATGCTCTCTGTAACTCTAATTTCATTTTTTCCACATACTGTCGATGGCTACCCGCTTCCTTTCCATCAGGCGAAGTCCCGAAACACACATCCACTGGCAGACGAGCCTCTCTTCCGAACAGAAGATAATATGGGGAAAACCCAGTCGCTTCGTTCTTAGTACAGTTGTAAGCGTGTACCAATCTGCCAATGTGTTGACTCCATCTGTTTTTCTCTGCAGGATTCAGCGTACCAAGCATGGAAAGAAGTGTTCTGTTGAACCTTTCGGGCTGTGGGTCTCCTTGTGGATGATAGGGAGACGTTCTGGATTTTCGGATTCCCAGCATGCTTAGTAGCTCTTTTATGAGACCACTCTCAAAATCTCGACCCTGATCTGAATGGATGCGAGAGGGTAAGCCATAGTGCACAAAGAATTTGTCACACAGTATCCTAGCCACAGTCAGAGCCTTCTGGTCTTTGGTGGTAAACGCTTGAGCATAGCGTGTGAAGTGGTCTGTTATGATTAGCACATTACCAATACCTTTTGAGTCAGGCTCAATTGACAGGAAGTCGATGCAGACTAAGTCGAATGGCCCACTGCTGGTTATGTGATTCAATGGTGCAACTCTCTTGGGTAATGTTTTTCTCGTTACACAACGGCCACAATCCTTAACATACTGCTCTATGTATGCAGACATTCTAGGCCAATAGAAGCGATCTTTCAGGAGTTCCGTAGTTTTCTCTACTCCCAAATGGCCAGAGTCGTCGTGCAAAGAGTGCAACACAGTAGACCAGTACTTTCCGGGTAAGACGAGTTGTGTCTTTTCTCTACCACAGGAACTTTTGGTGACTCGGTATAAAAGTTGGCTCTTTATCTTTAACTTGTCTCCCTGCCGCTGTAACAGAGCAATGGTAGCATCAGAACTCCTAGCAGCTGTAAGTATTCTTCCTGACTCCACTTCTTGCTTTACTACACCAACTACGGGGTCATCCTCTTGAGCTTTCCTCAACTCTGCATTAGTCAGCTGTTCCATTTGACCAAGACCCAAAGCTGTGGGACAAGAGAACGCATCGGGAATACTCTGAGGTAAAACACCTAAGTGATCCACCAGTCTGGATGATGAACCTCCACATTCAGCAACCACTGCTAACTGACAGATGGCTCTTACTCCTGACTTGGGTATTTCCTTCCATTCAGAGCAAGCAGTCGATTCACAGGGGTAGCGAGACAATACATCCGCGTCGATGTTGTGACTTCCTGGTTTGTATTGCAAGCTGAAGTTATAGGTAGCTAATGCAGCTAACCAACGATGACCCGTTGCACTCAGCTTGGCACTTGACAACACATAGGTAAGTGGATTGTTGTCGGTCTTCACCACAAACTGGGCTCCATATAGATAATCGTGAAACTTGTCCACAACCGCCCACTTGAGCGCCAAGAACTCTAGCTGATGAATGGGGTAACGCTGCTCGGAGGCACTTAGTTTCCGGCTTGCATAGGCTACGGGCCTCAGTCCTCCAGAATGCTCCTGATTCAAAACGGCACCCAGTCCACTCAGACTGGCGTCTACATGCAGTACATATGATTTGGCAGGATCAGCGAAAGCAAGTACTGGGGCATGTGTGAGACAGTAAATGATTTTATGGAAAGCTGTTGTACAGGTGTCGTCCCAACGCTCTCCAAATTGCTCAGATACTCTGAAGTATTTCTTGCCATCGCTAGACTTTCTGTTTTGCCCAGATGTTGGTGGGTAACCTTTGGTGAGTTCCGTCAAAGGCCTTACAATGGCAGAGTAATCCTTTATGAATCGCCGGTAAAATCCACAAAACCCCAGGAACGACCTCAACGTCTTTAGGTCAGTGGGCCTTGTCCAGCGTGTTACGGCGTCAATCTTGGCTGGGTCTGGTGATACGCCAGCAGCTGACACAATGTGCCCCACATACCGTACTTGAGGCTGGCAAAACTGGCACTTGTCAATTGACACTTTCAGGCCACACTCTCTCAGACGATCCAGGACTTTTAACAGCCTCTCTTCATGTTCTTCAAGTGTGCGCCCGAACACAATGATGTCGTCAAGGTACACTACAACTTGGAGGAGATGCATGTCACCTACAGCTTTCTCCATTAGCCGCTGGAATGTGGCTGGAGCTCCAGTAATTCCTTGAGGCATGCGTTCGAACTGAAAGAATCCCAGGGGACAGATGAACGCTGTCTTCTCTTTATCTTCCTCCGCCATGGCTATTTGATAGTATCCACTGCGGAGGTCCAGTACAGAAAACCATTTACTACCAGCCAAACTGTCCAGGGCATCGTCGATCCTGGGAGTGGTGTACTGATCAGGGATGGTACGAGCATTTAGCGTTCGATAATCGATGCACATTCTGATTGCCCCACTCTTCTTCCGCGCTACAACAATGGGCGATGCGTACGGACTCCTTGACTCCTTAATTATTCCCGCTGCTAACAGGTCTTTGATGTGACGTCTTACATCCTCGATATCTGCAGGAGCGATGCGTCTGGAGCGTTCTCTGAATGGTTTTGGATCTTTCAGTCTGATGGGATGCTCAACCCCACGAGCTAATCCAACATCCCATTCCTCAACAGAAAACACATCACCTCTCGTTGCCAACTTTTGACGCAGTCTCTGTTCCCAGGCCTCAGGAATGGATGACTCACCAAAATTAAACAAGCTCGGGTCTAGTGTTTGGGAGCTCTGTTCTTCAGAACTTGCAGTGAGTGTGTCAGTCGGATATACATTGGCAATTACTGTTCCTGCAGGAATGGAGATATTTTTGGATGTTTCATTATGGACCAGCACTTGGATGTTTTGTCCTTCTACTGCGGATGATGGGAGTACCACTGGGGTTATGAATGTTCCAGCTGGAAGACTAGCGTCCTCGGGCGTGTCTACCACAAAGATCTCTTTTCTTAAAGGCTTGTCAGTCTCCAGTTTACAGACAGCACACACTTCTCCCCTTGGTGGAACTATGCAATCACCAGGTCCTATCCATCTGACTTTTCCTTCAGGTGAATCAGGAAGAGTTTCAGTCTTTTGCTGCTGTGGCAGATGGATTGCAGGGTGTCGAGTCTGGATTCTCAAAGCACATGCAACATTGGATCCTTCTGTATCCTGGCTAAGAGCAGCAAGGCGTGTGAAAAAACTGGCATTGGTGCCAATAATGACTGGCAGCTGGGAAGGACCTTGGGGTTCAGGACATACAAGAGCCAGGATGGACAGCGACTCCTCCACACCAGTGACAGAGGCGGGAAAGGTGACATCCACTATAATATAGCCCTTATAAGGATAACTGGAAGAACTGAGGCCCCATATGGATAATCCAGTCAAGGGGTGAATGGGCACATCAGGCAGGTTCTTGGAATACCAGCTTTCAAACACAATCGTCACTTGTGATCCGCTGTCTAACAGTGCTTGACATACATGGCCATTAAGCTTCACTTTTACAGTGGATGCCGGTCCTACTAGTCCTTTAGGAAGATGGCTGGATTCATGGATGGTGGTCTGGCTCTTTTTGGAGAAACAGGCTGGGTTTTGAGTAGTTCTATTGTCAGCTGTCTCATGCTTTCCACCCTTTGCCTGCCGCAAAGAACGAATCAGCTTCTGAATCACTTGATCCGAATTTGGTGGAGCTTGACACTTGGTGGCAATATGGCCATCTTCTCCACACTTGTAGCAGAAGTAGTCATCTCTTGTTCGGGCTGACTGATATCTTAACGCCGCGGGAACAGACTGGCATGGTTTTGGCCGCTGCTCTAGCACATGAGGTGAGTATTGAGTAGAACTGACACTCAAAACTGCCAACTGCTGCTGCAGGTGTTGGACCTGTTTCTTTAACTCTTGGACTTCTGAATCATCAGTTTTTTCAGTTGTTTTCTTGAGTGGTTTTTCTTTGGTTTTAATCACTAATGATGAAGTAGAAACATCTTGGCCCTCAACCCCGCTTATTTGGGTTCTCAATTCTTGAAGCTCGGCCTTGAGTTCCTGGATAACAGACACACTGGCTCTTTCATCTTCGTGGAATAGTATGGCCTTAGCTTTTGCGGACATTCTGTGGCGAGCGGCTTCACTCTCCTCTGCCTCACGTATTTCCTTCAGCAGACTCAGAAAAGAAGGTGGGTGATTTTTTCTTTCTCTCAGCCTCAGTTGGAGCAACATCATGTCAGAATTCACAGCCCCTCTAATCAGCTGTTCCACTCGTACTTTATCGACCATACTGAGGGTCAGTCCATCTCGTTCCACGACTTTGCTGAGGGTCTTCTCCATCCTTCTCAGGAATTCAGATAAAGCCTCCCCGGTGCCCTGGCGCATAAGACGAAACTTAAAGTATAACTCCTCACCAGACTCAGATGATCCAAAGGTGCTCTCCAACGCTTCTAGATACTGTGAGGCACTAGCTTCAGGATCAGAGAATCTGACCGCTCTTACAATGTCCATTGCAGGTCCCTTGAGGCTTTCCACAATTCTGCGTCGTTTTTCTTTTTCGGAGCAGTCACACTCAGTTATCAGCAGCCTGGCTTGATCAATCCAATTTTCCATATTCTCCTCACCCATGGGGGTTGGAACTACGGCTGAAAATGTGCGCAGGCGTCGGTATGTGTTGCTGTCACTCGAGTGCTTTACTGTCTTTTCCAGGACCTCACCCATGGCGCGTATGATTGACTCAGGGGAACTGTCAGTGGTACTGTGTGGAGAAATCAAAGCTTGTACCTCGCTGAGAGACTTTCCTTCTTCCATCAGGAACTTTGCAAACTTTTCTGTAAACCCTGCAGAAGCTGTGTCGGATGCAGATTCTGTGGTCTGGATTACTATGACTGACCAGGGCTCTTCCTTTTCTCCCCTTGACACTTCAGGAGGTATGCCCTTTGGGTCAATGGCTTGTCTGCACTCACACAACACCAGCAGGTAATGTGTGTGTGGGCCCACGTTTTTATATTGACTGTTATTATGTTAATTTTGTGTTTTATTCTGTTGGTTGTGGTTTCATATACCTACTAAGTGTGGTGTGGGGATACTGATTTTCCTCATCTCTTTCATACAGTGTCTACTGATATTCTTATCGGTGATTTAATATATTTACGGTGTACTGCATTAATTTTGGGGTATTATATGTCGTTTCTATACTGGAAAGCAATTAACGGGTATCAAGAGTTATTTATCAAAAGTATACTTTTCTGACTTTGATAATCAATTCCAGTATTTCTAAATACATTATTCATTTATTTTATTATTTTTTTCCCCTGTTGTTTTAATAAATCTTATTGTTTATCTCTTTAAACTTACCTTTTGGGTGGATTGAGGTTTTTTCCTATTGAGTTTTAACATCCATTCGGTGTAAGAATACTATTAAAAAAGTATAAATATATTTAATCTGGGTTACAGTAGCCCAATAGGGTAATAGGAGAGACATTAATATAAAGTCGAGAGACATTGTTAGAACCTGGGTGCTCCGCCCTATTAAAAGTTAAGGGTAGGGGGCGCTACAGTTATATCACGTAACGTTAGTCTGGGCGGATATTAATGAGCATGACAAACGCCTGATCAAAGCTTAGTTTCTGTTATTGTAAGTTCCAATATGTTCTGTCTAACATTAATCCTGGCCTGTCCCTGCTCTCTTGGCAGCCTAGCAGGCTCATTATTGTATGGCTGTGGTCCGTCAACAATTTCCTCAGCGTCCGAAATGTCATTGCAATCCATTTTTCTCTGTTGTTTGAATCGACCGCTCTCCCTCGTGCTACGTCACGACTCTCGCCCGTCACGCCCATTTTCAGATGCGGAAGTAAAATTTTCTCACAAAAACGACTCCAGAAGCCACTGTAGCGTATTTATAAATTTTTTTTTAAGAAAATCTAGTTCCTACATTATTTTTCTATACATTGACTTGTTGGGTCTTCTAACCTGCAAGTTGCTCTTTAAACCGCCTCATTCTGAATAAATCAGCCGTTTGAACGAATCGTTTAAATGAATGACTCAATGACTCGCTCATTAAGACGGCCGCCTGCCGCCTCCTACTGGCGGTTTAGTTTCATAAAGTAGCATTCTTTTCAACATTCCTTAAAAAATATTTAAAACAATCTCTTAATCTCATTTAATACAGTTATAATTTTTCAATGTAAATTATTTAATTTGATTGGTAACAGCCTAGTGTCTTATTATTTTAATTGAATGTATTGATAAAATGTAAGCATTTGAAATGAAATTTAGAGCATACATTAAATAAAATTAGGGGAAAATGCTCTTTATAAAAGGTACAAAAATTATTCCGATAAGAGTGTTTTCAAAAATGAAACATTGACAATTTAAGTTTAAAGGGAGTAAAGCCTCTGTTTAGGCTATAAAGGAAATGTAATTTTGCCAAAAGAACTTTTAATTTAAATAAATGTTAATTTTAAATCAGCCTACTTCAGTGTGATATGTTACCATATTATCATGCTTAATTGAATAATTGTAATGTGATGATCAGATGCAGATATCTAAATCAAAGAATATGGGTGGTTGGCGGGTGGATTATTATTCATTTTTAACAACAGATTCGAGTGACTCAAAGTGCACCAGATTAAGGAATTTATCTTTAAAATGTACAAAATTTTCTCCCGGGGGGGCATGCCCCCGGACCCCCCTAGTGTTACGATTTTACCACCTCCGCCTCATTTTGAGCCAGGAAAAACCCTGAAAGTGTAATAAAGATTTTAGCTGTCATAATGATAACAGGCCTAGCGCATACAAAAATAGTAAAATAACTGTTCCGTGCGCTGGCGCGGTTAGCGATCACACTATAGCCTATGCGAACTGTGCCCAGGCCCAGTCGAACCATGCCCAAGCCCACCCTTTCAAGCGGGCCAGAGCAAATGAACAACACCCGGGCACGGTATGGGGCGATCACACTAGTCAAACAAACTGAGTACACCCTAAATCCAGGGGTGTGAAGTAACGAATTACAAATACTCACGTTACTGTTATTATGTAGCCTAGGCTATTTATTTTTATTTTTTATTTTTCAGAAAATGTACTTTTTTGAGTAGTTAAAAAATTGCGTAGGCCTATTTTTACTTTTACTTGAGTAGGCTAAGCCTATTTTAAGTGATGTATCGGTAGGCTACTTTTACTCCGCTATTTTGCTTCCGTTTGTGGTCTCTACTCATTACATGCTTGTTTTAATTTTATTTTTGGATCGAGTAATCGGTCTCGTGACTGTGTCGTCAAATCAAATTCTGCATAGAAAACTTTTACCACTATACCTGCTGTTAATCATGGCTGCTGTGGAAGTGCATTCTTCAAGCATCAATTCAATCGAGATCAGCGTCTTCCTCTAATATACGGACCACGGTTACATTTCTGCTTAATAAATTATCTTTATATAGGCTAGCCTATCTACATGGCCTGACATTTGGGGGTATTGCGTACAGTGTAAACTCCCTCAAGTGCACGTTCATAATGCACGTAGCCTAAATGCGGTGAATTCCCGCTCCCATTTACTTCATAGAGAGACACGCGTGATCTGTGCACTGCTGAGTCTCTCCCTTGTGCATGTAATGCAGTGTCACTTGGAGAAGTCGGCAGCTCTTTGACTCTTGAGGAGTTTAGTATGAGCGCGCGATGCTCGCTGTGAAGGTGGGGACATTCTTAACGCTTAATGTGGGAAATCGCTAGTTTGGTGATTCTCCAACTAGCTACAGGCACTTTTGTGTCCTTGGCCTTTTTTTGTAAATAAATAAACAAACAAATGCACAAATAAATTGTCATTATGAAGTTCATTCTCCAACATCCTATAGTAACCACCAAATATTGCCCCTGTTTTCTTTTAAAAATGTTTTTGCAAGGCTGTTTATTAGCAGATTTTGCAGTTTTATGCTTGTCCCCAACCCAGACTGGCCCTCTTTGAATGTTAAAAAATTATATTAAAGGATTATATTAACATGTTTGTCTTAAGGACAAATAAAATAATATCATACCATCAAAATTCCATAATGTATATCACAATTTTAAACTATTTTTGGAATAAAATAAGTCTGTCCCCAGGTTTTCCATCATTTCCACCTCCCTCAACAAAATCCACTTTAATAGATCCACCTTAAATATTTTATTGGTAATCATGAAAATAATAGTGAAAAGGACATATTAGTTGAAGATGAAACTTGTGCTTATCTTCACTTGTACATGTGCTCTTCAGCACTAGAGTATTATACAGAGTATTTTTATTCAGCGTCATTTCCACCTTGACTGTAGTTCGGTTTAATTATGTACAAAAAATATGAAAATAATGTATTTATGTTTATTACGAGAAAACAACATAATAAGTCCAAAAGTAGCTAAGCCTGACATGAGGGAGTGCTAATATGCAGAAAAACTGCTAAAATGTCATTTCCACCTCTGAGAAATTACAGGCGTAGCTTTGGACATGATATATGCTGTTTTTGTGCGCTATTTGCATGTTCTCATGACATATTTGTGCTTTTGGACTGAGAACTTTATATATCACCATTCCAGTATATTTATTTTTATTTATCTATATTTATATGAATGTTTTGAGCAGGTTCATATAGTTTGCATATTATTTGTAATCATTATTTTTAAAACTAGGTATACTGTTCAACTCATATATGTTAAACAATAAAATACATGGTTAAAAATATTTTGGACTGGCAATTTAAGTCAAAATAAACAGAAACTATCTTTCCACCATAAACCGTCATTTCCACCACTTTCCACTACACAATTTTTAAGAAAAAAAGAAATAAGAATAACCAATGATCTGGATCTAAATGTATTTTAAATCAAGTATTAATAGTTAATTACTTACAATATATGTGTGAGTGACTTATAATAAACATAGACCTGAGCAAAAATGAAATGCTGTAGGCAAAAATCCCAACTCGTGGCATTTAGCAACTTTAAATAAAAATGCATTAAGTTCATGAAGTATTAAGATTTATTTTGTTACATGATTGGGTAGCCACTGATGTTGTTTACTAATACATAATCTTATATAATCAGTTTTACAATATTATATTGTAATAAAATACATAAATTGAAAAGTGGTGAAAATGACATCTTTGAAAGGGCTCTTCAGAAAAACTGTTAAAAATAATAATATTCCATGGAATTCTAAAACTTCCCACTGTTATATTGTGTTAGAAGACAAATTAATAAAGCTAGGAAGATTGTTTTAAGTGTGTTTTAAGAGAGTGAATTTTCCATAAGATCACAGTGTAACGGTCACCAGCTGGAGTGCCCTTGAGAGCCAACAGAGGGCACTCCACATAAGACTATTATCACTCACAAACTACATTTTCCCATAACTCACCGCCCGGACTCATCATCACTTATCACTGATCACATTCACCTGTACCTCATTCACTGATTGCATTCACCTGTGTCTCATCATCCTGTTAGTCTCAGTCTATTTATACCATGTTCATTCATTCACTCACCGCGAAGTCTTGTTTAAGTGTTACACTGCAATTCTGAGCATTTTCCCTGGTTTCTTGTCTTTTGGTTTATTTGGATTTCTTGCCCTGTTCCCTGGATTACTCTTTTGCCTCTGATCCCTTCCTGTTTTGTTTGTTTCTTTGTTGGTTTGTTTGGACTGCCTACCTGTGTTTTGACCTTTTGCCTGTACACTGGATTACGCCTCTGGATTACGCACAGTAAAGCTGCGTTTGGATCTTAACCCTCGTGTCTCGGAGCAGGTTCGTAACAGAAGACTTCGCCACACCCAGATCCAGCAGCTATGACCTCCAGGAATCCAGCAGTACGGATCTCGCCTGCTCTTCCCAGCATGAGCCGGGAGTTTGCTGGACAGATTGCGGCCTTGGCCCTGGATAGCCTCGATCTGTTCTAGTACACCTGGGGGTTTGTTTCCTCTCGCTGCCTCTTGCTCTCTGGGGACGAGGCAATTAAGTTGTGTTACCAGCTGGGGGCTAAGGAGGTCGACCCGAGGGAGCTCCCCGATCTCTCCGGTCTGGATTGGAGAGAGGCACTCTCCAGATGTCTGGAGAGCTTCCTTCCGTGGCACGCCATGTCACCGTCTGCACTTCACGCCAGTCCAGCCGAGCCTGCACTTCACGCCAGTCCAGCCGAGCCTGCACTTCACGCCAGTCCAGCCGAGCCTGCACTTCACGCCAGTCCAGCCGAGCCTGCACTTCACGCCAGTCCAGCCGAGCGCGCACTTCACGCCAGTCCAGCCGAGCCCGCACTTCACGGCAAATCTGCCGAAGCCAAGGCAGTATGCGTCATGCCCGCCGCCCCTGAGACCGCAAGCGACATGTCCGCCAAGCTAGAGCCTTCACCGCTGGTCCCGTCCAGCACAGAGCCCTCTTCACCGCTGGTCCCGTCCAGCACAGAGCCCTCTTCACCGCTGGTCTCGTCCAGCACAGAGCCTTTTTCACCGCTGGTCCCGTCCAGCACAGAGCCTTCATTGCTGGTCCTGTCCAGCACAGAGCCCTCTTCATCGCTGGTTCCGTCCAGCTCAGAGCCCTCTTCACCGCTGGTCCTGCCCAGCTCAAAGCCCTCTTCGCCGCTGGTTCCGTCCAGTTCAGAGCCCTCTTCATCGCTGGTCCTGTCCAGCTCAAAGCCCTCTTCATCGCTGGTCCTACCCAGCTCAAAGCCCTCGGCGCCGCTGGTCCCGTCAAGCTCAGAGACGCTTCACTTCCTGCCTGCCGATCCAGAGACGGTTCACGTCAGTCGTGCCGAGCCAGAGGTTCACGTCAGTCCTGCCGAGCCAGAGCTTCACGTCAGTCCTGCCGAGCCAGAGCCAGAGCTTCACGTCACTTCTGCCAATCCAGAGACTGAGCTTCACGTCACGTCAGCCGATCCAGAGACTGAGCTTCACGTCACATCTGCCCGTCAAGAGTCTCGTCCCGCCGAGCCTGAATCTGATCCTGATACTGAGCCTGAATCTGTTCCTCTTCCTCTTCCCGCGCCTGTGTCTTTGGACAAGATGGCCGACTCCACGCCTGTGTCTTCGGACAAGATGGCCGACTCCACGCCTGTGTCTCTTGACAAGATGGCCACCGCCGAGCCAGTGTCTCCGGACAAGATGGCCGCCTCCGAGACAGTGTCTCCGTACAAGATGGCCGCCTCCGAGCCAGTGTCTCTGTACAAGATGGCCGCCTCCGAGCCAGTGTCTCCGTACAAGATGGCCGCCGCCGAGCCAGTGTCTCCGTACAAGATGGCCGCCGCCGAGCCAGTGTGTCCGTACAAGATGGCTGCCGCCGAGCCAGTGTCTCCGTACAAGATGGTCTCCGCCGAACCAGTGTCCCAGGACAAGATGGTCTCTGCCGAACCAGTGTCCCAGGACAAGATGGTCTCCGCCGAGCCAGTGTCTCCAGACGAGATGACCACCGCCACGTCACTTGAGCCCTCAGCAGAGATGGCCGCCGACAGCCTGATCGGCCCTGGTCGCCTGCACAGCCTGATCCGCCCTGGTCGCCTGCACAGCCTGATCCGCCCTGGCCTCCCGTCTTGCCGCAGTCTCCAGGTCGTTATCCGCTCCACGGGCCTGGCCCTCCATCCCGCCCCCGGGTCCGCCTCCGCTCCACCTCCCTCCTGGACAGTTTTAGGAGCGTCTGGAATCCGCTCCTTAAAGGGGGGGCTATGTAACGGTCACCAGCTGGAGTGCCCTTGAGAGCCACCAGAGGGCACTCCACATAAGACTATTATCACTCACAAACTACATTTCCCATAACTCACTGCCCGGACTCATCACTTATCACTGATCACATTCACCTGTACCTCATTCACTGATTGCATTCACCTGTGTCTCATCATCCTGTTAGTCTCAGTCTATTTATACCATGTTCATTCATTCACTCACCGCGAAGTCTTGTTTAAGTGTTACACTGCAATTCCAAGCGTTTTCCCTGGTTTCTTGTCTTTTGGTTTATTTGGATTTCTTGCCGTGTTCCTTGGATTACTCTTTTGCCTCTGGTCCCTGCCTGTTTTGTTTGTTTCTTTGTTGGTTTGTTTGGACTGCCTACCTGTGTTTTGACCTTTTGCCTGTACACTGGATTACGCCTCTGGATTACCCACAATAAAGCTGCGTTTGGATCTTAACCCTCGTGTCTCGGAGCAGGTTCGTAACACACAGTGCCAAAAGTGCTCCTAGTTGGAGAATCACCCAGTTACGTGGTTCGGTGAATTCTGGATGACTGCCACAGGCAGTGCAAAGCACTAGCGGATAATCCACACGATAGGCCTACGTAGGCTACTTTATGTTGGTTGAATACAGTTCTAAATACACTTTCTTTTTTCTATTTTTACTCGTGTAGCCTATACAATTTTACCAACATTTACGACAAAAACATTCAACATTAAAAAGTAACATTTTTACTCACGTGTGATCAACCATTCTTTTCCACCGAAATGGTGCTGATTCTCGTTCAAGTGTGTTGCCGAAACACGTGATGGGCTGTTTCTCTGTGGTTTTTCATTGCTGAAAGAGCATGACCCAGCCACTATACTCAACCATGGAACAAATAACCCCAAAAATTGACCCAACTGGCTCAACCCACGTTTGAGTAGGAAATTAAACCAGTGCAGAGTGTTCTAGCCAGTTTCTTTGTTTTTACATACATTCTTAAAAATATGTGAAAGCTCTTTATTCACTGGAAGCTTGTTTCCGCCACAGAATAAAACATTTTAAAAGATAATTGCGACTTTTTATGACAATTGCGAGTTTACATCTCGCAATTTTGACTTTATTTCTCAGAATTGCGAGATATAAAGTTAGAATTGCGTGAAATAAAGTCGCAATTGCGTGTGAAAGTCAGAATTGCGAGATATAAAGTCAGAATTGCGTGTTATAAAGTCAGAATTCTGACTTTTTTCTCGCCATTGCGACTTTATATCACGCATTTCTGACTTTATATCTCACAATTGTGAGTTTAGCCTATATCTCACAATTCTGAGAAAGTCCAAAAAAAAAGGGGAAAAAAAGACGGACTTTTTTATTTATTTTATTTTTTTACCTCAGAATAGTTTATATCTCACAATTGTGACTTTATAACACGCAATTGCGACTTTATATCATGCAATTCTGACTTTACATCTCCCAATTGCGACTTTATTTCTCAGAATTGCGACTTTATATCTCACAATTCTGACTTCATATCTCGCAATTCTGAGAAAAAAGTCACAATTCTGCCTTGATATATCGCAGTTGTGAGAAAAAAAGTCAGAATTGTTAGAGAAAATGTCGCAATTATTATTATTTATTTATTTTTCAGTGGCGGAAACAAGCTTCCATAATTCACTGCCTGACAAAATAGGGTAATTAATTAATTCACTGTACTGCCCATTATTAAACAATAGATGGCGCAGTTGAGATGAATGATGGCTTTTGCTCATTCAGAAGTAGATTCATTGTAGTAGACATATAATGTTAGGACTAGACAGCAAACATATTTTGGGAGTTTTATTTGTCAGCTAATTTCCAGCATAGGCCAAAAAATGTAGAATTTTCTGCTTGTAAACAAAAATATTGATTTTAATTGGCTATTATTGTGTAGACCTCATTCAGGACAGGTTTGTTCTTCTAGTAAATAATTTGTTTAAAACATAATGAATCCAAAAAAACGCATCCAAAATCAAACAGCAGGTAAATATTCTTATAAATAAATATTCTTAATTATTTTGAGCTAATAACACATTTACTGGTAAAAGAAACTGCATGAATAAGAAATATGTAATCACTGCATTCTAACAAAAGTTGATCAGCCTTGACACAGTTGGTTGACATTTATCAGTCCAGAGAACAGTAAGTCTGAATTTCATCAGCAATGTGACAAGTATACTGTAGCCTACCTTAGGAAGTCAATCTGACCCTGTTTTGTTGAGCATTAGATTGTGCAACAGAACAAGAGTCATATAAAATCAAATGACTGAAACAATTACTATCATCACGATCTGAAGCGACAATTGCTTTAATCAATCACAGTCCAAATAATTTTAGTTATTAGATCTTTATCTTGTTCCTTTTTGCCTGTGTTTTCCTCTGTTTAAAACCAAACACATAATGCACATTCTGGAACTCAGGAGCAATTTGGTGATGATCTGTGCATTCTATATCATGATGGAGCAACATGTCACAAGGCAAGAGTGATGATGAAGTGGCTCGGAGATCACTGCATTTAAATTTTGGATCCGTGGACCGTGGCAGGCAACTTCCCAGATCTTTATCCAACCTGTGTTCAGTCCTCAAAAGAATCTATCACAAACTGTGATTCTAAACTGTGAGCACTAATAAAGCATGAATGGATTGCCATCAGCAGGATTTGGCCCAGAAGCTGATATCCAGCATGCTGGAGCAAATTGGTTATGAAGAAGAATGGTCAACACTAAATATTGACTCTTTGCATATATTTAATCTTTTTGCAGGTAAAAGCGTTTAAAACTTTTTGAAATGCTTATTGTTTTCCAGTAAATGTAAATAAATAAAAGTTTTCCAGCATATAAAGATATGAAAAAAATCTACAAATAAAGAAGCATGCAGCAAACTTTGCAAAAACACAAAATGGATGTCACTGCCAAGGCTGTAAAACAGTAATATTATGAAATATGATTGAAATATTATTTAAAAAAAAAAAAAAAAAAAAAAAATTGAATATACTGTATCTCAATGTCATTTATTCCTGTGATGGCAAAGCTGCATTTTCAGCAGCCATTCCTTTAGTGTTACATTATTTCAATCAATCATGCTGATTTGGTGCTCAAGAAACATTTCTTATTATTATCAGAGTTGAAAGCGGTTTAAACAGCTAATAATGTTTTGGAAACGTTTTCAGGTTTCCTGATAGTTCAAAAGAACATCATTTATTTGAAATAGAATATTTTGTCAGCGGGGTTAATGCACTGTAAAAAGTGAACAGTTGGATCAACTTAAAAAAATACTTCAGTTGGTAACACCTAAAGAAATTAAGTTTTCTCAACTTAAATTATCACATTTTTCACGATAAAACGTGATCATTTAAGTTGAGAAAACTTAATTTCTTTAGGTGTTACCAATTGAAGTAATGTTTTTAAGTTGATCCAACTGTTCACTTTTTACAGCAGGGATCAGCAACTCCGGTCCTGGAGGGCCACTGTCCTGCAGAGTTTAGCTTCAGCCCTGATAAAAACTCACCTGCCTGTATCTATCTAGTAATCCTGAAAACACTGATTGCCTTGTTCAGGTGTGTTTAATTAGGGTTGGAGCTAAACTCTGCAGGACAGTGGCCCTCCAGGACCGGAGTTACAGTGTGTGTTTCTCAATATTGTTCACATCCTCGTTTTATTTTAAATTTAGCAATGCAGAAGATCCATCGACATTTATAGATTTTATGCAGATTATTACTATATTATGCAGATGCATTTTGAATCAAGTTTCCAGCACCAGAATGTACTAGCGTACAGTGACCAGCTGGAGGAGTGGTGCACATTTATTCGATAACCCCGACGGGTCTGCTACATGAATGAATGAACGAACAGGCAGTGTGTTTAGGACCATGGGGGAAGGGTGTGTGTGAGCGTCCGCCGCAGCAGCCCTGCCCAGCCTATTCTTTCTCCTGACGTCCTTCCTTGATGCCAGTGTCACACGCTGCTGGGGATGAACATTTTACAGCGACTGTACAGTTTTTACGTTTGGGAACATTGACATTCCCTGCCTCTTCGAAAAGGATATTGTTCAGTGGTCTTTGTTGGGACGGGCGTGTGCTCGAGATAGGCTACGCTTAATAGATTGTATTTCGTATTGTAGGCTATCCGCTGTTGTTTTGTTTATTTATTAATATATTGTTTTCCTGGAAATGTACACAGATGACTCTTTGAAGGGGACGCTGCGTCCGTGGGAGTGGTTTATTTTCTCTGGACAAGCCAGACTCATTGAAAAAAATGAGGATGTTTTTCCCTGTTTGATGCTGCGGTAGCTAATTTTTTCTTTTCCTCTTCTGTTCTGCTTTTGTTTTCTTTCTGTCTGTCTCGTGGTCTACAATCTTTGACGGCGTATTCTTGAGGATTCAACATACATTTCTGTAAAACAGTTGGATGGAAAATTGTCGTTTAGCTAAGTACAAAATGATCTATTGTTCCGGCTAGCCAAACCTCCACAGACATGAGCATCATATAGCTTTTTTAATTATTTATTTATTTTATCTTTGTTCACTTCCCATCAGCATTGCGTATAAAATCTAGTAAACTTGACCAAAAATGAGGATTGTTTAAGGAAAACGCTGTATTGGTGGTCGGAGAGGGCAGCGATAGCCTCGCGATACTGGCTCGGCTACGGACTGCTTCTCCTGTCTGTGCTGATTCAATTAGCAACTGTACACGGACCGCTGAAATAAACCCAGTATTGCTGTAAGCTGAAGCTCCAGGGACGATGTCCTCACGCGCAGCGCTGCAGCCTGGGAACGAAAGGAATGCAGACCACGTAAGTTAAAAGCTTTCTTACGTCATTTGATTAGAACGTCTGTCGTCAAAATTGGCGATAGGAAGTGAGACTCGTTTATGCGAATCGGTTCTTTCAAAGCAGTTCGCTTCAAAGAAATGGTTCAAAATAACATTATCAGCTACTCCTGTCCTGTACGTCATCACGTAATTATTACGACATTCTAGAATGACACATTATTAAATGCGCTGTTAAGTAACATATTGCTGCTTATTACGTTTTTTCCTATTCGTTTTTAACAACAATGGTGTTTTTTGTAATTTCACGTGTCCTAGTTCGGTTGTTGCAGCCACGAGTCAGCTCATAAAGAGTCGAAAACGAAATAGGTCTATAATTTGTATTGACGTTAAATAATTAATTTACATTATTTTTGTGTGTGTGTGTGGATAATAAAATTGCCATACAGTCATACTTGTGTGACATAAAGTAGCCTATAACACGTAATGTCCATTAGTGATATTTCTGTTATTTGGCTAATCTTTATTTGCCCGTTTGTCAATTCATCGGTTCACAAATGCTCTTATCATCAGTAGACTACTCAGTTTGTAATATGAGTCAGACAGGACCGAAAAAAGAGTAATCGGTTCTCAAGAACCGCGCTAACGATTCATCATTCAGTTCTGCCGATTCATTGAAAATATTCGAGTCTAGACTCGTTAATCGATAGTAAAGAGCATTGGCATGAAGCCAGATATTATCTTTACGGAGCTCACCTGTAGTTATTAGTTGTGTTTGTGTCTCAATTATTTCATAAACTAAGGAGATGCATTGACTAAAACATGAATTTTAAAATGAACAACGTCCTGCCACTCCCTGAAAACACTGTCACAAATGACATATTGACACTATTGAGGGTAGGCCTATATCTACAACATTTTTATTGTTTAGATCATGGAGAAAGGGACTCTTTTACAGACCTTCTATTGGGTTTTAATTTGTGGAAGATTCATTTGCAAATTGCAACCTACGTTGGGCCTATTCTTGTCCTGGTGCAAAATGGTACTTGTGTACTTGAATGTGATGCAAAGTAAACCCACTTCTTTGTGAATCAGTGTGAATTCAGCTTTCAGAGGCCGAGCTATCTATCGATAAACAGTAATCATTTTACTGTTGCCCTTCCCCAGTCTGGAATATTTGGTGACATCTTTGTGCATTTGCCAAAATGGAATAACATTTTTTATTGTATTTTAATTGAAAGCTTAAAAAGTTGCCTTTGGTTTATGATGTGCACATGCATATGTGAACAGGTTCCCGGCATTTTATGACAACATTCTTAACACACAGAGCATATCAAAACAACACAAAACATGTTTGCAAGGTAGCAAGGCTAGGTCAGTACCTTATTTAAGCGCACAGCTTATAAAATTAAAAGTTGTGTTTTTGGTCTACTTGCAAACTTGTATACCAGTTTATTTAATAAAGTAGTCAAATTGACTTGTGCATTATACATTTTAAGTCATGAAAAGACTGAAATGTAAATTAGAAGGCATGTAGCTTTTGAAGTGAGACATTGATGTCAGAATTTTCTTTTATTTGGTTCCTTTCATAAGATGTGTTTCTGGAATTTGTTTTCATAATGTGGCAAACAGCAACAAGTATTTATCTGTGGCCAATCATGTAGACTGTTGCAAATATGTCTTTCACGCATTTTGTAAGAACTGCTTCTCTATTTCCTCCTCAAGCTGTCACATAACTTGTGTTCTGTGTACTTATTGTTACCAAAGCTCTTTATAAGTGGGATTTCATGTCAGGTGTCCATTTACCTGGCTTGGGTATTAAATAGTTCTTTAGGAGATGTAAAATACATCTGCTGTACACATCACATTTCAGAATTTGATTGCTTTGGAGGAATTTGATTGCTTGTATTTATTGCTACTGTAATCTAAAGTCGGATTATATGTTATGCAAAAACTATTAAGACAAAGGGATCCCTAAACAGCGACTTAGTGGAGATGGTCATAGACTGAAAAATAAAGAAGCATACATAAAGAAAAAGGAGTGGTTGGATATGAATGATTGAAGATAATTGAAAAGTTTGCATATTTTGCTTCAGTTATCCAGCACCTCTGCCAGCACAGACACAAACAGTGTGGCATGTCACACAGGCACTGCAGGACCTTCTAATCTAGAATGATGAGAGCTGATGTGAAGGGATGAGATAGCGAGCAAAGCAAACACAATAGGAAATGTGTCTACCGATCTGGGAGGTTATTAAAACTCTCTGTCTAGCCATGGAACAAAAGTGGAACGATGATGTCGGAACAAGAGTGGAACGATGATGTCAAAACATAGAGCCTGCAAGTGAATCCACAGATTCCATTTAGGGCAGAGAAACATCATGTTGTCTGTCAAATACAAGTTGTGCGAGGACTGGGTCAAGAAGGAAGCCCAGAATGTTCAGTACATCTAAGGGCATATGTGAAAATGAATTCATGTTCATTTGCGAGGTCAAATTTTTCCTATAATTGCAGCCATCTTGTTAACCATCACACTGTAACAGCTTATCCAAAGAAAATGGTACGGGTGGAAAATAAGATGTTAGAATTGCATCATTTTGTTTGACTTGACCTAGACTCTGTAAACTCATGCAAATGTTGATTTTGATTATGTGAAGAAGCTTGCAGCTTTCACAGAGGAGCAGACACTTTAATTGATGTCAATATCAGCTAAAAATCTCTCGTTTGAAACGATAATTATTCATGTGTTAGCTACTGTGTGGACGTTTAACTTATGCTGAAGTGTCGAAACATCAAAAGAGGAAACTGATTGGTAAAGTGCGTAATTGTTCACGCAATTGACTTCCTCATTGCTGATCTGTTACGTGTTTTTACACTCTAACACATCATTTACAAAGACATATTTCCAGTGTTTAGAGATTTGGCCCTTCCAGTCACAGTGAGGTAATGAGGAAAAGGATCGATAGGCTACTATTATTCTTCTATACATAAGAGCTAATGATATGATAAGAATATGATTCCTAAAATTCTGGATGATTCTGATAAGCTGATAAATGGAATTCTACTGCATTGTACTATTTTGTCAAAATAAATTTCAATTAAAATTTTAACAGTGACCAATACAGATCTCTAATACTGGCTGATAACTGATGTACTGATATATTGTGCAAAGGTGCAGTCACATCTGCAAATCTCCTGTTTGAAAGTGACTTATGGGTGGGTGTGGGTGGTGCTTCATATATCACTACACTATTACTAATGAATGGACAATGGATTTTTTTGCTCATGAAATTTCACTAATGTGACCGCACCTTAAGATGAATAACAAGTCTGCAAAACCATGTGCTGTTCCTGGATGTGTAGCACCTATACCGCACTTCACATCATTCTGAAGGATCCCAGTGTTGGCTGAAGTTTATTTTCAACCAGATCTGTCTTTATTTTAATGGGATAGTAACAATTTGATTGTTTTATGAACCTGTGACAATTTAATGAACTAATTGCATGAAATTAATGAAAAATGAAAGAGATTTTTGTTGAATGATGGAGTAATGCAAACTATATTGCACCCGGTCTCTTATTTCCCTTCCATAGAATTCTTAAAGGGACAGTAGCAACAAACAGCTTGTTTAAATCTAAAGAGAGGGTGGAAATGGTTGTTAAAGTCTGTCAAATCATTTATTTATATTATGACACCTTCAAGAGAAACAGTAACACACTATCACACCCTTTAAAAGATACTGGACATTATACCTCCACTTTCAGCCAAAAGAAATTCACTGAGCGGATTGGTTTTTCATTGTTCCTCAGTAAAGCACGAAAGCTGATCCAATGTAAAGTTCAGATAGGCAGGGGTACCACACGCCTGGTGGCTTTTTTTTTGAGGAACCAGTGAAACCTAGGCCTAGACATTCATGTTCTGAATAAAGAGGTTATTGTGTCTGCTGTGAAGAAAGCAAAGAAACTGAAGTTGAAGGCGCATCTTTTATAAAGAGCATTTGCTTCTTGTTTGGTCTAAGTCTGTGGCATGTCTTGTTCATAGCGCTACTAGTTTGTTGTGTTAATGTTACTGTGGTAAATATCCAGTCCAGTATATCAGTGTCCTCAAGTCAGCCTAAGTTAATGCATTATGTTGTCCACCACAATGCAGTTATCATTTGGTTTGGCCACCTACTACAAGTAAAACATGTTTATCTAGTTGAACCTTTAACTCTGAGCATGTTTTTGAATCAAGAGGGTGTTTAGACCATGAGCGGCAATCACACAATCAGCATGTTTTTTGTGCTAGTCATTGTGGAAGTATTGTGGCTCCCCCTGTTTCGTTGCCAAGCCAATAGTTGCTCTTGACAACTGATATTGATGTTGTCTCCTTGTGTATTTGGCTTATGTGTGTGCGGGCACATGAGGGGGTTATGTTACTAGTTGATGGGGAGGGGGGTTGCGGAGTGCGGTTAGCAGATGGGCCTCAGCTGGGGCTTTTTGTTTGGCTCTCTCATCTGATGCCAAGGTGAGACTTTTGCTCTGTAGTCATGAGGATTGCACCATTAGATATTCAGATGTTTCACTCATGGCAGAGACACTTACTTAAGGGTAACAAGTAGCATAGGGGCTAATAGCATTTCAGTCACAAAGGCCTGAGTCGGTGTTGAGGCACTATCTGCTAGAAAGATTGCATGTTCATTTAAATATATGAATCTCACAATAACCATGTGAATTATCCATTTTTGAAATTAACCTGTCAATGTAAGGACGGTCATTCAGTTAAACATTTTATGTGTTTAATTAAATGCTATTCTGATGTGCTGAATAATTTATCACAGTAAATTGCCAAGGTGGGATATTATTGCAGATACAGATTTCCAGATTAAATTTTATTCCGATTCACAAGCTCTTGATTTGTTTAACTCACAATAACTATGTAAATTATCCGTGTTAACATGAATCTTCTCTCAAAGTGGGACTGTCATTCAGCTAAAATGTTATCAAATTAATTGCATGATATGCTGGATAATTAATAACAGGTATTATGCAGGGCTGGGTACTGATGCAGATTTCCAGAATCAATTTGATTCTGATTCACTAGCTCTTTATTTGATTTTAATTTTGATTCATTTAGGTATATTTCAGTAATGTCCATTTTGCTTGTGAGGAAATTCTTTCTCTGCTAATCATGTAGAGAATTGGGCTACACTGGTTACGTAGCATGTTCGTCTTTGCATGCAGTCTGTTCATTTTGTGGCAGATAAGCAAATCTTTGAGTAGACATTACAAAAAGTGGCTTTAGAAGTCAATATATTGTTTGTTTTATTTCCATGTCAGTGAACCATAAGCCTGTGAAGAGTGAACAAACCAACAAAGCCTTTTACACTGAACCTGTTTAAGAAGCCTAAAGCTTTGTTGCAAGCATTTACTCTGGAAGCCACACCAGAAAACTGTTACAAAAGGAAAGCAAAACATCTATCCAAGACAGGAAACCATGCACGTTTGAGTTTTGGCTGGGTTCTTCACACCTGGCTCAAGCGTACACCTGTTTCCCCACAGACTTTTATCTCACATCAACACAATATTGCGTAGTGATGTTGTGAACGACTAAAACTCATTGTTGTGCATTCATTTCAAGGAAACGCTGTGAAAGAAATCAGCACAGAGGAAACTGGTTTGCTGCAATGCCAAATGCAAAGCTTCACAGGGCAGGACAGGACATAGACCCCTGTAAATGGATTTTGGGAGTAAGTCATAAGATGCAATAGCAGGATGTGTGTCTGGATGGACTGACCCTGACCCATCTCTACCCCCTTCACATGTGCTTCTATCATGAGCAGGATGCAGACTAGATAGGCGGTCTATTGTCTCAGTCTGGGGTGGGACTCTGGAATCATGTTATTATATGGAATTATGTCTTGGGCGCTGCATAGTCCTACCAGGTCTAGATCAATACATATTTTTAAATCTGCAGTTATAATTAAAGGGATAGTTCACCCAAAAATGAAAATTCTGTCATTCATTACTCACCCTCATGTCGTTTCAAACCTATAAGACTTTCTTTCATCTTCGGACCACAAATTAAGATAATCTGAGAGCTTTCTGTCCCTCCATAGACCGCTATGCAACTACCACTTTGAAGCTTCAAAAAGGTCATAAAGAGATTGGTTTTACAATCTATAATTAGTCCAAATTTTCTGAAGAGAAACGATCGCTTTAAATGATGAACAGATTGAATTTAGGCTTTTATTCACATGAAACATGCATCAACGCACACATCAGTTGAGGTAAACGGAAGCTCAAGCATGTCTGCTTGACGTGCGAAAACCAATGAGGTTCATTCTCATGTTACGCAGCACGTTTGAGCTTCTGCAAGAACCAATGAGGTTCATTCTCGAGTTAGGCAGCACGTTTGAGCTTCTGCAAGAACCAATGAGGTTCATTCTCGTGTTACGCAGCACGTTTGAGCTTCAGCAAGAACCAATGAGGTTCATTATCGTGTTACGCAGCACGTTTGAGTTTCTGCAAGAACCAATGAGGTTCATTCTCGAGTTAGGCAGCACGTTTGAGCTTCTGCAAGAACCAATGAGGTTCATTCTCGTGTTACGCAGCACGTTTGAGCTTCAGCAAGAACCAATGAGGTTCATTATCGTGTTACGCAGCACGTTTGAGTTTCTGCAAGAACCAATGAGGTTCGTTCTCTTGTTAGGCAGCACGTTTGAGCTTCAGCAAGAACCAATGAGGTTCATTATCGTGTTACGCAGCAAGTTTGAGCTTCAGCAAGAACCAATGAGGTTCATTATCGTGTTACGCAGCACGTTTGAGCTTCAGCAAGAACCAATGAGGTTCATTAACGTGTTACGCAGCACGTTTGAGTTTCTGCAAGAACCAATGAGGTTCATTATCGTGTTACGCAGCACGTTTGAGTTTCTGCAAGAACCAATGAGGTTCATTATCGTGTTACGCAGCACGTTTGAGTTTCTGCAAGAACCAATGAGGTTCATTATCGTGTTACGCAGCACGTTTGAGTTTCTGCAAGAACCAATGAGGTTCATTATCGTGTTACGCAGCACGTTTGAGTTTCTGCAAGAACCAATGAGGTTCATTATCGTGTTACGCAGCACGTTTGAGCTTCAGCAAGAACCAATGAGGTTCATTATCGTGTTACGCAGCACGTTTGAGCTTCTGCAAGAACCAATGAGGTTCATTATCGTGTTACGCAGCACGTTTGAGTTTCTGCAAGAACCAATGAGGTTCATTATCGTGTTACGCAGCACGTTTGAGTTTCTGCAAGAACCAATGAGGTTCATTATCGTGTTACGCAGCACGTTTGAGTTTCTGCAAGAACCAATGAGGTTCATTATCGTGTTACGCAGCACGTTTGAGCTTCTGCAAGAGGTTTGTTCTCACGCATCAAGCAGTTTCAGTTGAGCTTCTGTTAATGTTCGTTGATCAATGTTTATATGGGAAAAAATCCTAAATTCAATCTGTTCATCATATTTGTGTCTCTTCAGAAAATTTGGACTAAACCGCTCGATCGATATGGATTAATTTTATGCTCTTTTTATAAACTTTTTGTGTCAAAGTGGTAGTTGCGTAGCTGTCATTGGAGGGTCAGAAATTGCTCAGATTTCATTAAAAATATCTTCATTTGTGTTCCAAAGACGAACGAAAGTCTTACGGGTTTGGAACAACATGAGGGTGAGTAATCAATGAAAGAATTTAAATTTTTGGGTGAACTAACCCTTTAAGCTCCTGCATGTTGTTGAACTACAGACTTCATCTCTAAATGTACATGATACACATGTAATTTAATATTTGAGAGATTAAAGAAGAGTCACCTCTGTGTTTCGTAGCAAAAGCACAATGTAATATTTAGTGTTGCTTGCTAAAATTTTGCATTCAAAATCCAGAAACTTCGATAGGAATCCATACAATCGGAATTTGAAGATTTCATTTGTGTTCAAGTTGGTCATGAGAATTCGCTCCGTTGAAATCTGCTTGGTTTGAAAGTGACTTCTGTGTGAGGAGTGCTTAATGCATTGCTACACTATTGACTGTGAATAATAGATTTTTTTGGCCACAAAATTTTGCTAACATGACCACACCTTAAATTACATTTTTGCAAAAATCAGACTGGTGTGATTTTGGGTGCAATAAAGCGTTTACATGACTTTAGTCAGATGTAAATCAAACTTTTAAAGTGCATGTAAACACTAAGTGGGAGGAAACTGAATATCTAAATGCATCATCATTTATTGTTCTCCATAGCAAGGTGCTTTCTTCCCCCATCTAAACGATCTATTTCAGTGACATATTGCTTTCACTGAGAAACCCTCTTCCTCTACACCCTGCCCCCCACCTTCTCATATAAATTGCAAGGGCAATCAGACAGAGAGCAGCCGTGGAACAATCAATGTGTGTGTGGCATGGACAGGGTGGGGCAGTGGGCGGTGGTGGAGGAGGATGGGTGGGTGACAGGCGATGAGGTCTATGTCAGCATGATATGTTAAAACTGTTGGGAATAGGGGGTGTGGGGATGTAGGGTCACTAAAAGAGCCATATTGGTGTGAAAAGATGTTTCCATCACTAAAATTTGAGCTCATGAGACTATAGAAAATATATCCCCTCATAAAGATGTACTATATGTAATATATGCTTATACTCTAGAATATAGAATGTACAAGCAGTAAATCCAGATATTTTTGGTCAGAATTCAAGGATAAGATGCATTCTGTATTTGTTTTTTGATTATTCTGTACCCACGTAGAATGATCTGTGTCCGGCTGAGAATGCCACATGCGTCACATCGCATCAAGGTGCGAGTGCAGTTTAGTGTCGCAATGCATTCCTGGATAGATTAGATTTAAGACTTAAGATCTTTGACCCGCCAGACATGAAACATGTCAGCAATGTATAGCAAAGCAGAGATTAGCTTTTCTTGGAGAAACCACAAAAACGTATGGCTAAGGTATGTTGAGATTTGAAGCAGTGTTATTTTTAGTGTATACACTAAAATGAGTTTCATTTTTAGTCATTTTGTTTTGTGCTTTATTTTATATTTCTCTTTTGTTTTAATTTATATTTATTTGAGTTTTAAGTTGTAGTACTTTCATTTCATTTTAAACCCTATTGATTGGACATTGTTTGGACAAAAAACATAAAGGTTTGGAACGACGTGAGGGTGTGTAAATTATGACAGATTATTCATTTTTGGGTGAACTTCTTGAAGCTGAATTTAATTACATTTTGCAAGATTATGAATTCATGTGCTGAATATTCTACACTGAAATAACATTGCCTTTTATTGAGCTTGGTCATCATGAGTAACGTTTTCTCTTTAACCCCCAGCATGCCTCTCTCTCAGCCAGTCGTTCAGAGAAGGGCTCGGGATGGTCGAGTCGCTCACTCGGAGCCCGTTGCCGGAATTCCATCGCCTCCTGCTCAGACGAACTGCCACACATCGGCAACTACCGGCTGCTCAAGACCATCGGCAAGGGAAATTTCGCCAAAGTGAAGTTGGCACGCCATATTTTGACCGGCAAGGAGGTAAGATGTATATTAATGTGGGGAATTAAATGAAAAAAAGATTCTCAAGGCTCCTCTGATTGACTCTTAGGTAAAACTTCTTGTTCTACTTTGTGACCAGACTGGTCTCTGCTGTACTTTTTGAGCCAAATGACATATGAAAAATGTATATAATAACTTTTTTACATTTGCTCATCTGGTTTGTCACACCTTGACCAAAAGCAATTATGTTATCAACCTACTGAGGTGTGCGAGGTTAGCATAATTTAACAGGTGATTGCTCCTTTTATATGCAATTTAGTTGTCAAGTCAATGTGTCAGCTGCATTCTGATGATTTTTAACTTTGTGTCTTCTCAGGTTGCAATAAAAATCATTGACAAAACCCAACTCAACCCTACAAGCCTTCAGAAGGTAGGAACTAGGTCATAACCGCTGCACTCTCGTAAGCTTGTGATCCTAATTATGTCTTTGCGCACTAATGTTTATCTGCACTCAGTGCCCGAGGCATAAGGTCATATCGAGGAGCTTGTTTTGGTCAAATTGTATTTGATTAGACACTGTTTAGCAGTGGTCAGTAAAAATGTAAACTTTGACCCCATGGCTTTGATTTGCCACCATTGTTCTCTGAGGTGGACTGTGGTCTAATGCTGTTGTAATATATCTGGAGCTGTCTGAGCACTTTATCTGTGTGAAATCTGAAAAATACAACAGTGAGCTGTTTTTGTCCTTGGTTTAGTTTGCAGCTAAATGTATTAATTCACTGGAAAGTGGCAGGAAAGATAAGATAAGGAAGTCAAATAAGAGAAAGCTGTTGAATTTGATGGAGCTAAGTGGTTGTTTCTTTATAGGCACGTTATCATTATTTTGCACTTTTTGTTTTTAGCTGATTTGTCTTTGTGAAGATAATACAATCTCTACATTTAAATGTTACATCAGTTTGTGTATTTGAAGTTTATTTACTTAATAATAAATTATGTTTAGTATTTGTTTTATGTTTAATGTTGTCTGAGGTACATCACATGAACTGAATCATGATTAGGATTTATCCATCTTAGTGCAAAATAGTCCTTGCTGTTATGCATATGGCTTGATGACTAGGGAATGTTGTGTTAGTGTGAGAGAGTCTGTGTGATAATCACACCTTTAAATGTGAGAACTAAGTATGGTGTGCTGTTTCATTCGGAAGTTTTGTTATTTCTTGCTATTTCTTGTTATTTATTTCATTTCAGTCCTGTAGATTATTATTGGCGCTAAGCTCTGAAAGTTCTTCCAGAATATCCAAGTGTAATGCGTTACTAATGACTGTCAAGAAGATTAATAAGTATGTAACAGCAAGTTTTAGTTAGAGGATGTGATGGCACACTTAAAATAAGAGTTATATTTGTTGGTAATAGTTTATCTGTGGTGTCTTGGTGAGTGATGTCATGTGGTCAACTCCAAACCAAAAGGAAATGATGGGTCAGAGCAGAGGCGTTGTGTGCTGTAGTGTATTGTGCTAGGTGGGGCTAAAGGTGTTAATGGTCTCTGCAGGGATGGATTGGACACTGCAGCAGAAATGCATGCCACTCCCATCAGCATTATACTAGGTGACACTTCTGAGTAGAATATTTATGTACATGTTCCTCCTTTCTTTCTTTCTTTCTTTCTTTCTTTCTTTCTTTCTTTCTTTCTTTCTTTCTTTCTTTCTTTCTTTCTTTCTTTCTTTCTTTCTTTCTTTCTTTCTTTCTTTCTTTCTTTCTTTCTTTCTTTCTTTCTTTCTTTCTTTCTTTCTTTCTTTCTTTCTTTCTTTCTTTCTTTCTTTCTTTCTTTCTTTCTTTCTTTCTTTCTTTCTTTCTTCTCTCACTCACTCACATGGTATCATTCCTAACCTATATAATTCCTAATAATATATATATATGTTATAACTGTTTTCTATTTTAATATATTTAATAAAAAAAGATATAGCTGTAGTGTCAAAGCTGAATTTACAGCATCATCACTCCAGTCTTCAGTGTCGCGATCATGATTCTTCAGAAATCATTCTAATATGCTGATTTGCTGTAGAAACTGATAATTTTTTCAGGATTCTTTGATGAATGGAAAGTTCAAAAGAACAGCGTTTATTTAAAATAGAAATCTTTTATAACATTATTATTGGATTTTCTGTACAAGTTCTGTACATTGTATTTTCTTGCTGAAGTATTAAAAAACATTATTTTCTTTTAAAACCACTGCCCACACTTTTGAATGGTAGTACACACACACACACACACATACACATACACATACACACACACACACACACACACACACACACACACACACACACACACACACACACACACACACATACACACACATATAATTTAATACATAATTAAATTATTAATTATGTAGATCACATAAGTGTCACTTCAGAGATATATATATATATATATATATATATATATATATATATATATATATTATATTTACATATATATATATATATATATATATATGTAAATATACACACATATAATGTTTATGTAAAAATTACGCCTTCATCATGACATCATAAACTATGAGACATGGTGATGATAGACAAGCTTCTAGATGTAATCAAATACTGAAGATCGCTGACCAAATCTAAAAATTGTTTGTCCTTCTTGATGTTTATGCTGGTTACGGCCCTGCTCCTGTGTCATGTTTAGTGCAGATCAAGAGGTTTTGTTAGTCTGATGTGGCCACAGCACTGGAGATACGCCAGCAGGCTCTTTCTTCTCTTCTTCTCCAATCTCCTCTCTGTTTAATTCTGTTCAGAGATGGAGGGGGGCAGAGCACAATCAGCTGACCATGAACTTTCCCAGCAGCTGGATTTCAGAAGGGCCGGAAAAGACATGGCATTTGCCTTTATCAACGTGTGTGTGTGTGTGTGTGTGTGTGTGTGTGTGTGTGTGTGTGTGTGTGTGTGTGTGTGTGTGTGTGAGAGAGAGAGAGGGTTGAGGGCTTGATGTAAAGGTTTGGATCCCCATCATAAAAGCACAGTGTTACTTTAATAAAAAAAAACTTCAAGGCGGGTGACAGAGTTGGACCGTGGGTGAAGAAGGGTAGAGGGGGTTGGGTGTCCCTTATTCAAGTCTCTTGCAGCCAGGAGCGCTGTTCCAGACATACGAACAATGGGGGCAACTGAACCCGGAGGGGGTGGGGGACTCCAGAGGGGCCATAGCACAGGAGCAGAGATCCTGAGAAAGCAAGCTTGCATACAAGATATCAGAAAGGGAAAAGGCCCTGATTTAACATGGTTTGTTTGGCACCTATGACTGTGTTGTTATAGTGTCGTTGTTATATCATTTTAGCACATTGTGCAGTCTTGAAATGGTGGAAATGTACTGATGTATGACTATTATTGTTTCTAAGAGAATGAATCATGAATTATTAATTATGTAGATCACATAAGTGTCACTTCAGATATATATATATATATATATAAAAAAAATGTGTCTATATTTTTGTAAAGATATCTTAATTTGTGCTCCACTGAAAAAAGCAAGTCATGTTTGGAAAGCCACGAGGAATTTTCATTTTGGGGTGAAATATCTCTTTAAGGAAAGTCAGTTTACATCTTTCTGGATGATTGTGACTCCTCAGTCCCACAAAAGCTAGAATTATTAGTATCTTGAATGTCCTAAAAAAAATTCAGTTTAGTGCATATTATCTATGTATGCGGTCATTATAATTGTTAAATCACCGATGAGAGCAGTTGCTGGAAAAGAGGCAGAGCCAGATATACGGTACTCCAAAAAGAGAAGATGAAGTAAACTTGACATTTATGAGCCACAACGGGGATGCATCACCGCCTAACACTTCAAGATTATTTCTGATCAACTCCAAATACTCATGGATTACTTATGTAAGCTCCATCAATTATGAGATTATCACTATTTCTGGCACTGTAGGGCACTGTGTGTTGTATGTATCTAGGACAGTGGTTCTCAACCCTGGGTGTGGAGTACTGCCAGCACTGCACAGTTAGATGTCTCACTAATCAAACACACCTGATTCACCTCATCAGCTCATTAGTAAAGACTCCAAGACCCCAGATTGGTGTATTAAATAAGAGAGACATCGGCTGCGTCCGAAAATTTAGGCAGCTGACTTGTTGCCTCGCTGCCTTATCAGGCAATGACTTTGTAGGCAGCGTTTCCACATGAAGGTATCTCACGAAACTGATTTCAGACAGACTTCTGTGGTAGCGTAATGATCTACAGCAAAATAGAGCAAGCTTTGGTGATAACTAAACAAATATTTTATTACAATAATAGTAATTTCTCGCTAGAAGTGACATCGGAAGTGGAAAACGTTGGTCAAAAACTTACATTTACACACAAACCGAACACAAACTGCATCTTTTTTTTTTTTTTTTAGCTCATCTGTCACAGAATGGGAAGCACAGGATTGTGGGAAATCAAAGGCAGTGAAGGATACATCTATGCTGCCTTCAAAAATCGATTAGATGAAGGTATAACACACCAAGCCGGTCGGCCATCTGGTAGTGTTGGGCGATTTTTGAGCGTCGGGTGGCTTAGTTTTTTTGGTGTGTTCCGCACAATTGGCTCTAGTCAGATGCCGTCTGAGTTTTAAGGGCCAATTCAGCCTGTTGAATTCACATTGGGCCGTCGGTGAGAGAGAACTCTGATTGGCTGTTCAGCTTAGCGAATGAGAGAGTGCACGAGAACAAAAGCGAAAGTGATGAAAGCGAGCAAAGAAATCAAGACGGTACAGATAGAAGGCTGTTACATTTTTACGTAATCTTACCTGAGCATTCGAATGCACGAATATTTTCATAAAAACATGAGCCAACTGGAATGAAGAAAGTGCTCAGCATGATTGATATTCAAAATGGTAAGCAAGCGCTGCTTTGTTTACAGTTTGTATATCTGCAGTCCTAGTTTTGTTTCCCTTTTTGAATGAAGAAAATAGACTATTGAAACCTGTTGATATAGACAGATATTTACTTACATGCAGGCGCAGAACGCACGTAATAGTTGACCGTCGCTTTTGGTCCTTTCGGTGTGTTCAAGCGCAGCCATTTGGCCTAGACGCAGCGGAGGAGAGGCGACAACACAGTCAGCTTTCATCGCCGCTAGCTCTTTGACGTTGGCTTGGTGAGTCCCAGGCTTTAGGAGACAGGAAGTGAAGATAACATTGGATTCGGACGTAGCCATCAATGTGCAGTGTTGTACAAGTGTATGTACAATATGCAAGTGTGGGGTCAGGGTTTTCGTTTTTTTTAAAAGAAATTAATAAATTTATTTAGCTAGGATGCATTAAATTGGTCAAAAGTGTCAGTAAAGACATTTATAATGTTACAAAGGATTTCTATTTTTGAAGTAAATGCGGTTCTTTTAAACTTTTTTATGCATCAAAGAATCCAGAAAAATGTATCACAGTTTTGACAAACATATTAAGCTGCACAAATATTCTCAGCATTGATAATAACAAGAAATGTTTCTTGGGAACCAAATCAGCATATCAGAATGATTTCTGAAGGATCATGTGACACTGAAGACTGGAGTAATGATGCTGAAAATGCAGCTTTACATCCCAGAATACGTAAATTACACCTTAAAATAGATTAAAATAGAATTAAAATAATAAAATAAAATACAAAACCTATTTTAAATTGTAACAATATGACTATTTTTACTATATTTTAATCAAATAAATGCATCTTTGGTGATCATGAGACTTCTTTAAAAAAATAACCTACAGTAATTGTGCAAATTAATGATTTTAAGCCATTTTTTATATATAATATAAAATAGATTTTATGGTATGTTTTTACTTCTCCTAAAGAATTCAGACCAAGATGATACATAAATAAAACACAAATGAAATCTCCAATAAATCTCCAGAGCTTTGAAAGAGCATTGAGCAATAAAATATTCTTTTGGGACGTGCCCCCTCACTTCGAACAGTCATGGGGCTTCTGGGTAAGCCAAAGTTTTTTCCCTCTGGCACTTCCTGTCCTGATGTTGATGATGACCTGAGCTGTTGGTGTTCCCGGATGAGACCATCTGCGTTGCTCTCTGTGGTGATCCAGCTCTCTTTCTCTCTCTGTCACTCACCGGGATCCAGATCAATGCTAGGGAAATGGCGTGGGCATAAGCACTAATGCTTGGGAGCTATGGAAGTAGGCTACTTTGAAATCCTGAAGTGTTTTCTTTGGTAAAATCACTTGTATATGTGAATGATTCACTTTAAATTGTCAGCTAACATGTTGTTTATTTGCAGTTTTCTAAATACTCTCACTGTTTTGTTTTCACATCTGAATGGTACATTCTTCCAGGACTGGGCTGGCTGTATGTGTGTTTGTGGTATTGACCGAACGTTAGATTTCTTTAGGTGAGAATGTGATGGTGTACAGAGAAAGACGGGCGGCTGCGATCATATGAGGATGCCATTAGCCTACAGACAATCACACTGAAAAAAACGTCCCTTTGGGAACAGAATGAGCCAAAGATGTAGAAGCAGGGATTACCAATATGACGTACAGCCACTGCTGGGAAGTTACTGTAGCAGTTGTCGTTCAGACTGACATGATTCCTCTAAGTCTTGCAGATTTTTAGTAGAATATGCAGCGATGCAGAACCGTTCTTTCCCTCTCGACTGAAAGGCTCTTACAATGTCTTATGATAGACTTGGATATAATGTGGCACCCATGTAAGCTCCTTGTCAACACCTCCCACAACGTGATCCAGTTTAAAGATTCTGAACTGTCTCCGGATGGAAGATTCAGTCAGCCAGGGATAGTTCACCCACAAATGACCATCCTGTCATTATTTATTCACCCTCAGGTCATTCCAAACCTGTGTTATTTTACTATCATTGATATACTATTATAGTTTTAGTTATTTAGTTAGTCATTTTTATTAGTTTTTTTGTAAATATGTCTGTATAGTTTTTATTATATTGTGTTTATTTGGTTTAGTTCATTTACTTTTAGTTATTTTAGTATTTTTAGTAACAATATTTTCTGGGCCCCGATGTTCTAAGTATTTTATGTTCCACATAAGAAATAAAGTCATACAGATCTGAACGACATGAGAATGAGAAAATGATGATGACAGAATTACAATTTTTGGTAAATTATCCCTTTAATTGTAGAGTTGTGCAACAGTGATCGGAGGCAAAAGATAATTCACATGCCAATAATCATTGTTATAGCTATTATTTGATGTCAGAAGTGTTGCGTGGGTGTTTTTGTTCTCTTGCTCAGACATGCAAAAATGTCAAGCCTCCGATTTGCATATTTCACCCCCTCTCCGTGTCGCAGTTGGAGATGGTGTGGAAAGAGAACGGCCTGGACAGAACCAGACGCACATTAAAAATGATTCCCAGTGGGATGTGGATGGCTGTTATGTGCTTATATCTGACCGATGAGCTTGATAAGGGCAAACTTAGGTTATCAGACACTTTCAGTGATATGATGAATGAAGAAATATGCCTAATGCTGAAGGTTTGCCTCAGTATAAAGTGTCACACCTTGTCTTAACACCAGATGTAATGCGATCTCTTCCATGTAAATTTGTGTTTTTGTACATGACAAGCAACCAGAGCCTGGAAATGATCTCAGTTGCCTGGTTTCTACTTCTGAAGTGTTGCTCAATGAAATCTTCTCCACATCAGATCTGCCTCCATTTGTTCTTGTTTGATCGCCTTTATTGTGACATTTATTCCCAAGTAAAATGGCTGTTACAAACTTGCAACTTCAATTTCATGCAGACTCTAAACCTTCTGATTGGCTGTGTAACCATATTTAACATTTTTAATTTAATTGATATTTTTTTATCATTATATTTTTATATCTCACAATGTGACTTTGTATCTCACAATCAATGTTGTTATTGTAGCCATTGTCTCAAGATGCACACCAGTAATGTTTCTTTCTAAGGCACATTTATAAAAGGTCCTAATTGAACGAAGGCCTAATCCTGGCTTAATCTAAGCCCTGTCTCTGAAACCAGGCCTAAATGTTTGGGCTTGATCTCTTAAATTTTTCTTAGTGTTTTCGGCATGAGTACTCACTGTAATTTAGATTATTTTTGCCTGTGCATTTCTTTATAAGCATGATAACTGAATGTACAGTTATGGTGCATTCGCTCTTTGCATCTGTAAATGCTGCTCAATCAGGCTCCCAGCACAAGGCCTGGATTAACTAGTGGGAAGCCTGCAGTGGGATCAAGGTGAGGTGGTCCTGCGCAAACAACGATCTGGGCTCGACAAATGTTTGCGTCCAGCACCACCAACATGACCTCGTTCACCCACATTGCCATCCAGAGGGAAACCGAGAAAGGCAAATTCAGCTCTCTAAAAGAAGAAAAAAGGAAGGAGATCCAGACTGCGGTAATCAAACCCTGATTTGAAGTCAGTAACTTGAAAAATGGACAGTAGAAACAGGAGAGAAGGGTAGAAATAGAGCAGTAATGTGCGGGCAGAGGCAGGTTTTCCATCAGGTGCTGAGGGAGTGCTGCCTGACATAGGGGGTGAGATAAGTCCTTGCTTAAATACCAGGTCACCATAGCAACAGTGACGTGAGGCCAAAGCCTAGGAAATGAACCAGGAAGTCCTGTCTTTGAGGAAAAGCAGGAGAGATGCATGAGGAAAGAGAGTGAGGGAGGGGCTGGATTATCTGATGGTTATCTTTAGGGCTCAGGTGAACAGCTGATGTGCAATTCAATTAGAGCCGCTCTCAAGGGGACGTTCCTGTATGCGTGAGCCGGGTGACGTTTGATGTCTCAGGATACCCCGGATGTCATATGATCGTTCAGCTTGTATGACTGCTAAAGCAAAAGAAATACACTTTCACATTCCAAATTGAAAATACAAGGTCATTTGTGCACGTTGCAAAAAAGCACATTCTTAATGTGCATCTTTGTCTTTTTTACAGAAAGAAATAATAATAAAAAAGTGTTAAACATTTGTAGAACAATATAAATGTACAACATGTGGTTTGAGGTCAGTATGATTTTTATTTTTTTATTTTTTTATGAAATTAATACTATTATTCAGTAAGGATGCATTAAATTGACCAAAAATCACATTAAAGACTTTTACATTGTTACGATATTTGTATTTTAAATGAATGCTGCTCTTTTTAACTTTTTATTCATCAAAGAATCCTGAAAAAAATGTCATGGATTCCACACATATTATCTGTTTATAATAATAATGTTTCTTCAGCGGCAAATCAGCATATAGTGATAATTAAAATTGTCCCTTTTTTATTAACTTAATGTAATGTTTCTGGTCTTACTGTGATCGATTCACCAATGCATGCAATTGAAAACAGTTATTTGACCTTGATGTTGATACTTGTACTATAAAACGAAACAAATATCTGAATTTTTACAGTGCTGATCAGCTGGTTCATGGGATGTATTGAACTGCTAATGCACTTGCGAAAACAGAGGCACGCTGGAGTTGATTCGAGACGAATAACCTGTGCATACTAGTGATATAACAGCTCTGTTTTGTTTCAGGATTCGATTTCCTTTCTGTGAACAGTGATTGTGCTGCTGGCTCAGAGTCTTTCGCATTAGCGGGGTCATTATGTAACCTGTCTGCCTCGATCAGTTCAATTCGCATTGGAGAGCATCTGTGTTTGTGTGTTCCAGCCGTACATGCGTAAAACAAACAGATTAGTGACCTCAAACAGATGCCTACTGTTGGTGTGTCCCACCAGAACTGTGTTAGCTATAGTACCTCAAGTGAAGTGCATGACTTCTTAAAATATAAAGATCGAATTGATCACAATCTGTCCAATTCATGTTGTCAACCCTTAAAAGTATATTTTTAGCACTGCTGCATCTAAAAACTAGTCCTTCTTGCTTTTGACACCATGTTTAGATCTTTTATCTCTTTGACTTTACCGAACAGGCCTCATGTTTCTCAAAATACATGGCAATTCGATCATAATGTTATCTGGAGTGTGTCTGTTGTATAAAGGGCAAACCTGCTCCTGTACCGGTTTTGTTAGAACAAATTATGCCCAAAGGTAAGCGTATGTGCACCGAGAAGCAAAACAAAACTCCTCGGGGGGCCGTCAGCATGCAGACAGTATAAATCTAGAGAGAACTTCACTGGAATTCCTTCCTGCTCTTTAAAGCAGCCAAATATAAAGCCGTATGAGGTCGTTTGTCTTGAAAAGGCCTTTAAGGAGAGACAGAAATACGAACGTTTTGGAATATAAGCCAGCAAAAAAAAAAGCCTTAATCAATCTCAAACTCTGCTAGCAATCAAGAAATGTAGGTAATCATTAGCTCTTTTCCAAAAAACACTGAGCTGCCTCGTTGCCTACTTGTGCAGCTGCCTTGACTGATTTGGAGTGGTCTAGAGGTGAGGTGTCATTTAGGTGATGTACCAAAATAACTAAAACTGAAATAAAAATGAATAAAAACTAAACAGACATATATATATATATATATATATATATAGAGAGAGAGAGAGAGAGAGAGAGAGTGTCTCAATGGTACTAAAGTAACACTTTACAATATATGAATCATAAATATACAAAGCACACAAATATTGGACAAAATAAAGTTTTAATTAGGCTTAATATTGTATGTGTATATATATAAAATCAACATTTCTCTTTTGCATTAGGTTTTTTTTTTTCTTTTTTTTCACAGAGCTTATCACAGTGCATTTTGGAATTGTCTTCTCCACAGGATACATAGAGTTTGAATTAAAATGTGTCCAAAACTAAGTATATGAGCATAATTAAGTTGCCTTTGTGTTGAGGGGGCATGGGATGCCATAAATGCTGTCTCTGTAGGGGATTTGGAACAGAGCCATTGTGTTCATAATCATTGTGTTTATACTGCATTGAAAAGTAAACTTGGCCCTGATTGTGTATCAGTTTGTTCGGCTTTGTGTTGTGATGCTTTTTGTCAACCTATGATTTTGGCCCAGGGCTGGGAAAGTGAAGCTGCACAGGCTCCTGAATTGAAAGCGGATGGTAAATGGAAACTAACCGATGGGACACACAGAGGGCAGTGAGTGAGGACAAATGAAAACATGGCCTCCCTTTCTCTCCCTGTTTCATTTGGACTTTCTCCCAGGGCGACTGAGTGTGTTTGGGAAGAATTAGCTCTAATGGTGTCGTGTCATGTCTGTCAGCCATCGACACATTCCACGTATTATCTTCTCTTTCCTTTACCTTCCCTTTCTGTTTCTCATATTCAGAAGTACACTCGTAGTCTTCGTGAGTCTTTGTCTTTCAGTCACGCTTTTTCTTGGTCCGTCACTTCTCTCTTCGACTCTGTCTCTCCGCCCCTCTCCTTTTGTCATACAAGGTTCTTGCAGCAATTGAGTTCTGCTTTCAAACAACAGACGGACGGTTCTCACACACCTTGTTTGTCGTTTCATCATGGCCATTAGGTTGGATTTCTTAAACTTAAAGGGATAGTTCACACAAGAATGCAAATACTGTCATTATTTACCCTCGTACAATTTTAAAACAAGTAAATGTTACAATTTTGGAAGGACTCTGTGCATAACAGCGATTCAACCTTGTACCTCAAGACGATGATTCTCAGCGGCAGACATGCCGCAGCATAGCTCTGAAGTCTTAGAAAACAGAAAGAAGGATTGGTCATAAGATGGGTCTTTTTTTTTATCTTGATCCCTCTTCTGTTCAATTTAAACGCTGTTAGAAAGGACAGGCTGGTCTGCGCTGGCAGCACCACGGGTTGCATCACAGAGAGTGTGGGCCGTGTTTTGTATTTATCATGGACTTGGGTGTAAATGGTATTTATGGATTTACACAACTGATGAATACCCGTCCGTCGGTCTTTGCAGAGTTTTTGTGGCTTCTGATGTTTTTTTAATATTATCATTTAAATCATGTCTGACAGAGATGACTTTATCAATCTCTAAACATGACTGAAAAAGGTCTGAGACCACTAGTAAAAATGTTTTTATTTTGTATTTGTTTCTATTCTAAATGTAATGTAAAGTACACATTAATTATACATATGTAATTATCTTAATTATATTAATTTTCAGATTATATTAAGATTTAATTATAGATCATTTCAGATAATTCTATGAATTATAATTATCTTTGAATGATATGTTATGAATTTTATTTCTGTTGTTGAATAAACAAAAGTTTATAGCTGATTATTTTATCTCTCCTCAGCTCTTTCGAGAGGTACGGATCATGAAGGGCCTCAACCACCCAAACATAGGTGAGTATTTTAGATGCTTTTGAGTAAAAAAATGTCAGTCGTCTTCATTTTATCCTTCACACAGGAAAATATTGACATCTGAGGCCTCTCAAAACACACTGACCCTCCTCTGAAGTTTTTTAGTGTATACCATCTGTATCTGTCACAATGTTATTATTATACTTTAATATTTCGAATTGCCTTTTATTTTCATATTTTTTGTTTTTATTTAAATTTTAGTTGAAGTTCTAGTAGTTTTGTTTTGCGATTCGTTTTTTTTATTTATTTCAGTTTTAGTCATTTTAGTACTTCAACTTATTTCAGTTAGTTTTTATATTTTAATAAAGCATAAATGACATTTGACAGTTATGTCGAACAGAACATTTTCAGTGAATAACGATTTCAATTATTTACTGAATTTACATTTTTGGGTTTTCCTTGAACCAATCATACAACAACCTGAGCTTATTCTCTGTTGCTCAATGCACTTATTACCATGTTTTTAGACTCTACCCAGTGATACGATCTGATTTTTTTCTCTCATCTACAGTTCAGCTCTTTGAAGTGATTGAGACAGAAAAGACGCTCTACCTTGTGATGGAATACGCCAGTGGAGGTATGATTCCTCCCTGATTCAACATACACACATGCTTCCTACATAATGTTGGAAAACATTGCTTAAAAGAAGCAAATTACATAATTGTTAATCCTGAAAAAAAGTAAAACTTTTTTTTTCCTGTGTGTACCATCAAGTGTTGATGAGTTTTTATATGAATAATCACACGTCTCCAGTTTTAATTCATGCTCACACGTAAACATGCATGTGTACGGCTGTCGCATCAATCAGACTCTGCGCTGAATGCTGCACAGGCTCTTCTATAGGTTTCATGTGCATTCACTGAAGCCAGGCCCACACAGCTCAGCAATTAGAGCTGCTAGGAAAGATGTTCATAGTCAAATCAGACTTATTTTAACTTTAGCCCATCCTATTCGTGGCGCTTGAATCGGCTGCTCTCTTAATGAATTTCACGTTTCCACTCCTAATCGAGGCTGATGCATGTGTGAGCGCGTGGAAAATCATGTACAACGATACAGCTTATACTACACATTGGCAATCTGCCTTTTCTATTTCCTCCCCGTTTCACATCTCACTGGAAGCTTAATCATTGTCCATCACTTACTCTAATGAATCGGATCCTGTCGTCAGTGAATACGTAGCGGAATGAAAAATTGTGTTCGTTCACTGAGTATTAAGTGACTTGCTTCGTTAATCTGAAAATTCCCAGTTGATTGTTCATAACTTATCTAAATGAGTTATATAGAGACCTTCATTACCCGTCCAATGTGTGTTTACCTTTATCTTTACCCATACTTCTATGTAGTTTTATGTAGGAATGTGCAATATATCTGTACCAAATAGATTATCCTCCAATATTAAAGATATGTAATACTCACCCATTTGTTTTAATGATTTAATTTAAGTTATTATTAAATACATTTATTAACTGAATAACTGTTAAATTCAATCTTTAGCAAATCTCAAAATAAATATCCATTTTTCATACTGTACACCAGGGTTTCATACTGTACACCCTGCAGAGTTTAGCTCTAACCCTGATCAAACAAACTTGAGCACTATAAGATCACAGGAAGGTGAGTTTGTTTAGGGTTTGAGCTAAACTCTGCAGGGCAGTGGCCCTCCAGGACCGGATTTGAGGAACCCTGCTGTACACTATAATGTTGATTTTAGATGAATTTTAATTGAATTTTTTACTATATAGTGTAGAATTTTATTATTGGCTGTTTACCAGTTATCAGGCAAAATAAATGAAAATAAATAATCATCGGCTGTCGTTTTAAGATTTTATTTCAGTAATTTCCCTGAGGAAGAATAATTTTGCCCGATATTTTTTTTATCATGTTTTAGTTTTACTCAAATTTTTCTTCTCTGATAGGTGAAGTATTTGACTACCTCGTATCCCATGGGAGAATGAAGGAAAAGGAGGCACGTGCTAAATTCCGGCAGGTGAGAAATATCATAAATAAATTCTATAAATCTATATCAAAAATCTTGTTCACCTTTGATAAAATACAAATCTTAGAGGAGCAAAACCAAGCTGTATTTTCTGTTTCTAATGTGTAAACGTTTATGCTCATTAAAATTTAGCAGTTTTGTTTAACTTCCTGTTACAGAGATGTTAATGTCAGTGTTTCCCTTTCAGATTGTGTCTGCAGTTCATTACTGTCATCAGAAGAATATTGTTCACAGGGACTTGAAGGTTATATTTCTTTCTCATGACTTATACATCCTTTTATTACCTCTGGAGCTCTCATAAAAGAGTAAATGCCTTACAGATACACACTTTGCTCCCTTTTTTAAATACCCCCAAAGCATAAAACTATTAAATTCCTCATGGTCATTTACCCCATCCTATCTTATACCTCACTCAGGCGGAAAACCTCCTGCTTGATGCAGACTCCAACATCAAGATTGCTGACTTTGGCTTCAGTAATGAATTTACGCTGGGCAGTAAACTGGACACTTTCTGCGGCAGCCCCCCCTACGCCGCCCCAGAGCTCTTTCAGGGGAAGAAGTATGACGGGCCAGAGGTGGACATTTGGAGTCTGGGGGTTATTCTCTATACGCTGGTCAGCGGATCACTGCCCTTTGATGGACAGAACCTCAAGGTAAATTACAAAGTATGAAACGAAAGAAAGTAAGGCAAGAAATGTCAAAAATACTATGCAACAACCATGTTTATCTGGATTTTCGTTTTAATATTTTGAACGGTGATAGGTAGGAACGAATGCCCCATTATTAAAATTTACACTGATATAGATAAGCCAATAATTATTTTTATATTATGGCTGATAATCAATAAATGCCGCTATTATAAATGCAGTATTCTGTGTAAATAAAATAAAAAATAAAGCACTAAAAGTTAACATCATTATAAATGCTACAAGTGAATTTAAGTATCACAACACAATATTAATGTACAGCATAAAAATGGTTAATTTGAGATTTGCTTAAGATAACATTTAAAAGATTAACTTTAAGTGAGCATTAGATGACGACAAAAAATAGGGTAAATGCAATTCAATTTCCAGTATCGGACAAAATATATACAATATCAACCATTATGATAAATAAAAATCTGTAATGTCCTGTTATTATGCATTATTTATTGATTTTCATTGATTGTAAACACTGATAGTTTTGGTCAATAAAATAATTTATTTGCGTGTTGAATATCACTAAGGGCTGCACATATTGTCTATATTTAGGTAGAAAACGTGATTGGTAGATACTATGATAATTATTCAGGATAAAATAAATTGACTACATTAAATATGTGCCACAGTGTGTTTCAACTTCAATTTTAAAGACATTTTTGTTTACTTTTGTAACAAACTTTTTAATAATATGTCTAGTCACCGCTAATATTCAATGTAAAATCTGTTTTGTGTCATTTCCAAACAGTTTTATGGCAACATTTTGAGACATTTTCTAAGGCGCCTCACGTGCAGCAAGTGCTCTTATGAAATGCTTTGCTCTCAAGTAATGTAGGTCAAGTGAGCTGTGATTGTTTCTCTGTGCCGTGGGGGCGATTCGGTGGCTGACTGGTTCAGAATAAGATTAGGTGTTGAATAGAAGTCTGTGTTGTTCCCTCAGGAGCTGCGTGAGCGTGTGTTGAGGGGGAAATACCGGGTGCCATTCTACATGTCTACCGACTGTGAGGGCATCCTGCGCCGGTTTCTCGTGCTAAACCCCACCAAGCGCTGCACCCTGGAGGTGAGGAGGAGCAACTGCGATCCGCAGTCGACCAACACAGCCGCTAACACGTCTTATTGAGTTTACATAGATCTTGTGGTCTTTGGCTCACTCTATCTGATTTTCTGTTCTTCCCTTTCAGCAAATCATGAAGGATAAGTGGATGAATGTCGGGTATGAAAGCGATGAGCTGAAGCCTCATATAGAGCCGGTGGAGGATTATAATGACACCAGCCGTATAGGTAAGAAATGACTATTAACACTTTTGGGAAAAAAAATGTATTTTTATCTTGTTTTCCAGCATATAAACATCCTTTAAAACAAGCTCTTGCACAATTTTGCTTGTAAATTCATCTGGTTTCCAAACAGTGTACATTGATTTAAGTAATAAATCAAGACATATTTTATTATTTTACCCCATTGCCAAATCGTTTTTTACTTCTAGAAATAATGTATGATTAAAGTTTTAAACTGTAGTATATTAAATTGTTTCTTTTTCTTACATCATTTGCGAATAGATTTAGAGTTGGTATGATGTTTTTGAAAGAAGTCTCTTGTGCTTATTACCAAGGCTTTATTTAATAAAAATTTCTATTTGAATATATTTTTTAAAAAGTTATTTATTCCTGTGATGGCAAATCTTAATTTTAGCAGCCATTACTCCAGTGTTCAGTGTCACATGATCCTTCAGAAATCTTTCTAAGAAATCTTTTATTACAATGTAAAAAAAATTATGTATCCTTGTAGTGTATATTCTGTGAAAAATATTGATTTTCAAAGGAAAATGTATCTTGTTTTTAAGATGATTATTATTTTTTAAATGAAACAAGACATATTACTGATTAAAAAGTAAAAACGTAAAAGTAAACGTTTTTTTCCATTGTAGTAACCAGAATGTAATTTTAAATCTTGCTAGCAAGACACTTGAACCCAGATTGCTCAAAGTGTGGCTAAAATCGTCTGCTAAATGGCTACTTGCTTATTTACTTAAATATTTTTTTTTCTCTCTCTGCTCATACAGATGTGATGGTAGGGATGGGTTACTCCCGTGATGAAATCAAAGACGCCCTGACCACACAGAAGTACAATGAGATATTTGCCACCTATCTGCTGCTAAGTCGCAAGAATGAGGTGAGATAGGGATTGCCACTGACCCGAGAGCAGCCAGTGTGCTATCCTATAAGTGTGTAATATCTCATATGTTTCCCATATAGGATGGGATGGAGTCCCGGTCAAGCAGCAATTTGTCTCTAGCACGGGTGAGGCCCAGTCCCATCACGAATGGCACCAGCAAACACTCCTCCACCTCCAGCTCCACCTCTGCCTCCAGTCACACTAAACCCCAGCGCAGTGCCTCCACCTACCACCGCCAGAGGAGGCACAGCGACTTCTGTGAGTCCCTACATTTCTCAAGGATAATTTCATATTTATAAATGGCCTAGATCAGAGGTTTTCACAGGTGATCCATGATAGTATTGCTGGGGGGTCTGCCAGTTATAGTTTTTGATATTATATTGCTTAATTATGATTAACTATGTAATAATAATATAATTTTTATTATGAACTATGTTTATAATTGTGTTTATATGTTTGTCAGGTGGGCCATCAGTGCCAGTAACCCACCCCAAGCGCAGCCCCACCAGTACAGGAGAGGGGGATCTAAAAGAGGAACGTTTGCCCTCACGGAAGGCCAGCTGCAGTGTGGTGGGCAGTCGTAGCATCCCCCCGTCGAGCCCCATGGTCAGCACAGCCAACAACCCCAACAAGGCCGAGATCCCTGACCGCCGCAAGGACATCAACGTAACAACGGTAATCAAGCACAGGAAACCACGCACATACGGTTACAGGAAATATTCATTGAAATATAAATTTTTTTCATTGATTGTCTTAGGGCTTGTGCACTAGATTCCAGGTCTTTTGAAGCTATCTGATATATTTATGTGAGGAACGGACTGAAATTTAAGCCTTTAACCTTGCTTGCAGCCATGGTCACCATTCACTTTCATTCTATGGAAAAGGGAAGCTGGACATTCTGCTATAAATAACTCCTTTTGTGTTCCAAGGAAGAAAGAAAATCCTGCCTTTTTGAAAGACATAAGTAAATAATGATGGAATTTTCATTTTTGGATGCTCATTTCCTTTAATAGAGAAAAGAATATAAATCATCCTGATGACAATTCAAGTGCCACCCATTAAAATGTTGCATAACTTTTTTTTCCCCTGGGGCGCATGTTCAGATTCGTTATTGGCATTCTCAGGTCAGAAATTGATGTTCCCTTAGTATGCAAAACAACTTGTTCCTAAAATGTTCCGTTGAACAAAATGCATGAATTTCTGAGGACAACTGTGTCAGAAATGCTGGTTATATTTAGATAGCCTTAGTGACATAAACTACAGTACCAGTCAAAAGTTTGGAAACACTACTATTTTTAATGCTTTTGAAAGAAGTCTCTTATGCTCATCAAGCCTGCAGTTAAAAAAAAAAAAAAAAAGAAAAAGAAAAACACTAATATTATGAAATATTATTACAATTTAAAATAATGGTTCTCTTTTTTTAATATACTTTAAAATGTAATTTATTTTTGAGATGCAAAGCTGAATTTTCATCAGCAAGTACTCCAGTCTTTGGTGTCTTATGATCCTTCAGAAATTATTCTAATATGATAGTTTGATACTCAGTTATTATCAATGATGGAAACAGTTGTGCTGTTTAATATATATTTTTTGGAATACTTTTTTCAGGATTCATTGATAAGTAAAACGTTAACAGCATTTATTCATAAAAACAGCATTTATTCAAAATAAAAACATTTGTAACAATATAAATCGTTACCATCACCTTTTATCAATTTAACGCATCCTTGTTGAATTAAAGTACTAATTTCTTAAAAAAAAAATAGTTATTGTTCCCAAACTTTTGAACGGTAGTGTATATTGTTACAAAAGATTTCTATTCTAAATAAATACAGTTCTTTTTAACTTTTTATTCATCAAATAATCCTGAAAAAAATATCTCAGGTTATAAAAAAATATTAAGCAGCACAACTGTTTCCAACATTGATCATAAATCAGCATATTAGAATGATTTCTGAAGGATCATAAGACACCAAAGACTGGAGTACTTGCTGATGAAAATTCAGCTTTGCATCACAAAAATAAATTACATTTTAAAGTATATTAAAAAAGAGAAACATTATTTTAAATTGTAATAATATTTCATAATATTACTGTTTTTTTTTGTTTGTTTTTTTTTATTGCAGGCTTGATGAGCATAAGAGACTTCTTTCAAAAACATTAAAAATAGTAGTGTTTCCAAACTTTTGACTGGTACTGTATGTCTGTGTTAATTTCCATCTTTTTTGGTTTTCAATGCTTTCTCTTTCATGTTTTAGAACAACATCCCTGCCAGTGCCATGACCCGTAGGAACACTTACGTATGTACGGACCGTACCAGCACGGACAGACACACCTTACTACAGAATGGGAAAGAGAACAGGTAAACGTGTCTCTGTATATGTGTCTCTGTATTTTATGTGTATTGAAGTTTTATAATTGATGTCCATGTTGAAGCTGAAACTATTTTTTCCTGTGGGCTTGTTTATTGAGATGGATTACGTCTGTTATGCTTCAGCAATGGCAGATGGTGGCTGCTTAGCTGTCCTTCTATCACTCTCCTCTCCCCCCCCCCCCCCCTTTGGGGGAGGTCCAAAGACTGAGTGTCATGTGACTTAAAGAGAATGAGAGGAGGCACATGGTGACATGGATTGTCTGGGTCACAAGGCTGCTTGACTGGTTGACCTAAAGAAGCCTCCCTCCCCTGAGCCCAGCCAGTACAGTACATATGTCTACACAAGTAAAATCACCATCACCATAATTGACAAATACATAGTCTGAAATCTGAGACCACCTGGGAAATTATTTTTATACTTTAAATGGTATTATAAGCATAACAATTTGATTAAAATGGAATTTATATTAATATTTTATGTTTGATATGTCACAAATTAGCTTTTTTGATTAGTTACTTTAAAAATAATACTTAAATGTATATTTTTATTTTACAGTTTAAAATAAACATAGATTCTGGGATTTTAAATCCCAGACTAGTCTTAAATCCTTTGGACCCCATGCACACACCCAGCCATGCTGTTTCAAACCCCTTCATCATGCTAATTTTCTGCTCAACACCGCTATTAATGACTGCAGTGTGGCTGACCAAGGGAAGCTAATATGTGAAACCCTGTTATAGGAAATCCTGTGTGCGTGTGTGTGTGTGTGTGTGTGTGTGTGTGTGTGTGTGTGTGTGTGTGTGTGTGTGTGTAAGGTCCATCAACGCTGGGTTATTTAGAGCGTTAAGTGAAGTGGCCCCAGGCGAGTGGGCAGACTGAGGCAGCATGTGAGATCTGTTAGATCTATGCCAAAACTGAGCGAGATTGAGGGGACAGAGGCATTCCGTTGCCAAGAGATGCACGTCAGCAAAGTGAATCCATCTGAACGGAGAGATCATTAGTGCTGGTTGCTATGGAAAGCATCACGATTCCTATTGCTCATCAAAAGGAGAGGTGTGCTACTGTGATCAGACAACATCAGGTTTAAACAGAAATCAAGTAGTCCCTGGTAACCACCTAACAACTGCATAGCAACACCCTAGTAACAAGCCAGAACACCGTAGCTAGCAGTTGCATAGAAACACCCTAGTAACCACCCAGAACACCACAGCAATTGAATGGCAACACCTTAGTAACCACCTGGAACACTCTTCCATTGCACAGCAGCATGTTATCCACTATTAAGCACACTTCAGCAATGCCAGTAGAATTGTGAGCTTTGAAGGAGTATTATCACTCCTTTTCTCTCTTTGATGTTTGACTTTCTGTCCTTTGTCCTGGGTTTGGACTTGTTTGACAAACAGAAAATAGAGTGATTTGTCTCGCCTTTTCTCTGCGTTGAGATGTGCAGTCGTGTGCAAGCTTTTTTCCACTAAGGGTTCTGTTTTAATTTGCCTTAAGTGGCTGTTTCTGAGATGGGAATAAGAACACAAGAGAGCTCATGCCTCAGTGACTCAGCAGCATTCTGCCTCAAATTTACGCTCAACTGAACCCAAAGAGAGCGGCCTCTTCAAGTGTCGAGATCTGATGTCGGTTTAATCGCATCGCTATAGAGCTGTTACTGTGGTACGTTTTGGACTTCGTCTTATGGATTAAGTTCTGCCACCAAAGTAGCCTCTAGTTAGAACCACTATGACTGCTAATGAGTGGGAACAATGAACGTACAGCACAGCAGCCATAATTAAGTCTTTGCCTGTGCAAAACTCATTTTGCTAATGTGTTATAAAAATCTTTATATCTGATTTTGAACAATAACTTCTAATAGTGTGAGCTGCAAGGTTGTTTATGGATGGTATTTGCTTTTGTTGAAGCCATCAACAAAAAATACGTTCGGAACCAAGGCCGCTGAAAAAGTGAGTGGGATCTGTTTAACTTTATTATTATGCCATTGATTAAATGGTCGTTAACATTTTGCTAAGCCATTGCTATGCTGTTGCTCATGTGCTCTTTGTGGTTGTTAGAATTGCTGCTATGGTTGTTCTTGATGGATATCATTCTTCTCCGGAATGATCCATGCTGGCTATGTGACAAACTTTTCATCCATATTTTCTTGTCTCTTTCCTCAGCTCCTTGTCACATCGATTACCTCCAGCCTCCCCATCCACCCACAGCATCTCCGGGGCCGGGGCCTCTGGCTCCACATCTTCAGAACGTTCTCGGCTGACGAGGGGATCCACCATACGCAGCACCTTCCACGGTGGCCAGCTAAGGGACCACCGGCCTCCCACCCACGCACCCCCCACCTCACCCACCCTCTCCCACGAAGCCAGCCCTCTGCCACACTCCCGTAGCCGTGCCACCACAAACTTGTTCTCTAAGCTGACCTCAAAACTTACCCGCAGGTAAGAGGAAAGCGACGGTTTCATCTTGTAAACCAGAATGACTTTGTGAGAGTAAACATTTGTTGATTATAGATAAAAATAGATCCACATAAAATCAATGGATCCAATAGATCCTTCCCAAATCTTCTACTTTTAGTATATATTGTTCTTTCTGAAGACGTTTAAGGCTCCTTCACACTAAGAACGATAACTATAAAGATAACTATATTAGCATTCATGCCAAGCACAATAACTATATAAACATAACTATATTAGCATTCACACCAAGAACAATAACTATAAACCTAACTAAAATGATAACTATTTTAGTATTCATACCAACGGACCAACTATATACCAACTATAAACATAACATAATAATGATAACATGAACTATAACTTTAAAAAAAACTATAACGATAACTATATTAGCATTCACACCAAGAACAATAACTATAAACCTAACTAAAATGATAACTATTTTATTATTCATACCAACGGACCAACTATATACCAACTATAAACATAACAATAATAATGATAACATGAACTATAACTATAAAAAAAACTGTAACGATAACTATATTAGCATTCACACCAAGAACAATAACTATAAACCTAACTAAAATGATAACTATTTTAGTATTCATACTAACGGACCAACTATATACCAACTTAAAACATAACAATAATGATAACATGAACTATAACTATAAAAAAAAAACTATAACGATAACTATATTAGCATTCACACCAAGAACAATAACTATAAACCTAACTGAAATGATAACTATATTATTATTCATACCAACGGAACAACTATATACCAACTATAAACATAACAATAATGATAACATGAACTATAACTATAAACATAACTATAAAGAGTCACACTCTGAGGAGAACTATATTAAAATATATTAAGAACTATAATAAAGAGAACTATATTAGCATTCAAACCAAGAACAACAACTATAAACATAGCTAAAATGATAACTATATTAGTATGTATACCAATGGACCATCTATAACTATAAATATATATATTTACTATAAAGAACAGCATTGACACTAACGAACAAAAATGATAAAAATAACTATGACAAAAACAATATTAGTGTTCACCCCAAGAACAATAACTATAAACATATATATAACGATAAATATATTCGTATCCACACTACCAGACGATAACTATAAAAATAATTATAACGAAAATGATATTAGTCTCCTTACCAAAGGACGATAATAATAAAGACGTTTTCACACCAATAACGATAACTAAGCGTCCACACCAACAGACGATAATTCTAACGATAACTATTTTAGCATCCACACCAAAGAACAATAGCTTTAAAAACAACTATAATGATAACTATATTGGAATCCACATAATATTCTGTTCATTTCGAAGCGTTCTGCAATTATGTTGTCTGCCTTTTAAGTGCTCAAACTTAATGTCAGGGTGGATTCTGATTGAATGTCAGTGTTTTTATTGTTCATCGGTTGAAAAAATTATTCTGAAAGCGAATATAACGATATTGTTATAATACAATGACTTTGTTGTTATCATTGTACATGTGGTGTGGATCTATTCTCACAAAATTCGAAGGAATTTTTAAAACTTCTTTTAAAACTTTTAGTTATCGTCCTTGGATGTGAATCGCTCTTTAGCCGCATAAGAGCAAAATGACATGGGCTCCACCGCTAGAGCCAATTAGTTTACAAAGTCATCTTTCATTTGGTTTGGTGCCCATTGTCCTGTGGAATATGAGGAGGTAATTTAGTTAGATATGGGAGCGTTTGAAGTCCGTAATGTGATTGAGATGTTCAGTAGAAAGTAGGAACGCTGATGGGGCGCTTTGCTCTTCAGCATCCTCAGTTGAATTGTTTATGTGCCTGTCTGGGCCAAAAGCCAGAAAGAACGACTTTTGCAGAGATACGCAACTAGAAGCTCTTTATTAGATTAGAGCAACACTTCCATCTCTTAGATTAGATTAAGCACCTATCTAGGATGACATCCAATGGATAAAGTCCTTTTTCCGCATAAGTTTGCATATGTACTCTCTGCATTAACTCTTCCTCAAGCCTCCTGTGTTATTAACCGACAGTTTCAGGCGCCTGCTCCTCGTGTCTCTATCTCTTGGTCTTGGCTGTTGTTGGGTGCTCAGTGTTTCTGTTTTGTTTATTTGTTTCTTTGCCTTTTTTTCCCTTGCTGCAATCTTATTTCTCTCTCGATCTCCCTGTTCCCCTCCTTCTTTCTGTCTATCACACTGTCCTTTTCTCTTTTTCCTTCCCCTCATCAACTCTTAGGGTCAATCTTGACCCCTCTAAGCGCCAGAGCTCAAACAAGTCAGTCTCGGGCTGCACTCTGCCACAGGGATCAAAAACAGTTAGTAAGTTTTCTTCCTGTTTGTGGCCTTGTTCCATCTCTCAGTCTGTCAAAATAATCAGTCTCACCGCTCTCTTTGGCACCCGTGTTGGCGCTGGGTGTCAGAGCACCTCTTTGAGCTTTCAGAGATAATTCAAAATTGAAATTCTGTCATCATTGACTGTCATCATCACCCTTGTGTCCAAACCTGTATGGTTTTGTGCGATGTGGGATGTTGAGAGCTGTCGGGCTACAAAAAGCAGCAGAAAAGTCGAATATTACTTGTTTGCCACAGCTGGGTTCCGGAAGTAAAAATCTGATTTATTTTTTCCATAGGGCAATTTGAATTGATGTTGAATGATAACTTACACTCAGAAAAGCTATCACTGGGACGGTACCCTTTAAATAGGTTCCAATATGTACCAGTTAGGTTCTAAGATGTACAATTTTGGTACCAATATGTACATTTTGAGGTACTATGGGTACAAAGGGTACTGGGCCAGTGACAGCTTTTGTACCTCTGAGAGTGTATAAACCTTTAAAGACAGACCTAATGTGAGTTTCAGGGTTGTTAATCGATAGTGTATGGTTTTGTTGAATCCATCAATCCACATTAATTCAACATATTTTTTAAATAATTGTGTTTAACAGCGGTACCATTGATTCTGCAAAGATAATTATATATTAATCAATAGTTTTATATTTATCCAACATTTTAATTTGATTGTCATTCGCAATGCTTCATGGGATTGTAGTTCTTTCCCTCATTTGACCTTTGTAGCTGGTTGGTTTAATTCATGGCTTCTAACTCTTCAACAAAGAACTTTTACAAAGAACCGTTACACTCTATTGCAAGTCTTCTGAAGCCATATGATAACTTAATTCACTGAAAATCATCCTTTTTGCTGTGGCTCTTAAATCGCATTCATTTCAAATATGGCATGGTATGGCACGACATGTATGAATCAAATAAGTTTTTAAAGCAACAGCAAAATTTGTCATTTCCACAACATGACAACCCCAATTTGGGTAATATGCCAAATATTTCAGTTTTGAAGAGAAGAAAAGAATTATACATGTTTGGAATGGCACTAGGGTAAGCAAATGTTTTCAGTTTTGACAGAATTTTTTTAGGTGAACCAACACTATTTTGATTATTATTGTCAATGCATTTTGTAAAACTGAATTTTTTGCGGATGTGTTTGATGCTCAAGAGGTCTTTTACACCATAGCTCCATCCATGTATCACTTTTTTCATTCACTCATTCACAGGAATGGCATTTAGCTTGGCCTGAAGAACACTGTGCCCTTATTAGATTTCTCGTGATTCTTAACGGAATTAAAAATGCTTTGTAAAACAATTTCATCTGGACTGTTGTATCACAAAAGCCTAACTTTGGAAAAGGCAGAGCCAAGCAAGGGCTTCCTCTCTCCACTTTAGACCCAGATTAGTTATGTAACTTGTATTTTATCCTCTCATGTCAAATCCCAATCACCGTTGGCCAAGCTCATTTGCCTCCCCTGCTTATCACAAGATATTGTTTTCTGTCCGGATATGGTTTATTCACACCCAACAGAGAGCCCTCCATTTTCACTGTAATGCTTGAGGAAGATGGCTGTGTACTGTCCCTTTAAAAGGGAATACACTGGCCACCTCATTTGCTACATTATGTGAATGGAAAGTTTCACAAGTGTTCATAAAAGCAGCCTTGAACCGTAGCGCCCTCATGAGGACATCAGCCAACTAGCACTTTCTTTGTTTAGAACTAATAATAACAACTAATGTCTCATCTAGAATATTAGATTAATAAACTCAAAGGCAAATAACAACACACAAGAAATTGGTTTTAGATGGTATTATTAAGGATACAATTGTGAATGTTTCTTTAAATTGTGTTACACTGACATGAAGCAACGTGTGACGATGTCTCAAAAACATAATTAACGTATTCTATAAGAAAATACATAATCCTACCCTATCAAATCCATCACTGCTGTCAGTTTCTTTTGTTCTCAGTAGTGATATTTGTGGATTGATTGAAGGTGACGTCAGTGTAACGGTGCACGTCTGTGATTGGTTGTTGTGGAGGGAGGAATAAACTGTGATAATCGCCGCTCTATTGGCCAATTGATTCCTAACATGAACCATTTTTGTCTTCTTCTTGAGGGTCACAGACGAACCTGAGAGAGTCAGCAGATCTCCGGTCACAAGGTGAGTGTTTCCATATTCTTTTTTATACACATATTTGACTGAGGAAGTAGCATAAAAGTTGTCCATCTTCATTTCAGAAAACAAGCAAGCAACTCAAACAGAAGACAGACAGAAAATAGGTAGAGGAAATTGAAAAATAATAGCACAAAGAATATCTAGATAAATGAACAAATGTTATTTGCTCGGTAAAAAAAAAAAAAAAAAAAAAACGTCCTCACATACTATTTTAACTCTGTCACTTCTCCTTAGCTACAGATACAGCTACAAAAAGTCAGGCTAAAAAACACAGGTAACTTCTAGCATGTGCTGCGTGCCATGTCAGATCAGACTGATCAGAATGTGACTGCTTTTTGTTAATTATATAGAACTGTGAACTGTACTGTATGTGCATCAAATCTAGCTTAGATGTAGAGTTTCCTTAGATACGTACTTGTCCTTCCCTTTACCTTTTCCATATTCACAATCACAATATGACATTGACAGTGGTTGGCTATTGCATTTCGAAAGTCACATTTCCGTTTTTTTTTTTAAACATGGATGTTTGAATGACATTTTTTTATTTTCTGTGCTAATAGTGACCAGCTAATTTCAATATATATTGCTGGTAAAAGTTGAATGTATTTGGAATGCAGTTTACATTCGGTTGAGAGTTACATTGAGGGATAATGTGTATGAGGCTTATGAAGTGCATGACACCAGTGATGTTTGGCTGCACAGGTCGTACTGATTTCAGCATACACATAGTGCTCTACCTATACACTTTTGTTCTATACTTTGCCTGATTTTTATGTTATTATATTCTATTTCTATATTTGTATGTGCCTGAATGTTTTTTTACTCTACCGTTCAAAGGTTTGGGTTTAGTAGGATTTTTTTTAAAAGAAATTAAGACTTTTATTCAGTGAGGATGCATTAAAGGGTTAGTTCACCCAAAAATGACATTCTTGTTTTTAATTACTCACCCTCATCTTCAGAACACAAATGAAGATATTTTTACCGAGAGGTTTCTGAACCAGCCATAGTCATTGTAACTTTCAAGACCCAGAAAGGTAGTAAAGACATCGTTAAAATAGTCCATGTGACTACAGTGGTTCAAGCGACGAGAATAAACCAACAGTTCTCTTCTCCTCCATGTCAGTCTGCTGCGCTATTTACGTAGTAAACAGTGCAGAGCCTCTGTGTTCTACATCAGAACACCGGTGATTATTGGCCAGCTCCTGCGTCAGCATCACACGCGTGCGTCGTTGTGCTCAAATGAACAGTGTCGGCCAATAATGAGCTGGCGTTCTGACGTTGACGCCGTTTCAAAGATGAACAAAGATCTTACGGGTTTGGAACAACAGTGAGTAATTAATGACAGAAATTTTATTTTTGGGTGAACTAACCCATTAAATTGATGAAAAGTGACAGGAAAGACATAATGTTGGATCATTCTATTCATCCAATAATCTTGAAAAAAAAAATGATCATGGTTTCTACAAAAAAGCAGCTGTTAAAATGCACCAGAAATTAATATAATATGCTGATTTGAAGGATCATGTGACACTGAAGACTGGAGTAATGACACTGAAAATTCAGCTTTGCCACCACAAGAAACATTTTTACATTTAAAATATATATTCAAATAGAAAACAATTCACAATTGTTGTTTTTACTGTATTTTTGATTCAATTAAATGCACCCTTGTGAGCAAAGAAGACTTATTTCAAAAACATAAAAAATCTCAGACACCAAACTTTTGAACCGTAGTTTACTTACAGTCACCTTGGCATTCACATTTTCTTCAGGCCTTGCAAAATGTTCTACAACTTTTTGCTGATAATCACACTAAATTTAAATAATGCTTAGATTTGAACTGGTTTTGAAAATGGTTTTACTATCCTGAAGAACTCCAGTGTCTCCTGCAAGGTAACTGGTTTTAGCTTTTATCTAAACATTTCCTCCCTTTTTGATTGTAGAAGGATTTCTTTTTATTAAGATGTTTCTTTCAAATCATTTAGCATTATTTTATTGGTAACACACTTTACCTCAAGGTTCATTTAACATTAGTTAACGCATTACGTTTACATTAAATTTTAAGCATTTATTTATCTAGGTTAATGTTAATTTCTTGTCATAATAATACATTTTTAACATTTCAAGATGTATAATTTCAGTTAAAGTTTAAACTTTTTGCAATTACATTTTAACTTATGTAATAGGAACTAACTTTAATTAACAAATAACAATAGTGTATATTACAAATGAACAATAATCTAGATAAGAAAAAAGGTCATGTTATGCTCTACCTAATGTTAACAAATTGAACCTTACTGTAAAGTGTTATCTTTCTGTTTCCTGGCCCCTGAAATGAATTAGCTTAGTTAAATAATATCACAAACTAATCAGTCTTGAAGAACTTTTTTAAGGATTTTTGCTCTCACAGATTTCTAATATATTTCTCTCTTGTTCCCCCTCCACCCCCCATCCGCCCACACACATCACCACCCACCTCGCATTTCTCTCCCATTTCACCTCCTCCTCCTTCCACAGTCGCTATCTATCTGGGTATCAAAAAGCGGCAGAGCCCCGGACCCCCCGATGCGGCTGGGATGTGAAGGTGCGGAGCCCGCGGGACCCGGCCGAGGTGGTTCTGGCTCTGCGGGAGGCGGCGCAGGGCTGCGGCTGCCAGGTCCACCAGGCCGGGCCCTTCCTCCTCTCCTGCACCCACGGAGCCGCCGGCTCCCGCGTTGCCTTCGAAGCCGAGGTTTGCCAGCTGCCCAACGGCCCCGCCGAGACCAGCGGTGTTCGATTTAAGCGCCTGTGGGGGGCACCGCTTGCCTTTCGGGACATTGCCACCAAAGTGTCCAAAGAACTCGAACTCTGAGGGCAACAGGGGGTGGAGGGCAGGGACAAAAGCATGGGACAGAAAGATGGGACGAGTGGAAGTAGCCCCGCCCACACCCCCGCCCCCTCTAAGCCTACAAAGACTGGCACACACACATTGAGAACTGGGCACCTGCTTACACAAAAGCCCTGCTGAAGGAACTCCCTTTACCGGGTCTGTTTTACCGCTGATTTTACCTGGTATCTTAGCCATGTTATTTTTTAACACGGATTGTTTGTTGCATATTCACTCTGTACATTGTCATTCCTTTAACTGCTGCTATTTAACTCTTTTTTTTATTATTATTCTTCTGCGCCAGTGAGAAGAGTATGTTTTATTTTATCCTCGTTTCAATAACCATATTCACAAAAAACACATGTGAATGCCACACCATTTCGAACCGTAGACAACATGCGGAGACATGCAAGTGCTGAAAGTGATAGCAATTTCTCCTAATTTTTTAATGATCTTTCCTTGTTGGTTGTTTTAGCCATCGGACTTGCCAGTGATGCAGGTTGAGTAGGTGATGTCTGCTTTCCTGAGCCTCCTTGTTTTTAGATTCGTCATATTACATGGTCACACCGTAGCACTTTAGGGCTGAGTGAGCAACATCATCTGTTTTAAAGCAGTTCCCCCTTCAAATGGTGCAATTTACCCCACTGAGCCAAGTAGAGATACAGTGCTCTTTGTGTTGCTCTTGTATGTGTATTACGCTGATGAGAAACCTATGTTATCTTGCCGGAAGTGCACTCTGCTGAATGGCTACAAACAGACTGTTGATTTTGTTTATCTCTGATTTGATATAGTAAGTCCTCATCGTCAAGATTGGAATATGTCAGAGCTGTGCAATGTGAGAAAATGCAAGAATGATTAATACAACATTTGTCTGAAATCCAGTCATTTGTATGTCTGTTTATTTAGTAGCTTTTTGTTTGCGTGGCAAATATTGTTAAAGGGATACTTCACCGTTTTTTCATATTAAACTATGTTATTCCCTTAACTAAGACGAGTTGATACATACCTCTCTCGTCTCAGTGCGTGCACTCAATCGCTCTGGCGTGCGGCGACACTTTGATAGCACTTAGCTTAACCCATTTCAATCATTAGGATCCAAACAGAGATGAAGCTAGAAGCGACCAAACACCTCCACGTTTTCCTTATTTAAATACAGTTACACGAGTAGTTACACGACCAAGTATGGTAACTATAATGTATGGCGGAATAGCACTTGGGAGCACTTCGACTCGGCGCAGTAAAAAGTCACGTTGGTTCTAATGACAGAAGAGAGAGGGAGAGGATTTTTCAGGAGTGACTTTTTCCTGCGCCGAGTCGAAGTGCTCCCAAGTGCTATTCCGCCATACATTATAGTTATCCTTTTTACCCGCTTAGAAAAGCGCCACGTTTTATTTTGTGTCACCATACTTGGTCGTGTAACTACTCGTGTAACTGTATTTAAATAGGGAAAACGTGGAGGTGTTTGGTCACTTTTATCTTCATCTCTGTTTGGTTCCTGATGAATGAACTGGGCTAAGCTAAGTGCTATCAAAGTGTCTCCGCGCGCCAGAGCGATTGAGTGCACGCACTGAGACGAGAGAGGTATGTATCAACTCGTCTTAGTTAAGGGAATAACATAGTTTAATATGAAAAAAACGGTGAAGTATCCCTTTAAGTGCTTAAACCTACTAAATTATCTTTTAAAGAAGGCCTACTCTTAATTAAAATTGTTGTATTCCAACGATTTATTGTTGGTTTCACAGTTTAAACAGTTTGATTTTTGTAGCTAATGCACTCTGTGGATTTCATAAAGGAATATTTTAAATATTTGGAATATATAACAATTAAAGGTGTTATTATCTGGAAAAATGTAATTATTAATAGTAATTCATATTTTAATTCATCGAAAGACAGTTACCATTGTACCAGCAATTTCTAATAATTTATTAAATTTCAGGATGAAATATGTTGTGTATGATTTTCAAATATACTGACGTTATAATTCAAGCAAGCATTAATCTGACTTCATAACAACCAAAAGAAATGACAAATCATGCTTGCTTGAATTATTGTTGATTGTTATTGTGCTATTCTGCATAAATTATTCATCTTTTAGTGTCTTTTGGGTCAACTTAGCTGATTGCATTCATAAAAGTGTGCTTAAAGTTTCAATTATATATTGATAGAATTCTGAATGAATTCCCACAAAAGTGTTATACATTACATACATATACATTAAGTTTATAGCTGTGTTTGGAGGTAAAAACCAAGGATGCAAAGAACGTAAAGACTTAAAACAGGTTGATTGTTACATGGGGCCGTTTATTAACTTTGTACAACCAAAAAAAAGTTCAGGTGAATACAACATAGCTAGGGTTTTCTAGCTATGTGGAGGTTTGATCCCAGGATGTTACAGGAGGAACAGGAAGATAAAGAAAAGTGCATGAAAAAGAAGACGACAGATAAGAAAGGAAGGAGGAAAAAAGTAGGAAAAAGGGAGCGGGGTGGAGTGTTTCTTGGAAAAGTCAAGGTGGCATGACCGCATGAAAGAACAAATAAAAAAAGAAAAGCACTTTTGCCATTTTACTTCTGGGCAGGGATCATGCCATCGATGGACTCGCCCTTCTCCAGTTTCTTTTCCATTTCAACCATGAGCTTCACACCATCGACTACCATCTGCACCTGCTGCACCTCGGAGGAGCCCAGACGGTCAGCGTTGGAGATGTCAAACACACCACCGACAGAGGCAGTGTCCACACCACCTGGATTAAGAGAGGTACAAAGAGTCACTCGTATGGATGATCTCAGTGCAACACTGCCATTTTATATGTTCAATGATTTCAAGCCCACCTGTGCCACGCTTCTGAAGACGCAGTCTGGTCAGGATCTCCTCAAATTTAGCATGTGTGCTGAGTTTTGGCAGCTTGACGTGCACACCACCACGAAGACCGGTACCCAAGTTAGAGGGGCAGGTCAGGACGTAACCAAGATGCTCGTTCCACATGAAACCGTGGTTGTGCTTCTTGAAGACATCCTCAATCTGCAATATACAAGGGGTCAGGCCTTTGGTTGCTTATCTTTGCATTATATGACCAAAAATTAGGTAGTAAATAATGGGATTTACCTTCTGCAGGCCAACGCAGAACCTCTTGAAGACCTCCTTCATGTTGCCGCCCTGCTGCATGGAAATGACACGCAGGTGATCCTCCTCGTTCACCCACACAAGGAAGGTCTTGTTGTCATTGTGATAGATACCTCTTGCGTCAGGCCAGTCGCGGGCCATGCCGGCAGCCAGCAGCAGTGGGGACACAGGCTTGTCAAACAGGAAGTGGTCAGCAATGAGCTGCTCCTGCTCCTTGTCACTCATGTCCTTCAAAGGGTAGTACTTGCCCTTGAACTCCCCATCCAGGCTGTTCAGAGCTGTGAGGGGAACAATGTGAACGTCAATAAAAGCAGGCATGTTGCTTTGTAGATGTCAGTTCATGACGTGACTGAGACTCACCGTCAATGGACAGCTTTTCCACAGTTCTACGCTCACCACGGCTGTTGTGGGGAGGCAGGGTGAATCCCTTGATGCTGCGGCCGGTACGCACACGGCTGCTCAGAACGTAGTTGGGGTCAAGGTCATCACCACCCTGCGCACAGGTAAACATCAGCCATGGTAAGAGCAAAACAGCTATGAACATGTAAAGAACTTTAGAGTACCTTCAGGTTCTCCCAGTTCAGGTCAGTCTTGTGCTTGTCGGTGGCCTTGTAACCACTGTGACGGTCAGAAATGATGGGGTCGAACAGCTCCTTGAAGACTTCGTAAGACTCCTCGTCACCAGCCACACAGCCGACAGTCATGATGAAGGGGTGGCCTTGAGTTGAGAACAAAAGGAACTGATTTATATATCTTCAAGAACAAATAAAACATCGCTTGTGGGATCTTTGAGAGATCGGCTGCTATGGGGGAATGTATTCAAACATGTTCTGCTTACCAGGGTTGTCCACACCGGTCTGGATGCAGTCATCCAGGGTGAATCCACTGGGAGTTGACTTGCCCCTGAGTTTGTTGTAGATGTCCTTAGTCAGGACCTTGGCCATGTGGTTGTTGTGCAGGGAAAGGTCAGGGAACTCCTCATCCAGAGGGAATTTCATCTTGTAATCGTTGTGGCAGTTCTTAGCCATGATTGCACTTTTACAATGATCTGCCACAAGACAAGAGTAAGGCAAGTTGGCACCTACAATTTGCTTTTGAGACAAGGATAAGTCTACAACACTTGCCGACAGAGCTGTTGTCAGGGTGGACAACTAGTCCCAGGCCTACTAAGGTCCTCTATGGTGTAGCTTACTCTTTGGACCCAGGGATGAAGGGGAACCTGCTCGCTGATATTGATATTGCGAATTACGAACAGCTACCAATTTGCATTTAGTTAAGGATAAGCCACACTTGTTTCCAGAATAAAATGACAGCAGTTGCAGACACAGTTAATGTATACTATATTTCGTGCCCCAAGTACACTTCAATCTCTTAGTAACAAAATGTTGCTTTTTCTAACCAGCACCTCATATTTCTACATGGAGGGTTTGTTGCATAGCTTGCATGCTTATATGCATTAGACAGCAGGTGATATTTTTAGCATGGCTGGCAAACTCGCTCACAGCAGATAGCATTCAACTCTCTAGTTTCTGATGGGGGTGGAGCATTTACACTGGCCCCATATAGTATTATGTCCACATCAATTTAGCTTTTGTGAAATTTAATTTAAAAATTCGAAATATCAAAAAACGCGTGCAGCTCAGGAGTAATAAATCATCCTGATCTATTTGTCCATATTCACCGATTTTGCATATAGTTGCATACAAAAAGAATTAAATGTCTGAGGCATTATAAATAGACTTGAGTAAAATGCATCAGCTATGAACCCCAGATGGCATGACCTTTCACTAAAGTACAACAGGTGTCAGGCACACAGATCATTCCTGCCACAGACAGCATATCTACTCCAGACTGCCCTCTTATAGCTTTCCAATGCATTATGACTCTGAAGCTTATCAGGCAAGGACAAGCTTTCTGCAGACCTAGTTATGCTTCAAGCAAAGCAGCTTAAAAAATATGAACATTTTTAACATTCCAACAATCGAGATATAGCAATTCCACAAGAATCCAGAATCCAGTGCATGAGGAACACCAATGTGATTTGAATAATTTGAACGGGGAAAAATTTGGATCAACCAAACTGAAAGCCCCAATTTATTGTGTCCTTTTTTTTTTTCTGAAGTTTATCATGTTTAATCAAGTACCCCTTATTCCCACCCTTGTAAAATCTTTGAACCGTAACTTAGTTTACCTGTATGGGAGAAAAGGTAACAGTCCTTGGGATCAGATCCTGTTCACCAAGCCAATGTAGGGGTTGCCCAACTTTGCAAGATGTCAGACCTTGGTTTATATACTTCAATGTTTGTTGCCCATTGGCTGCTCAGCTCATGCAGGCTTTAACCTGATTGGACAGCTGCACTCCTTGACAGGGGTCTCAGGTTCTAAAAGGAAAGAAGCTGCATCACAACACCCGAGACGGGCAGACAGCTGTCCTCACCCCCTCAAAGTGGCCTGTTCCCCCGTGTTATGAAATAAACTCGAAGGCACTGCAGAAACACAAAAACATGGTTTATTTACTCATTTTAATGAATTATAATGGATTAGTTATAACTTACTGTTGTGTTTAGGCCTAAAACTGTCTTTGGTACTTAATCCGTTTTCTGAAGGAAATTGTGAACAAAACCCACTAAAATGAATCATAATATTCATTGTTGCTGTGAATGTACGAGTTAAAATAGCCTTATATGGTATTTGCACTTTTATAAAATACTGTTTACTTTTGTTGATGATTGTTCTCATTAAAATAGTAGTTGGCCCTGTATTCATCCATGTCTTGTAATATATACTTAGAGAACGTAAGAGAAGGCATCATGTGTCTCTTGAGGTTAAGACAGTCTGTACTGTACACACTAGAGTTCTCAGTGTCCAGTTAGTGAGCTCTACTGCTTAAAACCATTGCATGCAATATACAATATATCTTTTTCTCAATATTGTCTATATTTCTATTATTGCCCTAAGTTGTTATGTACTATATGTAAATATTCTTATTGTAAAGTCACTGGGAAAGACACTATTAAAATAAAACTACTTCTACTTCATTGCAGTGAAGTCAGAAGGCAGCTGCATACAGACACATCCACAGCCTGAAGTTGTTGGAACAAACCAGAAAACACTCTGGAGTTTGTGTAAGTAAAACTCCAGTGTGCATCCATTGGTTCATTAGTGGTTCCCACCCTGGTAAATGCTTTAAGGGCACATGACTGAGCATATGACAGATGGGCTGAAAGTTTAGGAACCCTGTGGAGGAAAAAAAAAAAACCTCTATAACATAAGTGAAGAGATGGGTTTGTGAAAGTGTGTAGATAGAAGAGGACAAAACTCAACCATCCCCCCTACGCTATTAATACCCAGTGTCCAGTTTCACAGTTGCACCCCTGCTATGTGTCCCAATGTGACAAAATTAGTTTAACCATTATCCCCTTCTTGCTTTTCTGCCAGATCTTATTTGTATCTAGACACCGATGTGATCTAAACTTCTTGATTTTACCTCAGGATTATTTAATATGAAAATAAGCACAAAAAGATCATAATGTTACGTCAAAAGTCTATTTTGCAATAAAAAAAGCATTGAGTTTTGTCTGCTATAGTGCAGGAGAGCCTTTGGATTTGGTGGAGAAGTGAAGGGTTAAAAGGGGAAAGGAAAAAACTCAAGCTCACAGTCTGCTCCAAAATTAGCAGCCGTGCATCCAACACCATAGCATGCCTATAGCAGGGAGAGAGGACAGTCACAGAACAGCGTTACCACCTGCCATGAGAGAGTGGGCATAACAGGGTGTGTGGGGGTCCCCATGAACAGAGAAAACCCCCTTATCTCATAACAGCATATGCATATGTCTTTTAGGAAATTATAGGGGGTCGGGGTCGCTGTAAAATGTACATGCGGAGTATCATATCTACATGCACTGCAAAACTGCATCTTGGTTGCAAACTTCTAGGGAAATGCTTGCAACATTTTTAGAAGGGTGAAAGAGTGATTTGACGTAGAGGACCTTCTAAACATTAGGTCTAGGGTTCTCCACAGCTTTTTGGACTGAAAGTATGCATAAGGGTTATAAAGGCACCTTCATTTGACCCCATGCGTAGGGCACGACCTCTGAAAGGTCTGTGTCCAAAAACATAGCCACACTTGACAAGCTTGGTAAACTTTAGTCTCAACTTAGAAATTGTTCTTAAAACAACTGTGACCATAAAAGATAATGAACCTCATTGATAATAAATGCCTTGCAAATTTTAGCTTGTTGCACTTGTCAATTCCTGTTTGCACATTGTTATATAACTAAGTCAGCTGATTACCGTGAGATATATTTAGCTGAATGTGTCTGATGGTCTCTTGCCATTCCATAGCTGTTGTGTTTCAGGATTGTATGATGCACATGCTTTCAAACACAATTACATGTGAAATACATATTCAAATTCTGTTTGGTCTCCACTTCTGGTTTGAAAAGTTAACCGTTTAACCCAGCCAACCCAACATTCGAATTAGCAGACAGCAACAAGCTGCTGGGGCCCAGGCAGATGTAATGAGAGACGTAATTGAGCTACAGTCTGGTATTAACACACATCAAGTTTTATTCCAATTGATCTTACATAAGTAGCAGAGGTGGGACGTGTGTCCCATGACCCCATGACCAAGGTGCTGGACTGATGCAAATAAGACCTTTATATATTTCACTTTCTACAAACAGGCTAAAAAATTGTGTCCCATGACTTCTTTTTTTTTTAGCTAACATCAAATTAAGCAAGCTAGTTTTAAACACGTCTGTACTGTAAAATGGTGATTTTGGCCCGTCTTGCCTCTCAGGACTGTATCCAACATTCAAAATCATGCAACAATCTCATAATTTTGATATAATTTATTAACATTATAGTGAATTAATTGTCATTTTTAATTATTAACTCATTTTAATGACCAAAAGCATAATATTTAGCTGTTTTCCACCCTGTTAAAACATGATTTTCCCCATTTGGATCCCTTCTAACGCATGGTGGGAAGACAAGTAAATAATCTCATAACATTTGATCAATTTTTACACAGTCTGTAGTGTTGAGTGCATTCGGCAATCTCAACCATTCAACCCTGTTACCCACTTTATTTGAATAAAAAAGGATCAAACTTTTTTTTTTTCTTTAATTACAGGAAATAGGTTTATCATAAAAGTTCAAGTATCAATAACTACAAACTCAAATTTGGCCCCAAAGTAGCTTCATTTATGTTTATCTGACCTTGGGGGTCAAATAAACCTCAATCGTTATCAAAATGCATTTATGCACATAAGATGCAACTATGATGCTCCACATGTGGTGTGTTTTTCTAGTGCGGCAGTGGTCACATGGTTTAGCACAAAGGTGCCAGATCTGTTCTTGCTTTGCTTTTACGGGTCAGTGTAGCTCATAGTTTTGAGAGTTTTTTGTGCACCTTCATGCACATCCACATCTCTTCCGCTGAAATCAGAGTTGGTCAACTGGCTCACAGACACTAAGTTTAGTGCTAGGTTGCAAGGTTGTCTCTTTCCCCATGCCATCTCGCCAGATTGAATTGCACTGACTCAGTTCCCTCCGTTTGTCCGTCCCTCCCTCTGCCTATCCACTGACCTCTGCCCCCAGAATTTAGAGTGACCATAAACAAAATGTATTTATACATGTGAAATGCATTTTTGATGTCCCGCATGTGTTATGTTTTTCTAGTACAGCAGTACGGGTCTGTAACTCTTTTTGAAAATAAACATTGCTGGATAGCATCGAGTCACATGGTTTAGCGCTAATGTGCCAGATATGTTCTCGCTTTGCTTTTACTGTCAGTGAAAAGGTCATTGAGCATTTGATTCATGTACTGACACTTTGGCTCTGTATAGCATTACATCTCCCTCATCTATACAATCAATCCATAAACTTACCCACAGATACCCATCGACTTGTAGGCTACCTGTACATGCTAAGCACAGCTAACAGCAGAATCACCTGAGGTGTGGAGGGGCTTCACGCAAACCTCTTCATTGCATTCTCTGTGCTTAGCACATAACCTGTTGACAAAAGCTTCATTCAATGGAAACTTCTCATTCTAAAACAAATACATAGCGCCTCATTCTTAGGAAACATCTGCACAATTTGTGTCCTCATGACTGACTATTGTTTATGCGTTTTCTTTGCATCCCTGTTTTACTCTTTTATGAGGAGGTGTCTTGCATTTGAGCAGTATAAAAGCTGTGAATATATTATATTGTATATTATTATTAATATAATATTTTATTAATATATAATAATATAATATAAATGTCACGTTTTTCCTGTCACATTTCCCCTGCACATTTCCAAGTGCTAATCACCTGCATCTGTCCCTCATCAGTTTGCCAATCAAACCCACTATAAAGCACACACACACACAGTTTCTGTCTGGCCTCAGCTAGAGAAACAGACTATCACTTACCTCGATACCTTGTGAAACATATCTGCGATTCCTTAATCTCCAAGTCGTCTACTTGTATTCCTCTCCGTGATCTTCGTCTGCTCCCTTGTGTATGTGTGTGCAAATTATCTCCTGCCTAAGAAAACCACAGTTACTGTATCATTCGGTCTTTCAGTCCTCTGTTCTACCATCAAGTCACTCCTCAGTTGCATTGCCGTGAGCCTGATGCCTTTATAAATAAACGTACCATTGTGTTCTCAAGTTCTACCTCTCTCTTTCCTGTGCCTGTGTATATCCTGACAATAATATTATACGTTATTATTAATCATTTTATATATTATTACACATACATGTGAATATAAAAATAATGTTCTATGTTGTATAAAGCTGTTTTACAGCAAAAAGCCAGTTTTTCCCCCAATAATGTGCCATTTATGAGCCACTGTGGAACTAAATGACATCAGAATTATCAGTTATCTATTTAAATTATTATTATTTTTTAGTAACAATACATCCCTACTGCTACTTTGTAAGTCTATAACCACATATTTATGTTTGGAGGTAATAGAATTGTAATTGTTTGTTCATGTTGTTGGGGAATAATATTTGGAAAGGCATTGCTGAATTTGCATTTTACTGACAATTTCAGACACTGTAATGTCCTCACATAATTAAGTCATGCCACATAAAAGTGTGGTTGAGCTGACACTACAGAGTGAGCGGAGAGATAAAAATGGGTTTTAGTGGTTCTATTGACTTTGGCCTCATCACATTTAGAGATATAGATTAGCTCTTTCCCCGTCTGAGAACATTGCACTGCACTGGCCCAGCCTAGCTGCCCTTATTGGGAGTAGATTTGCCCCCAGCTCCTCTAGCAGCTGAACCATTAATCACTCCAGTCTCATATATCTGCCCACAGTTGCTCCATCGGCATCACGCTCCTTCCTCTTTACATCCCTCGACTCATTTTTCTTCCTAAATCGCACTCTGGTTTTACTCTTTCCATGCAGCAAAGTGCTGCTAGTATCAGCCTTTTTTCTTTGTCTTGAATGAGTTGATCCCTCCCTTTGCTCACTCTCAACTCCGCACAGTCTTATTTTGATAAGTTTGTATGTTAAACTCAACTCGTTTCCAATATGCATCCTGATCTGTACGGTTCCTATCATTAAGTTAAGCCCGTCTGATGGGTCCGAGGCTAATGCTGCTTATTTTACACACCCAGACAACACCCCCACCCTCTTACCCCAACTCACCCTAAGCGGCTTTATTGAAACTTTGCCAATGTGGCTCCTCCCTATGCATGTCCAGTTTGTTTAGACTGATTTGTGACTGTGTGATGTTACAAATAGATTTACACAGGCATTTACTTTGTAAGCATTGTTTTTGTTGCCAAGCATTGAGGGAAAAAGCAACTCTACCTCGACGGCTTGGCATCATCAATATTTATCATTATTATAGGCCTACCTACAGTTTTTGTTTAGTTTTTATATTTTGTTATTTTCACCAGTGGGCTGCCTCACTAATGTTGTCATTAACAAAACAATCAAATCTATCTAATTAAACATTACTTGCAATGTGATGCTTTGGAATCATAACTGAAATATTTACATACACTGCCTCGTTACAGTACTAATAAAAACTGGCAGATGTGTTTCACAGTACACAATACAAAAGAAACCCCGAAATGTAACAAAATATGAATAGGCTATACATTACTGATAACAAAAATATAATAGAACGAGATTTAAATAAAATATGATGCTGCTGCTGCTCAGTCAGACGCAGTTCAGAGTGTCACAGATAGGTGGCCTCGCTCTGTGTGGTCACGCGCAGCCGCCGTACATGGTGTGAACTGACGGATCAGGTAAGCGCTGTTAATTCAGCCTGTCTGCAACGCAACAACAGGTAAATGAATGACCGCGACGGAGGCTGTACTCATTTATCGCCACAACATCGAGGAAATAAAGATGTGATGTGAAATATTTTAGTTGGAATTGTCTGGCTGTAAAGTTGGGACGCGTCGCGGACACTTGTCCGAGTTACTGCAGGTAAATAAATATCAGCTGTTGACTTGACGCTCACTGACCGATAGTCTCTTTTAATGAGCTGGGAAAATAAACAGCTTTATTGTGCGGTTTAATAGACTGTTACACTGTTATATTACTGCTAGTCTGGTAAAAGTCGGCTAGTTTATTAAGCCGACTGCAATTATCATCACTAAAAATCACTTTTTAAGGGGTCTACCCATCGTATTATAGCGTGTTTATTATAAGGAGATATTCTTTCAGTTAATTCATTTTAGGTTTATATATACTAGGCTACATATATATCTTATATATAATTTAAAAATGTATATAGGCTATTTAAATATAAATATACTTAGTAATACTGTAGTATTCAAAAGTCAAATCCAAAAAATTAAATTTTTGTCATTATTTGCCCAACCTCCTGTCAATCCAAACTGATATGATGTCTTTTCTTCCATGATAATTTAGCCATTCTTTTCACTACACTGAAAGTAAACAATGATTGGGTTTGTCAACCTCTAAAATGCTTGGGTTTGTCAGCCTCTAACCTGTCCCCTGAAGCCATACAATAGCTTTTATAACAAACAGACTGAAATTTAGTCTGAATTAGATGACTTGCAATATAGCACACTAGTCATATGAACAAACATTACGACACTTATGATGGTTTTGCATCCTTTTGGAGTTCCTTCATGAGAAAGAGCGACCAGCACAATGTTCAAAATTTCTCTTTTTGTGTTCCACAGTTTGAAATGACATGAGGGTGAATAAATAATGACAGATATTTTGGAGGGGTATCATGTAAGTGTTGAACTGCATCATTAAATCAGGGAATGCAATGTCATTTCAAACAAATCAGAACTGAAGAGCTTTTTCAACAGCAACAGCTGTTGACATACGTAAAATTAACAAGTTTGCTGTTAGTTCACTCCGCCCTTTAAACCTAATTTGTCATTTATCATCGTTTTGTTATTTTCTCAATTAATTACCATTAAAATCATGTATCCCGTGTATGATGACCTCATCAGTCTGGCGTAAACATTATCTCAGGCCTTTACGTCCCCAGAGGGATCTTTGTTCCTACATGTAAACTGATTCTTACCTAGTAACCCTTCTGCTTGTTTTCATCTTGTTGGAGTGGCAAAGAAGCTTCACTACTCTACACTTCACTTCAGTCTTTTAAGGCTATAATGGGTCTTAGCTCTCATTCCCTTAAAACTAAAAGAGGCCTAGTTGTATTCTTTGGTGCCTACTGAAAAACATGTGTATTGCCCATCTGAACATATCACACTGTGCAGTTACTTTTAACTCTTTTCCCATCAGAGAATGCCTTTTTATTATGAAGCTTTGTCTTTCTTTGCTGCCTAAGGAGATTGTGAATTAAGGTCAGTTTCTGATATTCTATACTGTGTTTATATATGTAATTTTACTTGTGACCCTCATATGCTTGTTTAGTAGTTGCTTGTGTAGAGTTTGTCTACACATTTTTCAGACCATTTTCTGGATGACAAATCACCTGTGATATTTCATAGCAGTGTTTATTTATTTACAGTGTACATTTTAACAGTGATGTCTGCGTAAATTTATGTAGCCAAAGTAAGTGTAGCAGCCTTTTTGTGCTGAACTATAAAATACGCTGTGGAAATAGAGTATAAAAGTATTTATTTTGACCTTCTGACTTGATGAAAGTTGTAAAAAAGGGCACACAATTTTTTTTTAAATCAGTAAATCTGATTCAATTCAGTCTATACAGAAGCTACACTTTGGGTTTTGATCTGTGTAGTTTAATCATTTGCATGTACACCATTTGGATACTTCAAAACTTAAGGGTTGGGAAGTCTCTCATACTCACCGTGATCAAAAATACAGTTAAAAAAAAGTAATATTGTGAAATATTATTACAATTTAAAATTATTGTTTTCTATTTGAATATATTTAAAAATCTAACTTATTCCTGTGATGGCAAAGCTGAATTTTCAGCATCATTACTCCAGTCTTCAGTGTCACATGATCTCTTAAAAATCATTCTAATATGCTTTTCTAATTATTATCAGTGTTAAAACAGCTTAATATTTTTGTGGAAACTGTGATGCATGTTTTCATGATTTTTTGATTAATAGAAAGTTTAAAAGAACAGCATTTATTTGAAATAAAAATTGTTTGTATTTTAATGCATTCTTGCTGAATAATAGTATTAATTTCTTTTTAAAAAAAAATCTTTTGAACAGCAGTGTAAATGTGACCCTTCTCCTCATGTAAGATAGTTTGAACTATTTGTCAATTTCCCCCCTTTAAATAATTTCCATAATTTTAGTAGGAAAGTTATAATGCATTTCTGCATATGAAAAGGTCCTTAGAATCATGCTCAATTTTCACATTAATACCAAATACATATTTTCCTCTCCAGGTACTGAGGTCAGACATGTTGTCGGGGGAGGAAATCATATGCAGCACCCAGCAGGTCATCGCAGGGCTGGAAGCTTTGCGTGGAGAGAACCGCACACTGCTGGACAGCCTGCAGGACACGCTCCAGAGCCAGAAGTCCAGCGAGAGCGGCAGCCTGGAGCAGGAGAAGACCAGCATCATTTTAGAGTCTCTGGAGAGGATTGAGCTGGGCTTAGGAGAGGCACAAGTGAGCGACGCAGTCATCTTCATTCTTCTGTCACGCTAAGAGCATTTCCACTCACCCATAGCTGTCTGTTTCCCGCTCATCCAGGTAATGATGGCGCTGTCAGCACACCTGGGCTCCTTGGAGGCAGAGAAGCAGAAGTTGCGTGCTCAGGTGCGGAGGTTGTGCCAGGAGAACCAGTGGCTGAGGGATGAGCTGGCCCGGGCCCAGCTGCAGCTACAGGAGCGGGAACAGGAAGTGGTTACTTTAGAGGAGCAGAACAGACACCTGCAGTTCATGAGCAGCATCCGCAAGTACGACCACGAAGAGCCGCCACTGGTAAGGGTTCATCTTCAAAACATTCATACAGTTAATATTAGGTTCTTAGGCTAAACATTTTGTTCTTTGTGGTTCTATTGTTGTGTGCTCAATCATGTTTCCTGATAATAATTAAACAAACGTTAATAAAACAATTCCCACCACAGTGTCATTTACACCACATCTCAAGTTGTATTTAATAGCATTCTGTGGTGGAAATTACTTTTTTAAATATTAAAGGCACACTATGCAAGATTTGTACCTTAATATAACAGCTTCGAAATCATTTCGATGGTAAACGAACTCATACTAGGGCGAATCATCCCGATAGCAAAGCGGGGGGGACGCCGCCGACAAAACCAGCAATGCAGGTTTGAGAGGTCAACAAATCCCGACAAATCTCACGAGAATCATGACTTGCTTTACAGCACAACGTCACATACATCAACAACATATGAAGGAGCCTCTATGGAAGACACTAGCACGCATTTCAGACGTGAATCATGGCAGAGTCGACGAAGAAAGCGCGGTCGAAAGAGTGCAGAGACGGCTCTGCGTGAGTGGTATTTACGACAGTAACGTTAAATACGAGTACTCCACAGCGACTCTAGGGGTCGCTGTTTGAGAAAAACAGAAACTGCATAGTGTGCCTTTAATAAAATGGCAGACTTCTTTGTCTTGCAAAGCATTTTATGCATCTCAAATACACACAATTAAATTATATTTTCACACTTCTTGAATAATTTGACAATTATAGATTGATTGGTAATGATAATAACAATATTATATTTAATTTATGTTGGGAATTAACCAGCACACAGCAGTGGGACAGTCATAAGTGATATAAATTATATTTATTTGTATAGTTATGTTCACTTTTTTGGGGGATTATCATATTTTTAAACATGTAATGTAATTCATATGTTTTTGAGGGATTTTCATATTTTATCAAAAGTCTGGGACAAGGGTTTGGGACAATGCTAAAACAAATAATATCCATATAAAAAGGCATTTGAAAAGTAGCAAAAAATAAATGCATGGTATGACAAAGCATTGGTTACAAGTCAGTTTGACCTTGCTATAACAAAAAGAAAAAGTTGAAATCTATTAGTTTTAGTAAAAATCAACCCCTGGGACATAAAAGTACGCAAAGTTAAAGAAACACGAAGACCTCCATATAGGCAAAGGTTGTTTCTGCATTTCTACTGTAATTATGACAGCTACTTTTTTGTTAACAAAAACTGAGGAGTATTGATGTATCTAATTGAATAGCCATGATTCTTTCTGTGATTTTAAGAACTGTATGTTCTTCAATAAGAAAAAAGAAATATGATTGCATTTTTCAACTTTTGAAAATCTAGTGTACATGACAGCACTTATTTATATACCTTTAAATATCTTGTCTAAATAAATTTTTTATTTTTACCAGAATAATAAGCATAAGATATACATTTGATGGCTCAATCAATAGATTACAATCAAGTTGTATAATCCAGTATCTTAACTAGGTGCTTCAAGATGACTTAAATGGTTAAAATTAAAAATAGTTGTATTCATATTTTATAACTTTATAAGTGTGATTTCTAGACCTGGTAAAGTTATTTTAAGAACTGCATGTTCTTCAATAACAACAAATAAGAAACAGAAATATCAATGTATATTTCATCTTGCTTTGTTAGTTTTTTAGCATTTTAATTTCAATTAGAATTTGATGATTTTAACATTTCAATAACTGTTTGTTACAGGAGGATAAAGATGCTTCTTCAGGGAAGGAATCCCTTGATGATCTCTTTCCTACTGAAGAAGAGGAGCAATCACACAGTACATCATCCCTCACAGACCACAGATGTTCCTTTACACATTTGTTTACAGTTTTTGCCATGTCAGCTGTTAGGTTAGAGTAAGCTAGGTTTAGTGTGGTGTTTGATTTCAAGCACAGTTAGGACAGTTTAGTAGAACTTCACATTAAATTTAACCTTCTGAAAGATTTCCTTTTTTTATTTCGATAAGGGTAGAGGAAATTGAGAAATGTCACAAGATGGATTTGAACTCATGATCTATCTATTGGAGCATGTGCACGTGCGTCTAAGCGCAGCTCTTGTATTTGCAGTGTCTCGGCCACACAGTAGTGCCGCCGCCGCTGCCCAGCAGGGAGGTTATGAGATCCCTGCCCGACTGCGAACGCTCCACAACCTGGTGATCCAGTACGCCTCTCAGGGCCGCTACGAGGTGGCCGTGCCACTCTGCAAGCAAGCTCTGGAGGACCTGGAGAAATCCTCGGGCCACAGCCACCCAGATGTTGCTACCATGCTCAATATCCTGGCTTTAGTGTACAGGTCAGTTATATGGAACATCAAATAATTATCATTTACAGAATCAATATTAAGTAGTGTTTAAATGATAAGCTTATTAAATAATAATTATTAATATGTTGCTTTAAAGGGATCAGAACAAATACAAGGAAGCTGCCAATCTCCTGAATGATGCATTGGCCATCCGTGAGAAGACGTTAGGCATGGACCATCCAGCAGTATGTACTGTTTGATTTCTTTAGGAAGTCAAAAAATTCTTATTTCCCTTTCCTTGAATTTATGTGTTTGTGTTTGTAGGTGGCAGCTACTCTGAATAATCTGGCCGTGTTGTATGGAAAAAGGGGGAAGTACAAAGAGGCGGAGCCACTGTGTAAAAGAGCTCTGGAGATCAGAGAAAAGGTACTGACATAATAGAGGAATGGTAATCCCACCTGTCAGATCATATCCACTTACACTACTGTTCAAAAGTTAAGGGACAGTACGATTTCTTTTTGAAAGAAAAGTTTGTACACATTCTTTAAAGAACCAGGACTCCTATCTTGACAATATCCTTTATCTTGATCCACTAAATCAAGAACAACTGGAAAAGTCATGGGGCCTTTAAATATTGTTGTGGACATTGTGGGGCCTTGGAGTCAGAAAGGTTGAGAACCACTGGTCTAGTCTAAATATGTTGTCTATATTTGTCTGTTGACAGGTGCTTGGGATGGATCACCCCGATGTAGCCAAGCAGCTGAATAACTTAGCCCTCCTATGCCAGAATCAGGGCAAATACCAGGAGGTGGAGCAATACTATGAACGTGCCCTGCACATTTACCAGAGCCAGCTGGGTCCTGACGATGCCAATGTGGCCAAGACGAAGAACAACTTGGTGAGGATTGGAAATGAGTTATTTAATAACAATAGCAGTATTATATAATGCGTGTTATATAATGTGCTCCTCAGGCCTCCTGCTACCTCAAGCAGGGTAAATACAGGCAAGCTGAGGCTCTTTATAAAGAGATTCTGACTCGTGCTCATGAGAAGGAGTTCGGCTCAGTGGAAGGTACAATTAATTTTACATCTGCCTCCAGAGAATTATCTATGCACCGTAGTTTGGCCTATTAAACATACCTGTCCAATAGTAAATGAATATTTTCACCTCTATAAAGGGGACGAACGACCTGTTTGGATACATACAGAGGAGGGATGCTCTAGACAGGTATGTTTCCAATCCAAATATATGTTTTTTAAGGAGAAATAGCTTTTTCTTTAACATTTTCCTCTGTGTGTGTGTGTACTGTAGGATGGTCTAGGAAGTCTAAAGCGCAGCGGATCATTTACCAAGCTCCGGGAATCCATAAGACGAAGCAGCGAAAAACTTGTTCGGAAGCTGAAAGGAGTCGGCACACAAGAAACGACCCCTCGAGCTGCTGGGTAATGATATTCTGCTTTTTGTTCAGTTCTCGTCACTTTTTATGTAGAACAGAGCAGAATTTTTTAACTACTACTCTATTTTGAAAAAGGATGAAGAGAGCCAATTCTCTCAATGTGCTTAATGTGGGTCTTAAAGAGAATCAAGAGGCTGCTATGGTAAGTGCTGAGTCTTTACATTTTCTCAAGTATTTAAAAATATTTTACATATAATCCTCATATAGTTTTCTCAAACTTTTGGTTTGGGATTTGAACAGACCCCTAACCATAAATGTTCAACTGTTTTCCCACCGGTTGTGTTTTGGACATGTATGATACCTCAAATCTTGTTTAGGAGAGGTGCGCTAAAACGTTTTTTTTTTTTTTTTGTAATAATTTTAATCATTACTCCAGTCTTCAGTGTCACATGATCCTTCAGAATCAGAAATCATTCAAAATTGATTTGGTGCTACAAAAACATTTCTTATTATTATCAATGTTGAAAACTGTTTTTCAGGGTTCTTTGATGAATAGAAAGTTCAAAAAGAACAGCATTTATTCATAGAAATCTTTTGTGAATGTCTTTACTGTCACTTTTGATCAATTTACTGTGTCCTTGCTTAATGAAAGTATTTTCTTTGACCACAAAGTTTTGATTGATGAATGGAAGGGTTTAATAACAGCTGATTAAAGCCTAGTTTTGTCTTTTCAGAAGCCCAAAAGGCTGACAGACACACGGGGTCTGAGTTCCAGCACGCAGAGTTTAGCCCGCCGCTCGTCTCTGGGTGGACACAGCTAACCTTCAGTCACACATCAGGACACCTTGAAGAGATGTCAACATCTGAATGGTCTGTAATCACTGCAGAGATCGTATTTGATAACAATATGTGAAATAGAATGAGACAATGAATGCAGTCTGTCAGAGTGCTCCTGGGAAAAGGAAGCACACTTTGGCTTTACAAAAAGCAGCTTTTTTTTTACTTTGTTGAAATCAGTTTGATCTCTGTGTTGTTGTTTTTTAAAGTCAGTTGCATTATAAAAAGTCACAGTGAATTTTAACTTATTGCATTCCAAAGCTAAGACCCGATTGAGGTTTTCCTAATAATACTATCCAATATTAATACGTAATCATTCCTACGATTACTATAACTTTACCACAACTTTCAGCAGGATGCAGTTTTTTTGTTGCTTGGCAAAATAGTCTTTTCAATAAGAATCCACATGATTGGGAGTTTTGTGCGAGAGCGAAAAAGTTCCCCATGCAAATTTTGTCACATTGACCAACTTTCTGCCTGGTTTGAAAGTAACTTCTGTGTGAGCTGTGCTTCATGCATCATACACTACAGACAACTCATTTTTGGCTATGAAATTTCTCCAAAATTTTGCTAATGTGACAGCACCTTACTCTTTATTTAGAATAGTGTAGTATTATGTGAAATACATTACATGTTTTCACACCATCATGCAGTAAAATTATAGTATTGCAATTGACCAATTTCAATTGCACATAAATCTTAAAATCGGATCTAAATGCACTTAAAATTCCTAGTTTAAGCTACATGTTACATTCCAAGATAAATGAAATGCATTGCTGAGGTAATGTAAAAAACATTGTGGTACTTACTTGTGCCTATAAAATAAGGGACTTTTTATTTTTCAATATCAAGCACATATTGATATATGCTGTACTATTGTTTTAGTTTTAGCAATCATCACTATAGGAAGGATTTTATAAGAGCAGAACTTCAGGGTACAAGAGTAATTTACAGTATATAACTTGAATCTAGTTTAGTGGAAGTTGTTATTGAGAGGTAAAGGCATTTGGACCTATAATTCAATGAGTTGTTACATAATCTAAACAGTTGTACTGTACATGCTACATGGTTAAACGTTACATATGCACATATGAGCTTAGAGAGTATATTTATGTACACAATGTTGCTGATGAACCAAATAAAATTGTTCTACCTCTGTCTTAATCAAAATGTGTACTGTCTGATAAATGACAGCTGATGTGGCCCGAATCAATAGCTGGGGCCTCATTTCTCAAATGTGTGTACATGTGATTCAGGAAACAAACGTATGCACAAAAAGTATGCCTCTCTTCCAGATGTGAAATTTATAAATCACAAATGATCTTGAACGCTGAACGCCTTATAAACGGCATCTAATTAATGTCTTTAACATATAAAAGAGCACCATTCAACATCCAAATCCTTTACTTGAGAATGGTGAGTGGCAAGAATTGCTTTTATTTCCAAACACCTGAGGTTCTCCGACTCTCTTCCATAAGGAAAAGCGCATACGTCGTCTTAGAACCTGACAAATCTGTGCATTCACACGTTTTATAAATGAGGCCCCTGGTGATCTACAGTTGTGATTTAGTGTGCGTTTGTGCCCTCTACAGCTGCTTCTGAGACAGCATGTTGCACTTCAAACAGTACAGAACGACACTGGTTAAAGAACAGCATTTATTAATGCTTCTGGGATTGTAGAAAACACTAAAAAAAATACATATATACACATTTTCTCAGTTATGTTCCTTTCCGCTGTAAGAGACCTCAGGCTTGATGCGCAATCTGAGCAATTTTCTGGAGCATATCCTCAGACTGCAATTGTTCCAGGGTCAGCAGAGACAAACCCAACTGATCCTCCTGCCACACAAAGTTTCTTATGAGAATTATGCACCCCACAAACTCATCCCAGCTAACGTATTGTTACGCTCTCACTTTTTGCATACACATGATTTTAGTTGCTTCTAACATGACAGGTTTAGATCATTGAATCGATGACCGTGGCCAGCCATGATTTGACCGTACCTGTCTGAAGGGCTGTGCCATCTGTCGCAGAAAGTGTTTGGCTAACTGCACCGTCTCATCAATGGTCAGATTTAGGCTTCCATCTGTGAGGTGTTCCTGGATCCAGCGGGGCAGCTTTCCTCGCTTATCTGCTCGTGCGTAACGCTGAGGGGAAAAATAACAATTAAACGACAAAGAAAAGTTTGCATGCTACTTTCCCACCAGTTTACTTACTTTATCTGCAAAGATCATCAGGCCATAGTCTGTTTTGCCTCGGATGACCCTACCCACACACTGAGCCGCATGCCGCATCGCATCAAACGTCAGGAAGTCATTTTCCCGGATTTGAAACTGCTCTCTGAGGTATTCCAACCGTGCCTGATTCAAGCAAACGGGTCATATTAGTTACAGACGGTATTAGAAATCATGATCTAGGAGCTCTACATACCTTGAGGATTCGGCTCTGAGTGTAAACATACGGCACTCCAAACATGATAACAGCACGACCAAAATGATGAACTGGGGGTTAAAAGGAAAGACTGATCAGCAAAAGGTTTAATTTAATTTTAGTAAAGAATTTGCGGATTAAAAACAAACAGCGCTAAATTGATCAAGGGAATAGTATCCACCAAAGTCAATCCCCTCGGACACTTTCCCTCTTGCCACGGAGAGCAGGATTGCTCCTCTGCCGTTCTCACAGGCCTGAAAGTGAAAGATAACAAAAGTGATTACATTATTACAGGACACTTAAAATAAAGTCAACATTACATAAGACGATTAAGGGAAATAGGATTAGGGAGCATTAAAAACCCAATGATTATTGACCTCCTGATACTTCTCCAGGGCCATGCTAGTCTCGGCTGCATCTTGGGTCTCTATGAAAATGAGCTTGTTCCTTTGGATGTTCTCAAGGATTCCCTACAAATCCAGCAAGTTAATCAGTTATGATTATAATAACAGCACTTTAAATGAGCGGAGAAGGAATCAAGTTGCTTCTTTATACCTGTTCATACCAGGAGGCCACAATGTTCTCCATGTAAATGTAACTTGTGAAGAACGCCACAATTCCGTCAGGGACAACGGCGGACATTTCCAGCAGCAAGTTTCCATAGTTCCGGATCACAGCTATGGGATGTAGTAAATAAAACGGTTCTCTTTCAACAGCACTACAAAATAAAGCCAATTTCACAAACAAAATTCACAAAACAACTTACCAAAATCTTCTCTGGTCTCAAACTTGGAGGTCATCGCTACCTGATCATTCCCTCGACCAACAATCTGGGGGAAAAAATTGTCTGGATAAAAAAATTCTAATACAGCTTAATGCAGTGGTTCTCAAACAGGGGGCCAGAGGATGACTTATAAGTATTTAAGTAATTATTAAGTAAGGGGGGGCTTGTCTTTGACATCCGTCTCATATATCTTCTTTCAAAACTTTCAATTAAATATGCAAATATTTGCACAATTGCACAAACAATGGTGACATTGCCATAGTCATAACTCACAAGAGGGCACAGGCAGGTTCGTGCCAGTGTCATGGTGAAGGAAGCCACAGTCACTGGGCGGAAATCAAGGATGCGTGGGTAGATGTCCAGCGGAGAGAGCGTCTAATTCGGAGAGAGAATTAAAAATTATCCTAAACCCAGAATAGTGAAGTTTCTAAAATAAATAACTTCAGAAGATATTAAGTGTAGGCTACTGAGGTTTGATGACAAGTGACACTTGGCCTGCACACTTTAAGGTGAAAGTGAAGTGTGTCTTACACAGATGGCATGAGTGTTACAGTGGGATTATAATGAAGAGATTAGTGGGTAGGGTGTGTGTAATCTAATATTCATGCAAAGATAGCGGCATATGGATTGAGGAGCACAGCTTACCCCTGATGTGATGATAACTGACTGAAAACGCCCAAACACTGGCTTTATGGCGATAGAGGGGTCCATACAACTGCAGAGAAAGGAAAAGTTAGTGATAATGCTAATGAACTGAAATGAATAGACATCTAATAGAACTGACAAATTGCAGAATGAATGCACCTGAAGTGAAGAACAGGATTCGCTATTGTTGGTGTTTTATCTTCAAAGGGTTCAATGATGATGGTGAAGCCTAAAAGAGAATTATTACTCACTTTTGAAGGAAAACATTAGTAGAGCAGCTTTCTGTTGGTCGCTGCGGTGTTAACTTCAAAATCTGCTAAATGTTCTGCCCTCACGCTAAATTCCTGATCACATGGATTCCAATTGGAGTGACTGGATTTCCATGTAAAGTTGCAGAACAAGGGTAAACAAGAGGCCAGGATGAGGCTTTCTTACCTTTGCTGTAGGTGCTGACAAGTGTGGCAAAGTGTGAGATCAGGGTAATGGCTGAGAAGTCAGCGATGTCTGCAATCTCCAGCGTCCTCAGCAGTGAGCGCAGCCTCTCGGCACAAAATCTGGAAGTGGATTAAATATACATTTAGGCTGGGGTGAATATGTGGCTTCGTTACTTAATAATGACCATCAGTACTATTTCCAGTACGGGGGGTGGCAGAAGAAACTGACTGTTTATTTTTCTCACCTCAGGGGTTTGCGGTCAATGCAGACCTTCTCGAAGATGTCTTTGAGGAACTGAGGAGCACTCTCCTGCACCACATGATGGATCCGCAAACGTGCCTTCAGGTACTCGAGGAAGCGCTTCATAAAGCCTACGAAGTGCTCTGCAGTGCGGATGCTGCCAGGAACAGCCTCTGTAGTGAGAGTCGCATGTGTCAAACATATCTGGACACTGAAGCCACACTTAAAAATGTATGAATGTCTATACATTATAAATCAAAATATGTCATTTAAAGAAATATAGCAATTTGAAGCAAAACATTTCACAAAAAGAAGTCTGTTACGTTTCATTTGATAGGATAGATATTGTATTTTTATAATTCAAAATCAAGACAAAAAGTATATAACTAAAAATATGGGACCAGTTGGTTAAAAGTCATCAACAAAATATTACATTTGTTCGGAGATGCAAATTGGTTTGATATATTGTATCTAATTCAATGACAGGCATCTTTTTAAGTGTTTCCAAATACTTAGTGGGTCGTTGTAGATGATAAAAACTGACCTTGGAGGATTTCATCAGGCAAAACTGGATTGGACAGATAGATGTCAGTCTCTCGGGCAACATTTGCTTCTTTAAGACCCTCAACTAGTCTCCTGTATTCTTCTCGAAGTTTGGCAGCATCTGTTTCCTTAATTCTTTAAAAGAACAAGCAGAACGCAGGAAATTTAAGACATAATCAATAATAAATAAGACACTCGTTAATTCACTCTCGCACTATTTTGTCACACTTGCTAATGGTGTTTTGCAGGGTTTCCACATTAGTCTGGCAGCGATCCAGCGTCCTCCTGGTGATGTTGACGCTCATGGAGTCAATGCACACATTATCTAGAGGGAACAATATCAGCTTAAATAGCCATGATCTGTCTGCATGACATGGATGACAGTGATAAGCACTGCAATTCGCTACTCACCAATGTTGTGAGCCTCGTCGAACACGACTACAGATTTCTTTGCGAGCTCTTTTGAGACCACGTCTGCAATTTTTGGATCTAGTAAGTAATGGTAGCTGTACACTACTATGTTTGCGTGAAGAATCTGAATGAAGAAACATATGAAAGCAACAACAATCAATTGCATGCATAAAAAAACATCATACTAAATCTAGCAAATACTCACTGCGTAACGTGCCATGAAGTACGGACACCAGCCCTTTCTACGCCCTAAGTCCTTCAGATCATCCAAGTTATATATACCAGGGGAAATGGGCACTTGTCTGCCAACTGAATCAAATTCCTGCATACAGGTATTCAATTTTAATAGTGTTATTTTAATAGTGTTGTTTTAATTGTGTTATTTAAATGTTTTACTTAGATTACAAGAAAAAAAAAGATTTACAAAAAAAAACTTTTCATTTAATTTAAATATAAAAATAATTAAAGACTATAGAGCTGGTAAGTCCCGCCCCTTCCGCTAACCCCACTGGACCTCTAGGTTGAAAAATCGTCAATGCAAGTGAATAGGAGAAAATAATTATTTTCTGGTCCCGTTTGAATTTTGCCATGAATGTGAACATATGTTGTCTGTGAATTTTTGATATAATTTTTCGTGTGAAGAATGCTACAATTTAGCGGGTAGAAGTTTGATACGGTTAGACTTTGTGTGAGAGCACTTTGTGGACTACAACTCTTCGCTGCGTCAGACGGCGGGAATCTGAAGAAAGAACAGCCCATTTAGTTTGAATGGTGACATTTTGGGTACAAAACACACAGGCATCTCGATCTGTCTCCATAGATTATCGCAGCATTAGCACCGTGATTTGACAAGTGGAGGGAAAATGTGTTATGGGGTGACGTCACATAGGCGACATGTAGTCTTTCTCGTTATGTCTTTTCCACAACTAAAGAATCCAAAGAATCTAGCCAAAGAATCATACAATATACTGTCAAACTCGTAACATGAAAAATTATATAAAAAATTCACAGACAACATATGTTCAAATTCATGGCACAGTTCAAACGGGACCAGAAAATAATTATTTTCTCCCATTCACTTGCATTGACGATTTTTCAACCTAGAGGTCCACTTGGGGTTTTACGGATGGGCGGGACTTACCAGCTCTATACAGTTCAAATTACAATTTGGAAACAAATATTTTTAAATAATTATAGCAAAATAATAATAATAAATATTTATTATTTCAAAACATTAAAAATATATTTTTTAATAGTTTTTATTTAAAAAAAAAAAAAAATCATGTAACATTTTATTTACATGGACTTATTTATTTCATACACTAGAATACAATAAAATATACTGTAATTTCCTGCATACAGGGACTGACCAAAAACTGAGTGACTCATATGACACAAACTGTGGTTTAGGATTGTAAAGTAAAAAATAAATAAAGAGGCCAAATGCTACAGCATACACTTGAGAAATGCTTCATACCTCATAGAACTGGCAGACAGGTTGACTAGGGTTGCTGTGATGCTGCGCTCGAATATACGAAGCTGTCAGACTGTGACACTTTCCATCTACTTCTTTTCCAAAACGCAGAGAGCTCACCTGTAATCACACATTCACTTCCACTTAATGAGTTCACCTGCACACAAATTTTCCTGAAGCTCATTTAGCAGCCTCTACCTCAGGATGAATGCACAGGTTTTTCCGTGAAGAAAGTGCCAGTGCGAGGAAGTCGTTTTTTGCTCCTGTTTGCTTTGTATAATAGTCCATTAGTTTCCTTAGCTCTTCCACAACCTGACAGGAGAAGAGAGGATGCAGAAAAGTCATACTTGATTAACTGATAGCGTGAGTTTTTATGCAATGGGTTATAAACATGTATATAATGTCAGTTATTGATTACCTTTTCTATCTCTGGCACAGTGCGAGAGCAGTAGACAAGCTTGGTGACTTCTAAAGGGTAAGCCTGCAAGAGGTGAAAATATAAATTAAAATATGTGCAGAGTTTGAGAGTTATCATATAGTGAAGTTTCCGATTGTATAACACAGTCATTCAGAAATCACTCGCCTTCTGGTAAGCAACGATGAGGGAAAGAAGAGAAATAGTTTTTCCTGTTCCTGAGGGCATCTCGAGAACTCCATGACCCTTTGCACACATAATAGATGAGAGAAACAATTATACATAGATAGACAAATACACATATTATACATAATCTAAGTTTTTGAAAGACTTTTAAACGCCTCTGTTGTGAGACAAATGTAAAATGAACAAATTTGCCAAAGAAAAGCAGTTTAAATGTTTTATCTTTAAGATTTTTATTTTACATTAAGTATAGCATGTAACATTGCATGAAATGTCATGTAAATTACCCATAATGTTACTGTATAATATATAAGACGAAATTGGCTCAATGGATGAATGGATTATAATATACCTTTGCATCCAGCGTCCTCTTCAGCTCAAGCATGTACGAGTATTGTTCGGGATAAATGTAGTCATAGGGAAAATAGACTAATAGCCCGTCGATATTCAACCTAAAGTGAAATTAAGGGCAGAAAACTTCTGGTAAATAAACACTGGGTTTGGATATTTGCAGCAATGCTACTAACGTTAGTCCATATATTAATTTGAAGGTTTTACTCACTTCATGATAGCTGGTAGCTTTACAGCACTATACCACTTCTTGTAGTCAGTTTTCTTTAATTTCACACAATAATAAGTCTATATATAACTGTCACGCGTACATTACACAAATGACTACTATCGAGTTATACGGGCGTTGCTAGCAGCACGAAAAGCTGTCGCAATTAAATTGCGTAAGGTATTTTGCTTCTGTGATTGGTTGTTAGCTTGAAAACCCTCCCCCAGACTCTCATCTCATTGGATGATACGCATGTCAATTCAACTTTTTGGCGGAAGTACATCTAGAAGCATGGGGTTAGACCTAAATAATCAAAAAAGAGTCCGGAATAAACTTTCACTAGAAAAATAATATTCTGCCCGACTGCAATAAATAATAATAATAAAAAAAAGAAAAAAAAAAGAAAAGAAAGAAAAGTTGTACTTTACTAGCATCAATTATTTTAAAGAGTTTAGTGTAAATAATAAAAAATAAAATAATAATAATAATAATTTAATAAATAAATGTATTATAATAAATACAAAATATATATACAAAAATTCATTAAATAATTAATATTTTGACCATAGAGTATATAATAAACATTAATAAAATAATAAATACATGAAAAGATAAAATGAAAGAAAGAAAGAAAGGTTTTTTTAAACACCAGAGGCATATATTTATAATATATATATATTTTATTTACATGAACATTTTTAGTTAATATATTACAATGCAATAAAATATACTTTATACATTATATCCCAACAAAGATAAACCTTTACAAAGTGATTTCCTTTGTACTCATAGACAGGGAAAAGAAGTATTTTAGATCACAGGCTAGACAGAATACAACGTTTTATCCGCATAACATGTTTACTCATATGGAAGTAAATCAAACATGCATTTTGGGCCATTCCTTGATAATATGCTCCTACTTTGCCTAAAAATGATACCTTCCTCAAAACTTAATGAAACTTTTTTGACAAGAAAAATGTACTATCTAGCCAAACTCCCAATTTCATTCCCTGCTAAACATAGCTTAATAAGTAACAGCAAATATAAAAAATGAACAAACTGTAAGTGCTTGAATTTTTTACATCTCCAGATAGGTCAGAATGACCAAAACCCAGGAAAACACTGCTTTTGTAATGTTATCTATTAACACTGTCGTGTAATGACCTGATCACCTTATGGAAATGAATTGATCGATTGATCATTGACAGCATCACAGAGTTTTCACAATTATTGCCTATTTGTGATAATTACATGTGGTTAAAAATGTGCCGTAACTCTGCAGCATCTGTGGCACAACCAGCTATTGCTCTTTAATCCCAATTCTTCCATTGTCCTCTGAAACGGGCATAATAAGATGGCATGGGTGAGCTGACACTTATATCATAGTATCTGAAGTGAATCCCCTCATATCTCATGTCTCTCCTCCACAGTCTTATAACGGTCCATGATGCTAAGAACATCATCCAAAATGGATGGTCCCAGGTCCAGGTCCAAACCCATTAGGGACTCTGAGCGTGACATACTGGGTGAGATAGCCGGAGACTCACAGTGTTCGCTCCGCAGGTCCTCATTACTGAGCCCTGCATCAGAGTCCAGACTCAAGCCTCGTTTTGGATCCAGCGGACCACAGCCTTCCGACATGGAGTCGTCCGAGGAAGCCTCGGATAAGTAGCCCGTGGAAGGCACCAGGTGTGGCAGGACTGGGATCGAGGCGGAGAGAGTGGGGTCACGGCACTTCCCAATCCCTTCCTCACACACAGACATGGAGCGCTGCTGCTGTGCACTGTGATGCTGATGAACAGGAGTCGACTGCTCGTCTAAATGCAGACGGGGGGGTTTAGGAGGAGGCTGCACCGGCGCGATAAACACCGGCATGGAGATTGTGGTTTTGAGGAGAGAGTTGTGATGATAATTATGACTGCGATGGTAAGTGTGGCTCTTGCTGTTCACATCGCAGATCTCATCCATTCTTCTGTCCATGCTGTGAGAACGAGAGTTGGGCGGTTGACTGAGGGCAGGAAGCATGTCAAGTTTGCCTTGTAAGAATCCCACATCGCCAAACATCCCCCCCTCTCCCTCAGGCCCGACATGAGCACTGTGACGCACATCACCCAGCGGCGGGCTTATCATGTCGCCTGAAAGAACGTCCCGTATTTTCAACTTCTTGCCTCGCTTTGGTGTAGATGTCTTTAAGTACATGGGTGTCTTGGCTGGCATTCTGTTTCCCAGTATTCGGTGTGAAACGTCTGTATTTGTAGCAGAAATGAAGAGGAACCTAGTCCTCAGTCTGATATTAGCTCTTTCATACGGTTTGATTGGTCGGCCACCTTTATTTCACTTGAAACTGGAAGCGACGTCCTTTGTGTCTTATGTAAACTCTTCAGCAGCTCCTGGAATTTATCATCACAACAGCAGATCT